>NC_087293.1:11723339-12340006 GCF_015220805.1 Pogoniulus pusillus
AGAACCTGGAAGGCCAGGACAGAGCAAAGCTGCTGCACTACAGGAGATGGAGTTCCTGAAGCAGTGGCTGAAAAGGGAAGAGGAGATGGGTATGACAACCAGAAAGCAGCTGCCTGGAGCTTAGAAAAGTCTTTGGTTACTAGAAAGATGACCCAGCCTGACTCTGAAACTGTTTTAGCTTTGCTTCATGACTCAAAACTGTCCCTCAGTGCTCCACATGAGCCTCTCCAGCCAAGCTGGATGCAGCTGGAGTGTAAGTGCCACATGAAACCCAAGGGAGCAGCCGCTGAGGTGACAACACCTTTGGTTTGTCAAGTGCCAATGCTGCCACTAGCAGCCCTGAGCCAGGGGCAGCAGCAGGCTGGGCAAAAGCAAATACCCAAACCACCTCAGTGAGGAACAGAGGAGGGAGCTGCTGCCCTCTTGGAGTGGTCTGGTTCATCTGGAACAGCTGGCACTAGGTACTCCAGATGAAAACCCCCACCTTGGGCACAGCACTGTGGTGTCTGCTCAGCCTGACTGCCCCTCTCAGCCTCCCTCCAGCAGCTTTCTCTGCCCCTCAGGCTTTGTGCCACCAACCCTCAGAGCTGTGCCTCTGCTCAGTCTCCTTTCTCCTCCAGTCCTACTGCCTAATCTTCCACCAGAACTGTTACTGGACTCCACAGCAGGCACCCAGGGAGCAGGAGGTAGATAAAACAGTCCTTTAGAATAGAAAAGTACTCTTGGAAAAGTAGACTGCAGAGGGCTTCTCCACACACAGCACTACCTCTGCCCTTCCACACACAGCTGCCTCTTCTGAAGACCTGGAATGCACTCAGGACAAAGTCAAACAAGGAATAAGCTGCCTCTGGGCCACTGCCTGCTCCTCTCCCCTGTGCCTCACAGCAAGATCATGCTCCTCTATCACTTAGAGAGCTGAACCAGCAATCAAAGCACAGCTTCCTGCCCTACAACTGGACAGAAATGAGCTCCCCAGCCAAGACCCAGAGTCAGGCAGGCACTCTAAGCCCTACCTGGCAGCAACACTACCATAGGTAAAAAAAACAATCAGACACCATTTGCTCCCCAGCCTCCTTTTTGGAGGCATTTTAACACCTTCCACCCTTGAACTGCAGGGATAAAGCAGGGGGTGGGTGAGTCTCTGTGGTTCAGTGCTGCAAAAGCTCCACTGAACACTTTGAGAAGCAGGTCCTGAGAGCTGTAGGGAGGCACAGCCAGCTCAAGCAGCTCCCTCTACTCCCAACACTACAGGAATTTGTCCCCTGGGAGTCACACTGAGGAACTCTTGAGCTGCCAACCCTGCCAGCTGCAGGCCTGGGAGAAAGGCAGAGCTGGGGGGGTCAGTCACTGCCTTTGCCCCATACCTGGTGCCCAGGAGACAAGGTCAGAGTGCCCAGCGGGAAGGTGGATGGGGCTGGCTGACCTGGGTTTTTGTTTGGCTTTGCTCTGCTTTGTTTTTAAAGTGCAGGCTAATCAGTGAAGCCAGAGGAAGCCAGGCCTCTTCCTCTCTAGCCACAAACCAGCAGAGACAAGAGTGCCAAAAACCCAGGCCAGCTCCTCCAGATGCTCAGCAGCTCCTGCTCCCATCGCCTGCTTGCCTCTCCCCCAGCCCCTACCGCATTTCAACACTCCGGGGATCATCTAACTCGTTACAAAAGGTAATTGGCAGCTTTTGCTGCACAGAAGCAGCTGAACTGCCTGGGCCACACCACTCCAAAGGGGAAGGAGAGCAGGTGCTGGAGGGAGCTGCCCAGCCTGCTGGGCTCACTGGTGCAGGTGGGCCCTGTCGTCCGGCCGCTTGATGTGGATCCTGCGCACACGCTCGATGCGCTCCCGCTCCTCGTCCTCCTCCAGGTGGTGGGAGCGTCCTGCTGCCCCTCCCGTGGCTTCCAGCAGGGCGTTGTCAGGGCCCCTCCCGTCCTGAGACTCGTAGAGCAGAATGTTCAGGGTCTCCTCGTAAATGCGAGCTTCTGGGAACTCCACCTGGCCCAGCCAACAGAAACGAAGGCATTGGCACCTGCTGCTGGCACCTGCCACAGGCACCTGCTGCTGGCACCTGCCACAGGCACTCAGCGACCTCAGCTCTGGCTCCTGCTAGCCACAGGAGCAGGGAGGTGATTGTCCCCTTGTACTCAGCTCTGGTGAGGCCACACCTCGAGTGTTGTCTTCAGTTTTGGGCACCGCAGCACAAGAGAGATGTGGAGGTGCTGGAGCAGGTCCAGAGGGCAAAGGAGCTAGGGAAGGGTCTGGAGAATAAACCCCATGAGGAGAGACTGAGGGAGCTGGGGATGGGTAGTGTGAAACAGAGGAGGCTGAGGGGAGACCTCGTTGCTGTCTACAGCTACCTGAAGAGGCACTGTGGAGAGGCTGCTGCTGGGCTCTTCTCACAGGGAAGTGGAGACAGAACAAGGGGGAATGGCCTCAGGCTGGGGAGGTTTAGATTAGACATTAGGAAGAAGTTTTTCATGGAGAGAGTGGTCAGGGACTGGAATGAGCTGCCCAGGGAGGTGGTGGAGTCACTAAACCTGGATGTGTTTAAGGGTGGTCTGGATGTGGTGCTTGGGGCTATGGTTTAAGGTGAATCTTGCAGAGCAGGGTTCTAGGTTGGACTTGGTGATCCTGAGGGGCTTTGCCAACCTGCATGGTCCTGTGAGCTTCAAGAGGAAGACTTTTGTAGAATGAAGAGATCTTACAGCCACAGAAATTGTGGAATGGTTTGGGTTGGAAGACACCTTCAAGATCATCTACTTCCAATTCCTTGGCCAGAGGCAGGGACACCTCCCTCTAGAACAGGTTGCTCACTCAAGGCCTCATCCAACCTGGCCTTGAACACCTCCAGGGAGGTTGTGGAGCACAGAATCACCCAATGTGATCTTTGATCCAATCTTTGATCCAATCTTTGATCACATTGGGTGATTCTGTGCTCCACAACCTCCCTGGGCAACCTGTGCCAGTGTCTCCCCCCCAACACTGGAGAAAATTTCCTCCTTGTGTCCAGTTTAAGTCCCCCCTCTGCCAGTTCAAGTCCATTCCCTCTCATCCTATCACTACAAGCCCTTGCAAAACTTCCCTCCCCAGATCCTGTAGCCATCAGAAGGTCTCCCTGGAGTCTTCTCCATGCTCAAACAGCTCCAGCTCTCCCAGCCTGTTCCCATAAGGGAGGTTCTCCAGCCCTCTGATCACCTTCCTGGCCTCCTCTGGACCCACACCAATAGTTCCATGTCCTTCTTTTGCTGGGGGTACCAGAACTGAACAGAACTCTTAGGGGAAATTGTTTCTGTTCTATTATTTGCTTCCCACTTTTGAGACCAAATGATCATAGAACCAACCAGGTTGGATGAGACCTCCAAAATCATCCAGTCCAACCTAGCACCCAGCCCTAGCCAATCAACCAGATCTTTCTTTTTTCTCTCCCAAACTGGCCTGCCTCAGAGCAAGCTCAGGCAGACTTCTCCTGGGAAAGGTAAGAAGCTGTGGCTCACCAGGACCCATCTTTAACCAGGTTTGGTTAATGATCCAAGCCTGCCTAAAGCTGAAAAGTTGGGCTGAAGCAGGGCTGTGCAACATCACAGTGGTGAAGTATCACAGCACCAAGCAGCTCCTACCCTGAAAAATCCACAGGGTGAGCTCCAGGGACCTGCACCACAGAGATGCCAAAGCAGGCCAGGAGTGTTGAGAAGGGAGCAGACACCAGGCTGGGGACAGCCTTCAGAGGGGCTGCTCTTACCTTGGTCTGTTTCTTCTCAGTGGCATAGACGATGGAGGTGCAGCAGACCTCGGCGATCTTGCGCCCCTGCCCGTAGAAGGACCAGCAGCAGATCTCATCTCCAATCACATCTTTGATGAAGAGCACTCTCCCGTTGAACCTCAGGGACAGCTTGTCAAACAGCTCAATGTTCTTCAGCATGTTGTCATCTGAGTTGCTGTGAGAGAGGGAGGAAGGGTTCGGTCACCCCCAGGAGAATCATAGAATCAAGCAGGTTGGAAGAGAGCTCCAAGCTCAGCCAGTCCAACCTAGCACCCAGCCCTGCCCAACCAACCAGACCATGGCACTAAGTGCCCCAGCCAGGCTTGGCTTCAACACCTCCACCAACAGCAACTCCACCACCTCCCTGGGCAGCCCATTACAATGCCAATCACTCTCTCTGCCAACAACTTCCTCCTAACATCCAGTCTAGACCTCCCCTGCCACAACTTGAGACTGTGTCCCCTTGTTCTGTTGCTGGTTGCCTGGGAGAAGAGCCCAACCCCACCTGGCTACAGCCTCCCTTCAGGGAGTTGTAGACAGCAATGAGCTCTGCCCTGAGCCTCCTCTTCTGCAGGCTGCACCCCCCCCCCAGCTCCCTCAGCCTCTCCTCACAGGGCTTGCTTAGCAAGGATGGCAGCAGGGTTTGGGCAGACAGTATTTAGAGTCTGGCTCCATCTCAAACACCCAAATCCCTCTGTCTTACTGTGCCCCTACCAGGGCAGTGTCTACAGCTGCCATGGACAAGCCACCTGGGTAGCAGAATCATGGAATGGTTTAAGTTGGAAGAGACCTCAAAGATCATCCAGTTCCAACCCCTGCCATAGGCAGGAACATCTCCCACTAGAACAGGTCGCTGAAGGCCTCCTCCAACCTGGCCTTGAACACCTCCAGGGAGGTTGTGGAGCACAGAATCACCCAATGTGATCAAAGTTCTGAGTGAAGACAAAGTGAATTTTATCATAGATTGGATTCTGTGAAAAAACTCCCAAGGAAGCCCAGCTGAAGACATTTACCTGGTGTAGGAATATTTGTTGTTGCTCCTGTTGTAGAGCAGCTTCACTGCTGGCTGTAAAACACAAATCACAGAGCAGCTACAGGATGTGCAGCAAGAACTGGAACCACAGCTCAGTCCAGACCCCACAGCAGAGAAACTGCAACATGACCTAACAGCAGCAGGCCTAAGACAGAATCCCCAAACCCCAGCATGGTGAGGGTTGGAAAGGACTTCTGGAGATCATCCAGCCCAACCTCCCCTGCTCAAGCAGGAGCACCCACAGCAGCTTGCTGAGGATCACAATGCCCAGGTGGGTTTGGAACATCTGTGGAGAAGGAGACAGGCAGCCTGCTCCAGGGCTTCAGCACCCTCACAGCCCAGCAGGATTTTGTTGTTGCTGCAGAACTGTCCCAGCCAGGCTAGCAGTGAGGCTGCAATCCCTGCTGACCCCCTTCTGTGAGCAGAGCAGCAGATCTCCTCCCCCCCACCTCTGCTTTTGGCCAAGCACACTCCTCTCTACCCACCACAGCGAGGGGGCTTCCAGAAACAGGAGTTCCTGATTCCCTTCAGCCACAGCAAGTGTCTGTGGGTAATAACCAGAGTGGACACAAAAATGAAGATCTAAGAGCCCTGAGAACCTGCTTGATCACCCTGCTGCTGCCTCCACCCTCTGTTTTAACACCTAGCAAGAAGAAACACAAGGTCAGGCCCAGCCTCAGCAATGCTCCACTTGGAATTCAGAGGAAACATTTGGTCTGCTGTGGATTTTCAGCTCAGCCCAGCAGCTGAAGTGTGTTAGGCCTCTGCTGAAAACTAAAGGCCATGTTCTAAGGAGACCTGGTGAAGGTCTCTTCACAAGTCCAGAGCTTAGGTCAGCACCCTCTGAGCCAGCTCCCAGCCTGGCCTCTCTCTCACCTTGTTGGACGTGGCAATAAGCTTTTGCTCCTCTTTGGAGGATGTGATGACTGGCACCTTGCAGAAGGGTTCATAGACGTCTTTGTTCTGCTGAAACAAGAAGCAAACAGCAGCTGAGTGCAAACAGGCCCTGGGGCACCCTCACCTGACCTGGGAAGGTCCTGCAGATGCTGCTCTGAAGGACTCAGGGTGTGATTTATCCTAGCAGGCAGCAATCCTTTGGGACCACCTGAGATGCTCATTTCTGCTCTCTGCAAACGCAGGCACTTGATGTTTTGTGTCTTAGGGTCTGGTGTTATGTGTTAGGATCTGGACTGTGGCTTTGTTCAGACAGGAGCCCAAGAACAGCAGCTTCAAACCAGAGCTGGACTCCCCACAGAAGCTGCTCTGGTCCAACCAAAGGACCTACTCCCCACTGGTTGATGCTGGAAGGATTCACCTTTTCTCCAGCCTGTGCTGAGGATGGATCATCTCATGCTCCCAGGAGTCACTGGAGGGAAACTGAGCAAGCATTTAACCCTGACTGGAACTAGGCAGCACTGAATGTTGGGAAGGACTCAGTACCTTCTCCTGGATGTGACCAGACTCCAGCAGATCAATGACATCAGTGACATCAAGTGTTTCAGTTTCCTCCCAGCCTCAAAAAGGCACCAAGTGCAAACCAGAAAACCATCTTGCTCTGCCCAGGTGCTGCTTCCCACCCTGAGCAACCTCTTGTTCCTGATCCCTCGTTCCATCCAGGGTACTCAGACCCCTCCTGAACATTCTGACCTACCCAGGACAATCAGACTCCTCCTGAACATCCTGAGCTACCCAGGCCAGCCAAACCCCTCCTGAGCTCTGCCACCTACCCAGGCCAACCAAACCCCTCCTGAGCTCTGGCACCTACCCAGGACAGCCAAACCCCTCCTGAGCTCTGCCACCTACCCAGGCCAACCAAACCCCTCCTGAGCTCTGCCACCTACCCAGGCCAACCAAACCCCTCCTGAGCTCTGTGACTCGCTCTAGGCAACCTGACCTCTCTTGAAGTCTGTGACTTACCTGCAAGGCTGCCTGGCACTCATCCACCAGCCCCTGCACCAGGTAGTACTTTGCCTCAGCCAGCAGCTCCTCGATCTCCCTGCGGCTCTCCGGCAGCGGCACAGCTCCATCCCGCAGGTAGTTCAGGATGGTCCCAAAGTGCTTCCCACAGCGATCAATCAGGATCCAGCCTAGGGACAGAAGAAGACCAGAGTAGGGCAGGAACAAAGGCAAACATGCCAAAAGGCCTTGATGGTGGCCTGGGACTGCTGTATCAAGCAGATTCCTGCTGAGAGAGACCAGTTCCCTGCTGGAGCTAGAGAGCAGAGCAGCAGAAAGCCCAGGGAAGTTATCGCTTCCAGAGGAGGGGAGTGAGGAGCTCTCTTGTTTCTCCCAGTTCCATGGATACTGACAAGAGCTTCACTGAAATGGAGCAATGGATGCTTCTCCTCAAACCAAGCAGCTCTACTCTCCCTCTCCTCCCAAAGCTCTGCCACTAGGGCCCCATTACAAACACGTGTGGCTGCCACAGCTTACTCGAGCCAGCCAGACCTGAGTGGTTAAAGGCTGCTGCACCTCAACACCACATGGAGACCCATCATGATCAACCATCTCCAGCAAAAAGGCTGCCTAGAGAAAAAGAATCATAGAATCAACCAGGTTGGAAGAGACTTCCAAGCTCATCCAGTCCAACCTAGCACCCAGCCCTGGCCAATCAACTAGAATCATTGAATCAGTCAGGGTTGGAAGGGAGCACAAGGAGCAGCCAGTTCCAACTCCCCTGCCATGCCCAGGGACACCCTACCCTGGATCAGGTTGGCCACAGCCTCAGCCAGCCTGGCCTTAAACACCTCCAGGGATGGGGCCTCAACCACCTCCCTGAAAGAAAGGCAGAAAAGACTGGGCAGTGTCATGGCAAATGCTGCTTCAGCCTCTCTACAGTCCCAATGATTGCTAATTTGGTAGAACAAAGTGGTGATTAGCTCAGTGTCAGCTGAAAGGCATCATGTGACAGCAGGAGTCACCTCAGGCCACCTTGCAGCCCCTGCCCTGGAGCTCACCAGCACTGCTAGGTACTGACAAGGGTGTGAAGGAGGAGCTGGAGGGTGTCCAGAGAAGGGCAACTTAGTGCCATGGTCTGGTTGATTGGATAGAGATGGGTGCTAGGTTGGACTGGCTGAGCTTGGATGTCTCTTCCAACCTGCTTGATTCTATGAAAGCTTCTGAGGGGTCTGGAGAACAGATCTGGAGGGCAGCAGCTGAGGGAACTGGGGGTGTCCAGCCTGGAGGAGGCTGAAGGGAGACCTCATTGCTCTCTACAGCTGCCTGAAAGGAAGCTGGAGCCAGGTGGGGTTGGTCTCTTCTCTCAAGGAACAAGTGGCAGGACAAGAGGAAACAGCCTCAGGTTGCACCAGGAGATGTTCAGGTTGGATATCAGAAGAAACTTCTTCCCCCAAAAGGGTTGTCAAGGCCTGGCCCAGGCAGCCCAGGGCAGTGGTGGAATTCCCACCCCTGGAGGGTTTTCAGAGTTGTGCAGCTGTGGTGCTGAGGGCCATGGTTTAGTGGTGCCCTGGCAGTGCTGGGCTCAGGGTTGGACTCAGTGATCTGAAAGGTCTAATCCAGCCTAAAAATGATTCCACAAAGAAAAGAACACAGGGCTACAACTGGAATGCTTCCCAGTCAGCTGGGAAGGATCCATGGATTCCTGCTTCTCCTCCTGCTGCCTGAGTGAGGCTGGAGCCTGAGCAGTGTTGGGCAATGCTGAGGCTTTGACTTTCCAGAACTGAAAAGCTCTGATGGGCTGCAGCTCAGGAATGCAGTGAGGAAAGGCTTGTGGGGAAGGAGTCATATTTTGGACAAATAAGGAAAAGCAGGCTAAAGAGGAGCCTGGGTTGCTGGGCATGAATGGAATTACTCCTAAAGCCTGAACATTTGCTTGTTTGGAAAGTGAGCATGGCCCTGTCCTGCTGCCTGGTGGAAAACAGAGACATCCTGAAACAGGTCCCTGCAGGCCTTGCATCATCCCTGCTCCTCTGCTGTCCACATCAAACACAACCTGTGCTGGCTGCTGTAGCTCTAGAGGCTGGGATGACTAAAGAGAAAGCTGGAATCACAGAATGCCAGGTTGGGAAGGACACTGAGGATCATTTGGTCTAACCTTTACTTCCAGCTCTGGAGTTTCTCCTGCAGACATGGCTCTGCAGGCGTGAGGAGCAGGGTTCAGCTACAGTCCTTCCACAGCATCCCAGCATGGTGATGGCTTGAAGGGAGCTCTGGAGATCAGTCAGTCCAACCCCCAGCTCAAGCAGGAGCACCCACAGCAGCTTGCCCAGTATCACAATGTCCAGGTAAGTTTGGAAGCTCTCCGGAGAAGGAGACTCCACAACCTCTCTGGGCAGCCTGCTCCAGGCCTCCAGCACTCTCATACCAAAAAGTTTCTCCTCCTGTTCGGGTGGAGCCTCCTGGGTCCCACTTTGTGCCCATTGCCCCTTGGCCTGTCCCTGGGCACCACTGAAGAATGGCCTCTTGCCTCCTTTAGCTCCTGCTGAGCACTGCTCAGATCCCCTCTGGGGCTGCTCTTCTCCAGGCTCAGCAGCCCCAGGGCTCTCAGCCTTTCCTCACAGAGCTGCTCCAGGTCCCTCAGCATCTTTGGAGCTTCCACTGGGCTCTCTCCAGTAGTTCCCTGTCTCTCCTGAACTGGGGAACCCACAACTGGATCCAGTACTCCATGTGTGGCCTCACTGAGGTGGAGCAGAGGAGAGAGAACCTCCCTCAACCTGCTGGCCACACTCTTCTCCATGCCTCCCTAGGATGCCATTGGCCTTCTCAGCCATGAGGGCACATTGCTGGCTCACTGGCAGCTTGCTGTCCACCAGCACTCCCAAGTCCTTTTCTGTGGAGCTGCTTTCCAGCAGGCCAAGCCCTCCCCAGGCCTGGGGCAAGGGGTTCTTCCTTCTCTTCTCAAAGCTCTCACTGAGCTGTGCCTGACCCCTCCACTGAGGTAGGAATCCCTGAGCTGTATGGACACACAGGAGACTTGGAGGAAATTAATCTTTTGATTCACAAGGAGAGAGAGGGACAGCACCCAAAGACTCAGACTGAAGCAGGCAGCATTTCCCACCCAGGCACTGATGCATGGAAGAGCAGCCTGGCACTGGAGCCTGTCTGCTGCTCAGCAGCTGAACCAAACCCATGCATCAGGTGGTTAAGGGCAGTGGGGAGCAAAGGCAAATGACACTGCAGAAAGCTGAAGCAGATAGAGGCACCAGGTAAAGTCACAGCCTTCCATCTGCCCACTGCCATCAGAAGGGTGACACCACCAAGAGATGGGGAATAGGCTACAGCTGATGAACAACTCCTAAGCTGAAAATAATCATCCAGAGAACTGGAGTCTTCTCTCCTCCAGCAGCGTGGGCTGAGGGGGAGCTGGGGAGATGCTGCTGGGGTCAGAAGAATGCCTGGAGACAAAGGGGAGGACCTCAAGTCACAGAATCATAGAATCAATCAGGATTGGAAGGGATCACAAGGAGCAGCCAGTTCCAACCCCACTGCCATGCCCAGGGACACCCTACCCTAGAGCAGGCTGCACGCAGCCTCAGCCAGCCTGGCCTCAACCACCTCCCTGGGCAACCCATTCCAGCCTCTCACCATTCTCATGCTCAACAACTTCCTCCTCACCTCCAGCCTGACTCTCCCCACCTCCAGCTTTGCTCCATTCCCCCAAGGTCCTGGCACTCCCTCACAGCCTAAAAAGTCCCTCCCCAGCTTTTTTGTAGCCCACTTCAGATCATGGAAGGCCACAAGAAGGTCCTCTGGGAGCCTCCTCTGCTCCAGACTGCACAGCCCCAACTCTTTCAGTCTGTGCTCACAGCAGAGCTGCTGCAGCCCTCTGAGCATCCTCCTGACCCTTCTCTGGACATGCTCCAGCATCTCCACATCCCTCTTTTTCCAGGGGCTCCAGAACAGGATGCAATACTCCAGGTGGGGTCTCAGCAGAGCAGAGTAGAGGGGGAGAATCACCTCCCTGGCCCTGCTGGCCACACTTCTGCTGCTGCAGCCCAGGCTCTGCTTGGCTTTCTGGGCTGCAAGTGCACACTGCTGGCTCCTGTTGAGCTTCTCCTCCAGCAGCACCCCCAAGTCCCTCTCCTCAGGGCTGCTCTCCAGCCACTCCCTGCCCAGCCTGTATTTGTGCTTGGCATTGCCCTGACCTTGCCAGCTGCAGGACCTTGCCCTTGGTCTTGCTGAACCTCCTGAGCTTGGCTTGTGCCCACCTCTGCAGCCTGTCCTGGTCCCTCTGGCTGCATCCCTGCCCTCCAGCCTGGCTGCTGCACCACACAGCTTGGTGTCATCAGCAAGTCTTGACTCCATCCAGCTCGGGCCTGGCTTTGCTCCTAAGAAACATTTTGTCTTCTGCCGGCTTTTGGGTGGGACCAATTAGCAGTGTTTGGGAGAATTTCAGATTAAAGGGCTTCCTCCCGAGGCTCGAGGCTATTGTTCCAGCTTCCAGCCTCAGCTCAGGCCAGGGCAGATAAAGGGAGAACTGCAGTGGGAGTGTCCTAGTTACAACACACAGGAAGTATCAAATTCCCACTGGAACACGAACGTCTGAATGGAACAATCATCCCCACCCCAACACACACATGGAATCATGGAATCGTTTAGGTTGCAGGAGACTTTTCAGCTCATTGAGTCCAACCACTAACCCAGCACTGCCAGGGCACCACTGAACCATGGCCCTCAGCACCACAGCTGCACAGCTCTGAAACCCCTCCAGGGATGGGGATTCCACCACTGTCCTGGGCAGCCTGGGCCAGGCCCTGACAATCTTTTGGGGAAAGAAGTTTCTTCTGAGATCCAACCTAAATCTCCCCTGGTGCAACTTGAGGTTGTTTCCTCCTGTCTTGTCACTTGTTTCTTGAGAGAAGGTACCAATCCCCACCTCACTCCAACCTCCTTTCAGGCAGCTGTAGAGAGCAGTGAGGCTTCCCCTCAGCCTCCTCTTCTCCAGGCTAAACACCCTCAGCTCCCTCATCTGCTCCTCACCAGATCTGTTCTCCAGACCCTTCAGAGGCTGTTGCCCTCCTCTGGACACAGTTCCTCACAGAAACACAGAATGTTAGGGATTGGAAGAGACCTCCAGAGATCATGGAGTCCAACCTGCCTGCCACAGCAGGATCACCCAGGGCAGGTCACGCAGAACACATCCAGATGAGGGTTATCAGCCTCTCCAGAGAAGCAGACTCCACAACCTCTCTGGGCAGCCTGCTCCAGAGCTCTGCCACCCTCACTGTAAAGAAATGTTGATGTCTTTTCTTGGAGTGAGGTCCCCAAAACTGAATGCAGGAGTCCAGGTGTGGCCTCACCAATGCCCAGCACAAGAGGGTGATCCCTGCCCTGGTGCTGTTCATCACGCTACTGCTGATCCAGTCCAGGATGCTGTTGGCCTTTTTGGCTACCTGGGCACACCCTGGCTCACACTCAGCCAGTTATCAACCACCAACACCCATTTAATATGGAGAGACTCATTCCCACCTCTCTCCTTATCCTGTCAGCATAGCAAACTGAAAGTTCTGCAGCTGGCTCACTTTAGCTGAAGCTAACAACCAAAACTCTCACAAGAGAAGAATTTCCTTTCAAGCAAACCAGCTTTTAGCCCACAAACCCCTCAAGGTTCAGAGCAAATTTTACTTCACTTGTGTTTGAGCTGAGCAAAGAAGATCAAGGAATTGCCTTCTGAGCTTCAAAGTAAACAACACAGGTCCTGACTCATACTTTCTCAATCACCATCACCACCATTTTCCATCTGCTTAAGAGCTTTAGCATTAGTACTTCAAAAGAAAAGGATGGTCCAGGCTTGGTGAGACTCCTCACTGTCCTTTCACATCTCTACTCAACTCTTATGTGTCTGTTTTGCTCCATGTCCAAGTTTTAACACTGCTCAGATGTAGAAATATCTTCCCCCATGATTGGATGCTCCTCTCTGCTCTCCAATATTCTTCTCCAGCCCCTTATGACTTTGTCATAGATTCACAGAATGGTTTGGGTTGGAAAGGACTTTCAAGACCATCTAGTTTCAACCCCCATGGGCAGGGATAACTCCCACTAGATCAGGCCTCATCCAACCTGGCCTTAAACACCTCCAGGAATCACAGAATGTTAGAGGTTGGAAGGGACCTCCAGAGATCATCCAGTCCAACCTCCCTGCCCAAGCAGGATCACCCAGGGTAGTTCCCACAGGAACACATCCAGGTTCTTCCACTAGATCAAGCTGCACATGGCCCCATCCAACTTGACCTTGAACACCTCCAAGCAGGGGACATCCACAAGCTCCCTGTTCCAGGGTCTCACTACCCTCACTGCAAAGAGTTTCTTCCTAACGATTTCCCAGCAGGAGGGATGCAGGGAGCAGCTCCTTACCTTCGCTGTCTGTCAGCACCTCCATTCTGCCACTGAACATGGCCTTGAGCATGGTGTCCTGCTTGGTCAGGGTCTGCATGGTGGTGTAGTAGAGGGCACCACCAATGTTCAGCTTGACATACTTGGAGCTTGGACTGGTCCCCTTGAAGGAGGTGGTGCGAGTGGCAGCCGCCGGCACCACGGTGCTCACCACGCTCTCGCCCGACATCTCTTCCTGCCAGCAAGCACAGAGCAGTCAGGCCAGCAGCCCTCTGGCACACAAGGGCTGAGCACGACCAGCCCCAGCTCCTCCTGGCCTCTTTCTGAAGTTCTTAGATGCTTTAGGGGTTGAGCTTTGCCTTCTTTCTGACAGTGACACAACCCAGGCAGAGAACATCAAGCGACTCAGCCAGCCGAGAGCCTGGCACCGCTCAGCAGGGCTGCAGGCTGCCAGCAGGGCTCCAGGCTGCCAGCACTCCCCCACACCAACCCAGCCCTGCTCTTGCACAACTGCTGAAGCCTGAGCTCTTACTTCATCGCTAAGCTGGTGTGGAATTGGGCAACTGGCAGCACAGATGCTTCCCCTGTGTTCAAATGCTGATCAGCCACACACTTCCACAGAATCACCTGGTTGGAGAAGACCTTAGGAGCATGGAGTCCAACCCACACAGCTGTCAGACCATGCCCCTGAGCTCCAAACCCACACAGCCTGAACCTCCTCCAGGGATGGGGACTCCACCACTGTCCTAGGCAGCCTGTTCCAGTGCCTGATGGCTCTTCTGAGGAAGAAACCTTTCCTAATATCCATCCTAAACTTCTCCTGATGCAACCTGAGGCCATTTCCTCTCATCCTACCACTTGTTCCCTGGGAGAAGAGGCTGAGCACCACCTCACTCCAACCTCCTTTCAGGAGGCTTTTCTTCATTAAAGCACAGATGGCTACACAGACAGCTCACACCAGCTCCCCACTCTCTTCCCTACCCCCCAAAACATCTCTCAGTACCCAAAACTCCACATCCAACATTCCCCACTACCTCTGCCAGCAGACAAAGCAGACTGCCCAGCTAACGAGGTCACCCCCTGGAGCAGGAAGGTGTTAGCTTAGCACCACAAGTGCTCTGGGAGCTGCTAATGATAAACCCCTCATCAAGCTGGGTCTCTGTGCCTGACTGCTTCGTTGACAGGCTGACAGCAGCAGCTCCAGCTCCTGCAGCAGGCTGCCTGACCGCTGCCCAGAGTGCTTTTTGCCCTGCTGCCAAGAAAAGCAGAACCACAGGATGGTGAATCCGAAGAGAGCTGTAGCTCTGTATCCACACTGCACTGCACACGGTGAGGAAGGGGGATGCACAGAGGCAGCCACAGGGCACCTTTGTCACGGAGCCTCTCACCAGCCTCAGCCCCACGCTCAGGCTCCCTGCAGTGGCTGAGCCAGGAGCAGTGCCCAGAGTCTCAGAGTGGGAGCCAGGCCCAGCACCCTGCCACCTACAGGGCACAGCATCGCGGGGCTATACCCCGAGCCCTCCGTGCCTGCCCTCCCCAAACCACACCGGGCTCTGGCCAAGGGCCAGTCTGGAAGGAGGTGAAAACCAGCCCGCGGGCACGCCGGCTCTCGGGGGGGAGCCTCCAGAACGCCCATACCTGCTCCCTGATGTATCAGTGCCCAACCACTCCTACCCCCACAGCCTCCCCCGATCGCCAGGACCTCTACACCCCACAACCTCCCCCGATTGATTCCCAGGACCCCCACACCCCACAGCCTCCCCCGATCGCCAGGACCCCTACACCCCACAGCCTCCCCCGATTGATTCCCAGGACCCCTGCACCCCACAGCCTCCCCCGATCGCCAGCAGCCTGCCCCTGGTGCCACGCAACCCCCGCACCGTCCCCGCCTCCCGTGCACCCCGATCTCGGGCGCCGAAGCACTCCACACCCTGAGACCTCTCCCCGACTCCAGCATCGCATCGCATCGCTTCCCACCTCTGAGGGCTGACACCGCCCAGCCCCCACACCGCCCCTACTCCCCTGGCGCTGCCCCTTGGAGCCGGATCCCCAAACCCTGCCTCCCCCCAACACCACCGCCCCCACCCCCCACGAAGCCAGGCCCACCCCACGGCAAAAGACCCCCACTTTCGCCCACCGAGCAGAGCCGGCCACCCTCTCCCGCATCCAGCACCTCCCTCCCGCCAGCCTCGCCGCCCGGCGCCCGCGGGCGCCTCACCATGAAGGGCGCAGCGCAGCCCCCGGGAGCAGCGAGCGCAGCGCCGGGCGGGGGAGCTTCCGCCTGGCTCCGTCACCTCCGCCTCGGCCCGGGTGCGCCACCCAAACCCTTCCGATGCCTCCCGCGGCCTCCCCGCGCCCTGCCGGGCTGCGCTCCCGCCCCCCGAGCTGCGCTTGCCTCAGGCTAGCCCGGCTTACCCGGCAGCAGCGGGGCCGCAGCCGGCTCGCCGCGCTGTACTGAGCCGAGCGGAGCCCGGGGCGGGCGAGCGAGCGAGCGAGCGGGAGGGCGGAATGGCAGCGGCGGTGCCAGTTGTCGGCCGGCTCCGGAGCGCGGGGTACGAGGCTGCCGGGCAACGGGGTGCGGGGCAAGGGGCTGCGGGCCTGGCCGCGGCGGGGCTGCGCTGCGGATCTCCCTTCGGCCTGGCCTGGCTTCCAGCGGCCATGTAGGCGGCGGCGGGGCCCGTGTAAAGGCGTGGGGAGCCGGGGGAGGCAGTGCACGGGCGCCTGGGGCCCGGCAGGTGGAGCCGGACGCAGGCCTTTTGGGCTTGCTGCCAGGGCCTGGGGCTGGGCGTTTTAGGGTATTTGGGGCTGTGAGATGGGTGGTTGGGCATGGGTAGGTTCTCTTGTAGCTGCTTGCTTTGTGGTTTGGGCAGGTTCCAAAAGGTTGGAGCCCGGTTGGGGGAGTGTGGGGGTGGCTCCTGGGTCCTTCCCCCCACCCTGGTGAAGTGGGGAGCACTTTGCTGTGGGGTGGCTGCTGTTGAGGTCTCCACGGTTACAGGGAGCCTGGCACAGCTGAGATTGGCCCTTGCTGTTGTCACACACTGGATTGTTTCTTCTCCACTCTGAAGAGTGAGGAGCTGTGTGTGCTGGCAGTCGCAAAGCAGTGCTGCTGCTGCCTCTTCTCCCACCTGAAGCTGTTCTGGCCTCACACATTTTTGAAGGTGTAGTGAGAAGTAAGTCTGGTCAAAGGGACTTAGAATTGCAAAGGTAAAGACTAAATCCCCAACCCATCTGCAGGTAATGTGCTTATCAGTGGAGGAGCTGCCTGAAGCCAGTGAATGAGGATCATGTTTGTGTGTAAATGACTGCCATATGCTTGGTCTGAAGAAGTAAACCCTCAGGTGAGTTCCTTGGCAGCTGTTTATGAAGCTGTTGTTGACTCTCTGTGTTCTGTCTTGGTGAGTGGCAATAAATTAGCTTCCAAGTGCCCTTTCCCCTTGTATCTTTGCCTATAGACCTGTTCTCATTTGTTATCTGTAAACAAGAAAATGAAACAACTAAGGCTGAAAAGTGACAGCACCTTCAGCCTATGGCAGGGGGCTTGGCATTCAATAGCTCCAAGTGCCAGTGCTGTACTTTGGCCACAACAACCCCATGCAGAGATACAGGCTGGGGTTGGAGTGGCTGGAGAGCAGCCAGACAGAGAGGGATATGGGGGTGCTGATTGATACCCACCTGAACATGAGCCAGCAGTGTGCCCAGGTGGCCAAGAGAGCCAGTGGCATCCTGGCCTGCATCAGGAATGGTGTGGTCGGCAGGAGCAGGGAGGTCATTCTGCCCCTGTACTCTGCACTGGTTAGACCTCACCTTGAGTGCTGTGTTCAGTTCTGGGCCCCCCAGTTTAGCAGGGACATTGAGATGCTTGAGCGTGTCCAGAGAAGGGCAACGAGGCTGGGGAGAGGCCTTGAGCACAGCCCTACGAGGAGAGGCTGAGGGAGCTGGGATTGGTTAGCCTGGAGAAGAGGAGGCTCAGGGGAGACCTTATTGCTGTCTACAACTACCTGAGGGGTGGTTGTGGCCAGGAGGAGGTTGCTCTCTTCTCTCAGGTGGCCAGCACCAGAACAAGAGGACACAGCCTCAGGCTGTGCCAGGGGAGATTTAGGCTGGAGGTGAGGAGAAAGTTCTTCACTGAGAGAGTCATTGGGCACTGGAGTGGGCTGCCCGGGGAGGTGGTGGAGTCGCCGTCCCTGGAGCTGTTCAAGGCAGGACTGGACGTGGCACTTGGTGCCATGGTCTGGCCTTGAGCTCTGGTAAAGGGTTGGACTTGATGATCTATGAGGTCTCTTCCAACCTTGGTGATACTGTGATCTTTAGGTCCCTTCTAACACAAACCATTCTGTGATTCTAGGTGGACTTGAGACCAAAAAACCTTATTATTCTGTGAGTCTATATTTTTGGTAGGTAACTTTGGCTTTGCCTAAGCTGTATTTTGCACACACCTCTGTGCTGTTAGGTCCTCTCCTTCCCCTAGCCAGACATTGGATGCAGGGAGTCAGTTCCAAAGCAACACTGAGAATTACTTTTGCCTGTGTGTTTTGTCCTCTCTGCTCCTGCTTTTGTTTGCTGTGATGATTGTTTGTTTTCCTTCCCTTGCTGTTTGGGCAGGTTATAAAGATGTTCAGTGCCAGCCAGTCCTCCAAGGCTCAGTTCCTGGACAAAGCCCGGCAGGCTCGGGAGGAGAGGAGGGAGCTGAAGGAGAGGGAACGTGCTGCTGTCCAGGTCCAGGCTTTGGTCAGGAGGTTTCTCTGTCGATGTCGCCTGCAGAGGGAGATAAGGTGTGTGAGGTTCTACCTTCAGGTTTTGTTTACCTCTGGAGAGGTTGAGTTTTAGCTGCTGATGCTCATTTTTTTTCTCCACTTGGATAGGAGAGAAGTGGAGGATTTCTTTGGGGTGAATGAATCTGGCTCCAGTAAAAGAAGTGCTCTTTCCATCTTCAGAATTGCTAGGAAGCTCCTGTTTGTCTTTGATCTTAAAGAGGACAAAGAGGTAAGGTTGCTGCTCTGACTTGTTCATTGAGGACATCTTTTGGCACATGGAATAAGTTCTGTATTAAAATGTTGAATTGGCTCTCTAGTGATCATGTAGCCTCCTGCAATACATTTTGGCTTCAGAAGTGTCATCTCTACCTCTTAGGCCTTCAGATCTGTCTGTAGGATTGGTTTTTAGTAGGAGTTCCACATTCAGGACATAGTTTAAGGGATGTTTTTCATGGTACCCATGCCAGCTTCCATAATGGATCTGTGCCTCGTGATGTTGTCAGCTGCAGCAATTCTCCAGCCTGGCACACTGTGGTCAGCTCACAAAGTGCTGCCCTGGCATGGAGTTGTCTTCAGGCTGTTTGTACTGCAGCTGCTTTTCTGTCCATGCCCTGAGTTTGTGGTTTCAGGCTCGAAGCCCTTTGCTGTAGTGCCATGAACTGATGATGTCTGCCCCAAGGAACACTGGGATCATAAGGAAAACAGTTGGAAAACTCTTCTGCATGCCCAGCAGTGTGAGCAGCAGGTGCTGGGAGGGGATTCTGCTTTGCTGAGACCCTACCTGCAGTGCTGGGGCCAGCTCTGGAGTCCTCAGCACAGCACAGATAGGGACCTGTAGGAGTGGGACCAGAGGAGGCCACAGCAATGCTGGAAGGGCTCTGCTGCAGGGCTAGGCTGAGCGAGCTGAGGCTGTTGAGCCTGGAGAAGGGAAGGCTTCAGGGAGACCTTCTGGTGGCTTTTCAGTGTTTAAAGGGGCTGAGCAGAAAGCTGGGGACAGACTTTTGAGCAGGGTGTGTGGTGACAGCACAAGAGGTGACACTTTGAAACAAAGAGAAAGGCTCTAGAGAGAGAGAAGAATTTTTTGGTGGTGAAACCTTGTCTCAGGTTGCTCAGAGAGGTCACAGATGCCCTGTCCCTGGAGCCATTGCAGGTCAGGTTGTGTGGAGCTCTGAGCAACCTGCTTCAGTTGCAGATGTCCCTGTTGAGTGCAGGGGGTTGGACTGGTTGAGCTTGGAAGGTCTCTTCCAACCCAAACAGTTCCATGATGCCATGAAAATGAAAGGCTGTGTTGGAATTGCAGCAGCAGAGGGTGACTTGGGTTTAGGTAACTGCTGCTCCATCAAACACCTCTTCTGTTTTTTTGTACTCAGAGCAGCAAAACCCCCTAAAGATGAATGTTACACACAAATGTTCAACTTCTGGCATCCCTCTGGAGTTATGTGTAACAGCAGTTGGTGCATTGCTGAAGTGTGTCTTCTCCTTCCAGCAGAAGTCAGTCCCTTCCTGGGCAAAGAACTGGCCTATGCTTGGTTCCACTCATCTCTGGACCCTCTCTTTGGTCAAGATAAGCCCAGCAGCCAATTCAGCAGCCCAGAATGGTTTTATAAATCACATACTTGGCAAACACAAGACAGGGCTGAAATAATTGAGGGTTTGTGGATGTGGTTGCTGGGTTGTGCTGAGAGCTGTGATGCTTGGGAGTTAGAACTGAGCTGCTGCACTCATCAACATTAAGCATTTCCAGCTGAACCCCAGCAGAGTGATGTTTTTCCTACCCTACCTTCAGCCCATACTGGTGAGGGGAGGCTGAGAAATTCCTCCTGTTAATGACTTCAAGGAGGGAACTCTCCTGCAGGGCTGTAGCCTGATAGGTAGATGAGCTCTGGGGAAGGAGCCATAATCCCTTTCCATAGGGAATATGTTTGGAACATTTATTTGTTTGATACTGAGGTATCTTGCTCCCTCTGCTGAGCTCTTCCCAGTGCTTTTCCTGGGGGTAGAATTAATATCTTCTATTTCTTGGAGGTAGAACTAATATCACCTTTTATTTCTTTCTCTTATCCCCTCTCCTCCCAGAGGTTTGAAAAGCTGTGCCGATGTATCCTGAACAGTATGGATGTTGACAATGAGCCCAAGGTCAGCAGGATGGGGTCTAGGTTAGGGGGTGGGAGAGTTGTTTGGCTTATTCTGCTTCTCTGTGTGGGGATTTAGAATGGTGATATTTGAATCTGTAGCTTTCAGAAGCTCCTCAACGCTGCTGAGATCTCACAGTGAAGGTTTGGAGGAGTTCCTCAGTGTTCCTCTGCTATTTTTAGTCTGGATACAGCTACAGGAGTTAAAAGACAGTTTTATTTGTACTCAGCACTGCTCAGGCCACACCTTGAGTGCTGTGTCCAGTTCTGGGCTCCTCCATTCAAGAGAGATATTGAGGTGCTGGAAGGTGTCCAGAAAAGGGCAGCAAGACTGGGGAGGGGCCTGGAGCACAGCCCTGTGAGGAGAGGCTGAGGGAGCTGGGGGTGTGCAGCCTGCAGCAGAGGAGGCTCAGGGCAGAGCTCATTGCTGTCTGCAGCTCCCTGAAGGGAGGCTGCAGCCAGGTGGGATTGGGCTCTTCTGCCAGGCAAGCAGCAGCAGAAGAAGGGGACAGAGTCTCAAGTTGTGGCAGAGGAGGTCTAGGCTGGATGTCAGGAGGAAGTTGTTGGCAGAGAGAGTGATTGGCATTGGAATGGGCTGCCCAGGGAGGTGGTGGAGTCACTGTCCTCGGAGGTGTTGAAGCCAAGCCTGGCTGGGGCACTTAGTGCCATGGTCTGGTTGCTTGGGCAGGGCTGGGTGCTAGGTAGGACTGGCTGAGCTTGGAGCTCTCTTCCAGCCTAGCTGATTTTATGATTATTCATGAAGTGGCTGTTGTGCTTTGGCCAGGGAATGAATTCTGGTTCCACTGCTGAGTTCAGCAGGGCACTGAAGAGGTCATTTTGTCAGAGTGCTTCTCGATAATGACCTTCCAGTATCTGAAGGGGTCCTACAGGAGGGCTGGGGAGGGACTATTTAGAAGGTCTTGTAATGACAGGACAAGGAGGAATGGGTTTAAAGTGGCAGGAGGGAGATTTAAACTGAATGTTAGGAAGAAACTCTTTGCAGTGAGGGTGCTGAGACACTGGCACAGGTTACCCAGGGAGGTTGTGGAGCACAGAATCACCCAATGTGATCAAAGTTCACATTGGGTGATTCTGTGCTCCACAACCTCCCTGGAGGTATTCAGGGGCGGGTTGGATGAGGCCTTGAGCAACCTGTTCTAGTGAGAGGTGTCCCTGCCTATGGCAGGGGATTGGAACAGGAAGATCTTTGAGGTCCATTCCAACCTGAACTATTCTATGATAAGATATTCAGCTACTTAGAGTGTCAAACACTGCTCACTGCTGCTGTGTGTTCCCCCCTGCCTCAGGTGTGGTATGTGTCATTGGCACTCTCCAAGGATCTGACACTCTTGTGGATCAAACAGATCAAAGACATTTTGTGGTTTTGCTGTGAGTTTCTCAAGCAGCTTAAGGTAAATAAACCTTTTTTTTTTTCCTTTCCCTTTTAATCCTAATATTTCCTCTTCCTTCCTTTAACTGTTCTGCAGCATGGCACAGAGAGAATTTGATGTATTAACCTTGGTGTTTTCTTGCAGCCTGACATCTTACAAGACTCCAGGCTGGTCAATTTGCACCTCACCATGCTTGTTACCTTCACAGACACTTCTACATGGAAGATACTTAGGGGGAAAGGTTTGTGTATCCACTTCAACACCTTATTTAGTAGTAAAATCATCTAATCACTATGAATTGCTGTGGTTGGAAAGGACCACCAGGGTCATCCAGTCCAACCTTCATCCCAGCAGCCTTCATCACCAGACCATAGCCTCAGGTTCCACAGCCACTTTCCTTTTAAACACCTCCAGGGATGGCAAATCCACCACCTCCCTGGGCAGCCTGTTCCAGTGCCTGACCACCTGCTCAATGAAGAACTTCCTCCCAACATCCAACCTAAGCCTCCCTTGATGCAGCTTGAGGCCATTTCCTCTTGTCCTATCATTAGTAATGCAGGAGAAGAGACCAGCTCCAGCCTCACTACAATCTCCTTTTAGGTAGTTGTAGAGGGCAATAAAGTCCCCTCTCAGCCTCCTCCAGACTAAACATCCCCAGCTCCCTCAGCTGCTCCTCATAGGTGATGTTTGCCAGACCCCTCCCCAGCCTCATTGCCCTTCTCTGCACTGCTCCAGCACCTCAATGTCCCTCCTATACTGCCGTGATCAAAACTAGACCCAGTACTCGAGGTGTGGTCTCAGGAGTGCTGAGCACAGGGCCATGAGCACCTCCTTACTCCTGCTGGTCACACCATTGCTGATGCAGGCCAGGATGCTGTTGACCTTGGCCAGCTGGGCACACTGCTGCCTCATGTTTAGCTGGCTGCCCACCAACACCTCCACGTTCTCTTCTGCCAGGCAGCTCTCCAGCCACTCCTCCCTCAGCCTGTAGGGCTGCTGAAGGTTATTGTGGCCAAAGTGCATGACCTGGCACTTGGCCTTGTTAAACCTCATGCAATTGGCCCCAGCCCATGGCTCCAGCCTGTCCAAATCCCTCTGCAGGGCCTTCCTACCCTGCAGTAGATTGGCACTTCATGGAATGGTTTGGGTTGAAAGGGACCTTCAATGCCATCCAATTCCAACCTCCCCTGCCATGAGCAGACACTGGAATGGGTTGCTCAAGGCCTCATCTAACCTGGCCTTGAACACCTCCAGGGAGAGAGCATCTACAGCCTCTCTGCAACCTGTTCCCCACCCTCACTGGGAAGAATTTCTTCCTAATCTCCAGTTTAAATCCACTGGATGCTGTTTCTACACCTTGTCTTCTCTTTGTGTTTCAAAGGTTCAGGATGCTTCTGTGCTTGCACAAAGCATAGGCTGGGCAGCAAAGATCCCCTGGAGATCAGAAAGGCTATTTGCCTTTGGAACAGCAGCAACCACTGTGTTTTATAATGCTCCAAATTCTCCCACTCCAGAAGTGCTCAGAGGATAATGGAACATGCTTCTGGCTCTGGAATTTGGAGCAAGCACACAGAGAAAAGGCAGGCAGGTGTGGGGAGGAAATGTGACTGATACCTTAAATGAGACTTGATGTGGAAAAAAGGAGGCTATGGGGAGACTTTCTTACACTCTACAAATCCCTGGGAGGTGTTTGGAGCCAGCTGGGAGTTGGTGTCTTCTCCCAAGTGATGAGACAAGAGGAAACCTCCCCAAGTCACTCCAGGGGAGGTTTAGGTTGGACATGAGGAATTTCTTCACCCAAAGGGTTGTCAAAGCCTAGAAGAAGCTGCCCAATAAAGTGGTGGAGTCCCCATCCCTGGAGGCGTCCAAAAGCTGTGGAGATGTGGTCCTGAGGGACATGGTTTTGTGGTGACCTTTAGTTCAACTCCATGATCTTCCAAGTTCTTCTCCAGTCAAAACCATTCCATGATTCTATGTCCCTGCTCATGGCAGGGGGGCTGGAACTAGCTGATCTTCAAGGTCCCTTCCAACCTAAACCATTCTGTGCCTCTCTTCTGTGTGGAATGTTGCTAAAATGGTGGGTTTGCATATGAGGGTGAGGTTGTGCAAGAAGGGCTGATGAACAAACTGGTTTGGGGTATTGGAGGAGGTAAAGAGTGGGACTATGATGCTGATTTAGTAACATCAGTGTTTTAACCTGGCAGGTGAAACCCTGAGGCCTGCCATGAACCACATCTGTGCAAACATCATGGGACATCTGAACCAGAAGGGGTTTTATTCTGTGCTGCAGGTCAGTTTCCAGTTGATAGAGTTAAGTTCTCTTTTTACCCAAAACAAGCCTCAATTCTGCTTGGAATCTCCTGTAGTCCTTATTTAAAGAAGCTTTTGTGAGCTCTGTGGTGATAGGAGGAAGAAATTCTTTCCAGTAAGGGTGGGAGAGACACTGAAACATGTTGCCCAAGGAGGTTGTGGATGCTCTCTCCCTGGAGGCGTTCAAGGCCAGGTTGGATGGGACGTTGAGCAGCCTGCTCTAGTGGAAGATGTCCCTGCCTGTGGCAGAAGATTGGAACTAGATGATCTTGAAGGTCCCTTCCAATCCAAACCATTCTGTGATCAGTGTTGGGGGCAGCTGGTTGTGTGTGGGCATATTTTTCTTCAAAGCACTCCAGACCAAACAAACCATCTCCCTTTTTTCACTGCTGCTCAGCCTGAATCCTACTTAAGCACCTTATAAAGAGATGGGCAGCAAGGGGGAACTCTGGAGTACCACCCCAGGAGGGGGGAACTCTGGAGTACCACCCCAGGAGGGGGGAACTCTGGAGTACCACCCCAGGAAGGGGGAACTCTGGAGTACCACCCCAGGAAGGGGGAACTCTGGAGTACCACCCCAGGAAGGGGGAACTCTGGAGTACCACCCCAGGAAGGGAGACTCTGGAGTACTATCCCAAACTTCTCTCTTTTGTAAGGATTTACCTTCTTTGCTGACTGGAAAAGGCACTGATGGAACTTTCCTTCACCTTTTAAATGAGAACAACATTTCCAGGCAGCACTGAGCTTTGCCTTTTAATTTGAAAGGCCTGGGAACCCTCTTGAGTTAACAGTTCCTGGAGAAATAAGTGCTGCAGAGTATCTGATTTAATTGCAGCATCTCTGCTGTGCCATTAGTAACCTGAAGCCCTTCCAGCTCTGCTGAATGACTTCTGGCAACTGGTTTTGACTTGTAGGAACTGGTTTTTAGGTTGTGTTGGTGGTGTTCCTTTGCTCTGCTCTGAAAATAAACACAATGCCTTTCAGGAGAAGCCACAGTCCTCTTTTTGTTGGTGTTGTGTGTGTGCTGAGTGCTGCAGAGCTAGTTGTTGTTCCTTTTCTGTTGCAGATTTTGCTAACTAATGGCTTGGCAAGATCCAGACCTTCCTTGTCCAAAGGCTCTTTAACTGCTATCTTCTCCCTCGCCTTGCGGTAAGGCAGCCAGAGCTGCTGGCTGTGATCTGCAGCCAAAGTTGTCTTTAGTGTGGTTTTGCTTTTGTGAAGTCTTCTCCTTCTGCCAGTCTCTTTGTGTCATCAAGAGTATCACCCCGAGGAAAGGAGCTGCTTTAGGCCAAAGAGCTTATTTGCTTGTCATCTTTTTTTAGAGCAGGATGCTCTTGGGTCAGCAATTAGTGTGAGCCTAGGCTGTGGGGTGCAAACTGCTACAGCAGGATCTGTGTCTTTGTGCTGAGCTATCAAAAAGGGTGGTGAGACACTGGAACAGGTTGCCTTGGGAGGCTGTGGATGCCTCCTTCCTGAAGGTGTTTGAGGCTGGGTTGCACAAAGCCCTGAGCAACCTGGGCTAGTGGGAGTTGTCCCCGCGTATGGGAGAGGGGCTGGAACTTGATGATCTTTAAGGTCTCTTCCAACCTAAACCATTCCATGATTCTTCTTCTAGTGATGCTTGTTGCTGAGGGTAGAATCAACAGCCAGTTCTGAAAGGCTTGCTTAAAGGCTGGGGGTTACTTCAGTGCAAGGAGCCTGACCTAGTGAAGTATTTTTGTCTTCATAGCCCTGTGGTTGCTGCTCAGTTTTCGGACAATCTGCTGAGGTCGTTTCTGATCCATATCATGTCTGTGCCTGCTATAATGACTCATCTTGCTACACTAACACCTGAGGTAAGTGGGTGGTGGAATAGTACCCAAAATCCACTGAATATCACAGGGGGCTACTTCTTGTTCCTGTTCTCAGCTCTTGGAACAGAGCAGTGGTGTTTTTCTCCGTGCCAGTTCCAGCTCTGCTCTGAAAGTGCTTGATTCTTACACCCTGCAGCTGCTCTGGGTTTCTCGTCCCACAGAGCAGTGGGGTGATGGGCTTCACTGCCCTAAAATCAGTCAGTCAGTAACAATAAAGACCTGTCTGACACACAGCTTGAGTTTTTGCATGTCCTTGCTCTTCTATTTCTGTAGCCATAGATAGAGCCAAAGCAGAAATCAGTCTGTTGCAAGGCTGAGGATCTGTTGTGGCAGTTGGTAACTGTCCTCTGATTTAATGTGCCTGCTGCTCTCTGTAGCTTGGTGCAGACAGTCAGGTTTTGTGCCAAATGAGCACTTGTGTTCTTGCAGACAGACAGTTGTGAAGGTTTGTCTACAGCTAGACTAGAAGTACTGGGTTTGGTTTTGATGCCTGCACTCCCAGAAGGACATTGAGGGACTGGGGCAGGTCCAGAGAAGGACAACAAAGCTGCTGAAGGGTCTGGAGAGCAGAGCTGTGAGGAGCAGCTGAGAGAACTGTTCAGCCTGGAGTAAAGGAGGCTGAAGGGAGATCTCATTGCTCTCTACAGCTCCCTAAAGTGAGGTTGATGAAGGGTCTGGAGAACAAGGCTGCAAGGAGCAGCTGAGGGAACTGTTCAGCCTGGAGTAAAGGAGGCTGAAGTGAGATGTCATTGTTCTCTGCAGCTCCTTGAAGTGAGGTTGGAACCAGGTGGGATTGGTCTCTTCTCCCAAAGAACAAGGACAGGACAAGAGGAAACAACCTCAAGTTGCACAAGAGGAGATTTAGGTTCAATGTTAGGAGAAACTTCTGCACTGAAAGAGTTCTCAAAGCCTGAAACAGGCTTCCCAGGGAGGTGGTTGAATCTCCATCCCTGCAGATGTTTCAGAGAGAGATGTGGTGCTGAGGGACATGATTTAGCACCAGCCTTGGTAGCACTAGAGAATGGTTGGGCTGGATGAGCTTAAAGGGCTTTTCCAAGCTGAAAGCTTCTGTGAGCTTTTCACCAGTATGGTTTTATTTCCTAGTCGAGCTTCGTGTCAAACTCCAGTGCAACAGGCTGAGCTTGCAACTAGATTGGGAAGGAAAAAACAATTAGAGTTGGTGGTGGGAGAGGAGGTGTGGTGGTACTGTGTGACTCTCCTCCACCTGACAGGCAGCTCCTTTGTGCCTTGCAGCGCCTGGCAGTGATGGAATCTCATGATCTGTTCCGCAAGTTCATCCTGTTTTTGAGTCGGGAGACACAGTGTGGAGATGTCTGCATGTGCTTGGAAGGAAGCCACACTCTCTGCCTGCTGGGTAAGCACCTCTGACACTCCTGGGTTTACTGTGTTTGGAAGAGAAGCACAGAATCAACCAGGTTGGAAGAGAGCTCCAAGCTCAGCCAGTCCAACCTAGCACCCAGCCCTGGCCAATCAACCAGACCATGGCACTAAGTGCCCCAGCCAGGCTTGGCTTCAACACCTCCAGGGACAGCCACTCCACCACCTCCCTGGGCAGCCCATTCCAATGCCAATCACTCTCTCTGCCAACAACTTCCTCCTAACATCCAGCCTAGACCTCCTCTGCCACAACTTGAGACTCTGTCCCCTTCTTCTGTTGCTGCTTGCCTGGCAGCAGAGCCCAACCCCACCTGGTTACAGCCTCCCTTCAGGGAGCTGTAGACAGCAATGAGCTCTGCCCTGAGCCTCCTCTGCTGCAGGCTGCACACCCCCAGCTCCCTCAGCCTCTCCTCACAGGGCTGTGCTTCAGGCCCCTCAGCAGCTTTGTCGCCCTCTTGTGGACACTTTCCAGTACCTCAACATCTCTCTTGAATTGAGGAGCCCAGAACTGGACACAGCACTCAAGGACACCAGTTCTCAATTTTCAGTCAGGTCTTTCTGCATTGCTCAGAGCTGCCTCCAATTCTGTTTGTTTTTTTAGCCTTGTTTAAATAGTTTCTAAATAGTAATTGAGAGATGTTTGGGGATATTGCAAACATCTCCTAGCAAATGGAAGAAGGATCTAAAGAACAGAGCTGGTGAGGAGCAGCTGAGGGGAACTGGGGTTGTTCAGCCTGGAGAAGAGGAGGCTATTGGGAAACCTTATTGCTCTCTACAGCTCACTGAAAAGAGGTTGCACTGAGGTGGGATTGGTCTGTTCTCCCCAAGAACAAGTGACAGGACAAGAGGAAACAGCCTCAGGTTGCACCAGCAGAGGTTTAGATTGGATATCAGAAGGAACTTTTTCCCTAAAAGGGTTGTCAAGGCCTGGCCCAGTCAGCACAGGGCAGTGGTGGAGTCCCCATCCCTGGAGGGGTTTCAAAGACATGGAGCTGTGGTGCTGAGGGCCGTGGTTTAGTGGTGCCCTGGTAGTGCTGGGTTCATGGATGGACTCAATCATCTGAAAGGTCTAATCCACCCTAAATGATTCTACATAGAATCATTTAGGAACTGGGGTTGTTCAGCCTAGAGGAGGCTGAGGGGAGACCTCATTGCTCCCTACAGCTCTCTGAAAAGAGGTTGCAGTGAGGTGGGGTTGGTCTCTTCTCCCTCATTTCAGGTGATGGAACAAGAGGAAATGGCCTGAAATTGTGCCAAGGGAGGGTTGCATTGGGGATGAGGAAAAAGTCATTGCTGCAGGAGTGATCAAGGATTGGAACAGGCTGCCCAGAGAAGTGGAGTCCCCATCCCTGCAGATGTTCAAGAAGGGTGTGGTCATGGCATTCTGGGCCATGGTTTAGTAGCTGTGGTGATGTTGGGTTGATGTTTGGACTGGATGATCTTAAAGATCTCTTCCAACAGAAAGAATTCTGTGATTCTATGACTTACTCTTGCATATCATCATGCCTGAAGTGTGAAGTTCTCTCTGCTTACTTTCATTTGAGCTCTGAGAAGGCCTTGGAGGGCAGCAGGCTTGGACCTGACATCCATAAATAAACATGGTGCTGAAACAATTCACCTTTCTGAAGGAGTGACCAAAGAAACAGCTGGAACTCTGCACTAACCATGTTAGCCATCATCTGTAGTACTATGTAGATGATGTTAGTGCAATACAGATGAGGAGGTGACCAAAGTGACATGACACCTGTGCGCCTGATGTGTACTGGAAGTTGCTTGCAGCAAAGTGCCCTCTAACAGTCACTCTTGACAGCAATCCTCTCCTGGCCTTCAAAATGAGTGTGAAACTAATTGAATCCTGTGTGCTATAGATCTTCTTTGAAGTCTTCTTGTGTTGCTCCTTCCACCAGGTAATCTTGTGTACTTGGGCTCCATGAATGATAAAGTTCTTGAGGAGGAGACAGCTCACTTTGTGGGTGTGCTCATTCACATGCTCTCCTACTGCCAGAAGTATGTATCACAAAAGAAATCCAACCTCACTCACTGGCATCCTGTTCTGGGCTGGTTTTCACAGACTGTGGATTATGGGTAAGTGAGGAGGACCTTCAAGTGATGGAAGTACTTGAAGGGGACCTACAGGAGGGCTGGGGAGAGACTAGTGACAAGGTCTTGTGATGGCAGGATGAGGAGGAATGGGTTTGAACTGGCAGAGGGGAGACTGAAACTGGATGTGAAGAAGAAGTTGTTTGCAGTGAGGGTGGTGAGACACTGGCACAGGTTGCCCAGGGAGGTTGTGGAGCACAGAATCACCCAATGTGATCTCTGCTGCAGGAGTGGTCAGGGAGCAGGAATTAGGAATTTCTCTGCTGCAGGAGAGGTCAGGGAGCAGGAATTAGGAATTTCTCTGCTGCAGGAGTGGTCAGGGAGCAGGGATTAGGAATCTCTCTGCTACAGGAGTGGTCAGGGAGCAGGAATTAGGAATCTCTCTGCTGCAGGAGTGGTCAGGGAGCAGGAATTAGGAATCTCTCTGCTGCAGGGGTGGTCAGGGAGCAGGAATTAGGAATTTCTCTGCTGCAGGGGTGGTCAGGGAGCAGGGATTAGGAATTTCTCTGCTGCAGGGGTGGTCAGGGAGCAGGAATTAGGAATTTCTCTGCTGCAGGAGTGGTCAGGGAGCAGGAATTATGAATCTCTCTGCTGCAGGAGTGGTCAGGGAGCAGGAATTAGGAATTTCTCTGCTGCAGGAGTGGTCAGGGAGCAGGAATTAGGAATCTCTCTGCTGCAGGATAGGTCAGGGAGCAGGAATTAGGAATCTCTCTGCTGCAGGGGTGGTCAGGGAGCAGGAATTAGGAATTTCTCTGCTGCAGGATTGGCACAGGCTGCCCAGGGAGGTGGTGAAGTCCCCATCCCTAGAGATGTGCAAGAAACCTGTGGCCATGGCACCGTGGGATGTGGTTTAATGGGGTTGGGTTGCTGGTTGCACTCAATCTTAGGTGGTCTTTTCCAAGGCAGACAATTCTATCATTGTGTGTCTCTGTGCCTTGCCTTTCAGACTGAACGAGTCCATGCCTCTGCTGACCAAGCAGCTGCAGCACCTCTGGGGAGTCCACATGATCCGCATCCTCTTCAGCGATGTGCTCAGCAAGAAGCTGCTGGAGAACCAGGACATAGCTCAGCTGCCAGCACAACCAATTTCCCCCCAGAACAGCCTTCCTATGAAGAGTCAGTTCTGGAGGGTGGCTTTTTTCTGTCTCTATCCCTGTGTCTTTTCCTCTCTCACAGACTCACAGGGCTTTGCCTTTTCCCACTTAAGCTAAAAGCTTTGAGTAATTACTTGCAGCAACTGCTGAGCTGGGGATGTGGCTTCTCCTATTTGTAATTCCTGCTCAGAATGTCTCTGTGACCTGGGGCAAGTCTCTCACTTTGGTGCTGAGAAAATATTTGCTTATTTTAGCAGATTTGGCTGTGGGGTTTTTTTTAGGCCATTGTTTCTCAAGTAGCTGAGAAGATTTATGTTCACTGCATAAATTAATACATCCCAAGGCAAGATGGGAGGTCAGCTTCTCAGGTGATAAGCAAGGTGAAGCTGGCTGGTAGACCTGGGATGAGTTGTGATCCTGCAGAAGGGGATTTGGAGTCAAATAGATGAAATTGAGCTGTTTCCCAGCTGCTGCCCATAGTGCTTGACTCTGTGGTTCTTAGGTATTGCAATCCTGGCAGGGTTTTAAGCTCCAGACTCATGCCCCTGCTGACTTTTGATGAGGGACAATGGCTGTGAGCTGGAAGAGAGGAGATTGAAACTGGAGATTAGGAAGAAATTCTTTCCAGGGAGGGTGGTGAGACACTGGGACAGGTTGTCCAGGAACAATGCTTTCTCCTTGGAGGTGTTCAAGGCCAGGCTGGATGGGCCCTTGAGCAACCTGAACTAGTGCAAGGTGCCCCTGCCTGTGGCGGGGAGTTGGAACAAGATCTTAAAGGTCCCTCCCAACCCAGACCATTCTGTGACTTGGTGATCTCAAAGGTGCCTTCCACCTAGACCATTCTGTGACTTGGTGATCTCAAAGGCCCCTCCCAACCCAGACCATTCTGTGACTTGGTGATCTCAAAGGCCCCTCCCAACCCAGACCATTCTGTGACTTGGTGATCTCGAAGGTCCCTTCCAACCCAGACCATTCTGTGACTTGGTGATCTTGGAGGTCGCTTCCAACCCAGACCATTCTGTGACTTGGTGATCTTGGAGGTCGCTTCCAACCCAGACCATTCTGTGACTTGGTGATCTCAAAGGTCCCTTCCAACCCAGACCATTCTGTGACTTGGTGATCTTGAAAGGTGCCTTCCAACCCAGACCATTCTGTGACTTGGTGATCTTGAAAGGTCCCTCCCAACCCAGACTATTCTGTGACTTGGTGATTTAGAATGGTCTGGGTTAGAAGGGACCTTCAAGATCACAGAATGACAGAATGGTCTGGGCTGGAAGGGACCTTCAATGATTTTGTGATCTCGAAGTTCTCTTCCAACCCAGACCATTTCATGAAACTTTCTCCTTTGTTGCTAGCATCTGTGAGAAGCACCAAACCTCCTGTCTGCGGAGTGACCCAGTCTGTTAAACTGCCCTTTGTCACAGGGCTGCCAAGCAGCTGAGGGTAAGAACTGGTTCCAAACAGCACCTCTTTCTCCTAAGCCAAGGTCTTGTGTGCTTCTCTGTCCCCAGATCTTTTCAGGAGAGCTTTCCAGAAGTCTGCATCTGTCCGCAACATCCTGAAGCCTGTGGGAGGCAAGCGAGTGGACTCTGCAGAGGTGCAGAAGGTTTGCAGCATCTGTGTCCTCTACCAAACCACCCTCACCACCCTGACACAGATCCGCCTGCAGATACTCACAGGTCAGATACTCACAGTTGTGCTTTTTTCCAATCCCTTAAAACACAGAGGGTGGAGGTGGGGGGGGGGAAAAGCCAAACCCAAACCCCCAACCAGATAATTTTTTATCTGATTAAACTCTGTCGCCTCGTTGGTAGTTTGATTACTGACACCCAGTTTATTGACTGGCTGGGTGGAAGGCTTGTTTCATCCTGAATCATAGCCCTGATCAATAACATTCATCACTTCTTTATCAAGCATTAACTCTCCAGAATACAAATTGGAGCAAGTTTTCCTCTAATGAAAGCTTGCTCCCTCCACCTCCGAGCTGCAGACTGAGTCAGTGTTTTTGAGAAGCTGAACAATATTAATCTTCCTCTGGTGGGAGCACTGAATGCTTTCATACATCTTGAGAACAAATTACCTGTCTCAGGGATGGATGGAGGAGGAGATAAGCACTGGTTTGGTCTAGTGGCTGGAGCAGAGAATGACTCTAGTGTTCTGGATGCTTTCTGGCTATGGTGGGGATCACAGGTACTACCCCATTGCATTCCCATCTTCACAGTATCACAGTATCACCAAGGTTGGAAGAGACCTCACAGATCATCAAGTCCAACCCTTTACCACAGAGCTCAAGGCTAGACCATGGCACCAAGTGCCACGTCCAATCCTGCCTTGAACAGCTCCAGGGACGGCGACTCCACCACCTCCCCGGGCAGCCCATTCCAGTGTCCAATGACTCTCTCAGTGAAGAACTTTCTCCTCACCTCGAGCCTAAATTTCCCCTGGCACAGATGGTTTTAGTGGGGATTAGATAAAGACTGAATTCCTGTGATCCAGAGTGGCAACATAGTTATCATAGAACACTTTAGGTTGGAAGGGATCTTCAAAGGTCCTCTAGTCTTGCAGTCAGCAGGGACATGTGCAACTAGAGCAGGTTGCTCAGAGCTCCAAACATTCTTGAACTGGAATGATTTCAAGCAAAGCCTGGATGAGGCACTGAGTGCCATGGTCTGGTTGACTGGATAGAGCTGGGTGCTAGGTTGGACTGGATGAGCTTGGAGGTCTCTTCCAACCTGCTTGATTCTATGATTTCAGGGAAGAAGCATCTCCCACCTCCCTGGTAAACCTGGGCCAGGCTCTCACCACCCTCCGTGTCAAAGATGTCTTCTTTCTAAGTCTGACTCTCCCTCTTTTAGTTCCAAACCGTTCCAAACCACCCCCCTTTGGCCTGTCACAGCAGGCCCTGCTCAAACGTCTATCCTCAGCTTTCTGACTGGCCTCTCTGTCCTGAAAGGCCACCAGAAGTTCTCCCTGGAGCCTTCTCTTCTCCAGGCTTAACAACCCCAGCTTTCTCAGCCTGGCCTCACAGCGGAGGTGCTCCAGCCCTTGTTGAAAGCTTTCTGTTTCCTGGTGATTGTATTGATGCAGAGAGGCTGGGGAACCAAATGTATTGCTTGTGTTGCCTTCAAGTGCAGTGTTGCTTTACAGAAGGCTCTTCCAGCTCCAAGCCAGCGTTCACCTCTTGGTGTCTACATGAAGCAGTAGACAGGACAGGCTTTACTGAGCATGCTTTGTCTTTTCCCATTGCTAGGCCTCACTTACCTGGATGATCTGCTGCCTAAGTTATGGGCTTTTATCTGTGAGCTGGGACCACAGGGTGGGTTAAAACTCTTCTTGGAGTGCTTGAATAATGACACAGAGGAATCCAAGAGGCTGCTGGCCATGTTGATGCTCTTCTGCGACTGCTCCCGCCACCTTATCACGTAGGTAGCCAGCACTGAGTGCTCTCTGGGCTTGTAACATGAAACTGGCCCATAACTTAAGTTACAAGAGGAGTAGCTGAGGTGTTTCTGCCTTTGCATAAGGTTAACCAGGCAGAGGACAGCAGCAAGTGTTTGAGTCCTGGGGATAGGTTGGACTGGATGATCTTGGAGGTCTCTTCCAACCTGCTTGATTCTATGATCCTATGACTTTCTCCCTCAGCCAGCTATTGAGTTGGCTGAAAGTAAAAAAGCAGTGACCAGGTTGGGGCAAGACAGATTTCTGCTGCTGCTTAGGGACCATTGTGGCAGTCCAAAGCAAAGAATGAGATGAGATCAGAGGAGCTTTGAGGAAAAACTGTGACAGTGCTGCAGGAAAGCTCCCCAGCTGATGTGTGCTGCTTGCACACAACCCCTTTGCTGTCTCGCTGGTGGACTTAAACAAAGGATGAGAGAGGGGGTGGAAAATTTGCCCTTGCTGGTCAGTAGAGACAGTTTTGTTAGCTTGAATGATGACAAGGTGTTATTTTTATCCAGAGGCTGGTGTGGAGGCCCTTTTTAACTGTGGAATAGTGGCTCTGCTTGTGTGTCAGAGCTTTCATGCTGCCTTCTGTTGGGATCAGATATCGATCAAAGCCAATAAATAGGCTTCAGTTGTTTATGACTTCAGATCCTCACGGGTGTCAGTTGTCATAGAAATAAGAGCTGCTGCTGTGAAAGGATAATGTGCCTTTATGAAAATTTCAAAAGGGAATTAAATTTACCCTTGGGCATTTGCATTTGTTTCCTCTGGTAGGATTCTTGATGACATCGAAGTCTATGAAGAGCAGATTTCATTCAAGCTGGAAGAGCTTGTTACCATCTCGTCTTTCCTGAATTCCTTTGTCTTTAAGATGATCTGGGATGGAATTGTTGGTAAGTGCTTTCAGGAGCTAGAGTTGATGTTACTAACAGAGCAACAAATGGCATTAATTTGGCAGTTTGAAGCCTCTGCTAATTATTACTTTACCCACACAAGCCAACCTTCCCCCGCTTCCTGCCACCGCTACATTGTGTGATGTGAAAATATGTCCCAGTCTTTTGGTGTCCAGCTGCCACTGTCATGCCTGGCACCAAACACTCTGCACTTTCCTGTTTCCACTAAGAGTTTGTGTAGCAGACATGATGGACATGTTGGGTTTTGCCAGAGTTTAGTGTTGACTGAGCCATGTGTCGGACCACAATGTAATGCAGCGCTCCGACAAAGCCAAGCAGGCTTCTAGGGTCTCTGAGGGTATCTGGTGTTGATCTGTGTGCTGCTGTAATTTGAGTACAGCTCAGCTCTGGTAATTAGATGAGAGATTTAATGGTGATGGCTCAGCTGGAACTGGCTGAGAGGGCTTGGATGTGGCTAAGAGTTCTGTCACGTTGATCATAGGATCTCAGAAACATTTAGGTTGGAAGAGATTTTCACGATTGTCCAGCCCAGCCACTAACCCAGCACTGCCAGGTCACTGCTAAACCACATCTCCAAAACCCCTCCAGGGATGGGACCACCACTACCCTGGGCAGCCTGGGCCAGGCTCTGACAACCCTTTTGTGGAAAGAATGGTTCCTCGTGTCCAACCTAAACCTCCCCTGGGGAAGCCTGAGGCTGTTTCCTCTTATCCTGAAGAAGAGGAAACAAAATCTCTTTGCTCTGAAGGCGCTGGAGGTCAGGAGAAGTACACCTGTCCTCTTAGCGTGGGGCAGATCTCAACGTGTTGCTCTTGGACACGCCTGTTTCTTGGGGTGCTTGATCACTGCTGCTTTGTTCCTTTTGTTAGAGAATGCCCGAGGGGAGACCCTGGAGCTGTTTCATTCTGTCCATGGCTGGCTCATGGTCTTGTACGAGCGGGACTGTCGCCGGCGCTTCGCTCCAGAGGATCACTGGCTACGCAAGTGAGTGTCCCTGTGCTGTTGCCTCCTTGTCCCGGGGCACCTCCGGGGAGCTGCTTTGAGATCCTTGGCTTTCAACTGAATGCTTTGCATTCTGCCTCTGAGCTGGAGGTCAGAGCTGCTGCCTGTGTTTGTGGTGTAAAGATGAGCTGCTGCTCACGGAGCAGGGCGTGCTTTGGAAACTGACTCGGCACCTAGCAGCTCGAGTGGCTCTGGCCTTCTTAGATGTGCACATGAGCACTTAAGTCATCTCTGAAATCACTCCAGGTTTCCTCTCCCTCCTACCCTCAGCTGTTTTATCACACCTGGGCATTTCTCAGGGCTCTCTGAATCTCTGCCTTTCTTTGTAAAGGGACCTCAAACCCAGCGTGCTCTTCCAGGAGCTGGACAAGGACAAGAAGCGAGCCCAGATGCTCCTGCAGTACATCCCACATGTCATTCCCCACAAGAATGTGAGTGGGACAGGGGCAGAGAATGGAGACTGAAGAGCCTGGGTGGCCTGGGATGGAAGGGTCTTGTGACTTGGAGCTAGGGATTGAAATGCCAGTTGAGCAAAAGTAGGTTTTTTTCTCCTTCCATCTTTCCCCAGTATGTTTCCTCTAAGTAGTCTTGACTTCTGTCACTGGGAGAGAGCTCATTTGAGGGGCAGCTGCAGAGTGGCATCCAGCAGTGCTTGGCAGGAGGTTCCACCTCAACACAAGAGGGAACTTCTTTACTGTAAGGCTCACAGAGCACTGAACAGGCTGCCCAGAGAGGTTGTGGAGTCTCCTTCTCTGGAGCCTTTCCAGGCCTGTCTGGATGTGTTCCTGTGTGACCTGAGCTAGATTGTATGGCCCTGCTCTGGCAGGAAGGTTGGACTCAATTATTTTTTTGGGTCCCTTCCAACCCCTAACATCCTGTGATTCTATGCAGTAAGGATGGTGAGAGCCTGGCCTAGGTTGCCCAGAGAGGTGGAAGATCTCTGGAACCATTTCAGGTCAAGGTTGTTTGGGACTCTGAGCAACCTGCTGTAGATGCAGATGTCTCTGCTGGCTGCAGGAGGGTTGGGCTTGATGAGCTTTAGAAGCCACTGCCCACCCAAACCAGTCAGATTTTGTGATGTGGCTTTGGAGAACAGGCAGAGTCTTGCAGGTAGCAACTCCCCAAAGATCCCTTCCAACCCCTACCAGCCTCTGATTCTGTGATGCTTATATGGTGATAGGAAAAGTCCTTTTGATTTCAGTATTGCCCCTAACCCTCCCAGAGCAGAGCTCCAAGGATCTCTCTGCCTCACTGGGGAGCAAGGAGACAAATCTCACTGTAGTGACTGGGTGACAGTGGCATCACTGAACCTAGGTGGGAACAGGACAACCGAGAGCTGGTCCTGAGCAGGCATCAGGGGCATCTGAAAGTCCTGCAACCCTGGGGGAGAAGGAGCCCTGTGAGTCAAGACTTAACATGTGTTTTCTCTTGAAGAGGGTGCTACTGTTCCGGAACATGGTCACAAAGGAGAAGGAGAAGCTGGGGCTGGTTGAAACCAGCTCTGCATCCCCTCATGTCACACACATCACCATCCGCCGCTCACGGATGCTGGAGGTGGGTGGCCTGGCTGGCAGAAACAAACCAACAAGCTGCTAAATTAGCAAGGTTGTGGGAGGTGAAGATGGTTTTAGCTTTCTCTGTGGGTTTTGGGGGGCCTGGGGCTGTTTCTCTCTACTTCTGTGTGGTGTGAGGTTACAGGAAAGTGCTGGACCTTAGTTCAGATTGCTGCAAACCTGGAGGCTTGACTAGAAGAAAGTCTGGTCCTTTAGGACACAGCAGTCAGGTACAAATGCAGATTGGTTGAGGCCCCATCCTGAGAGACATTCAAGGTAAACCTTGATGAGGCTCTCAGCAGTATGATCTAAGTTGGAGATCTCCCTGCTTACTGTAGGGAGGATTGGATGAGACAAAATCATAGAACCAGTCAGGGTTGGAAGGGACCACAAGGATCATCCAGTTTGAACACCCTTGCCATGAGCAGGGACACCTCACACAAGATCAGGCTGTCCAAACACCTCCAAGGATGAGGCTTCCATCACCTCCCTGAGCAACCCATTCCAGGGTCTCACCACCCTCATGCTGAACAACTTCCTAACATCCAGTCTCAACCTACCCATTTCCAGCTTTGTTCCATTCCCCCCATGCCTATCCCTACCTGACAGCCTAAAAAGTCCCTCCCCAGCTTTCTTGAACTTCAAGGGCAGCTTCCATCCCTGCTGTGATTTCTGTAGTCTCTCTCCTGCCTGTGTGGATGATTGCCACATCTCCTTGTGTCATTGTCCTCTGAATCTTCTGGTCTCTGCAGGATGGATACGAGCAGCTCCGGCAGCTTTCCCAGAATGCCATGAAGGGAGTGATCAGAGTCAAGTTTGTCAATGACCTGGGAGTGGATGAGGCTGGGATCGATCAAGATGGAGTCTTCAAAGAGTTTCTGGAAGAGATAATAAAGAAAGTGTTTGATCCTGCCCTCAACCTGTTCAAGGTATGGCACAGGGCTGCAGCTGCTGGCTGTGGTGAGCCACTGCAGGTGGAACCAAAGCGACTCACTGGGCTGTGACCTCTCTTTGTGTGCAGACAACAAGTGGTGACGAGAGGCTGTACCCATCCCCAACGTCCTACATTCATGAGAACTACCTGCAGCTCTTTGAGTTTGTGGGGAAGATGCTTGGCAAGGCTGTGTATGAGGTGAGCCAAAAGTACCCTGTTAAGATGTGGTCGTTGTCAGTCATGGCAGGGTCTGGATGTGGTTTTTGTGGTGGTACCTTTGAGAAAGTCATAAGCCTGGGGAGGAGAAGAGGTGAGGTGGAAAACATGACCTGGATGAAGATAGGTTGGGTGAGGCCCTCATCCCTGGAGATACTTAACGTCAAACTTGATGGGGTCCTTAGCATCCTGCTCTAATTGGTGATGTCCCTGCTCACTGCAGGCAAGTTGGACAAGATGACCTTTGAGGGTCACTTCCACCCCAGTGTGTTCTGTGATTCTGTAATAGTGATGGTGGAGCAGCTTGGCACTGCCTCAGGCCTGTATTCAGAATAATCCTCTCAGAGTCCCAGCATGGTGGGGTTGGAAAGGAGCTCTGGAAATCACCCAGTCCAACCTCCCCTGCTCGAGCAGCTTGCCCAACATCACAATGCCCAGGTGGGTTTGGAAGCTCTGCAGAGAAGGAGACTCCACAACCTCTCTGGGCAGCCTGCTCCAGGCCTCCAGCACCCTTACACTAAAGAAGTTTCTCCTTCTCTCAGGTGGAAGATAGAACCTGGGACATCCCTTGGCTATTCTTATTTGTGCCTTCTTGTCTGCAGGGAATAGTTGTGGATGTACCATTTGCTTCCTTCTTCTTGAGTCAGCTCCTTGGGCACCACCACAGTGTCTTCTACAGCTCTGTAGATGAACTTCCCTCCTTGGACTCTGAGTTCTATAAAAATCTCACTTCAATTAAGGTTTGAGCTTCATTTTTCCTGCTCAGCTGCCCTTATCCCTGCCTGCTGGTAGAAAATACTGAGTTTGCAAATGCCTTTGGGGGGGCTGAGCCTCTCTAAAATACTCTGGAAGCAACTGGTGGTACTGGGGCAGGTTGGCAGCTGCCCTGTGTTTTCAGTGGGGCAAGCAGAGGGGAGAAAGGAGTCTGAGGGTGGAAACCTGGAACTGACACTTAGGAAATCCCAAGTTTTAACCTCAGTTCTTGTGCAGTCTCCTCATAACCTGCTGTAGCTGCTGCTCAGCACTGACCTTCTTTCCTTTCCTCCAGCGTTATGATGGTGATATCAGTGACCTGGGCTTAACTCTGTCCTATGATGAAGATGTGATGGGTCAGGTAGGTTTTTGTTCAGTGACTCTACTAAATCTTGTCTCTGCTTTGTTCCAAACATCCTCCCCCTGCTGGATGACAAGCAGAGTTCTGAGGACTGGTAATCACAGCCCACAGGCTCTTTGTCCTGATGAGGACAGGAGCATCTCTCTCATTTCTCTGGCTGATGCTACCAGCGGGAGCCTTTGAAACACTGAGGGGGGGTCCTGAGGTTGGTTGCCTGCTGCTCTGGGAAAGTTCATGGTGCCAGAAGTGGCAGATTGTGAATGCAAGCAGTTGGCAGCAGAACTAAGTTTGGCTCTTGAGCAGAAGTGTCCTGACTTTTATTAGTGTCCTCACAGCCCATAAATACACCTTGCATCTGACTTGCCAGCAGAAGACAGCTCTGATTCTCTGCTGAGCTTCCTAAGAGCTGGGTTTGAGTTATCTAAATTCAGGCAGCCTATCCAAGCTGAGTGCTTTTTGCTCTGGTACTTGTGGTTTTGGATCTGTCAGGTGGATGCTCTGTGTGGCCCACCTGAACAGGAGTCCTGAGGGATCTGCCTGGTCAAGACCTTATGTTTGATTGTGATTAGGGCTCTGCTTTCCTCTTAAGCTCCCTGTGCTGCAAAACTGGCTCAGCTCCAGAGCTTCTCTGTGCTCAGCTGTAGGATTCTGCAGCTTCATTCAATATTTCTCTGCAGGCAGAGAACAGCTTGTTCCACACAAAACAAAAAGGTTGACCTCTGACACTTAATTTTTCTCCTGCCAGGCTTTTTTTTCCCCTCTTTTGCCTTTCTAGTTGAAAAAAACCCAAACCCATTGGTTTGTGCTCTCCCTGCACAACTGGCTTCTCCCCCTCTTTCAACAAGCAAAATCTCTGAGAGTTAGGGAAGGGATTCCTCTACTTCAGATATTCCTCCTAGAGAAACTTCAAGTGAGTCACAAAGTCTCTTGCATGGCCTTGAGGAGAGGAAGGTTGTTTGTCAATCCCTTCTGAAGGCTTCAAGGTGCTCTTAGTTGCTCTGGAGCCCCTGGGTTCTGTGCTGCTGTGTGTGCATAGCTGGAAAACACAGAGAGATAAGATAAAAATGCCTTCACGGTCTGTGTGCTGCTGCAAGTCTGTGGGGAGCCCTGAGTTACCACTAAGCTCAGGCACTCTTAACAGTGACAATCCAGTGGCACATTGCTCAGAGGCTGCTAAGTCATGGAGTGTTTATCTGGGGCAGCTTGTCCTTGAGAGCTCTGTGCTGTGGTTTCTTACTCCTCAGCTGGGGCTAGTTTGACCCTAGCTTGCCTTGTCTGGCAGCAACAGCAGTGGAAGTGCACCTGCAAAGCTGTGAGGGTGACTGGGAAGGCAGCTGAGTACTTCTGCAGCCCTGCTCTGCAGAAGAGAGAAGTAGAATCCACTGCATGGTGGGCTGGACACCTTGTTGCTGCCTCAGGATTGCTGAGAATTCAGCTTTCAGGCTTCTGCCACCTGAAAAATAGAGGTAGGGACCCAGCAGTAAGGTATTAAAGGTTGCAGCACTCTAAACATCAGAGTAACCCAGGACACTGCTGTGTGCCTTGTGCTTTGGCCACACTGAAGCAGCCAGGAGAGGTGATCCCAAGGTTCCCCTGTGTTAGAGAGATGAGCTCCTTCCCTCTGCTGGACTCCCTTCTGCTCTTGGAAGTCACCTGGGACTGGAGCACTGAGGCCATTTAATGTGTGAATAACTTAGGCTTTCTGCCTCTTGGGGCAAAGATGAGGCAAGGCTCTGTGGCTGTGGCAAGCACTCAGGGTCCCTGTGGCTGTCTGGGCAGTGCTGTCAGCAGAGGCAGGCCAGGGTGGTGGCACTTGCCAGCTGTCCAGCTTTGTGCTTCCTGCTCGAGGGACAGCAAACTCCAGGGAGCTCTGTCACTCCAGTGGCTTCAGACGAGACCTGTGGAGCAGACAGCTTTGGACTGAGCTGTAAGCCTGAGCTCTGCCAAGGCTCTGAGCTCCTTCAGCCTCTGGATCGTGAGATGGTGACAGTCCCCCAGGGCTCTCTGAATTGATTCGTGCTCGCTTCAGCGATGATGGATCGGGCTGGAGGAGGCTTCATCCAAGAAGGGCTGGCTCCACCGGTGGGAAGAGTCAGAGATCCCTGCTGTTCAATTACTGTGCTGAGAGTTAAGTGAAAACTGGTGCAAGGCAGAGGCAGGATTATTACTTAAAACCTGAAATCCTACTGTTTTACTGGGGGAGGGTGGGAAATAAAGGAGTGTTTTCTGGGGAGGGGAGAGCTTAGCGTGGCATTTTCCATCCAGGGATGCTTCCAGGCAGTAATTAGCAATACAATCGTTTCTTCCCTCAGCTGGTTTGCCATGAACTTGTTCCTGGAGGGAAGACCATTCCTGTTACCAATGAAAATAAGTAAGTACAGCAATTAGATTTTTAAGGTCACCGCTGCAAAAATACTTTACTGGAGTTCCTTGGGCTTGCATCTGGAATGAATTGAGATGGATTAGAGTAGAAGGAGCACATAAATACCTTAATAGAATTTCCTGGTTACAGTTCATTGGCAGAAATTGTCTGAAATTGGATTTGCAAAATAGAAATTGACAATTTTGCTTCTTGCAACAGCTCTTCTTGAGGTCAAAGGCTCTGAGCCCAGTGAGGTTCTTGCAGGATTTAATGACGGTGATAGATACAGACGGAGGGATTCAAAGCAATTCGGGCACAGAGCGGTGAACACAGAGGGTGCAGATGCTCAAAGACACCTTGGAGCAGACAGATCTTCTCCGAGTGATAACATGTGGCAGTTGTGGAAGGCTCTGCTCTTCGGGAGAGGCAGCAGTGAATTCAAATGCAGTCGACAGTCCTGCTTGAGACACAGGAAATCAGAGGAGACACCAAGCCCCGCAGCTATTTTCACAGATAACTGCCTCTTAGATAGTTATCTTAAATGTCAACTCGGCAGCCTGAAAGCCAACCCCACTTTTTTTTGTTCCCTTCATTTGTTTTTTTTGGCTTGGTTTTATTTTCTCCCCTTCCTTTCTGTACCTTTCAGTGATGGTAAAAGCAGGATAAAATATCTATGAAGCAGCTGTGTGTGCTTTGAACTGGTAATCTGGGGGTTGTTCTCTGTAATGGCAAGTGAGGGCTGGCACCTACCTGAGGATTTGTCTTTTGTTAGTCGTGCTCTGCAGTCTGATGTTCCCAAGTCTTCTCCCTTCCTAGGCTCTGGCCAGGGAGTTTGCATTTGAAAGGAGCTTTCTCTGCCTCATCACAAGTCAGCCCAGGGAGAAAGCTGAAAGTCTTCTGTGTGGCTTTCCTTCCTCGCAGCACAAACTGTGAAGCTTTTGTGCAGATGTGCACACAAATTGGAGGTGGGGAGGAAGCAGGAGATGCCTTGTCAGTGGAAGGCAGAGGGTGAGACACCCGAACAGCTTGCCCCTGGAGGTTGTGGCTGCTCCCTTCCTGGAGGTGCTTAAGGCCTTGAGCAACCTGTTCTAATGGGAGGTGTCTCTGCCCATGGCAGAGGACTGGGACTAGATGATGATGAAGGTCCCTACCGACCCATTCCAGGATTGTCTGATGCTCTCTAGGCTGTGCCAGTCCTTTTTGGGCTGCAGATGCAGGTCAGCAGCCAGGTGAAATGAGCACCGCTGGGTCCTGTGGTTCCTTCACTGCCACCTTCCCTGTCTCCAACAGGATCAGCTACATCCACCTGATGGCTCACTTCCGGATGCACACCCAGATCAAGAGCCAGACAGCAGCACTCATCAGCGGATTCAGGTCCATCATTAAGCCTGAGTGGATCCGGATGTTCTCAGCACCGGAGCTGCAGCGGCTCATCTCCGGGGACAACGCTGAGATCGACCTTGAGGACTTGAAGTAAGTGAGCAGCTTGGGCTGCTGGGCTTTGTTTGATTGCAGAGCTGTCGGGAGGCTTGCAGGAGACTTGAGTCTTTCACAGCTCTTTGCTCTTAATTGAAATTTGTGGAGCAGACAGAAACAAATGGAGCTGAAGAAACATGTTCCTCAAAGCTCGTTTGAGCAGAGCACTAATGAAGGTTCAAGAAGGACAGGGACTTGCTGGAGAGGGGACAGCAAAGGGCTGCAAAGATGCTGAGGGGACTGGAATGTCTCTGAGGAGGAAATGCAATGGATGTAAACTGCAGCACGGGAGGTTCCAGCTCAACACAAGGGGGAACTTCTTGACTGTAAGGGTCCCAGAGCACTGGCACAGGCTGCCTAGAGAGGTTGTGGAGTTTCCTTCTCTGGAGCCTTTCCAGGCCTGTCTGGATGTGTTCCTGTGTGACCTGAGCTGGGTTGTGTGGTCCTGCTCTGGCAGGGGGGTTGGACTCTGTGATCACTTTGGGTGACTTCCAACCCCTGACATCCTGTTTTCCTGTGAAAGGCTGAGAGAATTTGGGCTCTTTAGTCTGGAGAAGAGCAGACTGAGAGGGATCAGATCAATGCTGATCAGTACTTCAAGGGTGGGTGGCAGGAGGATGGCACCAGTGGTGCCCAGTGGCAGGACAAGAGGCAATGGGCACAAAGTGGAACAGATGAGGAGGAACTTCGTCAGTTTTGGATTGTGATCTGTGTTAGTATTGTCCTGCTCTGGCAGGGGGGTTGGACTGGATGATCTCCTCGGGTTCCTTCCAACCCCTAACGTCCTGTGAGCCTGTGACACAGCCTCGGAGCAGACTGCCCAAGGAACTGGTGGAGTCTCCGTGTCTGGAGAGATTCCAGACGTGTTCCTGTGTGACCCTGCCTTGGCATGGGGGTTGGACTTGATGATCTCCAGGGGTCTTTTTCCAACCCCTACCATTCTGCAAATGGGAAAGGTCCCTTCATCCACTGGTTCCTGAGAGCAGAGGACCATTTCTCTCTGCTGTTGCCTTTTTCTCTAATCGAGTGCCCAGGAAGCACTGGTGAGGGCTGTGTACTAGCAGTGACCCCTGACTCGCGGCAGGTTTTGACCCTCCCAGCACTTGCCAGCTGTGTCCCTCCTGCTGCAGTGGGACACGAGCCTGTCACATGCTTTCTGTCCCCAGAAAACACACGGTGTACTACGGGGGCTTCCATGGGAGTCACCGAGTCATCATCTGGCTGTGGGACATCCTGGCCAACGACTTCAGCCCCGAGGAGCGAGCCATGTTTCTCAAGGTAACTGCTCTCAGCCCAGCCCAGCCTGGGGTCTGGGGGGGTTGGGCCAGTGCTCTCCTCCTCCACTTAGCTGAGTGCTAATAGAAGAATGCTTGACACCTTCAAATCTGCAAGAGCAGGAATGCTTTTGTGTGGCCTCAAAGCCTGGCAGCTTTCAGAGCCTAGAGCAGAGCTGTGCGCTGAGGCTCAGCAGTGTGGGACTGGAGGGGGGTGCTCAGCTGCCACTCCAAGCAGCTGTCTGCTGTGACTGCGTTAGCCACACGTCTGTTACAGCCAGGCTGCTCTCACTGCTGCCATCTTTCACCATCCATCACTTTTACAGTTTGTTACCAGCTGCTCCAGGCCTCCACTTTTGGGCTTTGCCTACCTCAAGCCTCCTTTTTCCATCCGCTGCGTGGAAGTCTCTGATGATCAGGTAGGCACCCTGCTTGCTCCTGTCTCCTGCATTCCCTGCCAGGCTGCTGGCAGCCTCCTGCCCTGCCAGGCTTCCTCACCTCTGCCTGACCAGGAAACCATTAAGGCACAAAGATTTATGCCCTGTAGGGCAAAGTGAAAACAACCTTACCCTAACGGGGTGCACATGGCTGCAGCTACCTTCTCACACACACAGCAGCACCTGGGCTCTTGCTGCCTGTCTCCAGGGTTGTGTTTTCACCTTGGCACCTCCCTGTGCCTCTGATCCCATCCCCTTGGTGCCCTGTGAAAGGACCTTGGTGTGCAGTGGCAGTTGTGGGTACAGGAGAAGCTCCTTTCTAGCTGTTGTGGAGGACAGGGCTTTGAGGTTTGACTCCCCCTGTTCCTAGCAGATGGAGCTTGTGTTGGCATCTCTGCCCTGTGTGTGGGCACCATGCTTGGAAGGAGTACAGCAGAAAGGGCAGAGGAGCCAACAGGTCAAGTATTCTGCCCTTCTGCTCATCTGAGACTCCACCTGCAGTACTGGAGACCCCTCTGGAGTCACAGGAGGGACATGGACATGTTGGAGTGGTGCCAGAGGAGGCCATGGCAGGGCTGGAAGCCCTCTGCTGTGAGGCCAGGCTGAGAGAGTTGGGGCTGCTCAGCCTGGAGAAGAAAAGGCACCAGGGAGACCTTCTGGTGGCTTTTCAGGACTCAAAAGAAAGCTGGGGTCAGACTTTTGGGCAGGGCCTGTTGTGACAGGACAAGGGGCAGTGGTTTGAACTAAAAGGGGGAAACTCAGAGTGGAGAGAAGGAAGAGATGTTTGACCCCGAGGGTGGCGCAGAGAAGCTGGAACCGTTGCAGGTCAGCTCGTCTGGGGCTGTGAGCAACCTGCTCGGGTTGCAGATGTGCCTGGCTGAGCTTTTGAGCTCCCTCCCCAGCCGAAGCAGGCTGTGATGCTGTGCTCTCTGCCTTGCTGCAGGACACGGGGGACACCCTGGGCAGTGTCCTGCGAGGCTTCTTCACCATCCGCAAGAAGGAGCCGGGCGGGCGCCTCCCTACCTCCTCCACCTGCTTCAACCTGCTGAAGCTTCCCAACTACAGCAAGAAGAGCATCCTGCGGGAGAAGCTGCGCTACGCCATCAGCATGAACACCGGCTTCGAGCTGTCCTAGTGCCGCCCTGCCCCTGCTGGGGGCTCTCGGAGCTGCTGCTGCCTGCCGCTGGAGGTGGAGGCCTTCGTGCACGGAGGGATGGGATCGGCTCCGCCGGAGCTGACTGCTCGCTCAAGGGCTGGCAAGAAGATGCAGCTGATCCCTGGAGCTTTAGAGGGAAGAGCTGCTAGGATAGGCAGGGCTTGGCTCTTCCTGGGCATTACTGGAGGAGGTGATGGGACTGAGCCCGTGGCACTTCCCTGGACACCCCACGTCAGTCGTCTTCAACAGCAAACCCCTGGAGGGGCATCAAAGGGACGTTCAAAGTGCCAGTCGGATTAGTGACCATAATACTTCCCAGCAGGCTGGGCAGCTGCTGCTGGGAGAGTCTTTTCCCTTTCCCAGGAGATGATCCAGTTTCTTACTGGGTGGAAGTCAGGCCTGTGGGAAGCCTCACAAAGGCAGACACATAAGAGAGCTCCACAAGGAGAAGCTGTGGTGTTGGATGTGTCCCAGATGGGCACAGTTTACTCAGGACAGGTACTGTGGTGGTGGGGGGGAGGGGTCTTCCCCATGCCTTTGCTCTGTGCAAGGCTCTTTTGTGTGTCTCAGAGAAGGAACCACTTGCCCAGGGTCAAGAAGCAGCAGGTTGAAAGCAGGTAGGTGGACCCTAACCACTCTCAGGAAGGTTTTGGTGTGCTGTTGGTTAAGAGCTGAAGCAGCAGGGGTGGGGGCAGCATGCTCAGCCAGCTGTGTCTGTGCCAAGCCTGTGCTCTGGACAGAAGGGGCTGCTCTCTACATTTGTTCAGGAGCAGGAAAGGTTTCCAGAGGGCAGGAGCTGGCAGACAGCTCAGGCAGCCCTTGCTCCCCAGCACAGAGCTCAAATGGGGCAGGTCCCCCCTGTTGGCAATCTGGAAGGGGAATGTGTGGAGCTGCTGAGAGCCCTCTGGAAAACCTCTGCTGGCAAAATTCCTCTTGGATAGAAGTTTCACTTGGTCTGCAGGCCCTTTTGTTAGGGAGATGTGCTGCTTGGAAGCAGGACTTGGCCTCTCCCTAACAGCCCTGTTTGCTTTGTTGCCAAACTGTTTATTTTGGTCGCTTTTGTCTCTCTCTGGCCTCCTTTTGACCAGTCGCTGTTTGCCTGCAGCAGCTTTTTCAGGTGGTTCCCAAAGGCAGGGGGTGAGTGGGAGGTGTGTGTGTGTGGGGGGGGAAGGTGTGGAGCCTTTCTGCCCTTTCCATCCAAGTCCAGAAGCTGCTTTATAAAAGTCTCTGCAGCTTCCCAGCCTTGGTCCCCTGTGCTGCTGCAAGTCCTGTTTCAGGCCCAGGCCAGGGGAGAGGAGGGGCAGCTGCCTCCTGGGCTGCCCCAGGTTTCTGGCACAAATGAAAGCCATCAACCTTCTGAGCAGAGAATAAAAGCATAGACATGTTGTGGTTGACAGAGACCTTTTCAGATGATTGAGTGCAGCCCTTAGCCCAGCACTGCACCACTAAACCACAGCCCTCAGCACCACTTCTGCACAGCTTTGAAACCCCTCTCAGGGGCAGGGACCTCACCACTGCCCTGGGCAGCCTAGGCCAGGCCTTGACAGCCCTTTTTGGGGAATAAATTCTTCCTCCTGTTCAACCCAAACCTCCCCTCCGGCAACTTGAGGTCATTTCCTTTTGTCCTATCACATCTTCCTTGGGAGAAGAGACCAACCCCACCTGTCTCCAGCCTCCTTTCAGGGAGCTGTAGAGAGCTATGAGGTCTCCCCTCAAGCCTCCTTTTCTCCAGGCTGTACCCCCAGTTTCCTCAGCTGCTTCTCACCAGAGCCCTGTGCCCCAGGCCCTTCACCAGCTTTGTTGCCCTTCTCTGGACACACTCTAGCAAACCAAGCCAGGCACCTTCTCCCCTTCCCAGCTGCTGCTCACTGGTCAAAGAAGCTCCACAGAGGCTGGTAGTACCTCCCCTGAACTTCTTTCCCCCTCCTTTCCTTCTTGAGGCACTGATAGCCCCCAGGTCAGCTCAGAACCTTGCTGCACAGGTCAGGCAGCAGCCCTAGTGCAAGGCTGCCATCTCCTACCTCATCCCCTGGCTTGCCTCAGTCCCTGTCACAGGATTCCCATCCCTGGGTGTGCTCAGCATAGCCCAGGCTGCCTGAGCTCTTCAGAAGACCTTCTTGACCACAATCAGTTGCACACTTCAGGCAACCCAGAAGATACTTGGCACTGATCAGCCAAAAGCATGGAGATGGCCTTTGCTTCAGTCTTTCCTCTCTGTCTTGCTTCAGCTGGTTTTCAGAGCAGTGACCCTGTTCTGTTTTAGTACCAGTGCCTGGAAATTGCAGCTGGGAAGTGACATCAGGATCCTATTCTTTTTCCCCTGTCAACTCAGTCATATTAAAGAGGAGTGATGGGAAGTGGTGGTGAAGACAGGAATCTGCACTCAGAGGTTTCAAGATGCTGGACAATGAGTCCAGAGGAATTAAAGATGATAGTAAATTTCTTGATTATATATATATATCTATAAAGAGAGCAGCTGAAAATTAACCAGTTGTTGGCTGTGTAGTTGAGAGGTTTAGAGTCATAGAAGGGGCTGGGCTGGAAGGGACCTTCAAAGGTCATCTGGCCCACCCCACCCTGCAGTAAGCAGGGACATCCTCAACTAACCCAGGTCACCCAGAGCCCATGTGCTGATATCTGTCTGTCAACCCTGGTTCAAAGCAACACCCACCTAGAGCACAGTGATGGTTCAGTGGAGTCAGTTGAGAGAAACTCTTCAATCTCCTTTTTTCCCTTCTTCCTCAGGAGTACAGTTCCTAGAGAAGATCTTAGCTTTCTGCCTCCAAACCAGGCCCCATTGCACTAATGAGACACTACAGCCCATCCCTAGCTAGAGTGGAGACACCACAGTTGTCTGCTGAGCACCAGGGCTGCCTGTGCAGCACCAAGGGATGTCTGGAGTGGCTGATTCTGGTGTGACAGAGCTGGGTTTATATGGTTTGAACTCCAGCAGGAGGCTTGTGGATGTGCCTCAGCTCCCTGCCTGCAGTGCTGGATTCTGCAGGGTGGCCTTGGTGTAGGGCAGGGCTGGCTTTGGCACAGGAGGTGCTGCTGCTGCTGTGGAGACTTTGGAGTGGAGTCCCTTGTGTCAGAGATGCAGGGAAGAGAGAAAATAAAGCTGGTGTGAGTCAGATGACTAAGTGTCTCCTCTTCCTTTCCCACCTGCCTGGGTGTGACACTCTCAGTGTCCCTCTGAGAGCCACCAAATCTCACTTTCACAGTGGACCTCAGAATTTAGGTTCCTGCCTTGTTGGGTTTCTTTATGTTGTTCTTTGCACGGTGTAAAAGCTCTGAGCACGCAGCGGAGGGGAGAGCAGAAGCTCTGAGGTGCTGGTACCTCTGCCAGGAGGGATGGAGGCTGCTGCTCCCTTGGAAATCCCTTTTCCTGGCTGTTCCCTGCTGTCTGTGCTCTGGTGTCCCTGAGATGGGCTCCTTGGGGTGCTATGAGTCTGGCTGAGTCCAAAAGGGCCAAAGCAGGAGGGTTTGTCCTTGTGTCTTGGACTATGCCTGGAGAAGTGCTGTGACTTTGGTCCTTGGTACCTTCATTAGGTTGCTCCTTGGAGGTAGGGAGTTCTGTTGCTCCTTGGAGGTAGGGAGTTCTCACCTTTGGCCTCACCACCTTTGGCCCAGGGTGGGTTCTGGAGCTAGCACTGCTCTGTGCCCGTCACTGATCAACTGAGGGTGGAGAAGGAGTCAGACTGGAAAGCCAAGCAAGATCCTCCAGCACAGAAGAACACAGCAATGTGCCCCTCTGTGCTCGGTGCAGATGCTCTGTGGAGGGTGAGTGCTCTTCTCCAGGAGCAGAAGCTGGAGATGGGTGGCAAACTTTGTGTCCTTACAGTCTGTGGGATGGGGTTTGGACAGCTCTGTGAGTGCTGGGATGGCATTCTGCCTACAGCTATCTAAAGGGACATTGTGGAGAGGCTGCTGCTGGGCTCTGCTCACAGGGAACTGGAGACAGAACAAGGGGGAATGGCCTCAAGCTGAGGCTGGGGAGGTTTAGCTTGGACATTAGGAAGAAGTTTTTCACAGAGAGAGTGGTCAGGGACTGGAATGAGCTGCCCAGGGAGGTGGTGGAGTCACCCCCCCTGGGTGTGTTCAAGAGTTGTTTAGATTTGGTGCCTGGAGCTAAGGTTTAAGGTGAACCTTGTAGAGTAGGGTTCCAGGTTGGACTTGGTGATCCTGAGGGGCTTTGCCAACCTGCATGGTTCTGTGATTTAGGTGGCCAGTGGGACCAGCTCTGGGTCTTGGCACTGAGGTATTGTATACTTGGTAGTTTGGGAAGGGAGAATAGGTGTTGGGAGTTGTGGGTTTGAGGTGCAAGGCTGAGCTGTGTAGTTTAGAAGCTGCCCTGTGGCCCAGCGTGGGATTCTTAATAGTATAATTACACAGACACTGAATTTCTCCCTTTGCCTGGCTCTGGGAGCATCCTCAGAGGAGTGAGGAGCTGCCCCTGCTGCTCCACTTTCTCCCCAAGCTCAGGTTTGGTGCCCTGACTGAGCAGCTCCCCCAGCGGCAGAGCTGAGCCAGAGCCCTCCTGCTCTCTGCCCAGGAGCTGGGTGCTGAGTGCCAGCCCCAGGGGCGCTCAGGAGAGGAGGGAGCTGGATGGGAGGCAGGGAGAGGGCTCCCAGTCAGTGTGCAAGTGCCATTGTTTTGACACAGAGGCATATGGCAGCGTCAGGAACAGCAAAAAGAAACCCCACAGCAGATGCTGCCAAGGCAGAAAGCTGGCAGCAGACAGCCAGGCCTGCAAAATGCCTGCTCCATGGCAGGGTCCTGCCAGGGCTGCCTCTGAGTGCTGCTGCACCTCGAGGCTGACCAAAGGGGCTTGGACCATGGACATAAAGTTCTAGAACTGCAGAGCCACTGAGTGCCAGGCTGCAGGAGGCCCCAAGGATCCCAAGGTCCAACCTTTCTAGGTGGTGGTGTGGATGGAATGAGCTGGCCTAGCTCTCTGCCAAGCTGAGCCTTTAAACTCAGTCCAATGCAGGGGACTCCACTGCTGCCCTTGGGAGATGATTCCAGTGGCTGACTGTTCTCATGGGGAAACATTTCCTTCTGGGTTCCAGCTGGAGTCTGCCCAGCAGCAACTTGTGCCCACTGCCCCTTGTCTTTTCCACAGGACTCCTTGTGCAAAGAGAATCTCCATCCTCCTGGTAGCCACCCTTTATGTACTGGTCCATGGTAATAAGGTCTCCCCTAAGCCTTCTCTTCTCAAAGCTGAGCAAGCCCAGTTCTCAGCCTTCCCTCATCTGGCAGCCCTGCCCTTAGAATCATAGAATCCACCAGGTTGGAAGAGACCTCCAAGATCATCCAGTCCAACCTATCTGATCCTCTGATCATGCATAGAAAGCCTTCTTGGCCACACACTGCCTCATGGACAGCTGCTGCCAAACAACATCCCTGGGGCCTTCTCTGCTGAGCATCTCCAGCCACTCTGCTTGAAGCATTCATGAGGTTGTTGTGGCCCAAGTGCAGCACCTGGCACTGGACCTTTGAATGGTAGGGGTTGGAAGGGACTTCTGGAGATCAAGCCCAACCCACCCCTGCCAAAGCAGAGTCTCCTAGGGCAGGTCACACAAGAATGTGTCCAGATGGGTCTTGAAAGTCCCTAGAGAAGACTCCACAGCCTCCCTGGGCAGCCTGCTCCCAGTAACTAGGGAGAGGGTTAGAGGAAATGGCCTAAAATTGTACCAGGGGAGGGTTAGGGTGGAGATGAGGAACAGTTTCTTTGCTGCAAGAGTGGTCAGGGGTTGGCACAGGCTGCCCAGGGAGGTGCTGGAGTCCCCATCCTTGGAGGTGCTCAAGAGCCATGTGGATGTGGCAGTCTGGGACGTGGTTTGCTGGCCATGGTGGGGTTGGGTTGATGGTTGGAACTGGATGACCTCAGAGGGCTTTCCTGACCTTAATCATTCTATGATTCTGCTTGAGAGGAGAAGTACAGGACTACTGCCAGCTCCTCCTCTGCAGGGCTGTGCACCCCAAAATCTCTTGGCATGCAGCAGGAGGGCTGGGGTGTGCCAATGTGGGGACACACACTTAACCTTGTCCTTCCTTCCATGCCTGAGCAGAGCAAACGCTGCCTTGGCTAAGTTTACTTAAGACTTGGCAGAAGAAGCCTCCCCCTCCAAAAACTGAGGTCCATTTGTGGCATTTCTGCAAGAGCAGCAGCCTGGGCTCTGCTGCTTCCCTCCACCTTGCAGCAGCAATTGAGGTGTTTGAGTTATAGTGAAGCTTATTTCACCCTACAGCTCCTGCAGCTCTGACAGATGTACAGGAGTCTGATCCAATCATGCAGCATAGAGAGGTTTGGAGCAGGGGGAGGAGAGGCCCAGCTCTTCCCAGTTTTGACAGTGTGTAAGCCAGGAGCAGCCACACATTTCTACAGACAAGAGTAAATGACCCTTAGCAACATCTGTCTGAGCTGGCAGCTCCAACCTGGGCATCAATAAGGAGCCCTGCCAGGCAGCAACGTAGCTGGGCTCTGCCCGCGCTCAGTGCCCACAGAGCAGCTGCCTCCAGCCCCTGATATTAATGAGGTGCAGGCACTGCAAGCTGTGGGGTGTGGGGTTGGAGTTGTTGGGTGAGGATAAAGGAGATGGAATAACCAAGTTGGGGTGGGGGTGTTGGTCTGCTGGAGGGGCAGAAAGGCGCTGCAGAGAGGGCTGGGCCAATGGGCTGAGGTCAAGGGCGTGAGGCTCAGGATGGTTTGGGGCTGTTTAGTGTGGAGGAGGTTGAGAAAGGATCTGATCAGTGTCTATGAAGAGCTGAGGGGTGGGAGGCAAGAAGGGGGCCAAGCTCTATTCAGTGGTGTCCTGTGATAGGCCAAAGGGCAGTGGATACAAACTGAAAACCAGGAGGTTGCACCTCAACATGAAGAGAAACTTCTTTGGTGTGAGGGTGCTGGGAGGAGGTTGCCCAGAGAGGTTGTGGAGTCTCCTCTGGAGACTTTCAAGACCTGTGAGGAGAGGCTGAGGGCCCTGGGGCTGCTTAGTCTGGAGAAGAGAAGACTGAGAGGGGATTTATTCAATGTTTATAACTATCTGAGGGCTGGGGGTCAGGAGTGGGGGGACAGGCTCTGCTCACTGCTCCCTGGGATAGCACAAGGAGCAATGGATGGAAGCTGCAGCACAGGAGGTTCCAGCTCAACACGAGGGGGAACTTCTTGACTGGAAGGGTCCCAGAGCACTGGAACAGGCTCCCCAGAGGTTGTGGAGTCTCCTTCTCTGGAACCTTTCCAGGCCTGTCTGGACATGTTCCTGTGTGACCTGAGCTGGATTGTATGGTCCTGCTGTGGCAGGGGAGTTGGACTCAATGATCCCTTTGGGTCTCTTCCAGCCCCTGACATCCTGTGAGCCTGTGATCCATAAGTGTTCCTGTGTAACCTTCCTTAGGAGACTCTGCTTTGGCAGGGGGTTTGGACTTGATCTCCAGAAGTCCTTTCCAACCCCTACCATTCTGTGACTTGAAGGTCCAATGCCAGGTGCTGCACTTGGGCCACCTTGGGAGTGCTTCAAGCAGAGTGGCTGGAGATGCTCAGCAGAGAAGGACCTGGGGATGTTGTTTGGCAGCAGCTGTCCATGAGGCTAAGAAGGCCACCAGCATCCTGGATCAGCAATAGTGTGGCCAGCAGCTCAAGGTATGTGATTGTGCACTGTACTGGGCACTGGTGAGGCCACACCTCCAATACTGGGTTCAGTTTTGGGGTGCTCACTCCAAGGACACTGAGGAGATGGAGCAAGTCCAGAGAAGGGTAACAAAGCTGCTGGAGGGCGTGGAGAACAGGGCTGGGGAGAAGCAGCTGAGGAAACTGGGGGTACAGCCTGGAGAAAAGGAGGCTTGAGGGGGACCTCATAGCTCTCTACAGCTCCCTGAAAGGAGGCTGGAGTGAGGTGGGGTTGGTCTCTTCTCACATACAACTAGCAACAGGACAAGAGGGAGCAGCCTCAAGTTGTGCCAAGGGAGGTTCAGGTTGGCTTTTCTGTCCCCTATCAGGAGGGGGATTTCTCCCCTACAAGAAACTGGCAAAAGCCAAACCACTCAGCTCTGCCCTGCAGCTGATTTATGTCCCACTCGTGAAGAATTTATAGCCCAAAGAATTCTACTCAATTACACTTGAAAAGCTTCTTGGTTTCTGAGGTTCCATGGTGAGCACTGAGACAAAGCTCTCCTCAAACTGGATGATGAGCCAAAACGTCTGCTGTGCCACTGCAGTTGATGGGACAGCCCAAACCCAAGAGGCTTTGTCACTGGGGATGTGGTAGGAGGCTCAGGCGTGGGAAATTACCCTGTGAGAAATTGGCTTTGGCAGAAGGCATAAAATATCTGCTGATAAATAAAGAAAAGGAGGGGGAAAGGGTGAAAAATGAGCCAGCAGCAGCTCCTACTGCTGGGCATTCCTCCCTCTGTCCCCATGCTGACTAAAATGTGACCACTGAAGCCAGGGACTCTTCTGGGAGAGAGTTTGGGGGTCTTTCTACTTAAGGGTTGGGGGTTGTTAAAGGTTTACTTGAGGTTGTTGCTACTTCTCTCCAGTAAGGGTGGAGAGACACTGAAACAGGTTCCTCAGGGAGGCTGTGGATGCTTCCTCCTCGGAGGTGTTCAAGGTCAGATTGGATGAGGCCTTGAGCAACCTGTGCCCATAGAGGGTGGGGGTTGGAACTGGATGATCTCAAAGGTCCCTTCCAACCCAAATTGTTCTATGAATCTATGAAATCAATTCAAGAGAGATGTTGAGGTGCTGGAAGGTGTCCAGAGAAGGGCATCAAGGCTGTGAGGGACGTGGAGCACAGCCCTGTGAGGAGAGGCTGAGGGAGCTGGGGGTGTGCAGCCTGCAGAAGAGGAGGCTCAGGGCAGAGCTCATTGCTGTCTACAGCAACCTGAAGGGAGGCTGTAGCCAGGTGGGGTTGGGCTCTGCTGCCAGGCACCCAGCAAGAGAACAAGGGGACACAGTGTGAAGTTGTGGCAGGAGAGGTCTAGGCTGGATGTTAGGAGGAAGTTGTTGTCAGAGAGAGTGATTGGCATTGGAATGGGCTGCCCAGGGAGGTGGTGGAGTCCCCATCCCTGGAAGTGTTGAAGCCAAGCCTGGCTGGGGCACTTAGTGCCATGGTCTGGTTGCTTGGCCAGGGCTGGGTGCTAGGTTGGACTGGCTGAGCTTGGAGCTCTCTTCCAACCTGCTTGATTCTATTCTACCCGTTGCTGTGACTCAAACCAGGGCCAGCTGAATGGCAGCTGCCTCAACAGAGCTCAGAATCCCTTCTCCTGCATATGACCTGCAGGATCCATCCCTTTCTCCTTTAATCCCTCTCCCCCACGAGCCCTGCTGCTGGCAGAGGAACACTGGACTGTCAGCACAGACATTCTTCACTGGCATGAGGGGAGGCAGCCAGAGCCAAAAGAATTCTTGGTGTGCTCCTGCAAATCTGCACAGCTCAGCTTCAGCCAGGGCTGATGGATTGAAAGCAACTCAGACAAACAAAGCAGGCTGGGCTCAGTGTGACAGTGAAGAGGCCTCTGGCAGAAGGAAATCACGTTTATTCTTCCAGAGCTTTGGATGTAGTTCCTGAACCTCTGCACAGCTGCTGTTCTGTGTGAGCCCTCTGACTTACAAAGCCAACCTGAAGGTTTCCTCCTCTTCACTCCTCTGAAGTCCTGTCAGAGCCTTCCCACAGCACAGGGAAGTGAAGACACCCCTAGAAATCAGTTCTCTGAGGTCTCCTGCCCAGCTCCAATCCAGAACAGAGCCCCAGAACAATAGGGGTTAGAAGAGACCTCTGGAGATCGAGTCCAGCCCCCTGTCTGAGCAGGTGCACAGGATGGCTTCCAGGAAGGTTCTGAATGTCTCCAGAGACAGAGACTCCACCACCTCTCTGGGCAGCTCTGATGGCAGCACTGCACAAGGCCCAGAGGACAGAACCGCTCCGTTCCTCACGGGATTTAGGAACAAGGTCCCAGTTACTGAAGCTGGAAGCTTCTTGGCAGCTCCCACTTCCAATCCAGGCTCATTCTCCTTCCTTGCCTTGATGAGAGAAAGCAGACTGCTGGATTTAGCTTCCCATGAGCAAGGACACAAACGTTCCAGCTGCCAGCTATGGGTCAGGCTTTACGTAGATCTTCTCTTCCTTGCCCTCCTTCATGGCAGCGTAGCGTGCCAAAACGAAGAGGTAGTCACTCAGCCTGGGGACAGAGGAAAAGCAGGGAGAGCACTTCTGGCTTCAGCTGGGTTTACAGCCTGCAGTGCTGAGCTCCCCAGCAAAGCACTTCTGCTTCCAGCATGAGGATAGTGGGTAAGGGAAGGCAAAGAGAGAGCACAGGAGAGGCATGATCCAGAACGGCTTCTACTGCTCCCTCAGCACTGCAGCAGGGTCTGCAAACACACAGGCCCTGCTGGAATGCTTCTTAACAAGCTGCTGGGTGAAACTTCACAGGTCTTATGGAATCACAGAGTTGTCTGGGGTGGGAAAGACCTTTGAGATCATCAAGTCCAATCACTCTCTAAGTTTAGCAAGGCTAGACCTAAAGCATGTCCCTCAGCACCACAGCTCTGTGGCTTTTAAACACCTTCAGGGCTGGGGATGCAAACACCTCCCTGGGCAGCCTGTGCCAGTGTTCCTCAAAGCCCTTTCACTGAAGAAGTTTCTTCTAATGCTCAACTTAAACCTCCCCTGGTGCAACTTGAGGCCATTTCCTCTCATCCTATCACCTGTTCCTAAGGAGAAGAGACCAGCCTAACTCCAACCTCCTTTCAGGGAGCTGTAGAGAGCCAAAAGGTCTCCCCTCAGCCTCCTCTTCTCCAGAACTTACCTTGTCCTAGAAGGGAAGGTTCTTGAGAGCTAACCCCCACCCTAGTTTGATCCCATCTCTAAGGGCATAACACTTCAGCACACAGAGTGAGGGGCTGGGATTCTGTTTTACCTGTTTAAGTATTTGCCCACGTTTGGATCTGCTTCTCCTGCTTGTACCAAAGGGACCACACTAGGAAAAGAACAGAGAAGTTTTAGTGCTTGCCACTTTCTAGCTCTGAATGCACAAAGGATCTGCTGGAGCCCCAACCTGCACCCCCCCCAGCCTCCCTTGGAGATCCCCCTGAATACTCAGACCACTTCCCCAGAGGAAATCATCTCTGGTGGCTTTAAGTGAGGCAATTGAGCTTTGTAATTCTTCTGGAGGACTCCAGCTCCACTTCTCACTGGGTAACACTGAGTGAGGGCAGCACTTTGCAGGATCATTGTCCTTTTCTGCAGGTAAGGAGGGTCCCCTCTTTCGTGGAGGAAGCAGAGCTGCTCCACCCCTCCCAACTGGTGTGCACCTCTGCTTCCAGCTTCCTTTTGACCAAAAACCACTGCCTGTGATGTTAGTTGTTTGGAGATCACACTGCTCCAGCAGATCCTGTCAGGGCAGCCATCCTCACAGCAGAGGAGAGCTCCACCAAACCACCTTCCTGCACATCAGCAGCCTCAACAAAGCACCTCCAGCAACCCAGAAGTGCTGACGAGCAGGTTCAGGAAGTGATTTACATAAGGAGCAGACAAGAGTTTTCTCCTAGGGACTTTACCAGAGGAGTTTTCATCTCTGACAGACAAGTGGGACAAGGTGGGTGTGGGCAGAAACATCTTGAAGCTTCCCTGATCTCACACCTGCCAGTGCTGCTGTGTTTGCCAGCCTCCAAAATGCATTTAGCAAAGCAGAGAGGAGCTGAACACATCACTGTCTCTCAACAGAAACCTGTCTGCTCCTCTTGAAGTTCCCAGCGCAGATGACCCAGTTGAGGAGAGGGGAAGCAGAGCTGCTTTTTGCTGACTGCACTGCTGGAATCTGACTAACACAGAGGAGCTCTGGCTGAGCACAATACAGGATCACAGAATTAACCAGGTTGGAAAAGACTTCTAGGATCATCGAGTTCAACCTGCCACCTAACACCTTCTAATTAACTCAACCATGGCACTAAGTGCCTCATCCAGCCTCCTTTTAAACACCTCCAGGGATGGGGACTCCCCCACCTCCCTGGGCAGCCCATTCCAATGCAAATCACTCTTGCTATGAAAAAATTCTTCTTAACAACCAGCCTGAACCTGCCCTGGTGCAGCTTGAGCCTCTAGTTAATAGGACAGGGTTGGGTGCTAGGTTGGTCTGGATGATCTTGGAGGCCTCTTCCCACCTGGTTGATTCTGGGTCCCCTTGTTCTGTTGCTGGCTGCCTGGCAGCAGAGCCCAACCCCACCTGGCTACAGCCTCCCTTCAGGTAGCTGCAGACAGCATTGAGCTCTGCCCTGAGCCTCCTCTTCTGCAGGCTGCACCCCCCCAGCTCCCTCAGCCTCTCCTCACAGGGCTGTGCTCCAGGCCCCTCGCAGCCTTGCTGCCCTTCTCTCAACACCTTCCAGCACCTCAACATCTTTCTTAAACTCAGAGGCCCAGAACTGGACACAGTACTCAAGGTGTGGCCTGACCAGCAGCACAGCTGACTGCTCTGCAGTGATTTGGCTCTCTCTGTAGAGTTCTCCCTGTTCTGTGACACTCCAGCCCAACACTCACCACCTTTCAGCTCGGCGGCAGACAGCTCGGCACAGGTGGAGCGCGGCGCTGCTTTTACCTCCTGACTGCAACGAGGAAGGAAAAGCCAATCAACCTCTGTGAGCCCCACACAGAGCCTGCCAGCTCCTCCTGCACCCACCCCAAAGCTGGGCACACCTCACACACGTGTGCAGCTGACCCCTGGGTGATGGCTGAGCAGCTGGGAGGAGGTGGCTGAATGCTGTGCGATGTGGGAATGGAACTCAAGCAGGTCCTTCTTGCTGCTGCTCTGTGGGTGTTTGTGCAGTGACCTCACACAATCACAGAGTGGTAGGGCTTGGAAGGGACCTCTGGAGAGATCAGCCAGCCCAAACCCCCTGCCAAAATAGGGGCATCTAGAGAAGGTCACACAGGAACATAGCCAGATGGGTTTGGAATGTCTCCAGAGATGGAGACTCCACCATCTCTCTGGGCAGCCTGCTCCAGGGCTCAACTCACCCTTCAATTCAAGGAGTTCACCTTCACCTTCAGATGGAACCTCTGATGTTCCAGTTCATGCCTACTACCCTTGTCCTGTCTCTAGGCAACACCAGTAGAAGCCTGGTGCCATCCTCCTGAAACCCACCCTGGAAGTATTGATCAGCATTGATCAGATTCCTCTCAGTCTGCTCTTTCCAGACTCCAAAGCCCCAATTCCCTCAACGTTCCCTCCTCACAGAGATGTTTCAGTCTCCTCAGCATCTCTGTAGCCCTTGGCTGTCCCCTCTCCAGTAAGTCCCTGCCCTTCTTGAAGCAGGGAGTCCAGAACTGGACACAATACTCCAGATGTGGCCTCACTAGGGCAGAGTAGAGGGGAAGAGAATCCCCCTCAACCTGCTGCCCACACTCTCCTAGATGCATCCCAGGATACCATTGGCTTTCTTGGCCACAAGGGTACATTGCTGGGCACGTTGCTGCTCACAACCCGAGAGGCACAGCAGATGCACCCTAACAAAACAAGCTCTCTGCAGCTGGTGAGAGACACAGGCAGGACCTACCGGCAAGATGAAAGCTCTGAGAGGAGGAAGCTGCTCTGAGTAGCTGTCAATCCACTGCTCCAGCTCCAGAATGGGCTTCTCACTGAAAGATGTTCTCCCTAGAGGGAAAAGAATCAGCTAAAAGAGGTGCTGAAGGGACTCAGCCTACAGACAGAGCTCTGCTTTGATATTTGTGGCCTCAAGCTGTACCAGGGGAGGTTTAGATGGATATTAGGAAGGATTTCTTTCCTGCAAGATTGGTCAGGCATTGGAACAGGCTGCCCAGGGAGGTGGTGGAGTCACCATCCCTGGAGGTGTGCAAGAAATGAGCATATGTGGCACTTCAGGGCATGGTTTAGTGGTCCTGGAGGTGTTAGGGAAGGTTGGACCTGATGATCTTAGAGGTCTTTTCCAACCTTAACAATTCTGTGATACTAAGAAAGCATCCCAAGAACTCCCTCCAGCTGGAGCAGGGCTGGCTGCTCATTCAGCAGCTGTGGCTTGGGAGCAGAGCTGGGGCAGCACTTAAGAGTCACACAAACCTTGTGGGACCATGTGTGACTTCCTTCAGCACCTAGACACACAGAGCAGCCCTTGAGCAGCAACAAGTTCCCCACAGCAGAGATAAAAGCAGCCCCAGCAGCGGTCTAGGATAGGATGGCTGTGTCTCAAACTGCTCTCCCAGGAAATGAGAGCAACTTCCAGCACCTGAAGGAGCTACAGGAGAGATGGGGAGGGACTTTTTACAAGTGCTAGGACAAGGGGGAATGGCTTTGAGCTGGAAGAAGGGAGGTTAAAACTGGAGATGAGGAAGAAATTCTTTCCAGTGATGGTGAGGAGACACTGGAACAGGTTGCCCAGAGAAGCTGGGGATGTCCCTTCCCATTTCAGGTTGGATGAGGCCTTGAGCAACCTGGTCTAGTGAGAGATGTCCCTGCCCATGGCTGGAGGTTGGACCTATATGATCCTTATGGTCCCTTCCAATCCAAACCATCCTGTGATGCCAGGCAGTCTTACTCAGGTGAGCCTCCCTGGCTGAGGAGAGCGGCGTGGCGATGTTGGAGCCCACGTCCTGCAGCATACACTGGACCTGGATGTGGCAATCAGGGGACACAGACAGAGAAACAAAAGAAGTGCTCTCATTAAGCAGCCTTTGATGCTCCAGTACCAGTGCAGCAAGCTCTGGGAGGTGACAGCTGGTTGTGCTGATGAAAGAACATCCGACCCCTTGTTGTTCATCATCCCCCAGCCTGCTGGCAGGGGGGGATCAGGTAAGTGCTCCCTAATTGCTTTATGAGGAGGCAGCTTAGTGCCTGTTCCTGTTTTCAGTGGCACATGAAACCACCCTGGCTGACTTAGCAGAAAGCAAGCTGGGGGACTGCTCACATTGTCTTTGGTAGGACACCAAACCAGCCACCTCTGGATGAAACAGCTGCCAGGAAGCCCTGGCTCAGTAGCCTGACTGCTTCCAAGAGGAACAACTCACCACAGCCTGGTAAAGCTTTGTAAGAAAAGAAGGCTCCAGGGAGACCTTCTGGTGGCCTTGCAGTGACTGAAGAGGTCAGTCAGAAAGGTGGGGAGACACTTTTGAGCAGGGCCTGTGGTGTCAAAGCAAGGGGCAAGGGTTTGAACTTAAAAAGGGAGATTCAGAGTGGAGAGAAGGAAGAAATGTTTGATGCTGAAGGGTAGTGAGAGCCTGGTTCAGGTTGCCCAGAGAGATGGGAGATGCCCCATGCCTGGCACCACTGCAGAACAGGTTGTTTGGGGCTCTGAGCAATCTGCTCTAGGTGCAATGTCCCTGCTCACTGTAGTGGGGTTGGGCTACATGATCCTGAAAGGCCCCTTCCAACCCAAACCAGTTTGTGACTCTGACTCTTGTGCAGACTGAAGCTAAAATCTGCAAAGCTGACAGAGAGCCAGGGCAGGACCTGCCTCCCATGGCTGTGTCCATGTGGTTGCTTTGGCCCAATTTCAAATCCAAGACTAGGTGAGACCAGGAGTTCTGCCCCTAACCCTGTACAGCAGTAGGTGTGAAGAAACCTAGAGATGTGTTTGTCTGCCCATAACTAACCACTTCACCTACCAGTTCCACAGTGTCCATAAGTCCCAGGGTGAAAGTGACCTCTGCAGATCATCCAGTCCAAACCCCCTGCTCAAGCACCCACAGCAGCTTGCTCAGCATCACAATGGCCAGGTGGGTTTGGATGCTCTCCAGAGAAGGACACTCCACAACCTCTTTGGGCAGCCTGCTCCAGGGCTCTGCACTCTCACACCAAGAAGTTTTTCCTGCTATTCAGGTGGAACATTCTGGGTTCCAGTTTGTGCCTGTTGGCCCTTGTCCTGTCATTGGGCACCACTGGGAAGAGTCTGGCCCCATCTAATCAAGAGCATCAAGAGGATTAGAGAGTAATCAGAGGTCAGTTATTTACTTTCATACTAAATACATTAAGTTCTTGTGTGTCAGTGGGAGCAAAGGGTGTAAAATTAAAGGCTTTAGGAACACGTTTCAGTAACACAGAGGAAGCAACTGCACCAGCTGAGCACTGTTGATACTCACTTTGTGAAGCTGTTCCACAAACTCGTGGCCCTTCTCACTGCTAAATTCACCAGCCAGCCTAGGGTGAAAAACCAGACAAGCAAACAAGCAAAAGCCAAAATCAGATTTAGCTGGAAATGAAAACACTACCCCCCCCTGTGCATAAGGACTCTGGACACTCTGTCACTGCCACCCTCCAGAGAAGTTTCATCCAAATGCTGAATCATTCCAATTGGCAGAGATATTTCAGCTCATTCACTCCAACCCTTAACCCAGCACTGCCAGGGCACCACTAAGCCATGGCCCTCAGCACCACAGCTCTGTGGCTCTGAAAACCCTCCAAGGATGAGGACTCCATCACTGCCCAGGACAGTGTCAAGGGCTGGAGCACTTCTCCTTTGAGGACAGGCTGGGAGAGTTGGAGCTGTTCAGCCTGGAGAAGAGAAGGCTCCAGGGAGACCTTAGAGTAGCATCTCAATATCTGAAGGAGACCTAAGGAAGGCTGGGAAGGGACTGTTTAGAAGGGCCTGTGGGGATAGGACAAGGGGCAGTGGTTTGAAGCTGGAGCAGGGGAGATTTAGGTTGGACATCAGGAGGAAGCTCTGCACCATGAGGGTGATACAACACTGCAACAGGTTGCCCAGAGAGGTGGTTGAGTTCCTCTCCCTCACCGAAACATTTTCAGGCATGAGGACTCCACCACTGCCCTGAGCAGCCTGGGTCAGGCCTTGACAACCCCTTTAGGGAAGAAATTGTTCCTCATGTCCAACCTAAACCTCCCCTGGGGCACCTTGAGGACATTTCCTTTTGTCCTATTGTCTGTTACTTGGGATTTGGCTCCTGCCTGCTGCTAGGTTCTGGGGCTGGGGTGTCTGGTTAAGGTTAGAGGATGTCCTTCAGCCCCCCAGAGCAGGGCGCCGGGATGGTGTCTCAAGGCCTTCGCGCATGTGGAGAACCTGGGTTTGGCCTGAGCAGGGCCGGAGCTCTTACAAGGGCCCGGTCACCGCTTCAGGGCACACCGGGGCCTCCACAGCCCCTCTCTGCCCGGCAGCGGGTGGGGATGCTGGGGCAGGGGGGTTACCCGATGGCCGAGCTCAGTTCGTCCGTGGCTCCCAGGGCCTCGAAGATCCGGTCAGCCTTGGGCCGCCGCTCCCCGGTGAAGGTGCTGGAGAAGCCTTTGGGGAAGGCCCGGGGATGTGCTCAGAGGCCAGGCCTGGCCCGGCGGGGCCGCAGGGACCGGCCCGGGCCCTGCGGGTGTGCGTGTCCCCGACATCCCCGGGCACTACCTGCGTCTCCGGTCTTCGTGTAGATTTTCGGGGTCCGCTCGCTGCGGGGGCCGCGCTCGGAGGGGCCGCGCTCGGAGCTGGGGAGGAAGAGGCCGTGAGAGGGGACAGCGGCCCCGACCCTTCCCCTCCCGGATCTCGCACTCACCTGCCCGCCCCGCTCAGCTGCCGCCGCCCAGCCGCTCCCCGCAGGCTTCGGCTCGCCGCTGCCACCGCCCGCCACAGCATCGTCCCTCCCGGCCACCGTCCGCCGCCCCTTGACCCTCCGCGGCCACCGTCCCTCCCTTCGCCTGTCACCCCAGAGCCGCACCACTCCATGCTGCCGCCTTCTGATTGGCCTCTCGCAAGTCCCGCCCACACGGGGAGCGCCGCTATTGGTTTAAAAGCAAGGAGGGCGGGGCCGAGCGGGACTCCTATTGGTGCGCGGCGCTGTCGCTCCGAGGGCCGGGCTCCGGCAGCGGCGGCGGCAGTGGCAGTGGCGGCGGCAGGGGCAGTGGCGGCGGCAGGGGCGGCAGTCCCGGCGGGGTTGCGTCCTGCCGGGGCGATGTGGGAGCGCAGGCTGCTGCTGTCTGCCCCGGGCAAGGCCATCCTCCACGGGGAGCACGCCGTGGTGCACGGCAAGGTAAGGGGCCTGCCGTCGCCCAGGTCTCCGGGGCTCCGGCCTGGCTGCCTTTCTTGTCCCCTGAGGCCCCTTCTCCTCACCTGCAGGTGGCTTTGGCCGTGGCGCTGGACCTCAGGACCTTCCTCCGGCTGAGGCCCTGTGGGGAGGGCAAGGTCTGTATTCGTCTGCCCGGCGTTGGCGTTGAGAGGAGCTGGGACACGCTTCGCCTCCAGGCTCTGCGCAAAGGGTTTGCAGGCAAGCAAAGCTAGCAGGAGGAGAACGCTGCCCGGGGGCCTTGGGGGGCTCTTGGTCCTTATGGACAGCTTCTGCCCTCTGACTGTGCTGGGGGCCCCGCCTTGGGCTCACTGCGCTGGGGAGCCCCTCGTGGGGTGACCACACTGCGACCCCGCAGGGTTGTTCCTTGCCCCTGCGGAGTGTTGCTAGGCCTCCTGGCCTCTGCCCACGCCCAGCGTGTGTTTGGCTAACGTGGCCCTGCACACCCCCGGATCTGGCACTCCAACTCGCTCCCTGTGTCTCTTGGGACCTGCCTGACGTTCTGGTACCGCGAGTGGCCCTCGCTGTGGCTGTGTCCCTCTGTTTCAGGTTCCCAGGGCCTTGTTGTACTCTGCTGTAGCTCAGGCAGTGTGGTAATACGTGCAGGAGCCATCCAGGGACCGTAGCCAGGGCTACTACTGGTAGTGGGATGAGAAGGAGTCTACCTGAAGCTGGTCTGAGCTGAGGACTCTCAGGGAAGGCAGGAGTATGAGGTCTGTTTTCCTGCCTCCTGCCAGCCCTTGCTGGAATTTGTGTAGCATCTTGTGCTGAGCAGAGTCCCTGACTGGTGCTTGTACCATTTTGTTCTGGAGCACCTGGCATTAACTCCTGTCATCCTTCTGACCACTGTTTGCTTAGTAGAAGACAGGACAAAGTCTGAGTCAGAGCACTGGCAACCTCTCTCAGCCCTGACCAAAAGTCCTTTTGCCCTGATGGCTGCTCCTGGCTCTTTGGAGTCCAGACTGGTGTGAAGTGCAGCAGAATATCCCTCCTCTTGAATGAAGAGTTTGTGATTTGCCAAGTTGTACATCATGATGGATGAGTGCCCTGGGAAGTGTAGCTCCAGATGGGGAAGATGGAAACTCTGGGTTGGAAACTTGGCTTTGCTTTTATCATGAATCCACAGGAGGGATGCTTGTAGGTAAAATCTGCAAGCAACTCAATCTTTCTGCCTGCTGAGACAGGAGATGTTGTTCTTCTAAATACTTCTTTTAAGTTTACTAATTCCCTGGTTTTGAATTCTCCCCTGCTTGCTTCCATAGCTGCCTCTGATGGCTCTAAGTCCCCCAGTGTAGAGCAGCTGGAGACACTGAAAGAGTTTGCTGGAATTGCTGCCAGAGCCTCATCTCCTGAGAGCCTTGCTACTCTTGCCTTTCTTTATATGTACCTGGCTATTTCAGCTAAGTATGGGTAAGGCTTCCTTCCTGCCTCAAAATACACCTCCTGTCTTGAGTTTTGTTCACTCATTGCTCCTTCAGTCACCAGAAGAAACCAAATCTTTGAGACAAGGCAAAAAAAATCACCAAGAATCTTGGTTTGTTTTGGTTCTGAGTACCTTGGGAGATGCTGTTTGGTGGGTGAGGAGTTCCCAAGCAGATAGCTGGGAATAATATGCTGCTGTTTAGACTTGGAGGTGCTTAAATCCAGGGCAATCCATCCCTCCCTTTCTGTGCAGCCTTCATAGAATCATAGAATCATAGAATCAACCAGGTTGGAAGAGACCTCCAAGATCATCCAGTCCAACCTATCACCCAGCCCTATCCAGTGAACTAGACCATGGCACTAAGTGCCTCAGCCAGGCTTTCAGAAGCAGAGACAGACATCCTTGCCTCCAGCAGGCAGCTGAGTTTGTCCTGGGTTAGGTTAGGAAGACTGCCACAGAAACACACCATGTTCATTAGCTGAACTCAGTCTGGTCCCTCTTCTGGATTGAATAGTCCTAAAAAGATGAGAGCTTAGGATAAGCACAGCTCAGGGCTGTCCCAGTTTCTGAACTTGGCCAACACTGTTGCAGTTTAAGAGGGACAGGGATCTGCTGGAGAGGGTACAGCAGAGGGCTGTGAGGATGATGAGGGGACTGGAGCACTGCCTGATGAGGAGAGGCTGAGGGACCTGGGGCTGCTTAGTCTGGAGAAGAGATTGAGAGGGAATCTAATAAATGTTTCTAAACATCTGAATGCTGAGGGTCAGGAAGGGGGGACAGGCTCTGCTCACTGCTCCCTGGGATAGGACAAGCAGCAATGGATGGAAGCTGCAGCACAGGAGGTTCCAGCTCAACACAAGGGGGAAATTCCTTGCTGTAAGGGTCCCAGAGCACTGAACAGGCTGCCCAGAGAGGCTGTGGAGTCTCCTTCTCTGGAGCCCTTCAAGGCCTGTCTGGATGTGTTCCTGTGTGCCCTGAGCTGGATTGTGTGGTCCTGCTCTGGCAGGGCGGTTGGACTGGATGATCTCTTTGCATCCCTTCCAACCCCTAACATCCTGTGCTCCTGTGTGATTCTGTGATGCCAGTGGAGGTTACTGGGCAGGGGCTCAGGTCAGCACCACTGTTCTTGTGAAGCTGTTCTCGCACACAGCAAGTGACACCATGAGAGGAAACAGCCTCAAGTTGCCCCAGGGAAGGTTTAGGTTAGACATGAGGAACTATTTCTTCCCTTTGAGGGTTGTCAGGTCCTGTCCCAGGCCGCCCAGGGCAGTGGTGGAGTCCCCAATCCCTGGAGCGGTTTCAGAGCTGTGTAGCTGTGGTGCTGAGGGCCATGGTTTAGTGGTGCCCTGCAGTGCTGGGTTGGTGGTTGGGCTTGGTGACCTGAAGGTCTTTTCCAGCCTAAACAATGATGTGGTTTGTATTTTAACCCAAGTCAGAACCTGCTCTCAGTATTCATCACAGAGGAATCAGGGGTTAAAGAGTTGTGATGTGTGGCTGCAGCATGTTTGGCTTTACAATCTCCAAGCTGCTTGGTGTCAGCAGTGAGGCTGTCAGCAGCCTGCTCTGAAACCACCAGTGCAGAGCTGCTGTCACTCACCAGCCTGTGAAAGCTCCTGGGTTTGATGTTGGGGGCTGAAACCCAACCCAAGTGCAGGTCAATGGGGAAAAGGGGCACGTGTGCCTGTTTCATCTTCCCCACTGGTTGTAACCAGTGCAAGCTGGTGAGAAGATGAAACAGGGGCATTTATTAAGGGGAGGTTGGGGATATTTATGCTCTATTCAGAAACAGGATTAGAATTGTGTTTCCAGCAATCTTTGAAGGGTCTCTTTATGGAGCTGCTTAAGTCTTTAGTTACTGAGTGCCCCTGCCAGCAGCTTGACAAGCTGTGCTAATCACAGATCCAATCCAGCAGGGATTGGTTCTACTATAGTGGCTTAGTGAGGCCACTCCCCTGTGGGAACCCAGGCCTGGTGAGCCCTGTGTGAGTGTGGTGCCAGTTTCCACCCTGCCATCCATCCCAACTGGCATCATTTTCCCTCTGAAATGTCATCTCAAGGTGGGATTCTTGTGCTGGCATCACATCCTGTGTGTTTCTCTTTCAGAGATGTTCCAAACCTGGACATACTGGTGTGGTCCCAGCTGCCCACTGGAGCTGGCCTGGGTTCCAGTGCTGCCTATGCTGTCTGCTTGGCTGCAGCCCTGCTGACAGCCTGTGGTGCCATCTCCTGCCCGCTGAAGGAGGGAGAGTCCACAGCCAGGTAACTCATTGTGGCAGGGAAGCCTCCCTGCATGGCTCCCCATGGCCCAGCTTTGCTTGTACCTGCACAGATTGTGGCACTGGCACCTCTTAGTCTCTCTGGCCATGTCCTGGGCTGTGGTGGTGGCACCCTGAGCACAGCTCCTTTCCCTTCTGTCACTGTTCTGGGCTGCAGTGGTGGCACCCTGAGCCCAGCTCCTTTCCCTTCTGTCACTGTTCTGGGCTGTGGCTGCAGTGGTGACACCCTGAGCCCAGCTCCTTTCCCTTCTGTCACTGTTCTGGGCTGTGGCTGCAGTGGTGGCACCCTGAGCCCAGCTCCTTTCCCTTCTGTCACTGTCCTGGGCTGTGGCTGCAGTGGTGGCACCCTGAGCCCAGCTCCTTTCCCTTCTGTCACTGCCCTGGGCTGTGGCTGCAGTGGTGGCACCCTGAGCCCAGCTCCTTTCCTATCACTGCCCTGTGCTCCCAGCAGCAGACATGTGCTCTCTCCCAGGGCTCTGACCTCTAAATCATCTCTCTTACAATTTTCCTCTCCTGATCCAAGCAGCTGGATGTAGGCACTGTGTAAAACTTGCACCATTTCCCTTGCCCAGGGTAAGATTTAGGCTAGAACAGACTCAGTTCTGCTCAGTGATTTGACTTTTCAGCTCAGGCTCTTGTAAATACCTGCATTTCCTGAAGTTAATGGCATGTTAAAGACTTCAACCCCCCCCAAAAAAGGTTTATTTTACCAAGCAAATAAAACACTGTGATGTGGTTAATTTTGCTTTTATCTTCTGTTTCCTCTCTATCCCTGAGCATCTTCCAGGTTTTGCTTTTCAGTCCTCAAGTCTTGGATCCTTTCTGCTTTTTTCTGTGTTTTCCAATGCTTGGTGGGTTTTTTTTTCCTGCATGTGCTACATTTCCTCCTGATCTCCTGCCCAGATTTCCCCTTTATCAGTGGTTGATGAAAGAGAATTTCTTTTCCTTCTGCCCTTGGAGTCGAGTTGGGTGTCTGAGGAGGCTCTGTGTAGGGACTCCTCTGGCAGCTGGAGCAGCAGAACCCTCCCTTTGTGCTCTCGGAGCCAGGTGCAACTTTTCATCACTGGGACTGCAAGTGAGACAGCTAGAGGGGGTGGCAGTGTGTGTGGTGATTGTGTTATGAACTTGCAGCCTGCCCCAGAAACACAGTCCTGGAGCAGAGCAGAGCAGTTTACCCTTGGTGCTGAGGCCAATCTCCCACACAATCACACGGCAGGCGAAATGAAAGAGCGGCACCGACGTCTTCATTCCCTGCTCAAGCTTCAGCTTGCATACAGCAATTTTTTTTTTCCCCTTTTCCAGCTGGCAAAGCAGAGGGGGAAGTGAGAGATGGGGGTGTCAGACTTCAGAAGGTTTTTGCTTAACGTGGCAAGAAAAGAACAGCGTGATATAATGACTCCTGTGTCGAGAAGAATCGCGGGCTCTGAAAGAGGATTAAAAACAAGTGGTTTACAGCAAACTGCGCTGCTCTTCTGAGTAGCTGTGGTGTGAGCTGTTTGCCTGAATGCTTCACAGATTAAATATTGGCAACTGAAATGAAAGGTGTGTGTGTGGGGATGGATAAAGATGTTCAGCCCAGGCCCTAGAGAAGCAGGGATTTAAAGGCAGCGGCTTAGCAGCTGGCATGCGGCTCTGGGAGCGTCTCGCCTCAGCCTGGAGGGTGGGCAGTGGTTGGGTTGGTTTCACAGGAGGGGTTTCTTCCTACCTCGGGTTTGTGCCTCTGCTCCGAGGTCTGGTTGATGAGGAAAGGTGCTGAGGGGACTAGGAGAGCTCTGTGATGAGGAAAAGCTGAGAGAATCAGAAGAGTTTAGCCTGGAGAAGAGCAGAGTGAGAGAGATCTGATCAATACTCAAAGGGTGGGTGTCAGGAGGATGGCACCAGGCTTCATGCAGTGGTCCCCAGTGACAGGACAAAGGGTCATAGGCACAAACTGGACTATAAGAAATTCCAAGGTGAGGAGGAACTTCTTAAAGAGTGCTGGAGCCCTGGAACAGGCTGCCCAGAGAGGTGGAGTCTTCATCGCTGGAGGCAGTCCAAACCCACCCGGATATGCTCCTATGTGACCTTGTCTAGGTGACTCTGTTTTGGCAGGGGGGTTGGACTGGCTGCTCTTCAGAGGTCCCTTCCAACCCCTGCCATTCTGTGATTGTGAGCCTATATCCTAAAAGCCTGCTGATTGCATCTCCTTGCTGCACCAGACACCAGCTCTAATCCCTGCAGAGGCTGGGATTGATTCCACAGTGCATTGAACTGTTGGAGTAGTGGTCTGGGACATGTGCTGTGTGCCTGGCCTGCAGGGCAGGCAGTGCTGCCTGCCAGGGGGAGCTCAGAGATGGGCATTTGGGTGCCTGTGTAAGTCACAGCAGGGTGCATGTGGGATAGATGCCTCCCCATGGTCGTTGAGCTTCCCTTGGGGTACCAAGGTTTGAGAGATAGGGGCTGGAGAAGAGAAACCTGAGAGAGGATCTGCTCAATGTTCAGCAAGAGCTAAAAGACCTGGTGGGGGGCAAGAGGATGGGGCCAGACTCTTCTCAGTGGTGCCCAGCAACAGAGTAAAGGGACAGTGGGCACAAGCTGGCACCCAGGAGGTTTCATCTGAACAGGAGGAGAAACAGCTTAGGTGTGAGTGTGCTGGAGCCCTGGAGCAGGCTGCCCAGGGAGGTTGTGCAGGCTTCTTCTCTGGAGAGCTTCCAAACCCACCTGGCCATTGTGATCCTGGGCAAGCTGCTGTGAGTGCCCCTGCTTCAGCAGGGGGGTGTGGACTTGATCTCCCGAGGTCCCTTCCAACCCCTACCCTGCTGGGATTTTGTGTGATGCTCGATGTTGAAAGACTGAGTGGGTGGGTTCGAAGTAGACTCCGAGTTCTGAGTGGTTGTGGGGGTGCCTGCCTTGCCGGCCCGGAGCAGTGGGGGTTTGAGAGGGATGCTGAGGGAGGAATCACTGTGGTGGAACTGCAGTGAATTTGCAGCCAGCAATTGCTTTGTCCCTGGCAGCTCAGCGCTCGCTTTTTGTGTTGCTACAGCCCATTAATTAGTCTGTTCAGTCAGGGGCCTTGATCCTTGCTGAGTCTGACCCAGCACCAAACGCTTTCTGCCAGCATTTAAGCACTCTCCAAGCACTTCCCAATTTGTGTGGCTGCTTTTTAAAGACAGCAGCAAGACCCAGTTTTGTGTTTTTAGCATAACACCACCTGGATCTGCATTTGCTTCCCGTCTGTGCTTTTTAAGTGCCAGCACCCAGTGCAGCTCAGAGCGTTAATCCCCAACAGTGAAAGAAAAAAAAGCCATATCAAAGCCTTTGGGAGATAGTAAAACAATTCTAACGACACCTTTTGACCCAGTTTGGGAGGCTCCCGCAGCTGCATGTGTGAAATGCAACTTTTTACTATGCTCTTCTCACCTCCTGCCTGCTGTAAACACGCTGAGCTGACTGCTGCTGAGCAGGATCTTGGGGCAGGATGTGTGGAGGAGGTGGGGATGGGTCTGGACTTTGTGTTCTGTTCAGTTTGATCTTCAGGACTAGGATCTTCTGCGTGGATCTGCTCCTTCCCTCGCTGCTGGCCTGCAGTCTGAGCACTGGGTAGTGGCTGTGCCCGTGGTGGGAGCAGAGCCAGTTCTGGTGGGGCTGGCTGTGTTTCTGCAGCCTGCCAGGCAGGAGAGTGCTGAATGCCAGCTGGGTGCTGTAAATGGTGATAGCTGCTCTTCACTAAAGGGGTTTGTGGTGCTAGGGCTGCCCACAGCAACTGGCAGCCTCGTGTAGGTCCTGCTGTATTTCTCTGCTTAGCACTGGTGAAGCCACACCTCGAATCCTGCACTCAGTTTTGGGCCACTCGCTCCAAGAAGGACATTGAGAGGCTGGAGGGAGCCCAGAGAAGGGCAACAAAGCTGCTAAAGGGTCTGGAGAAACAGGTCTGTCTGGTGAAGAGCAGCTGAGGGAACTGGAGTTCAGCCTGGATAAAAGGAGGCTGAGGGGAGACCTCTTTGCTCTCTACAGCTCCCTGAAGGGAGACTGGAGCCAGGTGGGGGTCAGTCTCTTCCAAGGAACAAGTGACAGCAGGAGACGGCCTCAGGTTTCACCAAGGGAGGGTTAGGTTGGACATGGGGAACAGTTTCTTCTCCAGAAGGGTTGTCAAGGCCTGTCCCATGCTGCCCAGGGCAGTGGTGGAGTCCCCATCCCTGGAGGGGTTTCAGAGCCCTGGAGATGTGATGCTGGAGGCCATGGTTCAGTTGTGCCCTGGCAGCGCTGGGTTAAGTGTTGGCCTGGATGAGCTGAAAAGTCCCTTCCAAGCCAAACAATTCTGTGATGGTTTGGGGGTTACCAAAACATTCCAGCTTGCTTCAAACTAGCACAAATTCTCTGATCCTCTCTCACCTCTGGTGCTTCTCATTGTTGCTCCACACCTGCTGGATCCTTGTCTTGCCTTGCAGGTGGACAGAAGAGGAGCTGACTTTGATCAACAGCTGGGCCTTCCAGGGGGAGCGAGTGATCCACGGCAACCCCTCGGGTGTGGACAACGCCGTGGGTACCTGGGGTAGGTCTGTGTGCTGAGCCTCCTCCACTGCAGAGTGTGTGCCTCAGCTGTGGCAAGGGCTGAGCAGATGCCACAAGTTGCATTCCTGCTGACGCCAGGGGTGGGTTGAGATGGCTGCAGGGGCACTGCCTGGAGCAGCTTGCTGAAGGGCAGCGAAGGGAGCAGAAACTCCCAAATTCAGCTCCCTGAGTCGCAGGAATCCATTCCTGTCTCGTTTTGTCCCATCTGGAAGCTGGGACTGGAGCCAAGTGGGTTGCTGGGGACTTGCTGCAGTAACACTCGAGCTCAGTGTCCCCCTCCAAGGCAGGTGCCATGGGGGCAGAGCCCCTGCTGCAAGGAGCTGATATTGAAAGGTTCTGGCGTGAACAAAGAAACCTAATCCCGTCCCAGGGACAATGCGGGAGCAAATGCACTTGGACAGCTGTCATTTAGTTTCAATTAACAGAGACTTCCAAGGGTTTTGGAAGTGTCCTTGGGGACTTTTAATAATCTTTCTAATGAGACCTAATCACAGTGGCTCTGTAAAAACGGGAGCCAAGTGAGACATTCCTTCTGGACAATGAAATTCCACACCAAAGGCTGGCTGCTGACAGGGGCGCACCCGTTCAGCCCGCTTAGAAACCTGCCTGCTTGGCTTTGTCCCCCAGGGAATTTCACAGAGAGCTATTTTGGTGGTGTGGGGTTTGAATTCTAGTGAAGATTTAAAGCTACTCAAGCTCTTTGCCTTGAAAAAAATAGAGATATATATGAAAAAATCTTTCATGTGATGTTGAAGTAAGAGAAGAGCAAAGGGAAAGGCAGCAGGTTAACGACGTCCGGCCAGAGCCTCTCATTAAGTCAGCTGGGTTAGGCAGATTCATGCTGTCTGAGAACATGGCTCATTTAGCTGGTGTTTCTTTGCAATTACTGTCATATGCTCTGGGTGAGGTTCTGAAGATGAAAGACCTTCTGTCTCTTGTGCTGGGTTCCCTCTCCCTCTCTGCTGGCTGTTACCGCTGAGACGATGCTTGTGTTTTACTTTAGGTGGAGCCCTGCGATACCAGTCAGGCAAAATCACGCCCTTAAAGAGGTAATGCTGGAGGTTAAAAATAACACTTGGCGTGGGGTGGGTGGAATTGGGCTGCAGCTCGAGTGCCTGGGTTCAGTTTTTGGGGCTGTTCACTCCAAGAAGGTCGTTGAGGGGTCGGTGCGGGTTCAGAGAAGGGCAGCAAAGCTGGGGAAGGGTCTGGAGAACAGGGCTGGGGAGGAGCAGCTGAGGGAGCTGGGGGTGTTCAGCCTGGAGAAAAGGTGGCTGAGGGGAGAGCTCATTGCTCTCTGCAACTCCCTTGAAAGGAGGTTGCAGTGAGGTGGGGTTGGTCTCTTCTCCCTAGTATCAGATGATAGAAGAGGAAGTGGTCTGAAATTGTGCCAGGGGAGGGTTAGGTTGGAGATGAGGAACAATTTCTTTGCTGCAAGAGTGGTCAGGCATTGGCACAGGCTGCCCAGGGAGGTGCTGGAGCCCCCATCCCTGGAGGTGTTGAAGAAACCTGTGGCCATGGCTCTCTGGGACGTGGTTTAGTGGCCATGGTGGTGTTGGGTTGATGGTTGGACTGGATGATCTTAGAAGTCTCTTCCAACCAAAATGATTCTTTCACCTATTGATAGAATCACAGAGGCTTTGGGTGGCCAGGCTGGGGTGGGAGATAGGATAGCAGATCACTGCCAGCATGGCAGAGGGCTTTGTAGCCAGAGTGTTGCCATGGGTGTGGGTAGCTTGAGTGCTGCCTTGGTTTGGGGTGAGGGAACAATGCAGTGCTTGGTCATTATCTGACATGAGCTGAAGGCCGTGCAGAGGATCGATATTAATTTCATGGCATTATGGGCAGCAGGAGCAGATCTGCTCCTGGCAGCAAATGACACTGCAGGGAAGTGGGGGGGAGCTTCTTGCTTCACCTGGTGGGGGGAAGGACTGGGTGAAAAAAGGCAAGCTAGGGGAGACAAATCCAAGTCCTGTGTGGGCCCTTCTGCCTCCTGCCACTGAAGTCTGATCTGACTCCATTAAAATCTTTCTCAGTGCATGAAATTGCTCTATTAGCAGTTAATGGCAACTGGCTGGGCCTGGAGAGAGTATTTCAAGGGGGAAAAATTGCTTCAAAACCATGGATTTCAGTAAATATCTTAGTCCTATTTGTAGCCCTGCTCCAGTTGTTCCTGGTATCCAAGAGGGACAAGCCTGGACCCAACCAGCACTTTAGCACCTGCTTAAATGTCTTGAAGCTAGTGGGAATCCTTAGCTTGGGTGTCTGGCTCTCCAATGGACCTTTTGAGGTAGAAGGGACTGTGGCTGGGCCTTGGGAGCTGCAGCACTGTGAGGAAAAAGGACAAGGAGATATCTCTTGTTACTTCCAGGGTGCCAATGCTGAGGATCCTGCTGACCAACACAAAAGTCCCTCGAAGCACCAAAGTCCTGGTGGCTGGTGTCAAGGAGAAGCTCCTGAAGGTGCAGTGCCTGGGTGGTCTCATGAGAGTGAAGGTTGCTCAGGGAGGCTGTAGATGCTCCCTCTCTGAAAGTGTTCAAATCCAGGTTGGACAGGTGCTTGAGCAAACTGGTTGAGTGGGAGGTGTTCCTGCCCATGGCAGGGGATTGGAACTAAATGACATTTGAGATCCCAGCCCAAAGCAGTTAATGATTCTGTGTGTGCTGCTGCAGAGTGGGGAAGCAACCCTCATGAGCTCACATCTCCTGGTGTGGGACTGAAAGTGTCATGGGTATCTCCTGGGAGGTTCTTCCTGTAGTCACTGTGTTGCTGCCTGCTGGTAGCTGAGGCCCAGCTGCCCTCTCCCTTCCCTGCAGCACTGCCAGAGCTTGCTGCTGGATTCGCCCAGCTTGCAGCCGTGACAAGAAGAGTTCCTGGCTCTGGTTTGCTCTTGCTTTCCTCCATTTGCTGCTGCAGGGAGCAACTTAACATTGCCCTCCTCTGCACTGGGTTTGTCTGAAGGAGCAGCCCTAGATGGGTGCTGAGCTGAAAGACACTGGGACCAGTTTCCCCAGCAGCAACCAGTCTGACATCTTAACCATGTTACCCATGGCACAGCAATGTGCCCTTGTGGTCAAGAAGGCCAATGGGATCCTGGGGTGTATTAGGAGGAGTGTGTCCAGCAGGTCAAGGGAGGTTCTCCTCCCCCTCTACTCTGCCCTGGTGAGACCTCATCTTGAATACTGCCTTCAGTTTTGGACTCCCCAGTTTGAGGGACAGGGATCTGCTGGAGAGAGTCCAGCAGAGGGCTACGAGGATGATGAGGGGACAGGAGGGCATGGCTGCTGAGGAGAGGATGAGGGACCTGGGGCTGCTTAGTCTGGAGAAGACTTAGAGGGGATTTGATAAATGTTTCTAAGTACCTGAGAGCTGCCAGGAGCAGGGGGCACAGGCTCTGCTCACTGCTCCCTGGGATAGGACAAGCAGCAATGGATGGAAGCTGCAGCACAGGAGGTTCCAGCTCAACACAAGGGGGAACTTCTTGACTGGAAGGGTCCCAGAGCACTGAACAGGCTCCCCAGAGAGGTTGTGGAGTCTCCTTCTCTGAAGCCTTTCCAGGCCTGTCTGGATGTGTTCCTCTGTGATCTATGTTAGGTAGCATTGTCCTGCTCTGGCAGGGGGGGTTGAACTGGATGATCTCCTTGGGTCCCTTCCAACCCCTAACATCCTCTGATCTTTGCCTTTCCCCTCAGTACCCTGCCATAATGAACCCAGTACTGGACTCCATTGATGCCATTTCTCAGGAGTGCCAAAGTCTTCTGGAAGCAATGCCTGCAAATCCATCACCAGAGGATTACCCTGTGCTGGAGGTAAGGGCCTTGTCCAGCAGTATTTTTAGATCCTGTTGGACATCAAAATGTCATTTAAAGAACATTAAGGCCTCAGGAAAAAAAAAACCAAACCTGTGACAGCAGGAAATGTTCTGTTCTGAGTGAAGCCACAGTCTGTGTGTGCTGCTTTTAGTGCCCTTCCTGGAGCCAAGGGACAGAACCATAGAACTGTTTGGGTTGGAAAAGATCCAACCATTGCCCTGAGACCACCATGACCAGCAAACCATGTCCCCAAGTGCCATGGCCACATATTTCTTCAACACCTCTAGGAATGGGGACTCCTGCACCTCCTTGGGCAGCCTGTCCCAATCCCTGACCACTCTTGCAGCAAAGAAACTGTTCCTCATCTCCAACTTAACCCTCCTCTGGCACAATTTCAGGCCAGTTCCTTTCTTCCTGTCACCTGATATTAGGGAGAAGAGACCAACCCCACCTCACTGCAACCTCCTTTCAGAGAGCTGTAGAGAGCAGTGAGGTCTCCCCTCAGCCTTCTTTTTCCCCAAGCTGAGCACTCCCAGCTCCCTCATCTGCTCCTCACCAGACCTGTTTCTTTAGACCCTTTACCAGCTGCTTTGCCCTAAAGAAGGTGCTGATGGGCATCACAGTGGTGCCCAGGGAGGGAGGGAGTGGCCCTGGTGCTTTGTAAACCTGCCTTTGCTAAGGGACATGGAGTGAGATCAGGCCAAGGCACTGCACTGAGGGCCAACCATGCTGTTTATGGCTGTCTCTGGCTGTGAACCAGCTGCTTTGTCATTGCCAAGGCTGGAGAGAAGAGCAGAGAGCCCAGCAGCCACTGGTTTGTGACGGACTGGTTAGGAGCCAGCTCCCATTGCTCTGCACTCCTCCTGGCTCCAGAAAATAACAGACAGAGTTGTGCCCAGAGCTGACCTGACGTTGATGCATGAGGTGCATACAAAGAGCTGTGTTTGTCTTGGCTTTGGTGGAAGCAGGAGAGGCTGCTGGGGTGTGGGGGGAGCATGCTTCCAAGTGGAGGAAGCTTCTTTTGCAGTGCTGAGGTTGCTGGAATACCAGTTGATGCAGCCATGGGGTGAGGATGTGTGGCAGCATCCCAGCTGAGGCCAGCCTGGCCTGGCTCTGGGTGCCAAGTGACTTGGGCAGTCAAGAGCCACTTGGTACAGGTGAGGCAGTTCCTTGTTGGCTTCTGGATCCCATCCCTCAGGCCTTCCTTGGAGACCTCTGCTTGTCCTTGCTCGTGCTTGCAGGCTGTGACCTCCACAGCCACCAGCATGCTTCAGAGGTGCAGGAGAAGGCTCTGGTTTGGGACAGAGCTGCTGTGCCAGCTCAGTGGTAGGGCTGCTCTTAGCAAGGGGCTGCTGCAGCTTCTCCTCTTCACTTCAGGCTGTATGGGAATGAGCTGCTGCTGGCACTGCAGCAAGGATGGGAGAATCTCCCATGGGATTCACAGCAAAGCCCTTCTGCCCCCTGCACCCCAGCAGGGTGGTGGCTTTCACTACCTCTCAGGGTAGGATTCCCCCTAATGAGGGCTGAACTGGCATCACCCTGGGGAGATGTGGAGTGTTTGCAGCCCAGCTTCAGGTAGCTCCTCTCCACTTCAGTGCTTTATTGCTCAGGCTGCTGGAATTCTTGGGGGATGGGGAAGAGGAGAGGAGGGTTAATCTGATATGTGCTTCAAGATGCTCCCATGAAAGATGCCAAAGCCACCTTGTATACAAAGCCCAGGAAGCAGCACTGCAGTGAGCAGGTTTCTGTCTTGAATCTGTTTTACCTTGTGCTTGAGGAGGCCTGGAAGGCAGAGCTGATGATATGCAGCAGATAGAGAGATATTTATTGGGCTGTTGCTGAGCTGTGCAGCTCTGGACAGCGTCGTGTTTGAACCATGGAACTAGTCTAGTGTGTCATAAGCTGTCATCAGACTCCTGGCAGGTTTTGGATCAGGAGATGACAGGTGTCTTGGATCATCATAGGCAGTGCTGTGCCCTCACTCAGGCATATCAGGAGGCCTGGAGATGGACGTGTGTCCAAGCCAGCACAGGACTTGTGATGGATGAGCTCTGCGTGAGGCTGGCACGCTCACCTCCTTGCAGTCGTTCAGAGGTGGTGCAGGAGTGCTCTGGAGAGGGGCAGATGGAGGTCTTCCTGCACTGTCCCCCTCCTGGCTGCTGTTGGCAGAGCTGAGGGGTGGTGTGACTGACACCTGCTGTCTCCCTCTCAGAGCTGTGAGCTGCTGGTGGCACTGACTGGAGGAGGGAGCACAGCAGCCGCTCTGGAACTGGTCCCATCTCAGCTGGTCCCCTGCTTGTGGCACCCTCACCCTGGGGAGGCACCCACACCCTGGGGAGATCACAGAATCCAGCGTGGTGGGGGTTGGAAGGGAGCTCTGGAGATCATCCAGTCCAATCTCACTGCTCAAGCGGGGGCAGCCGCAGCAGCTTGCCCAGCATCACAAGGGCCAGGTGGGTTTGGAAGCTCTCCAGAGAAGGAGACTCCACAGGCTTTCTGGGCAGCCTGCCCCAGGCCTCCAGCACCCTCACACCAAACAACTTTCTCCTGTTCAGGTGGAACCTCCTGGGTTCCACTTTGTGCTCATTGCCCCTTGGCCTGTCGCTGGGTACCGCTGAGAAGAGCCTGGCCCCATCCTCTTCCCCCCTCACAGGTCCTTTAGCTCAAAGATCACATTGGGTGATTCTGTGCTCCACAGCCTCCCTGGAGGTGTTCAAGACCAGGTTGGATGTGGCCTTGAGTGACCTGTTCTAGTGGGAAGTGTCCCTGCCTATGGCAGGGGGGGTTGGAACTGGAGATGAGCTTTGAGGTCCCTTCCAGCCTAAGCCATTCTATGACTCTTCCCAGAGGGAGAATCCTCTCCACCCTGCTCTAGCTGAGTGCCAGATTCCCATCATGTTGCTGGTGAGGGACCCCTTGGCTGGCAGCCCAGGAGGAGGTGGAAGTGGTGCACAGAGCAGACGTGGGGAGGTGGCTCAGTGTCACCTCGCCAGCCAGGATCTGGCTGTGTCAGAAGTCCTCTGGATGTAGCTCAACTGGAAGGGCTGCAGAGCAAGGCAGGATGACAGCCAGGAATGAGGAATGCTGGCTTGGTGCCCTTCCCACAGCCAGCAACTGGGCCTGCAGGGTGTCCTGCTCAGTGCTGGTGTGACAGGGGAAGGGTGAAGTGGTTGGGGAACACCAAGAGCTCTGATTTAGCACCTGAAATAAGCACCCCTGGCAGCTGGTGGTCGTCAGGGTGTCCCCAGGAGCTGTTGTAGCACTGGCACTCTGGTGGGCAGCAGCAGCTCAAGAGACAGGTGAGAAGCTCAGGGCTCAGACTGTGGCCTTGACCTTGCTGCCTGGTGCCTCTGGGCTGTGGTATGTGGTGATGGATGAGCTGCCTGCAGAAGGGAAGCAGAGCAGCTCCTCTGCACCCCACTGAGGAGGGAGTCAGAGCTGTGAGGAGTCTCTTTGGTGAAGTATGCTCATCTAATCTGTGTGTGGTTGCTTTTAGGAGCTCTTTGATATCAACCAACACCACCTAAACGTCATTGGAGTTGGCCACCCCTCCCTGGACAGGCTGTGCCAGGTGACAGCATCCCATGGGCTGCACAGCAAACTGACAGGGGCTGGCGGGGGTGGCTGTGGCATCACTCTGCTGAGACCAGGTCAGTAACCTTCTGCTCACCCTCAGCATCCTTCCCCTCTTCCACTGGGATCCAGTCTGGGAGCAGAGGGATACAATACTCGCCCTCCTGTGGCTGTAGTGGGATCACAGAATCCCTGAATCCCAGCGTGGTGAGGCTTGGAAGGGATCTCTGGAGTTCATCCAGTCCAACCCCACTGCTCAAGCAGGAGCACCCACAGCAGCATGCCCAGGTGGGTTTGGAATATCTCCAGAGAAGGAGACTCCACAACCTCTGAGCAGCCTGCTCCAGGGCTCTGTATCCTCACACCAAACAAGTTTTTCCTCCTGTTCAGATGGAACCTCCTGGGTTTCAGTTTGTGCCCATTGCCCCTTATCCTGGCACCACTGAGAAGAGTCTGGCCTCATCCTCTTGTCCCCCACAGGTCCTTTAGCTCTTACTGAGCATTAAGCAGATCCCCTCTCAGGCTGCTTCTCTCCAGGCTGTTGTTTGACCTTTGGCCACAACCAGCCATGTCCTGAGAAGAGCCTGGCCCCATCCTCTTGCTGGCTGTGAAGCCATGCCTAGGGTTTGGGGTGGTGCCCAGCAGAGTAGTGTGGTGTCCCAGAGGGGTGTGCCAGACCTTCGGGGCCTTGGCCCTGCCCCAGGGGACACAGGTTTGGTCTCCTCCTGATGTCTAAGTGGCTGTTCTTGCCTTCCTCTTGGCAGACACCTCCCTGCTGGCCGTGGAAGCAGCCAAGGAAGATTTGTGTGCCTGTGGATTTGAGTGCTGGGAGACCAACATCGGGGCCCCCGGGGTCACCCTGCACTCCTCCTCCTCTTTGAACACTAAAGTGCTGCAAGCGCTCGGCGAGAGCTGAGCTGCTGCCACCTCTGGCCTGACTGAGCTCTTGGCACCATGTCCTCGGAGCTGTAACTGTGCCTGTCCTGATGCCTGGAGCCTTCTCTCCCATTCCTCTGTGGGAAATGCAGGCATGGAGCCAGTTTGGAGCCTGGTGTGACTGGGAGTGGGGCTGTGCTTGAGGACCTGGGAGCAACTGCTCGCTGTAGGGCTGCATGTGAGCTTAACCCAGGCTCTCAAAATCCTGTCTGGAATTGACTTTGCTGCTGTGCTAATCCCAAGGGGTAGGAGGAGAGGGTCTTGGCTGGAATCCAGCATGGATAATGACACTTGGCTTGGTTCTCCTGCTTCTGATGCATGTGGTGTCTCTTCCCTTCTCCCCTGGTGTCCCTGGAGGGCAGGCAGCGGAGGTTGGCAAGGTGGATGTGCTGAGTGCTTTGACGTTTTGGGGTGAAAAGCATCTTGGCAGCTCAGGGCTTGACACTCAGGTCTCTTTCTCCTGAGCTGAAGAGGAAACTTTTAAATCCAGCTATGAATGAAGAGCTGGGTAACTAAAATGAAAGCTACAGCACAACTTCAGGGACATTATCACTGGCTTCACTCTTTCCTCTCTGCCTGAGTTGGTAAGGAGGGTCCTGCAACCACTGCTTTTTGTCCACGTGCTCAAAGCCTGCTGCAAGCAGCAGCTGCCAAATGCAAGGAGATGGCTAAAGGGTTAAGGGCAGAGTTTTACTTCTGCTTGTAGTAGCTGTTGTGAGACCTCTCATGGTTCAGTCTGGAAAGAGCAGATCCTGGTGTTGGGTAGATAAAATGTGTTGTGAGCAGGCTGAGGGGGATGAAGGAGGGTCAGTGATGAAGCAAACACAAATTGGGTTTGAGCTAACTACTTCTGAGTGGGAAAGGGGAAGAAACTCACTCAACCACCTCATCAAAAGCTGATTGTAACTTACAGTTGGCTAAGCATAAACCCTAAAAGTGTTTAAGCTTTTTACACCCCTGAGAAGGCTTCTGAAATATTCAGAGCTGAAGGGAATGGGCAAGGCAGTGCCTGAAGCTTCAGGTAAAAAGCTACCTTGAGATGGCTGCTGCCTCTCCTCTACCTGCCAAAGAGGTTTTATCCTCCTTCTGTTTGTCTTGGGGAGGGAGGGGGGAAGGTTGAGTGGCTTCATTCAAAGCTGACTAATCAATCAGCAGTGGTGGGGAGCTCACCTTCCTCTTTCTCCTCCTGCAGGAATAGCATAAGCTCCTGTTGGAGAAGTCAAGCTGTACTAGCTCTCAAATCCTGGCATCCTGATGGCCAGCCTTAGCTCACTGATCAGCTGTAGAACTGTCTCTGGCTTTAATAAATGGATGGGGTTGGGTTTGGTTTTTTTTTTCTGTGCAAAGTGTTCTTTGATAATTATGCTGGATACAAAAGGAGAAAAGTACCTTACACTGCTTGGAGAGAGAGAGAGAGGGGAGGGGAAAGGATAACAACCCACCCAACGCACCACCACCAGGTTTCAGCTGCTGCCTTTCTTCCATGTCTAATTACAATTCCAATTTGCATCCAGGAACAGCTTTACACTAATCACGAGTCAGAAAGGCTGATAAATAATTTACCACTCTCTAATACAGTGTAATCAATGTGAGGAGCTGGGAGCGTGCTGATGCCTCTCTTGCTTTCAGCACAAAGAGATGCCAGCTTGGGAGATTTGGGGCGAAGAAACTTCAAGTCAAAACGAGGGGGCTGGAGCTGAGCCTCGTTAGCTGCCTGCCTTCAGAGGCAGCTCCACAGCCAGGGAGTGAGGCTGGAGGGAAAATGTTGGTTTGCTGCTTTAAGGCAGTTAAAAAGGGGTGAGGTGAGAGGAGGCATCCTGGACTGAGGAGGAAGCGGTGTGGCCAAGGGACCGAGAGCTGATGCTGCCACTTTACTCTGCTGAGACCTCAGCTGGAGTACTGCACCCAGCTCTGGGGAACTTCAACACAGGAAGGACATAAACCTGACAGAGATACTCCAGATCAGGGGGCTGGAGCACCTCTGCTATGAGGACAGACTGAGAGAGTTGAGGCTATTCAGCCCGGAGAAGAGAAGGCTCCAGGGCGAACTTAAAGCAGCATTTCAGTGCCTGAATGGGAGCTACAGGCAGGCTGGGGAGGAACTGTTTAGAAGGGCCTGTGGGGATAGGACAAGGGGCAGTGGTTTGAAGCTGGAGCAGGATAGATTTAGGTTGGACATCAGAAGGAAGCTCTGCACCATGAGGGTGACAGAACATGAACAGGTTGCCCAGAGAGGTGGTTGAGTTCCTATCCCTCACTGAAACATTTTCAGGCATGAGGACTCCACTGCTGCCCTGAGCAGCCTGGGTCAGGCCTTGACAGCCCTTATGGGGAAGAAATTGTTCCTCATGTCCAACCTAAACCTCCCCTGGGGCACCTTGAGGCCATTTCACCTCATCCTATCGCTTGTTCCTTGGGAGAAGAGCCCAACCCCCACCTGGCTCCAGCCTCCTTTCAGGGAGCAATGAGCTCTGTCCTCAGTCTCCAGGCTGTGCTCCAGACCCTTCCCCAGTTTTGTTGCCCTTCTCTGGACCTACTCCTCTGCATGCAGCTGGAGGCTTCAACTACCCAGAGCAGAATCCTACAAGTGTGGACACCTTTGCCTGAAAAACTTCTTCCTTTCCTTGCTGGCCTCCAGTCTGTTGTGGATGCAGTGGAGATGCAGAAGTGACACAGGCAAGTGATAGATGAGCTCAGCAGTTGCAATGTGTGAATGGTCCATGAGTGGTGGGGCTCAGTGTTGTGACACACTCAGTGGGTGCCAGGTTCCCCTCCTGGGAAGGCTCTGGCCACTTGCAGAGGTTTCCTCCAGTTTTTGCTCCCTGCCAGAGTGGGAGTGGGTGGGTGACATTCCTGAGCTAAGTGAGGTTTTTTTGTCATGGGTGGGGAGGAGGGTGACCCTAGGCTGGGCTCTGTGACCCTCTGCTCTGCCTCTGGCCCAGGGTGACGTGGGCAGGAGGAGCACTGCTGGGCAGGATGCTGCTCACCACGGGCCCGGAGCTATGCCAGAGCCCAGTTCTGCCTTCCCCGTGCTGCAGGGAGCAGAAGTGCTGCAATCAGCAGCTGGAGCTGGTCCCAGTTTGTGAGAAGTGAGCACAGATTTCACGTCCATCTAGGAGCAAGGCAGCCCCACTGCCTCCTGTCCCCATTCCTCCCTGCCCAGCTCCACCAGAGCCTTTGCTGCAGCCTCACCACAACCACCCTGATCACCTGGGCACGTACCCAACCCCAACTTCTCACGCCAGAGCATCACCTCCAGCTTGAAATCACCTCCTGTGTCTCCTTGAGCTTTGCAACAGAGATGGAGGGGATACAGGGGACAGGAGTAGAGGACTCCCCAAGGACTTCTGTAGAATCAGAGCTGTTGGAAGAGTCCTTGGAGACCACCAAGTCAAACCACTCACCTGGAACTCCCAGTCCCACCATTGCTGCTAAACCACTGCCACTAAATTACATCCCCCAACACCACATCCACCTGTCCTTTGGATACCTCCAGGGATGGAACCTCTACCACAGCCCTGGGCAGCCTGTTCCAGTGTGAAGAGCAGGGAGGGTGAGGGGTGGTGACACTGTCAGAGGAACCTTTCCAAGGTTTCACAGACACAGAACCCTCAAAGGTCATCTTGTCCAACACCCTTGCAGTCAGCAGCGACACCTCCAGCCAGAGCAGGCTGCTCAGAGCTGCATCAAGTTTGACTTTGAATGTCTTCAGCAGGAGGCTCTCATCCCTGGGCACAGGGTGCTGCACTTTGGCCACAACAACCCCATGCAGAGATACAGGCTGGGGTCGGAGTGGCTGGAGAGCAGCCAGACAGAGAGGGGTCTGGGGGTACTGATTGATACCTGCCTGAACATGAGCCAGCAGTGTGCCCAGGTGGCCAAGAGAGCCAGTGGCATCCTGGCCTGCATCAGGAGTGGTGTGGTCAGCAGGAGCAGGGAGGTCATTCTGCCCCTGTACTCTGCACTGGTCAGACCACACCTCGAGTACTGCGTTCAGTTCTGGGCCCCCCAGTTTAGGAAGGACATTGAGATGCTTGAGCGTGTCCAGAGAAGGGCGACGAGGCTGGGGAGAGGCCTCGAGCACAGCCCTACGAGGAGAGGCTGAGGGAGCTGGGGTTGTTTAGCCTGGAGAAGAGGAGGCTCAGGGGTGACCTTATTGCTGTCTACAACTACCTGAAGGGTGGTTGTGGCCAGGAGGAGGTTGCTCTCTTCTCTCAGGTGGCCAGCTCCAGAACAAGAGGACACAGCCTCAGGCTGTGCCAGGGGAGATTTAGGCTGGAGGTGAGGAGAAAGTTCTTCACTGAGAGAGTCATTGGGCACTGGAATGGGCTGCCCGGGGAGGTGGTGGAGTCGTCGTCCCTGGGGCAGTTCAAGGCAAGGTTGGATGTGGCACTTGGTGCCATGGTCTAGCCTTGGGCACTGTGGTAAAGGGTTGGACTTGATGATCTGTGAGGTCTCTTCCAACCTTGGTGATACTGTGATACTGTGATACATCTCTGGGCAACCTGTTGAGTGTTTCACCACCTTCATTGTGCAGCACTTCCTCCTAATGTCCAACTTAAATCTCCCCTGCTCCAGTTTCAAACTGCTGCCTCTCGCCACAGGCACTTCTAAACAGTCCCTCCTCGGCCTTCCTGTAGGTTCCCTTCAGATGCAGCTCTAAGGTCTCCCCAGAGCCTTCTCTTCTCCAGGCTGACCATCCCCAGCTCTCCCAGCCTGTCCCCATAACAGATCATCTTTATGGCCTCCTCTGGACCCACTCCTTCCACGTCTCTCTTGCGTTGAGGAGGGCAGAGCTGGACCCCAGATGGGGCTCCTCACCAGGTGAAGTATTCCAGGTGCTGTGTTCAGTTCTGGGCCCCCCAGTTTAGGAGGGACATTGAGATGCTTGAGCGTGTCCAGAGAAGGGCGACGAGGCTGGGGAGAGGCCTTGAGCACAGCCCTACGAGGAGAGGCTTAGGGAGCTGGGATTGGTTAGCCTGGAGAAGAGGAGGCTCAGGGGTGACCTTATTGCTGTCTACAACTACCTGAGGGGAGGTTGTGGCCAGGAGGAGGTTGCTCTCTTCTCTCAGGTGGCCAGCACCAGAACAAGAGGACACAGCCTCAGGCTGTGCCAGGGGAGATTTAGGCTGGAGGTGAGGAGAAAGTTCTTCACTGAGAGAGTCATTGGACACTGGAATGGGCTGCCCGGGGAGGTGGTGGAGTCGCCGTCCCTGGAGCTGTTCAAGGCAGGATTGGACGTGGCACTTGGTGCCATGGTCTGGCCTTGAGCTCTGTGGTGAAGGGTTGGACTTGATGATCTGTGAGGTCTCCTCCAACCCTGATGATACTGTGATACTGTAAGGTCTCAGCAGAGTAGAGTGGTGGACAAACCCCCACAGCCTCATCCCCTCTGCCCTGGGTACCCCACAGCCACTTCCCTGCCTGCTGTCTCCGCGGCGGCGTTAGGGATGTGCAGCAGAGCAGCGATTGCTGCTGAAGGATTAGCCTGGTAATTTGGCTAATTTTTCTTGAGCTTCATTTTTCCCCATTATGAGCTCTGCAGCAAGACTAACGAGCCTGGCTTTGCCTCTTAATAGTCAGCACGGGGAGGGGAAGCTCAGCTCCAGCCTTCAGCAAACTCCGGGTGGTTGTTCTCTACAGCTCCCTGAAAGGAGGTTGCAGTAAGATGAGGTTGGTCTCTTCTCCCTGGTGATATCAGGTGATAGGAAATGGCCTGGAGTTGTGCCAGGGGAGGGTTAAGTTGGAGATTGGGGGAAATTCTTTGCTGCAAGAGCAGTCAGGCATTGTGGAACAGGCTGCCCAGGGAGGTGGTGGAGTCGTCATCCCTGGAGGCACTGCAGAACTGCATAGCCATGGCACTGTGGGACATGATTTGATGGCCATGGTGGGGCTGGGTTGATGGTTGGAACTGGATGATCTTAGAGATCCCTTCCAACCCAAGCAATTCTATGGTGCTGTGGAAAGATGCACTGAGGCAGTGGGGAGCATGGCAGGGGCTGAGATTTGGGGAGTTTCCCCCTTCTGGTGAGACACTGAACAGGTTGCCTAGGAAGCTTTTGCATACCTCTTCCCTGGAGGTGTTCAAAGCCCATCTGGATGGGCCCTTGAGCAAGCTGCCCTAGTGGAAGGTGCCCCTACCCATGGCAGGGTGTTTGGATCTGTCCCTTCCAATCCAAAGCATTCTATGGTTCTGTAACTCCCTGCCTGCCGTTGCACAAGGAGACACTGCTGCTATGGTGGCCACAGCTAGCAGGCAACACTGGGGTGTCTCAGCACCCCAGGAAGGCTTCTGTGCCCCCACACTAGGATCACACTGCCCATTGGGGCCCCAGTGGGTGCTGCCCATCCCCTGGCAGGCACAGATGGTATTATTGTGCTCTGAAATCCGTGTCAGCAGTGGCTTCTTTCTGCTCCGCTGAATAGATGCTGAAGAGGCAGTGACATTATTGGAGAGAACAGAGAGAGCAGCAGAGGGGTCAGTGAGGGAGAGGAAATGTCACCGTGTAGCTGAGGGGGGGTCGAGGGGCTGCTCATGCCTCCCTGGGGTCCCTCCTGGGAACAAGAGGAGGACTGGAGCCAGGGGACCTGCCTTTGTGGTTGTGTGTTGTGTGCTCTCTTGCAGAGAGGGCTCAGGACATCTGGGGGACCCAGCTGGGTGCTCCCCAGTGCCTTTGGGGGCTCCTGGGTGAGCCAGGACCTCCCCAGTGCCACCTCAAGCATGATTTGCAGAGAGAGTCATGGAACACAATGACAGAATTGCTTTGGTTGGAAGAGACCTTTCACATCATCCAGTCCAACCCTTAGCCCAGCACTGCCAGCACCACCAAACTGTGGCCCTCAGCACCACATCTCCACGGCTTTGAAACTCCTCCAGGGATGGGGACTCCACCACGGCCCTGAGCAGCCTGGGCCAGGCCTTGATAACCCTTTTAGAGATGAAATTGTTCCTCCTGTCCAACCTAAACCTCCCCTGGGGTAACTTGAGGCCATTTCTTCTTGTCCTATGTGGCATTTTGGGACATGGCTTAGCAGTCATGAAGATGTTGGGTAGAAGGTTGGACCTTATGGTCTTAGAGGTCTTTTCCCACCTTAATGATGTCATGATTCTGTGATCTTTAAGGTCCCTTCCAACTCAAACCCTCTCATGTTTCTACAGTCTTGAAGGTCTCTTCCAACTCAAACTATTGCACCATTCCATGACCTTTGAGCTCTCTTCCAACCCAAACCACTCCACAATCCTATGCTTGAGAATGATTTGCCATTGGAATGGGCTGCCCAGGGAGGTGTTGAAGCCAAGCCTGGCTGGGGCACTTAGTGCCATGGTCTGGTTGATTGGCCAGGGCTGGGTGCTAGGTTGGACTGGCTGAGCTTGGAGCTCTCTTCCAACCTGCTTGATTCTGATTCTATGGTCTGGTTGATTGGATAGAGCTGGGTGCTAGGTTGGACTGCATGAACTTGGAGGTCTCTTCCAACCTGGTTGATTCTGATTCTATGGTGTAGTTGATTGGATAGAGCTGGGTGCTAGGTTGGACTGGATGAGCTTGGAGCTCTCTTCCAACCTGCTTGATTCTATGATTCTATGGTGTAGTAGATTGGATAGAGCTGGGTGCTAGGCTGGACTGGATGACCTTTGAGGTCTTTTCCAACCTGCTCAATTCTGTGATTCTCCTGGGGGTGCCCTCACCCTTCCCCCATCTCTCACAGCAACTCAGATGACACCATGCTGAAGACCATAGAGCTGTTTGACAAGCTGCCTTCCAACCTGCCTGATTCTACAATCTGAGAACACCTGACCCTTGAGCTGCCCTCCCTAAACCAATCAGACACCGGAGAGGAAGAAACCTATTTCCTCTCCCTTCCCCTCTCCCCTCCCTTGGCACAGGGAAAGGCTTTGGAAGTTAAGTGTACAGCTCTTGCTTTGTTGTTGCCTAACTACGACAGACAAATTGAGAACTAGTTGTCAAAATGTCAGTGCACAACAAATCAACATTCAAAATGAGTCTCGCTGCTCTGTGGTGTATAATTAACAAAAGAAGCCTTTTTTTAGAGATCCCAGAGAGGCCTTGGCTCTGCTTTATATTTGTCTGTGTGATTAATAAAGGCAGCTAATTTTCAGCCTCTTTTTGGTGGGGGGGGGGTTTCTTTTTTATTTTTAAGGGGGGGGGGAAGGAGGAGGGGAAAAAAAAAAACCTCACCCAAAAACCAACCAAACAACCACCAACAAAAATCAGCTTAGAAAATAGCTCCTAATTACATATTAGGTTCCAAGCAGCCCCTGCTGAGCCAGGGCTGGTATTGGTGGGCCAGAGAATTTTGGCAGGGGCTTAATTACATTCCCAAGCATCATCTAATTTTAGTTAAATGTAATGTAATCAGCAGCAGATGTCTGAAATAAAATATGAATTATGGATATGGAGAGAGTTCCTTCTTGAGGCTTAGAAGCGTAGAATCATCAGGCAGGGTCGGAAGGGGACCGCAAGGATCTGCTAGTTCCAACCTCCCCCACCCTGCCATGCCCAGGGACACCCTACCCTACATCAGGCTGCCCACAGCTTCATCCAGCCCAGCCTTAAACACCTTCAGCCATGGAGCCTCAACCACCTCCCTGGGCAACCCATTCCAGCCTCTCACGCTCAACAACTTCCTCCCTCACCTCTAGGCTGAATCTCCTCACCTCCAGCTTTGCTCCATCTATTCCTTCCCCCCCTCCTCTATCCTCCTCTTAAAAAAAAAAAGAAAATTGGAGGGAAAAAAAAACCCCAAGCAATCAATTTGCTGTTTGGTTCATTAAAGTGGCTGAGGTTTATTAGGGAGCAGGTAGACGCCGCGGCGGGGCTGCGTGGAAATGGTATTTCTGAGAGAGGAGGAAATTGCATTAAAGGTGCTAAAATATTCCAGCAGGGTGATGAGCTGCTCAGGGAATCAACAGCTACAAGAGCAAGGATGCTCCTGGCTTGCTGACAGCCCACAGTTGGCTCTGGAGCTTCTTCTTTCTGGAAGGTGAGGTGCCCTCGTGTAGCAGGATGGGGCTTGGGATGGGCTTCTGGTGTAGTAGATTCATGGAATGGGTTGGGTTGGAAGGGGATCATAGAATCAAGCAGGTTGGAAGAGAGCTCCAAGCTCAGCCAGTCCAACCTAGCACCCAGCCCTATCCAGTCAGCCAGACCATGGCACTAAGTGCCTCATCCAGGCATTGCTTCAACACCTCCAGGGACGGTGACTCCACCACCTCCCTGGGCAGCCCATTCCAATGCCAATCACTCTCTCTGACAACAACTTCCTCCTAACATCCAGCCTAGACCTGCCCTGGCACAACTTGAGATCTTAAAGATCTTGGGATCTTAAAGATCATCCAGTTTCAACCCCTGAGCACCTGCTGCTAGACTCAGGTCCTCATCTAATCTCGTCTTGAACACTTTCAGGGAAGGAGCATCCATAACTTTCCTGAGCATCTCTCCTTGTCCTGTCACTTGATCCTTGGGAAAAGAGCCCAGCCTGGCCCAAACCTCCTTTCAGGCAGCTGTAGAGAGCAATGAGGTCTCCCTTCAGCCTCCTCTTCTCCAGCCTAAACACCCCCAGTTCCCTCAGCTGCTCCTCCCCAGCCCTGTTCTCCAGACCCTTCAGCAGCTTTGCTGTCATTCTCTAGACCTGCTCCAGTCCCTCAGTGCACTTCTTGCACTGAGGGGCCCAAAATTGGTGGTGTAGTAACAGGATGAGGGGCAATGGCTTTGAGCTGGAAGAAGGAAGATTCAGACTGGGTGTTAGGAAGAAATTCTTTCCAGTGAGGATAGTGAGACACTGGAACAGGTTGCCCAGGGAGATTGTGGATGCCCCAGGTTGCATGGGGCCTTGAGCAACCTGGGCTAGTTGTAAGTATCCCTGTCTCTGGCAAGGGGTTGGAACTAGATGATCCTTAGAGTCCCTTCCAACCCAAACCTCTCCATCAATCCATGAGCTAGTGCCTGCTTAGCCTTGGCAACCTAAACCTCTTTCCAGTGAATCCATGAGCTAGAGCCTGCTTAGCCTTGGCAACCTAAACCTCTTTCCAGTGAATCCATGAGCTAGATCCTGCTTAGCCTTGACAATCTCTTTCCAGTGAATCCATGAGCTAGAACCTGCTTAGCCTTGACAACCTGAAACCTCTTTCCAGTGAATCCATGATCTAGATCCTGCTTAGCCTTGACAACCTAAACCTCTTTCCAGTGAATCCATCAGCTAGAACCTGCTTGGCCTTGACAACCTCTTTCCAGTGAATCCATGAGCTAGAACCTGCTTGACCTTGACAACCTGTTTCCAGTGAATCCATGATCTAGATCCTGCTTAGCCTTGACAACCTAAACCTCTTTCCAGTGAATCCATGATCTAGATCCTGCTTAGCCTTGACAACCTAAACCTCTTTCCAGTGAATCCATGAGCTAGAGCCTGCTTGGCCTTGACAATCTCTTTCCAGTGAATCCATCAGCTAGCACCTGCTTAGCCTTGACAACCTAAACCTCTTTCCAGTGAATCCATCAGCTAGAGCCTGCTTGGCCTTGACAACCTCTTTCCAGTGAATCCATGATCTAGATCCTGCTTAGCCTTGACAACCTAAACCTCTTTCCAGTGAATCCATGATCTAGATCCTGCTTAGCCCTGACAACCTAAACCTCTTTCCAGTGAATCCATGAGCTAGAACTTGCTTGGCCTTGACAACCTCTTTCCAGTGAATCCATGATCTAGATCCTGCTTAGCCTTGACAACCTAAACCTCTTTCCAGTGAATCCATGATCTAGAACCTGCTTGGCCTTGACAACCTCTTTCCAGTGAATCCATGAGCTAGATCCTGCTTGGCTCTCTCCAAGCCAAAGCAGTTGCACGCTTCCACTCTGTCCCGCTGCGGCTGGAGGAGAGGCACTGCAGCTGTGCGCGCTTGCGCTGCAGGCAGGCAGGCTGGCGTGGGGTTAGCAGTCCTCCTCCTATTCATCAAGGGCATGACAGCTAAAATTCATTTGAAGATGAAGAAAGTGCCGGCTAATCCTTTCTGTGAGACAGTGATAGACTAGCGGCTCGGGAAGAATTGCACAGCAGTAATGAAATTAGGCTAAAACTGCTGGCGGATAGCAGATAATTGCCCTTGTCTGTCACCAGGAATAACAGCTCCCAAATCCGACACCAGCATTGTTAAAGGTGCAGGGATTCCTTTTGCTTTATTTATTTTAGGGGCTGGGGGGGGGGGGGGTTGGCTTTTGCTGAAGGCTTTTCCCAGGGTGAAAAAAAAAATCAGAGATGAGAAGGAGCTGAGAAGCTTCTCCCACCCTGCTTCAGGGGCTTCGACCACTGCTGCTCCTTAGGGTTCACAGAGCAGTGCAGGCGGAGGCGCTGGGGTGAGGGGGGCACCCTGACAGTGAGGACACTGCCATGCAGAGGACATCCTGTGACATCAAGGACCCTGTGATGCAGAGGGCACCCTGACAGTGAGGACACTGCCATGCAGAGGACACCCTGTGACATCAAGGGCCCTGTGATGCAGAGGACACCCTGACATAGAGTAGGTCATGATGCAGAAGACATCCTGACAATGAGGACCCTGTTCAACAAAGGACACCCTGACAGTGAGGACACTGCCATGCAGAGGACACCCTGACATCGAGGGGTTCATGATGCAGAGGACACCCTGTGGCATCAAGGACCCTGTGATGCAGAATATGTCCTGACAGTGAGGACACTGCCATGCAGAGGACACCCTGTGACATCAAGGACCCTGTGATGCATAGGATGCCCTGACAGTGAGGACACTGCCATGCAGAGGACACCCTGTGACATCAAGGACCCTGTGATGCAGAGGGCACCCTGACAGTGAGGACACTGCCATGCAGAGGACACCCTGTGGCATCAAGGACCCTGTGATGCAGAGGGCACCCTGACATCAAGTAGGTCATGATGCAGAAGACATCCTGACATTGAGGACCCTGTGGCACAGAGGACACCCTGACAGTGAGGACATTGACATGCAGAGGACGCCCTGTGACATCGAGGAGGCACTTAGTGCCATGGTCTAGTTGATTGGATAGGGCTCGGTGATAGGTTGGACTGGATGATCTTGGAGGTCTCTTCCAACCTGGTTGATTCTATGATTCTATGATGCAGAGGACACCCTGTGGCATCAAGGACCCTGTGATGCAGAGGATGCCCTGACAGTGAGGACACTGCCATGCAGAGGACACCCTGTGACATCAAGGACCCTGCGATGCAGAGGACACCCTGACATCAAGTAGGTCATGATGCAGAAGACATCCTGACAATGAGGACCCTGTTCAGCAAAGGACACCCTGACAGTGAGGACACTGATGCAGAGATCACCCTGACATCGAGGAGGTCATGATGCAGAGGACATCCTGGCATTGAGGACACTGTGACACAGAGGACACCTTGACATTGAGGACACTGTAATGCAAAGGACACCCTGACATCGAGGAGGTCACGATGCAGAGGACATCCTGGCATTGAGGACCCTGTGACACAGAGGACACCCTGACAGTGAGGACACTGTAATGCAAAGGACACCCTGACATCGAGGAGGTCACGATGCAGAGGACATCCTGGCATTGAGGACACTGTGACACAGAGGACACCTTGACATCGAGGACACTGTGCTGCAGAGGACACCCTGACATCGAGGATGTCATGACATCAAGGAAACCCTGATGCAGAGGACACTCTGACGCCAAGGACACCATGGCACAGAGGCCACCCTGACATCAAGGACATCATGACACAGAGGACATTCTGATGTTGAGGACACCCTGACATCGAGGACAGTCCAAAATCAAGGACACCCCAGCACTGAGGACACCCTGACATCAAAGACACTAGAAGGAAATTCTTCAGAGTGAGGATAGTGAGACACTGGAAGAGGTTGCCCCAGGAGGCTGTAGATGCTCCTCCCTGGAGGTGTTCAAGGCCAGGTTGGATGAGGCCTTGAGTGACCTGGGCTAGTGGGAGGTGTCCCTGCCTCTGGCAGGGGGCTGGAACTGGATGATCTTCAATATCCCTCCCAATCCATCATATGGTTCCATGACTCTGTGAGACCCTGATGTTAAGGGTGTCCCAACATGCTGGGGAGCCAGAGCTGAACCAGCCAGCACCACAGCTTTGTCAGTGTGGGGAGATGATGGCCAAACTGCTGCTGGCCAATCCCCTGCTCCTTCTGGCCCATCCCCAGCTCCTGCTGCCTTTATAGGATGATAGAATCATAGGATCACAGAATCATTTTGGATGGAAACGACCTTTCAGCTCATCCAGTCCAACCACTAACCCAGCACTACCAGGTCACCACTAAACCATGTCCCTCAGTACCACATGTCCATAGCTTTGAAACCCCTCCAGGGGTGGAGACTGCCCTGGACATCCCAAGCCAGACCTTGGCAACCCTTTTGGGAATGAAATTATTCCTCTTGTCCAACCTAAACCTTCCTTGGTTCATCTTCCCAGGAGGGATCCATCCCCCAGCACCAGGGTGCCACCAGCGCAGTGTTGCAGCTGATGGCAGGATGGCAGCTGGTGCCAGAAGTGGTCCTGAGGTGGGTGATGGTGAGAGGCCTTGAGCACAGCCCTACGAGGAGAGGCTGAGGGAGCTGGGATTGGTTAGCCTGGAGAAGAGGAGGCTCAGAGGTGACCTCATTGCTGTCTACAACTACCTGAGGGGTGGTTGTGGCCAGGAGGAGGTTGCTCTCTTCTCTCAGGTGGCCAGCACCAGAACGAGAGGACACAGCCTCAGGCTGTGCCAGGGGAAATTTAGGCTGGAGGTGAGGAGAAAGTTCTTCCCTGAGAGAGTCATTGGACACTGGAATGGGCTGCCCGGGGAGGTGGTGGAGTCGCCGTCCCTGGAGCTGTTCAAGGCAGGACTGGACGTGGCACTTGGTGCCATGGTCTGGCCTTGAGCTCTGTGGTAAAGGGTTGGACTTGATGATCTGTGAGGTCTCTTCCAACCTTGGTGATACTGTGATACTGTGATACTGTGTGATGGTGCTAGGGTGACCATGCAAGGTGCCAGCAGCACACGAGGGCCGAGCAGCAGCCATCTGTTAGGTAATTTAGGGGGGGTGACAGGCGGCGTGGCGCGGGTGAGCGAGTGGCGCGGCCGGCTGCGGCGATGGCCGGCGTGCGTGGCTGGCACGGGTGATTTACTGCGCCCAGCCAGCCCATATTTCACCTCCTGCTGCCAGGTGAAGATTACTCCTGTTTGAAAGTGCCTGAACAGGCACTCAGTTCTGCTTCAACACCCGCAGCCAGCCGAGCCAGCACCGGCCCAGCCGCATAGCGAGCGGCAGTGGGGAGCAAGCTGCCCAGGCAAGGTGGTGGAGTCACCGTCGCTGGCTGAGGCTGACCCTGTGCCTCGCTGCAACCTCCTCTCTGGGAGTTGTAGGGAGCCAGAAGGTCTGCCCTCAACTGCCTCTTCTCCAGGCTGAACACCCCCAGCTCCCTCAGCTGCTCCCCACCAGTCCTGTCCTCCAGACCCTCCACCAGCTTGGTTGCCCTTCTCTAGACAGGTTCCAGCACTCACATCTCCAGAACTTGAATCTATCTCTGAGAAGATCTCCCCATGTCCTCTGCCACCCCAGGCACCAGGGCAACCTGAGGCCCTGGAAGATGTTTTCCAGGCAAGTTGTGGATGCCCCCTCCCTGGAAGTGTTCAAAGCCAGGTTGGAGGTGGCCTTGAGCAAGCTGATCTAGTGCAAAGTGTCCCTACCCATGGCAGGATGGGTGGAACTGGATGATCCAGTGAAGAGGCTGGTGTTGGCCTCTTCTCCCAGGTAACTACTGACAGGGTAAGAGGAAATAGCCTCAAACTGTGCCAGGGCAAGTTTAGGTTGGATGTAAGGAAGAACTTCTTTGCTGCAAGAGTGGTCAGGCATCAGAACAGGCTGCCCAGGCGGTGATGGAGTCACCATCCATGAGGGTCTTTAATGAAATGAGTAGATGTGGGCTTTGAGGACATGGTCATGGAGGTGCTAGGTAGAAGGTTGGACTTGATGGTCTTAGAGATCTTTCCAACCTTAATGATTCTATGATCTTTAATGTTCCTTCCAACCCAGGCCATTCTGAGACAAGGGCAGGGATAGGCTGGACCATAGCCCCCTGCACCCACTGGAGGTGCCCCCGGTGCTGGGGGAAGCCACCCGCAGGCAGCCCGCATGGCAGCTGCAAGTATTCAAAGCACCTTCCCTGACATTTAATCCAGCCAGGCAAGTAGCTCCGTGGCATTTCCAAGAGGGGCTGGGGAAAGGTCAGGAGGTGGAAAAGGTTGGCAGGGTCGATGATCTCACCTCACCCCTCCTCAGCTCCTTGTGAGCCCCCCCAGACGCTGCAGCAGCTGAACATCAGCTGCTGATGGATGGTGCTGGTACATTGAGGGTGCCAGGGATGGTGCTGGGGATGTCTGAGCCCCCTGAGAAGAGGGTTGGCATGTCTGGGGAGGGGGCTCACATCTGCACCCCCAAAAGCAGAGAATCATAGGATGCACTGAGTCAGAAGGGACCCTGGAGGGTTGTCTTGGCCAACTCCCCTGTTGTCAACAGGGACATCTCCAGCTAGATCAGGTTCCTCAAGGCCCCATTGAGTTTGACCCCAAATGTCCCCAAGAATGGGGCCTCCACTACATCTCTGGGCATCCTGTTCCAGTATTGCACCACCCTCATTGTGCCAGGGGAGGGTTAGGTTGGAGATGAGGAAACATTCCTTTGCTGCAAGAGTGGTCAGGCATTGACACAGGCTACCCAGGGAGGTGCTGGAGTCTCCATCCCTGAAGTGGCTTCAAGAAACCACTGTGGGACTTTGGGCCCTGGTTTTGGTGATCATGGTGGTGTTGGGCTGATAGTTGGACTCAATGACCTTAGAGACCTCTTCCAACCCAAAGAGTTCTCTGACCCTTTGATCAGCTCCTCACGATCTCCCACGGCCACCTCCTGCCGCTGCCTGCACCTGAAGGGGAATCACTCACCCACCCCCCACCACATCCCATTGGATTCTAGGATGGAGAGGAGCTCCCCAGTGGAGCTGCTGGTGGGTAATTTCTGATTAAGGATTTACTGTACCACTGGCTCTGGGTTTGATTGCAGATGTTTTTAATTACATCGTATAAGATGGTATTATGTAATTGCATTGATCTGATTGAAGCCTTAATTGTAGGATTTCATCATGGTTTGACTGGGTAAATACACCATTGCCTCTGTTGTCCCCCACTGAAAATTAGGTGCTTCATGTCTTTATTGCATTATCCTGCAGAGGAGTTTCAACTGGGAAGAGGAAAAATTAGGAGAAGAAAGGAGAAAAGAGTTTGTTCTCCTAGTTCAGAGGATCAGAGGATGTTAGGGGTTGGAAGGGACCCAAGGAGATCATCCAGTCTCCAAGGAGATCATCCAGGACAATGCTACCTAACACAGGTCACAGAGGAACACATCCAGACAGGCCTGGAAAGGCTTCAGAGAAGGAGACTCCACAGCCTCTCTGGGCAGTCTGTTCCAGTGCTCTGGGACCCTTCCAGTCAAGAACTTCCCCCTTGTGTTGAGCTGGAACCTCCTGTGCTGCAACTTACACCCATTGCTCCTTGTCCTGTCTCAGGGAGCAGTGAGCAGAGCCTGTCCCCCCACTCCTGGCACCCCTCACATAGTTATAAACATTTATCAAATCCCCTCTAAGTCTTCTCTTCTCCAGACTAAGCAGCCCCAGGTCCCTCATCCTCTCCTCATCAGCCATGCCCTCCAGTCCCCTCATCACCCTCACAGCCCTCTGCTGGACCATCTCCAGCAGGTCCCTGTCTCTCTTCAACTGGGGAGCCCAAAACTGAGCACAGTATTCAAGATGAGGTCTCAGCAGGGCAGAGTAGAAGGGGAGGAGAACCTCCCTTCATCTGCTGGACACACTGCTCCTAATACACCCCAGGATCCCATTGGCCTTCTTGGCCACAAGGGCACATTGCTGTGCCATGGGTACCTTGTTAGCCACCAGGACCCCCAGGGCCCTCTCCACAGGGCTGCTTTCCAGCAGATCACCTCCCAGCCTGTCCTGGTGGAGTAAAAATTTGTTCCTCTTCAAGGAAATCTTTAGTAAAAGGTGAAAGATTTATATGATCTGAAGAGAAAGCAGAGGATCCACTTGAGCCAGCAGGAGTAGGGCAGAGCTTGTCCTTGTACTCAGCACTGCTGGGGCCACACCTTGAGTATTGAGCCCCTTCCAACCCCTACCACTCTGTGATGACCTTGGGGCCACACCAAAGAGGGTGCTCACGAAGCAAGGGGCTCGTCAGTGTGACAAGGAAGGGGAGTGTGGATGTTTCTGAGCCCCAGCACGCTCATTGCTTTGTTCTCCATTGATGGCATGAAAGTGGTGAGAGCCTGGAATGGGTTGAGGCCCCATGCCTGGAGGTGTTTGAGACCAGGATGGATGAGTCTGTGGGCAGCCTGCTCTAGGGTAGGGTGTCTCTGGGCACGACAAGGTGGGGTTGGAACTGGCTGCTCCTTGTGGTCCCTTCCAACCTTGCCTGACTCTATGCTTGCACCTCCCGTTGGTCTCTGTGCCTCCCTGCAACAATTCAAAGGAGGGTCAGGGTGGTTTTTTTTCGGGGGGGAGGGGGTTTCTTCGGGTTGGTGGGGAGGTTTTTTGTGTGCTCATAATCTGCAACATGTGGTTTGCACGGAGCCTCCTGCCTAATGGGTTTAGGATTATGGGAATATGCACAAATCCAGCCTCTCGCTGTCACTCGGAGGTGATTTCATTAGGATTTAGGTTTAGAGCAAACTCTCCCCTTTTCTCTCTCTCTTTCTTTATTTTTCCAGCTCCCCCCCCCCACACACACACCTCCCCTCTCTTTCTCTCTCCCCTTAATATTATTTTGATTCAATTACATCAGCAATTCATGAAAACTTCAAAGCCCTTTCAGCAGCACAACCCAAATGCTGCCGGATCGCGAGCGTGAAGTGGGAGATGGAGGGGGGGTAGGTAGGGGGGGGAAAGGAAGAAGAGAAAGAAAAACAGAAGCTGCTGCTGTAATGGAATTACTGAAAGGGGCTTTTTAATTAAAAACAAAGGTTGGGGCTGAGGGCTATCCATAATTTAGTGCTGCTGGGCTGAATATCTGCTGGGGCTTTCATTTTAATAGATGTATGTATTATTAACGGTGCCAGCTATATTTTCCCAGGCAGAGGAAAGCCCTGGCTGCCAATATTTGTGCTGCAGGGCAGGGTGAAGGGGACATTTAGTGGCTATAAGGATGAGGATGCTTCCAGTGATCCACCCCCTCCCCCCCCACCACCACCTCTGGTTCCACATCAGGCGCTGGAGCCATCAGGAGTTAGTTAGCGGCGAGCGCTGGTGTGGGTCATTTAACCTGACTCCATCCCCTCTTTTGGATGATTCCCTCTTAATTAGCCTTTATTAATGAGCTGTGACCTCATCCAGCACGATGGCTCCTCAGCACCATCTGCCAGGAGGATGCTTGTCCCACCCCAGTGTGGGACAGGGGTATTCCCAAGGCTAAGGTCATCGGGGCAGTGCCAGCCTGCTGGAGCAGCACAGGGATGGGGACATCGCCCAAGTGCCCATCTCAAGCATCCCCATCCCACCCTCTCCCAGTCCAGCTCACTGCTTCACACTGGGATGATCACAATGAGGGGGAGAGGGGGGGAACCCCATCCCAGTGGGGTGACAACCCCTCCCACTCCCCCTGCCAGCTCCTCTGCCACCCTCTCTGCCAGCCAGCTCCTGCTAATCAAAACAAATTAACTTGTGTAAACATTAATTTTGCAGCCTCCATCCATCCCAGCCTCATTACAGAGGGGATCCCAGGAGCATACTGGGATTGCCCATGTAATGGGCACGTTGGAATGAGGCAGTAAAAGTCCTGCTAATGGGATTTATTGGGTGTAATTGGGATTCGGGGCACAGTGCCATCGCCCGGCCAGCTGGCAGGGACCAGGAACAAGTGCCACCACCCAGCCAGGGGCAAAGCGCCCAGAGCAGGGCATCCCAGGGGCTGCTGAGCCAGGCCCTGTTCCTTGCTCCAACAGAGCTTTTCCTAAGGGTGGAGACTGCCCTGGTGATGCCAATGCGAAGCATGGCTGGGCTGGCATTTCCCCCAGAGAGATGGAGACTGCCCTGGTGATGCCAATGCGAAGCATGGCTGGGCTGGCATTTCCCCCAGAGAGATGGAGACTGCCCTGGTGGTGCCAATGCAAAGCATGGCTGGGCTGGCATTTTCCCCAGAGGGATGGAGACTGTCCCGGTGGTGCCAATGCAAAGCATGGCTGGGCTGGCATTTCCCCCAGAGGGATGGAGACTGCCCTGGTGATGCCAATGTGAAGCAGAGCTGGGCTGGCATTTCCCCCAGAAGGATGGAGACTGCCCTGGTGATGCCAATGTAAAGCATGGCTGGGCTGGCATTTCCCCCAGAGGGATGGAGACTGTCCTGGTGGTGCCAATGCAAAGCATGGCTGGACTGGCATTTCCCCCAGAAGGGTGGAGACTGTCCTGGTGATGCCAATGTGAAGCAGAGCTGGGCTGGCATTTCCCCCAGAAGGATGGAGACTGCCCTGGTGCTGCCAAGGTGAAGCACGGCTGGGCTGGCATTTCCCTCAGAAGGATGGAGACTGCCCTGGTGGTGCCAAGGTGAAAGTGTGTCACTGTGGATTGGGATTTGCCCCTCAAAGCTGGGGAGGATGCTGCAAGGAGCGGGTGGGATGAAGGGACTGTGACACTAATGAGAGCCTAATTGACTCCTAATTGACTTGGGGGGAAGCAGCTGCTGGCTGAGCCCCATGAAGCCCCTCCCAGCCTGATGTGGGGGGGTTTGCACAGAGCCATGACCCCCCCCCAGTCCATGGCCTCTCTATAGTGCATCCATCCCATTAAGGGTGGCTCACCTGTGGTGTCACCAAGGGAGACATGCAAGGGGACAGACACGATTCAAACGAGATAATTGAAAACTCTAATTAGCAATTAGAGGAGGCTCCCCAGGCTGCCAGGGTGGGGACTGCCGAGGTGAGTGCCTGTCCTACTGCTGCCCTTGCTTGGAACCAACCCAGCACTCACCATCGCTGCCACCTGCCTCATACTGGGGGCCAGCAGTGGGACCCACTCAGAGCCTCACCCCCTCCCCCGAGGCTGGGAGGATGCTCCAGCATGTACCACTTCCCAGAGCATCCCAGCAGGAGCTGCCAGGTGGGTTGTGCCACTGTGCATGACCAGGAGATAAGGCCACCTGCCACAGTTTGGAGTTTCCTGGAATCATTTTGATTGGAAAAAGACATTTGTGACCAACCAGACCAACCCTTAACCCAGCACTGCCAGGGCACCACATCTCCATGGCTTTGAAACCCTTCCAGGGTTGGAGACTCCACTTCTGCCCTGGGCAGCCTGAGACAGGCTTTGGGGTAAGAAATTGCTCCTCATGTCCAACCTAAACTTCCCTCGGTGAAACTTGAGGCTGTTTACTCTCCTCCTGTCACTTGTTCCTTGGGTGAAGAGCCCAACCCCCACCTGACTGCAGCCTCCTTTCAGGGAGCTGTGGAGAGCAATGAGGTCTCCCCTCAGCCTCCTTTTCTCCAGGCTGAGCTCCCTCAGCTGCTCCTCATCAGACCCTTCCTGGCACATGCCCCCTCCACAGCTCATCTCCATCCTCCTCAGCAGAGGCAGCTTGGAAATGTGGGACTCCAGAGCTGCCCTGTGGCCAGAGGGATGCTCGGGCAGTGCTGGAGCCACCACTCTTGCAGATGGTTTTGCTGCCTGTCACATGTGGCACCAACACTTGCCAGGGAGCCAAGCCCAGACCCCACTGCCAGCTCTCAGCCCTGGCACTTCTGCTCTTGGAGGTGCCAATGCCTCTCAAGAGTCCCAGAGGAGGCAGCGGAGCTGGGAGAGCTTTTCTCTCCCTCTCACTCCATTATTGTTGCTAAGGAAACCTCCTCCCAGGATCCGGCCAGGGACGTCTGCCTCGGTGGGGCCACACATCCATCTCGCTCCCAAACTGTCCTGGGAGCTGGAGCTGGAGCAGACAAAGGCTGGGCTGGAGACCAGAGGCTGCATGGGGGCTGCCACTGCCAGGACAGCCCCGCGGTGAAGCCTTCAGCTGGAGGAGCCTGAGGGGCTGTGTGGGCATGGAGCCTGCAGGGAAGCTGGGAGGGAGCCACACAGGCAAGAAAGCTGGAGAGGGACTCGTTGCAAGGGTTTGTTGGGATGAGGGCTCATGGCTCTGGGCTGGAAGAGGGCAGATTGAGAGTGGAGATTGGGAAGAAATTCTTCCCAGTGAGGGTGGGGAGACACTGGCAGAGGCTGCCCAGGGAGACTGTGGATGTCCCCTTGCTGGAGGTGTTCAAGGCCAGGTTGAATGGAGCCTTGAGCAACCTGGGCTAGTGGGAGGTGTCCCAGGCCATGGCCAGGGATGGTTGGAAGTGGATGCTCTTCAGCTTGCTCCCAACTCAAGCCATTCTATGGTTCTGTGATGATTCTAGAGAAGAAATCTAATCCACCAAGCTCCACCCCCCCAGCTCTAACAAGTGGCTACCTTTTGCATAAGGAGTCCTGTGGAAAAGACTCCTTGCCAGGTGCTGCACTTGGGCCACAGCAACCTCATGAATGTTTCAAGCAGAGTGGCTGGAGATGCTCAGCAGAGAAGGCCCCAGGGATGTTGTTTGGCAGCAGCTGTCCATGAGGCAGTGTGTGGCCAAGAAGGCTTTCTATGCACGATCAGAGGATCAGATAGGTTGGACTGGATGATCTTGGAGGTCTCTTCCAACCTGGTGGATTCTATGATTCTAAGGGCAGGGCTGTCAGATGAGGGAAGGCTGAGAACTGGGCTTGCTCAGCTTTGAGAAGAGAAGGCTTAGGGGAGACCTTATTACCATGGACCAGTACATAAAGGGTGGCTACCAGGAGGATGGAGATTCTCTTTGCACAAGGAGTCCTGTGGAAAAGACAAGAGGCAGTGGGCACAAGTTGCTGCTGGGCAGACTCCAGCTGGAACCCAGAAGGAAATGTTTCCCCATGAGAACAGTCAGCCACTGGAACCAGCTCCCAGGGGCAGCAGTGGAGTCCCCTGCATTGGACTGAGTTCAAAGGCTCAGCTTGGCAGAGAGCTGGGCCAGTTCATTCCATCCACACCAGCACCTAGAAAGGTTGGACCTTGGGATCCTTGGATCACAGGATGTCAGGAGTTGGAAGGGATCCTTCCAACCTGGCCCTTGGTGATTCTGTGAGGAGCTTGGAGCTGTGTCCTCCAGCACATGGCTCTGAGGTTTGCCACTGAGTGATGCTGAGGCGTCCAGAGGGGTTTGTCCTACTCTAATTTCACCCCATCATTACTTCTGGTCCTTCTGGAGGGGGCTGATGCTCATGGTCAGGGGCACAGCCCCAGCTCCCTGCATCCCCCCTCCCTTCTCCCGGCTGAGGCTTCCCACCGCAGAGAGACGAATTCCTGTCGTTAGGAGCGGGCGACTCCCGCGTTGATTTGTCACTTCCCTTTGATGCAGGCAGGATTTATGCCTGGGGAAAGTACTTCCCAGAGCCACCCAGGGATTATTGATGGCACTGAACTCCTCTCTGCCCTCTGAGTTCTAACCAGCCGCAGAGTCACAGCATCACAGAATGGTAGGGGTTGGAAGGGAGCTCTGGAGATCAAGTCCAACCCCTAGGGATGCTTCCTTAGGGGGGGGTCCATTCTCCCCTCTTGCCCTCTGGCCATAGGACTGGGTGGCCCCAGTAGAACAAATCGTTTTGGGTTGGCAAAGTCCTTTCAGATCCTCAAGGCCAACCATTAACCCAGCACTGCCAGGTCACCAAACCACCTTCCTCAGCATCGCATCCCCCTGGCTTTGAAACCCCTCCGGGGATGGGGACTCCACCACTGCCCTGAGCAGGCTGGGCCAGGCCTTGGCAACCCTTTTGGGGGAGGAATTGTTCCTGAAGGGATTTTCCCACCCACCGCAGTGTCTGAGCCCTGTACCCTACAGACTGGAGCTGGAGCAACGCCTGATGGCATCACCATGTCCTCCAAAGCCTTGTGCCACAGAGGGACCTTTTGTCTCTGCGGTGCCGAGCTGCTATCTCTTCTCCTCCTCTCTCATTTTTCCCCCCTGCATTCCTCATGAAAGAAGCCTGCAGGCTCCCCAGCCTGTCTCCTGGCTCGATATTGAAAAGGCTAAATGAGATGCTGACACCTTAATTACACCCCATTGTCACAATCTAGCGTGGAAGTGGTGTGAGTGATATGAGAAGAAAGGGCTGCGGCGTGCGTGGCAGCTCCTTTGATTCGCGGTGGCAGGTTGGGAACGACACAAACGGGGGCTTGTGCCCAGCCTCACCCCCACGGGCAGGAGCCACAGCTCGACCAGGCTGCTGGCTGCCTGGCATCCCACGTGGCCCGGGATGGGTGGGTTTGGGGGGGACAGGGAGGGCGAGAGGTGGTGGAGCTGTCAGATGAACCTTCCCAGCGTTTCACGGAGTCACAGATCCCTCAGAGGTCGTTTTGTTCACACACCCCCCCCCCCGCAGTCAGCAGGGACACCTCCAGCTAAAGCAGGCTGCTCAGAGCCGCATCGAGTTTGCCCTTGAGTGTCTCCAGGGGGAGGGTCTCATCCCTGGGCACATCTCTGGGCAACCTGGTCTGGTTTTTCACCACTCTCATCTTGAAGAACTTCCTTCTGATGTCCATTCTAAATCTCCCCTGCTCCAGTTTCAAAGTGAAGTGGTGTGTGCAAGGCCACAGCAACCCCAAGCAGTGCTACAGGCTGGGGAGAGTGGCTGAGAGCAGCCAGGCAGAGAGCTGGGGGTGCTGGGAGAGAGGAGCTGAAGAGGAGGCAGCAGTGCCCAGATGGGCAGCAGAGCCAATGGCATCCTGGGCTGGCTCAGGAGCAGTGTGGGCAGCAGGACAAGGGAGGTTCTTCTGCCCCTGTGCTCAGCACTGCTCAGGCCACCCCTTGAGTGCTGTGTCCAGTTCTGGGCTCCCGAATTGAAGAGAGATGTTGAGGTGCTGGAAGGTGTCCAGAGAAGGGTAGCAAGGCTGGGGAGGGGCCTGGAGCACAGCCCTGTGAGGAGAGGCTGAGGGGGCTGGGGGTGTGCAGCCTGCAGCAGAGGAGGCTCAGGGGTGTTCTCAGGAAGTTGTTGGCAGAGAGAGTGATTGGCATTGGAATGGGCTGCCCAGGGAGGTGGTGGAGTCTCTGTCCCTGGAGGTGTTGAAGCCAAGCCTGGCTGGGGCACTTAGTGCCATGGTCTGGTTGCTTGGCCAGGGCTGGGTGCTAGGTTGGGCTGGCTGAGCTTGGAGATCTCTTCCAACCTGCTTGATTCTATGATTCTAAGGCATGTTGTGGCCAACCATGACACCATCGAGTGTGGTGTCCCCAGTCAGGCTGCTTTGCCAGACAAGGGCACAGGAGGCTTGGTGACCCTGCCCTTTTGGCACAGCCCCCAGGCAGGCAGAAATGTGCCAGTGAAGCATTTGCTCCTGATTGGCAGGGGCTGGGGGCAAGGGAGGGAGTTCATTGTGCCAGGAGAGTAGCACCCTCTGCTCCACACCAAGGGTTCACAGTCAACATCATCCAGGGGCTGGTAGATTGTGGTGGTGGCACACCATGGCCAGGCTAAAAATAACACCACTTTAGAGATGTTTCAGTGCCTCATGTCACTGCTCTGTGTCCAAGGTCATTGTCCTGCCCTGTGTCCCTTGTCCTTTATCTCACCTCCACGTCCCTGTCCTGTGTCACTGCCCTGTGTCCCAGCTCCCTGTCCCTGCCCCTTGCTCATGTCTCTATATTCTGTGCCTCATGGTTTTTGTTCCTGTCCTGTGCCATTGTCCTGTGTCCCTGTCCCATATCCCTGCCCTGTATCCTGGATTTGTGTCCTGATCCTGTGTCCCTGCCCTGTGTCCCAGCCCTGCAGACATTAATGTCTCAAGCTGGGCACTGCAGAGCAAACAGGGGGTATGGGTCCCAGCTTGCTATGCCACTCTTGGACCATACCATGTCACCATCATCCAGGCCTTCCAGGGCAGTATGGACTTGGGGGAAGCCTCAGGTGGGGACAGATGGGAGCTGTCACTGCTGGGAAGGAGCCAGGAGCCGATTTAGATGCAAATGTCCTTATTAATCAAGGCCAAGAGCTGGCCAGAGCAGCCCCCCCCCAGTACAAGGGCAGAGCTTTTTCACCCCGGGTGCTTTTCAAAGTTGCTAATGAGGCAGCAGCAGCTCATTCAGAGCCAGAGCTTTTGCTGTCTGGATTCTCCAGTGCTCCTGCCTCCTCCTGGAGCTAAGGCTGGGGCTCCCTGCACTTCCCAGCATCTCCCAGTCCAGCCAGGCGCCTCATCCCAGCATGTCCCCAGCCACAGCCCCAGCTGCAACCAGGAGAACCAGGCAGGGTTACAAAAGCATCGATGAAGGGTCCAGTTGGTGGCCTGCAGCTGTGGTGTGTGAGGACATGACCCTGCTTGCTGTGTCCTGCCCTGAGGTCACAGTCCTCACAGTGTGTCCCCAGCTGCCCTTCCCAGGGCTCAGCCAGGCCATGTCTGCACAGGAGGAGGTGTCCCCAGCTTTGTCAACCCAAGATCTCACCATCTTCTCCTGCTGGCAGGAGGGACAAGAACCCATCCAGAAATGGTTTAGCCACCCAGAAATGGTTTAGCCATTCACAAAGGCTCTGTCTTCATCATCTGTGAAGTCAGTTCTGGGCTCCTCAATTCAAGAGAGATGTTGCAGTACTGGAAGGTGTCCAGAGAAGGGCAGCAAGGCTGGGGAGGGTCCTGGAGCACAGCCCTGTGAGGAGAGGCTGAGGGAGCTGGGAGGGTGCAGCCTGCAGCAGAGGAGGCTCAGGGCAGAGCTCATTGCTGTCTACAACTCCTGAAGGGAGGCTGTAGCCAGGTGGGGTTGGGCTCTGCAGCCAGGCAAGCAGCAACAGTCTCAAGTTGTGCCAGGGGAGGTCTAGGAGGAAGTTGTTGGCAGAGAGAGTGATTGGCATTGGAATGGGCTGCCCAGGGAGGTGGTGGAGTCACCATCCCTGCAGGTGTTGCAGCCAAGCCTGGCTGGGGCACTTAGTGCCATGGTCTGGTTGATTGGCCAGGGCTGGGTGCTAGGTTGGGCTGGCTGAGCTTGGAGCTCTCTTCCAACCTGCTTGATTCTATGATTCTGTGATTCACCCTTGTGTCCCCATGCTGCCCAGCACAGGATGGGGACCCTGCTGGGGGACATGGGGGCTGAACTCACTCTTCTCCCTCTGCAGCCACCTCCCTCAGAGGGCTTTTCTCTCTTTCCAGCAGCCCCACCAGCTCCTGCTGTCTTTATTCCTGCACTGGGTTTTGTCTGCTGCCCTTAGTCTGATTTTGTGCAGCTTCATCAGGAGCCTTGGGTGAGGATGAGGAGAGGAGCCTGGGGTGGGCTTAAGGGCTGGTCTCAGATGTCCCCACTGCAGCACCCAGCCCAAGATAAACATCTTTGAGAGAGACTGCTGGGGAGCTTTCTCCCACTCAGTCTGGTTGAGTTTGTTGCCTTTACAGCCTGAGCCTGCAGAGGGAATGGGAAGCAAACTGGAACCTGCACTCCTCGAGCTGTCCCTGTGGTCCCCACAGTCCACCAGTGTCTTGCTGAGGGACCCCAGCCAGCATGTCCCCAGTGGGTGACCATGCACCTGGCTCTGCTCCCAGCCCCACTGTGGGATCTGCCACCTGTGAAGGCAAGAAGGACATCGATAGTTGGGTCCCTTGGTCTTCCTGACCCCAGGGATGCCACCAGCTCCCTGGGCAGTGGGACTGGAGGACACTCAAGGCAGTGCAATGCTCAGGGACATCAAGGGAGTTGGGATGGGGATGGAGGCACAGTGGGATGGGGTAGAGTAGGGTGGGAAGTGGATGAAGCCATATGGGATGGGAATAGAATGGGAAAGGATGGAGCAGGATGGCAAGGGGATGAAAGAAGGTGGGAATGGACCAGGATGGGAAGGGGATGGAGCAGGGTGGGGATAGAGCAGGGTGGGAAGGGGATGGAGCAGGATGGGAAGGGGATGAAGGAGACTGGGAATGGAGCAAGATGGGAAGGAAATGGAGCAGGATAGGAAGGGGATGGAGCAGGGTGGGTATAGAGCAGGGTAGGGATGGAGCAGGGTGGGAAGGCAATGGAGCAGAGTGGAAAGGGGATGAAGGAGGATGGGAATGGACCAAGATGGGAAGTGGATGGAGCAGGGTGGGAAGGAGATGGAGCAGGGTGGGAAGAGGATGAAGGAAAGTGGGAATGGAGCAAGATGGGAAGGGGACGGAGCAGGATGGGGATGGAGCGGGGTGGGAAGGGGATGGGGTGGTGTGGGCTAGGGATGGAGCAGGATGGGGAGATGAGGGGCGCCCGTGTGCCACCGCTCACCTTTGCATGTCAGCCACGTCCCTGGTTTTGTTTCAGTTCCATTTAGAAGAGGCAATTTGGAAGCAGCCCTGGGTCTGGCAGCAGCGGCTGCAGCCGTTTCGCTTGGATTTTCCTGTTCTCCCAGTGGGAAAGAGCCAATATTGGACATCTCAGGCAAAACCTGCTGCTGACTTCAGCCACCACAATCAAATCAAAGCGGAGGCAAGCGGAGCAGCGGCGGGTGAGGTCCCCGGGGTGGGTCCCTGAGCACCGATGGGGACATTTCAGCTGTCGGCTTATTCCTTCTCACATCCCACTGGGAAGCTCAGCCCTGAGAGAGGAAGTGGAAGCTGGGGAGACGATGGGGCAGCAGAGAGGTGGTGGGACAGGGATGGAGCTGGGCTGGAAGAGGATGAAGCAGGGTGGGATAGGGTTGTCCCTCTCCCAGGGGGGATTGTCTCTCTCCCAGGGGGTTGTCTCTCTCCCAGAGGAGAGCCTGAGTGGCCTCAACCCTGTAGCAGCCACCAGAGAAGCCACTGCCTGGTCTCTGCAGGCACAGCGACAAGAAGTGCTGGTCCCCCTTATTTAGCTCTCCCCCAAATCCGAACGATTTCGATTTATTTCCATTTACTTAGATTTATTTAACCCTTTCCCAGTGGGACCTCAACCCCAGCACCCACCAGATCCGCGGGAAGAGCTGGCAGCCCCCACAGACGCCCCCACAGCAGCCATGGGGACAGGACTGGTGTCTTCAAACCTGACCCTGGGGACAAGAGATTGGCCGGTGGGGTAGCGGGGACGTGGCCGGGGTCGCCCCGCGGCACAGGGAGGCTGCCAGCCCCTGCCGCCCGCCCGCCCGCCGCGGCTAGCGCCATAAATCACGGTGACACCTCCGCGGGGCAGGGCGGGGGCGGTGACAGGGACCATCCATCTGCGTGTCACCCGCGCTCAACTGCCGGGGCGGGATGGAGGGCACAGGGGCTGCAGCCACAGCAGCCCTTCCCTCTGCCGCAGGCACCGCCCGCTCCAAGCCTTTGGGATGGTGGAGGTGGGGAGTGGGATTTCCCTGCTGGAAGCCGTGGGGAAGAGCTAGAAGTGGCAGCGGTCCCAGCATCGGTCCATGATGGGGCCAGATCCTGGTCTAGGAGAGTTGGGACACCTGGTGTGGCTCACTTCCATGGCTGGAGCAGCAAAGCAGGAAGGATGGCAGCACCAGGCTGGAAAAATTGCCCTCAGAGTCAACAGAAAGTCCAGCACAAACCTCGTGAAGTTCAACAGGGACAAGTGTAGGGTCCTCCAGCGGGGGAGGGAGAACCTCCTGCCCCAGTGCAGGTGTGAAGTGTGACCTGCTGGAGAGCAGCTCTATGGAGAAGGACCTGGGAGTGTTGGTGGGCAGCAAGTTGCCCACGAGCCAGCAGTGTAAGCCAAGGGTCTCCTGAGCTGCATGGAGTCGAGTGTGGCCAGCAGGCCAAGGCAGGTTCTCCTCTCCTTCTGCTGCTCCCACTCACAGTTCCATTTAATCCCTCACAATCAAAAACCAGCACCAAAGACTCTCTGAAGTTCTCCAGAGCTGTCTGTGCCGAGCAGCCTCCAGGCTCTGTTTGTGAGCAGAGGTTATTAAACTGATGTTGATTTTTCCTTTTCCCCCTTTACATGCTCAATGAACATTAAAATTAAAGTTCTGCTCTGTTCTCCCCCTCCAGGATGAGGAGGGGCTGTGGCTCTCCAGGGATGTGCCCGAGTGCTGGCACCATGTGTGGAATTCAGAGTGGGTTTGCAGTGGTGGAAGGCTGATCCTGGTGTCATTACGGTGTCCAGGATGGATGCTGGTGTGGCTGGAGATGGTGGAACCTTGGCCTCAAGTGCTGGGGCAGGCTCCCAGGACTGGTGAGCAGCCAGGAAAGAGTCTAAGAGCTCGACCAAGGTGATGGATGCTGGAATCAAGGATAAGTCCCAACCTGGAATTAAACATTCCCACTGCATTCTGAGGCCTGATCCAGTGTCAGGGTGGATGTCCCCACAGTGGCAATGTCCCCAAGGGCCAGCACTTCACCCAGCACCACAGAGCAGCCACCACGTCCAGGGCAGACCAAGCACCAGAGAGCCAAGAGCCAGCCCTTGCTCAGGGAGCAGCCATCCACCCACTGATGGGTGGCACATGGGGATGGCAGTGCCAGCTTAATCAGGGTGGCAGGGAGAGGGTTACAGGTGCCATGTGGGACTGGGGTTGGGGTGAGCGACTGGACCCTGTCTTGGCTGCTGGTTCTGCTGCTGGGGCACACCTGGGTGCTGCTTGGGACACATCTAGGCACTGCTCGGGGCACACCTGGGTGCTGCTTGGGGCACATCTAGGCACTGCTTGGGGCACACCTGGGTGCTGCTTGGGGCACCCCTAGGCACTGCTCAGGGCACACGTGGATGCTGCTTGGGGCACATCCAGACACTGCTCAGGGCACACGTGGATGCTGCTTGGGGCACATCCAGACACTGCTCAGGGCACACGTGGATGCTGCTTGGGGCACCTCTAGGCACTGCTCAGGGCACATCTAGATGCTGCTCCGGGAACATCTAGACACTGCTCAGGGCATACCTGGGTGCTGCTTGTGGCACATCTGGATGCTGCTTATGGCACATCTGGTGCTGGGACACACCTGGATGTTGCTCAGGGTGGGTTTGGCAACATCATAAGGGAAGTGAGGAGTGGCTGCAGGGAGGTGGCAGCCTCCTTTTGTCCCACTGGAGACAGCCTCCCAAGGCTTTAACTCAGAGCGGGTCAGCAAAATACCCCCTCCCATGCCCCCACCTTCCTCCTCCTCCTCCTCCTGCTCCTCCTCCTCACCACTTCTCCTCCTGCTTGCAGCCCCAAGGCCTGGAATCATTGCCTAATTTAGAAAGATGACGGGGAGACAGTTTTCCACTGACACAGTCACTACTGAAAATTTACTTCAAGGTTCATTGTTGGCAATGTCAAAAGTGATGAAAACCAATAAAAAGAACCAGCACAGCATGAATGTCTGGGTGACAGCACACGGAGGGGGGGGGGTGTGAGGGGGGCCCTCCCCAGCCCCCTCGCCTCAGCCTCAGCCTCTCCAGATAAAAGGTAATTGAAATGTTAGTTCCATTAATATTTCAGCGTGCCCCACATCTGACAGCCCTGCGCTCCTCACGCTCCCAGCCCCGGCTCCTCGGCTCCACAGCTGCTGGGGGAGGAGGTTTCCCACCGCCCCCCAGCCCAGCAGCGTGGCTTTCGGGGGAGGCTGGGTGGGTGACACAGAGGGTGTCCCTGAGTAGCAGCTCAGTGAGGTCCCCAGAGCCAACGTGTGACGCTCAGCACTTGTAGAGCCGCAGAACAATTTGAGTTGGAAATGCCTTCTAAGCTCGCTGAGTCCAGACGCTGACCTGAGGCCACCGCAGCCATCAAACCGTGTCCCTAAGTGCCGCGTCCAAACGGTGCTCGAACGCCTGCAGGGGTGGGGAGCGCACCGCATCGCTGGGCAGCCTGTGCCAGCGCCTCACCGCTCTCGGTGGTGCAGCCCTGCTCCTGCAGCAGCTTCAGGTCAGCCTGCTGCTGGATGGGGATGAAGCGGGGCAGAGGCATCCAGGTCATGCCACACAGTGTGCACAGGCTCGGCAGCGTGCCACACACCAGCGCGTCCATCACACACCAGTGCACTGCAGCACACCACACACCAGTGCACTGCACACCAGTGCATCCCCATCACACACCAGCACAGCCACCACACACCACTGCAGCGTGTACCAGTGCACTACAGACCAGCACATCACACACCAGTGCACTGCACACTGGTACAGCTGTCACACACCAGCACAGCCACCGCACATCACTGCAGTGTGTACCAGTGCACTACACACCAGCACATCACATCCCAGTGCACTGCTCTCCAGCACACCGCACACCAGTGCACTGCACACCGGTGCAGCTGTCACACACCAGCACAGCCACCACACACCACTGCAGCGTGTACCAGTGCACTGCACACCAGCACATCACAGAGCAGTGCATAACACACCAGCACATCACACCCCAGTACACTGCACTCCAGCACACCACACACCAGTGCACTGCACCCCAGCACATCACACCCCAGTGTACCACACCCCAGCGCATCACAGCCCTGCGCATCGCATCCCAGTGCACTGCACCCTAGTGCATCACACCCCAGCACACTGCACCCCAGCACATCACACTCCAGCGCATCACACCCCAGCGCATCACACCCCAGCGTACTACTCCCCCAGCACACTGCATCCCAGCGCACCGCACCCCAGCGCATCACACCCCAGCGTACTACTCCCCAAGCACACTGCATCCCAGCGCATCACACCCCAGCGTACTACTCCCCCAGCACACTGCATCCCAGCGCACCGCACCCCAGCGCATCACACCCCAGCGTACTATTCCCCCAGCACACTGCATCCCAGCGCACCGCACCCCAGCGCATCACACCCCAGCGTACTACTCCCCCAGCACACTGCATCCCAGCGCATCACACCCCAGCGCATCACACCCCAGCGTACTACTCCCCAAGCACACTGCATCCCAGCGCATCACACCCCAGCGCATCATACCCCAGCGCATCACACCCCAGCGTACTACTCCCCCAGCACACTGCATCCCAGCGCATCATACCCCAGCGCATCACACCCCAGCGTACTACTCCCCCAGCACACTGCATCCCAGCGCATCACACCCCAGCGCATCACACCCCAGCGTACTACTCCCCCAGAGCACCGCACCCCAGCGCACATCTCCCTCAGCGCATCCGCACCACACACACCAGCACATCCCCACTCCCCCCCTCCGCACGGCGCACGCCGCGCCCCATCACCCGTCAGCCGTCACCCGTCAGACACCTCTCAGCCCCCCCCCCCCGCTCCCCACCTCTCCCGCAGCCTTTTCATCTCCCCGCGCCCGCCTCTCCGCGCCCCGCTCCCGATCAAAGCGGCAGCAAATTAACTTGTTTGCAAAGCGCCGGCTGCGCCGCGGCGTCGTGCCAGCGCCGGCAGCAGCCTGGCCCATTTTGTTGAGTTTTCCCTCTAATGCCTCTTCAAAGAGCTGCCACCAGCCCCACGCTCCTGCGTGAGCCAAAGCGCCCCCCGCACCCAGCCCAGCGCGCCCCTGGGAGGGCAGCCAGGGAGCTTCTGGTCTTAGGAGATGGCTGGGGAATGGTGGGGTGAGGGTCTGGGTGGGTGGGGGGTTAGGTTTGAAAGGGGGAGGTGGGGTGGGAGAGTGCAGGTGATGAGGTGTTTGCTCTGGGAGATAGCAGCGAGGGTCCAGCCTCGGTGTCAGGGGGGAGGGAGGAGGAACTGCTTCGGTGTGAGGATGCTGGAGGCCTGGAGGAGGCTGCTCAGAGAGGTTGTGGAGTCTCCTTTAGAGAGCTTCCAAACCCACCTGGCCACTGTGATGCTGGGCAAGCTGCTGTGGGGGCCCTGCTTGAGCATTTGGATTGGACTGGGTGATCTCCACAGGTAGATTCCAACCCCACCATGCTGGAATTCTAGGGTGCAGCAGAGACCTGGACTGCTAGGAGGGCAAGCTGGGAGAGAGGAACCTCCTCAAGTTCTACAGGGACAAGTGGAGCACTGCCTTCAGTTTTGGGCTCCCCAGTTCAAGAGAGACAGGGAATTACTGGAGACAGCCCAACAGAGGCTACAAAGGTGCTGAGGGGCCTGGAGCAGCTCTGTGAGGAGGAAAGGCTGAGAGCCCTGGGGCTGCTAAGCCTGGGGAACAGCAACCTGAGAGGGCATCTGAGCAAAGCTCAGCAAGAGCTAAAGGATCTGTGAGGGGCAAGAGGATGGGGACAGGCTCTTGTCAGTGGCACCCAGTGATAGGATAAGGGGCAGTGGTCACAAACTGGCACCCAGAAGGTTCCACCTGAACAGGAGGAGAAACTTGTTTGGTGTGAGGGAACTGGAAGCCTGGAGCAGGCTGCCCAGAGAGGTTGTGGAGTCTCCTTCTCTGCAGAGCTTCCAAACCCACCTGGCCCTTGTGATGCTGGGCAAGCTGCTGTGGGGGCCCCGCTGGAGCATTGGGATTGGACTGGATGATCTCTAGAGGCAAATTCCAACCCCACCATGCTGGAATTCAGTTTTGGAAGCCACCAGGATTCAGGCAGCCCTGGTTCAGACACCAGTTTGTGAGCTGGATGGATTTGGAGATCCCTTTGGAGTGCTGGTGATCTCCTGCTCCCCTCTCCCTGCTGCCATCGCATCTCCTGCTCTCACACCACCCTTGCTGCCAAAGCAAACAAACAGAATCAACTCTCACCACCAAGTTGCTTCCCATAAATCCTCTGCCCCATGCCATGCTCTGAAAAAAAAACCACTTCCTTTTTTCCTCCCTTCTCTTTTGACCAGCAGTGCCTGGAAACCACCACATCCCAGAGCCTGGGCACACAGCCACTGCTCCCAGCAGGGAGGGTTTGTCACCAGCCCATGGAGCCAGGGCAGGGAAAGGGTGAACTCAAGTCACCTTTTATTAATTCTGAGCTCTTCCACTGTTGGTTTTCCCTTCCCTTTCCTCACTTTTATAGCAAGGAATTGGCTGTAACTTGATTCTTTCTTTTTTAAACCTGGTAGTGAACCCAGAATGTCCTCAGGGTGATGCCTAGATCCAACCCTTGGGCATAGGCCTGCTGAGGGTGAGGTTGGGGAGATGATTTGGGTTAGTAAAAGGAAAGGAGAAAAAGCAGATTAAAAAGGGGGGGAGAGAGAGAGAGAGAGAGAAAGAGAGACAGAGAGAGAGAGAGAGAGAGCAATTGGCTGCTGCTGAATTGCTAAGGCACTGCACTTGTCTTGGTCCTGAGCCACCTTAATTGTATTCCATGAAATATTTATTCATTTTCATTTGGATTTCATTTCCAGCATGTATTTCCTATCAAATGATGTGGGAAAGGGAAAGGCAGGGAGGGAGGAGGGGGGAGGAAGACTAATAAATAAATAAATCCAGACTGGATGCATTTATCATCATCATCATCACCATCATCATCATCACAGCTTCCTGCCCAACCCTTCCCCGATGTGGCACTGCCAGGCAGGACCACACAGGGCTGCCGCAGCAGGTTTGCCTAAAAAACCCTCAAATGGTGATTTTCATCCTGCTGTGAGCCCAAAGGGATGTGAGTGGGGGATGGGATCTACCTGCTTCTCATTCCTGAGCTTGGGAATTGTGCAGTGCCCGGGGAGGTAGTGCTGGGTGCAATGAATTGGAGAGTAAAATGCTCCTAAGTGGAGTAAAATGTCCTTATGCAGAGTAAACTGCCCCTAAGTGGAGTAAAATGTCCCTGTGTGGTGTAAACTGCCCCTAAGTGGAGTAAAATGTCCTTATGCAGAGTAAAATGCCCCTAAGTGGAGTAAAATGTCCCTGTGTGGTGTAAACTGCCCCTAAGTGGAGTAAAATGTCCTTATGCAGAGTAAAATGCCCCTAAGTGGAGTAAAATGTCCCTGTGTGGTGTAAACTGCCCCTAAGTGGAGTAAAATGTCCTTAGGCAGAATAAAATGCCCCTAAGTGGAGTAAAGTACTCCTATGAAGTGTGAAATACTCTGAAGTGGAGTTAAATGTCTTTATGCAGAGTAAAATGCCCCTAAGTGGAGTAAAATGCCCCTGTGCAGAGTGAAATACCTCTAAGTGGAGTAAAATACTCCTAGGCAGTGTAAAATGCTCCTAAGTGGAGTAAAATACTCCTATGCAGCGTGAAATACTCTGAAGTGGAGTAAAATGTCCTTATACACAGTAAAATGCTCCTAAGGGGAGTAAAATGTTCCTGTGCAGAATAAAACACCTCTAGGCAGAGTAAAATACTCCATATGCAGAGTGAAATGCCTGTAGGCAGAGTAAAATACTCCCATGTGGAGTTAAATGTGGCTGTGAAAAGCAAAATACTTCCACACAGCTTAAAATATCCCTGTGCAGTGCAACAACTCCCTACCCAGAGTAAAATGCCCCTAAGCAAAGTAAAATATCTGTGTGCAGAGTAAAATGCTCCTAGGTAAAGCAGAATACTCCTTCACAGAGTAAAATAATGGCTGTGCAGAGTAAAATGCTCCTAGGTAGAGCAGAATACTCCTTCACAGAGTAAAGTATGAGCTGTGCAGAGTAAAATGCTCCTAGGTAAAGCAGAATACTCCTTCACAGAGTAAAATATGTCTGTGCAGAGTAATATACTCCTAGGTAGAGCAGAATACTCATATATAGAGTAGAATAATTCTTCACAGAGTAAAATATGGCTGTGCAGAGTAATATACTCCTAGGTAGAGCAGAATACTCATATATAGAGTAGAATAATCCTTCACAGAGTAAAATATGGCTGTGCAGAGTAAAATGCTCCTATGTGGAGCAGAATACTCCTTCACAGAGTAAGATATGGCTGTGCAGAGCAGAATACTCCTATGTAGAGCAGAATACTCCTTCACAGAGGAAAACATGGCTGTGCAGAGTAAAATACTCCTAGGCAGAGCAGAATACTCCATCACAGAGTAAAGTATGAGCTGTGCAGAGTGAAATACTCCTAGGCAGAGCAGAATACTCCATCACAGAGTAAAGTATGAGCTGTGCAGAGTGAAATACTCCTAGGCAGAGCAGAATACTCCATCACAGAGTAAAGTATGAGCTGTGCAGAGTGAAATACTCCTAGGCAGAGCAGAATACTCCATCACAGAGTAAAGTATGAGCTGTGCAGAGTGAAATACTCCTAGGCAGAGCAGAATACTCCTAGGTAGAGCAGAATACTCCATCACAGAGTAAAGTATGAGCTGTGCAGAGTGAAATACTCCTAGGCAGAGCAGAATACTCCATCACAGAGTAAAGTATGAGCTGTGCAGAGTGAAATACTCCTAGGCAGAGCAGAATACTCCATCACAGAGTAAAGTATGAGCTGTGCAGAGTGAAATACTCCTAGGCAGAGCAGAATACTCCATCACAGAGTAAAGTATGAGCTGTGCAGAGTGAAATACTCCTAGGCAGAGCAGAATACTCCTAGGCAGAGCAGAATACTCCATCACAGAGTAAAGTATGAGCTGTGCAGAGTGAAATACTCCTAGGCAGAGCAGAATACTCCTAGGCAGAGCAGAATACTCCATCACAGAGTAAAGTATGAGCTGTGCAGAGTGAAATACTCCTAGGCAGAGCAGAATACTCCTAGGCAGAGCAGAATACTCCATCACAGAGTAAAATATGAGCTGTGCAGAGTAAAATAGTCCTGTGCAGAGTAAAATAGTCTTGTGCAGAGTAAGCCATCCCTATGCAGTGTAAAACACAGACCCACTACAGACCCCAGGCTGACTGCAGAGCCCACAGAGGTTTCCGACCCCATGCCCACCCAGCATGGGGCAGGTTGGGGGGGGGTGTGTGTGTCCTCCCCCCACCAGCTAGCACACATCCACCAGCCCTCAGGCTCAGGAATTCCAGGTGCTGCCCATCTCCTCCCTGTCAGAATCCACGTGAAGCTCTTCCCCTGGTTGTTATTTGCGGGCTGCTGGGACGCAGCAGCTGATAAAGAGTTGATGACTTCTCCTCCCAGCCCCGTGCTCCATTTGCATACAATAAATATCGCCCTGGGAAGCGTGGCAGGGAGAGCTGAACCTCGGGCTCATGCCTTATTTATGAGGAATAAACACGAGATCAAGTTTGCATAATCAACACAGATTTAATTTGGGAGCTTTTTTGCACTCGGGGCTCCGGCTGCAATCAGGCTCCTCTGACAATCAGCTTGGAAATCTCTTCATTAAAGCTGCTGGTGTTTGGATGGTGATGGTGAACCAAGGTGGGGGAAAAGCCTCTAAGGTCAGCAAGTCAGCACCTCCACGACCACTAAGCCATGTCCCATCTCCTTGGGACGAACAGGAGCTCTCCCAAAATCCCAGTTCCCCTACATCCACTGCTGAACCTCTCTGTTTTCAAGTCATCCACTTGGCACCACCTGTGGTTAGAGCAGCAGAAACAGCTCCTGCTTCCTGTGTAGATTCATCTCAGGATAGTTTGGGCTGGAAAAGCAGAATAGAATAGAATAGAATAGAATAGAATAGAATAGAATAGAATAGAATAGAATAGAATAGAATAGAATAGAATAGAATAAAAATGGAATGGAACAGAACAGACTAGAATAGAATTAGAATGGAATGGAACAGAATAGGAATAGAATAGAATAGAATAGAATAGAATAGAATAGAATAGAATAGAATAGAATAGAACAAGATAGAATTGGAATGGAATGGGATGGGATGGGATGGGATGGGATGGGATGGGATGGGATGGAATGGAATTGAATGGAATGGAATGGAATGGAACAGAACAGAGAAGAACAGAACAGAATGGAATTAGAATGGAATGGAACAGAACAGAATAGAATAGAATTAGAATGGAATGAAATGGAACATAATAGGATTACAATAGAATAGAATGGAATGGAACAGAACAGAACAAGATAGAACTAGAATAGAATGGAATGGAACAGAACAGAGAAGAACAGAACAGAATGGATTAGAACAGAATGGAAAGGAAGAGAACAGAACAGAATAGAATTGGAATAGAATAGAATGGGATGGGAGAGAATAGAACAGAACAGAACATGATAGATTTTGAATAAAATGGAATGGAATGGAATGGAATGGAATGGAATGGAATGGAATGGAATGGAATGGAATCCAATTGAATCAACCAGGTTGGGAGAGACCTCCAAGCTCATCCAGTCCACCTTATCACCCAGCCCTATCCAATCAACCAGACCATGGCACTAAGACCTCCCCTGGTACAGCCTGAGACAACTTGAGAGGCTGAGGGAGCTGGGGGTGTGCAGCCTCCAGAAGAGAAGGCTCAGGGCAGAGCTAATTGCTATCGACAACTGCCTGAAGGGAGGCTGTAGCCAGGTGGGGTTGGTCTTTTTTGCCAGGCAAGCAGCAACAGAACAAGGGGTCACAGTCTCAAGTTGTGCCAGGGGAGGTCTAGGCTGGATGTTAGGAGGAAGTTGTTGGCAGAGAGAGTGATTGGCATTGGAATGGGCTGCCCAGGGAGGTGGTGGAGTCACTGTCCCTGGAGGTGTTGAAGCCAAGCCTGGCTGGGGCACTTAGTGCCATGGTCTGGTTGGTTGGCCAGGGCTGGGTGCTAGGTTGGACTGTCTGAGCTTGGAGGTCTCTTCCAACCTGGTTGATTCTATGATCCTATGATTCTATGGCTGCTTTAGGGCCCCCAGAGAGGAAGGCAGGGGGTACCCAACAGGGTGCCAGGGTGACACTGTGTTCCTTGTGGTTCTGACGAGCCTGTGAAGGTGGGGTGGAGCTGTCAGAATAAAATGAAGTGGCCTGAAATTGTGCCAGGGGAGGGTTAGGTTGGAGATTAGGAAAATTTTCTTTCCTGCAAGAGTGGTCAGGGTTTGGAAGAGGCTGCCCAGGGAGGTAGTGGAGTCTCCATGTCTGGAGCTGTTCAAAACCCACACAGATGTGGTGCTGAGGGATGCAGTTTGCTGGCCATGGCAGTGTTGGGTCAATGGCTGGACTCAGCCATCCTCAAGGTCTTTCTCAACTCAACCCATTCTATGATTCTGACTCCTTTTTGCTGCCTCTAAAAGGGATCTCTTTTTTAAAAAATTATTTTCTTTTTCCTCCTTTTCTTTTTTTTTTAATTATTTGACTCTAATTTGTGGATCTCAGCTGCCTTCTGCATGCTAATGTATGCAAAAAAACACCAGGGCTCCTATTAAAATGCCATGAAAATCTAATGAAATTAATGCTGGCAACAAATACTACCTAATGGAAGAGCCTCTGGGAGAGGAGGAAAGGGGGAAAAGGAGGAAAAAAAACACCCCAACCCCCCTCCAAATGAGTGCAAATATATATTTGCACATATTTAAAGGACTCTGTCAAGTAGTTTAGCTTCCCAGGTTTTGATTGCATTAAAATAGGAGGGGGAGGAGGAAGCATAGAGCATTCCACCAAGCCCAGCACCAGCTGAAGGGCTTGCAGGAGCTGTAGTTTGCATTTCACTGGATATGAACAGAATTGGGACTTGTCTTGGTTGTGCTGCATGCTCAGGGAGAAAAAGGTCTGGGTAGGAGGAGGAGGAGAGATGAGCCTGGCGTGCTGGGAGGTGTTCAGTGAGTGTTGTGTCCAGCAAGTGTGGCATCTGGAGAGCACTGAGCCTAGAAAACATCCTGTCAGTGAGCATCACGTCCAGCAATCAGCTCACCCAGTGAGCAGCACATCCAGTAGAGTCCATCCAGTGAGCATCATGTCCAGCAATCAGCTCACCCAGTGAGCAGCACATCCAGTAGAGTCCATTCAGTGAGCATCACATCCAGTAGAGTCCATCCAGTGAGCATCATGTCCAGCAATCAGCTCACCCAGTGAGCAGCACATCCAGTAGAGTCCATTCAGTGAGCAGCACATCCAGTAAAGAGTCCATCCAGTGAGCATCACATCCAGCAAAGAGTCCATCCAGTGAGCATCATGTCCAGCAATCAGCTCAACCAGTGAGCATCACATCCAGTAGAGTCCATCCAGTGACCATCATGTCCAGCAATCAGCTCACCCAGTGAGCAGCACATCCAGCAAAGAGTCCATCCAGTGAGCATCATGTCCAGCAATCAGCTCACCCAGTGAGCATCACATCCAGTAGAGTCCATCCAGTGACCATCATGTCCAGCAATCAGCTCACCCAGTGAGCAGCACATCCAGTAAAGAGTCCATCCAGTGAGCATCATGTCCAGCAATCAGCTCACCCAGTGAGCATGACGTCCAGTAGAGTCCATCCAGTGACCATCATGTCCAGCAATCAGCTCACCCAGTGAGCAGCACATCCAGCAAAGAGTCCATCCAGTGAGCATCATGTCCAGCAATCAGCTCACCCAGTGAGCAGCACATCCAGAAAAGAGTCCATTCAGTGACACATCATAGGGTCATAGAATGGTTTGGTTTGGAAAGGACATCTAAAGGTCAACTGGTCCAACTCCCCTGCAGCCCTCAGGGACACCCACAGCTAGAGCAGGTTGCTCTCAGCCCCATCCTGAACTTGAATGTCTCCAAGGAGACAATCTTGAGGTCGTGCACCCTGAAGGGTGATGTGGCAAGGATAGTGAAGGCACTGCTCTGCCATGGCACCAAACCCCTTGTCACATTCCAGAGGGATGCTGTCTGGCTCAGAGGGCTGCAGCAGCTCTGCTGTGAGCACAGACTGAAAGAGTTGGGGCTGTGCAGTCTGGAGCAGAGGAGGCTCCCAGGTGACCTTCTTGTGGCCTTCCAGGATCTGAAGAGGGCTACAAAACACCTGGGGAGGGACTTTTGAGTCTCTCAGAGAGTGACAGGACTAGGGGGAATGGAGCAAAGCTGGAGGTGGGGAGAGTCAGCCTGGAGGTGAGGAGGAAGTTGTTGAGCATGAGAGTGGTGAGAGGCTGGAATGGGTTGCCCAGGGAGGTGGTTGAGGCCCCATGGCTGGAGGTGTTTGAGGCCAGGCTGGCTGAGGCTGTGTGCAGCCTGCTCTAGGGTAGGGTGTCCCTGGGCATGGCAGGGGGGTTGGAACTGTCTGCTCCTTGTGCTCCCTTCCAACCCTGCCTGATTCTGTGATTCCAGTCTATGATTCTGTGATTCGGCTCCCATGGCATCCCATGGCAGTGGGAATGGGAAGAGGCAGCAATGCCGGATGGTGCTGGGAATCTCCTGGAGCTGAGGGGGGAGGAGGGGGCTGGGAGCATCTCGCATCACCGAGCTTTGCCAGGGGCTTTGATCCGCCCGGCAGAAGAGCAAAGGCAGCGCCTTTGTGTGCCGGGAGCCTTTGAAGTCTCCCAAAACAGAGCAGGGGGTGCTGGGGGCGGGCAGCTGGCCCTTCTCTGCCAACCTTTCCGCCTGCCCCAGGACCACTTTCTCCCCTTTTTCGTTTCCTTCTTCCCTACTAGGAGCCACCTCCGGCTCCTGCAATAAAACCTGCGAACTTTCCCGGAGGGCTCCGGCTGGAAGGGGCTGGACCGGACGGGACTTCCCTGGGGGTCCGGCAGGATTCCTCCCACCCTGCATGGCCGCTCTGACCCCCACTTTGGGATAGCTGCCTTCCCCAGGGACCTCACTCCCACTCCAGTGGCAGCAGGAGGGTTCCTGCCCAGGCAGGAGACATTAACTACCTGTGTCCCTACTTAGGGACCGGGTTTATCTTTGCCCTTCTGGAAACAGAAGAGAAACATCCCTTCCTTTCCTTTCCTTTTCCTTCCCTTCCCTTCCCTTCCTTTTCCTTCCCTTCCCTTCCCTTCCCTTCCCTTCCCTTCCCTTCCCTTCCCTTCCCTTCCCTTCCCTTCCCTTCCCTTCCCTTCCCTTCCCTTCCCTTCCCTTCCCTTCCCTTCCCTTCCCTTCCCTTCCCTTCCCTTCCCTTCCCTTCCCTTGCATTCTTTTCTCTTTCCTTTCCTTCCTTTCCATTCTTTTCCCTTCCCTTCCTTTCCCTTCCCTCTCGTCCCCTTCCCTCCACTCCACTTCCCTCCCCTCCCTATCCTTCCCCTCCCTATCCCTTCCCTCCCCTTCCCTCCACTCCACTTCCCTCCCCTCCCTATCCTTCCCCTCCCTATCCCTTCCCTCCCCTTCCCTCCCCTCCTCTTCCTTCCCCTTTTTATCTTTCCCTTCCCTATCCCTTTCCTTCCCTTCCCCTTGCACTCCCCTCCCCTCCCTATCCCTTCCCCTTCCCTTTCCCCTTCCTCTTTCCTTTCTTTCTCCCTTTTTCCTTCTCCCTTTTCCTTTCTATCCTCTTTTCTTCTCTTATTTTCTTCCACCTTCTCTTTCCCCTTTTCCTCTCCCTTTGCCCTTTTCCTTCTCCCTGGCTCAGCCCAGGAGGGTGAGCAGAGCCCAGTGGCTGGGGCTGAGCCTGTGTTTTTTGGTGAGGAAAATGCCCATTGCTCACTTCTGGGAAGCAGCCTGGGTGCGTGGGGCTTCCCTCCCCCCTCCCCTTCACCCCCGGAACATCCATTATCCACAGCTGCTTAATTGCTGTCTGGTCACCTTGGATGCTGGAGTAAAACAGCATCTAAAAGCTCCAGCCCAGAGGAAGTTCAAGCTTTAGAAATGGATTCAGGGGGAGAGAGAGAGCAAGGAAGGGAGGAAGGGGGAACAACCCAACCAAAAAGGGAAAGAAGCATTAATTACAGCTGCTTCTGTGGGCACTGCTTGATGGCAGCGAGACCAGGACGTGGGCAGTTCTGCTCCACATGCTGATGAGCCAGCACTTGGTGGCCTCATGTCTCACAGCACATGGAGTGGGCTCTGGAAAGCCACCAAAGATGCAGCTCCAGGAAGAATGAGGAGAGTGAGCAGCAGCGGCGCAGCTCCTGGCTCCTGTCCAGCTCCTCTTTGCCAGCCTGGGCAGCAACAAGTGTCTGGGCAGGGCAACCAAGCAGGGTGGGTGCCAGAGCCAGGAGGAGGCAGGGCGAGGGGCACTGATGTTCCTTTCTGGGTTTTCATCCTTACTGACTCCACCTGAGCTCCCTCCCTGCAACCTCTGGTGGGCAGGAGCTGCCTGTGCCGTGCGCTCAGTCCTGTGGCTCTGTTGGCTTCCAACCCTGCTCCTGTCCCAGACAGGGCTCCCCAGCAGAGTCCTCTGGGGGAGCTGCTGGCCCTAGACACAGCTCCTACCCCAGCTGGGGTCCCAGGGGGGCTGGTGGGATACTGCTGTTGTGCATGGCATGCATGGGGTGTCCCAGCCCTCCCTGCCCTGCTCAGGGAGATGCTGGATGGGGCATCCCAGGGGGGTCTCCAGCCCTGATGCCAGCTCCTGTCTCAGCCAGGGCTCCTCAGTCAGGTCCCTCACAAGAGTATCTGTCCTTGATCCCAGCTTCTGCCCTGACTGGGGGCCCTCAGTGGAGATTTCCAGTGGGGTTAACTGGGGAAGTTCCCAGCCCTGATGCCAGCTCCTGCCCCAGCTGGGATCCCAGGGGTGCTGCTGGGATGCTCATGGTGTGCATGATGTGAGCAGCTTTCCCCAGCCCTCTGACAGCAAATCGATCTCCCTGGGAGCCAGGGCAAGCCTGGCTGTCCAAAGCCATCAGGCTGGAAATGCCACCTTCTCTAATGCCAATTTACAACCTCCTCTAATTGAGTCACAGCTCTGCACCACCTTCAACATCCCCCCAGCATGAGCCATGGCCTTGGGATGCCCTGGGGTGCCAGCAGCCACCCTCTGCCCCCCATGAGGGATGCACCCAACTCCATCTCCCCAGGGTTCCTGCAGCCAGCAGAGCACCTCCCTGCCCCTTCCCCACTTCTCCCAGCTGCCAGCAGTCATAAATGAAGCCCCAGACAGAGCAGGGCTGTGCTGGGGGAGGTTGTTTGGGAGGGCTTGTGCCCACCACAGGGCTCCATGACCTGTCCCAGGGAGCAGCAGGATGGTGCAGAGCTCATCACCAGCTGATGTCACCGAGATCTCAACACCTCTCTGGAGGAACATGGGTTTGAGGACATGGTGGTGTTGAGATGATGCTTGGACTTGATGATCTTGAAGGTCTTTCCCAGCCTTAGTTATCCCATGACTCTAAGAGCCCTGGCAGCTCTTGGCTCCATGGAAGTCCCAAGCCAGGGCTGGGTGCTGCAGGGGGGCATTCAGCAAAGCCATGAGGCTGGGGATGAAGATGAGGATGGGGCTGGGGAGTGAAGATGAGGATGGGGCTGGGGTTGAAGATGAGGATGGGGCTGGGGAGTGAAGATAAGGATGGGGCTGGGGTTGAAGATGAGGACGGGGCTGGGGAGTGAAGATGAGGATGGGGCTGGGGTTGAAGACAAGGATGGGGCTGGGAAGTGAAGATGAGGACGGGGCTGGGGTTGCAGTGCCAGGAGTCCCAGAGCTGCTGAAGGTTAGAGTCAGTAATTAAGGGCTGGGATTTGCATGCAGCAAATGACTCCAGCTAATTACAGGTTTAAAAGGAAAATGATCGCAGAGAGGATTGTTTGCAAAACTGGGGCACGGCACAGGAGGGACAGAGCCCTGCTCTGCCCTGCTACACCCTACTCTCTCCTCTGCTCTGCCCTGCTATGCCCTGCTTTGCTCCCCTCTGCTCTGCCCTGCTTATGCTCTGCTCTCCTCTGCTCTGCCCTGCTATGCCCTGCTCTGTTCTGCCCTGCCTTGCCCTACTCCGCTCTCCTCTGCTCTGCCCTGCCCTGCTCTGCTCTCCTCTGCCCTGCTCTGCCCTGCTCTGCTCTGCCCTGCCCTGCTCTGCCCTACTCTGCTTTGGAGATCCCCAGCCTTGACCCAACTGCCTGAGCATTCACTGCTGCACATCTTGAGGGGGCACATCTGGGGATGGCATATCTAGGGAGGTCATATCACAGTATCACAGTATCATCAGGGTTGGAAGAGACCTCACAGATCATCAAGTCCAACCCTTTACCACAGAGCTCAAGGCTAGACCATGGCGTCACGTGCCACGTCCAATCCTGCCTTGAACTCTAAGGGTGGCACATCAGAGAGTGGCACATCAAGGGGTGGCACAGCTAGGGGTGCACATCTACAGCTGGCATAGCTGGGGATGACACATCTAGGGGTGGCACACCTGGGGACAGTGCAACTGGGGGTGGCACAGCTAGGGGTGCACATCTACAGCTGGCATAGCTGGGGATGATACATCTAGGGGTGGCACACCTGGGAGGTGCTCTGTTTGAGGATGGCACATCTAGGTGACCACAGAGGGAGCTGACAATGTCCTAATGATCCTAGGTGCTGAATTGTCACTCAAGGAGCCCCAATCATGAGCCTTAGCCCTGAAAGGGCACACTGAATGGCACCAGGTGACCTCCTAGACTCAAGACAGACCCTCCAAGTTGCCCAGCCTGGCTTCTGACGTGGGTGGATAGTGACATACTCACCACCTTCCAAAAAAAAAACCCACCCCACAACCAACCCTCAGATCAACCCAAATGCCAAAGCTGCTGACTTGATTCATTTAATTTTCCCTTCTCATTTGATCAAGAGCAGGGTGACATTTGGCAAAAGTTGCTGATGAGGGATTGACTGATTAATTGCCATGACAACCATTCCTGGTTAATGACAGGGATGAGATGGTGGCAGCAATAAAAGCCAAGGGAAGGGGAAGGAGGTGGTGATGGTGGGACACAGACACACACACACACACAGAGAACTGGCCCTGAGTACGGTGCCTGGTAACTAAATTGCCCAAGCATGGCACTGTTTGTGCTTTATTTTTGGGATGGAGGTGGCCACGAGTCTCTAATGAGAGGTTAACTGTGTCCCCAAAGTAATTACAACTGATTGAAGAGGTAGTTAGTAATTAGGGGATTAAGTGTAATGAGTCTCACCTGCAGCAGTTGCCATAGTGACAGTATTTTAGATGATGGGAGTTCAAATAGGATTGGGGGGGGGGGGGGGGGGGAGGTGAGGGGGGTGTGGAGGAGGATGTGGTGCTGGGAGAGGTGGCTCAGCATCCCAGGGCACACAAAAGGGGGCAGGAGGCTCTTGTGAGGGACCTCACTGAGGAGCCCTGGCTGGGAAAGGAGTTGGTATCAGGGCAGGAGGCTCCCTCAGTGATCCGCACTGAGGAGCCCAGGCTAGGACAGGAGATGGGATCAGGGCTGGAGACTCCTGTGAGGGACCTCACTGAGGAGCCCTGGCTGTGATAGGACCTGAGATCAGGGCTGGGAACTTCCCCAGGTAACCCCACTGGAAATCTCCATTGAGGGCCCCCAATCAGGGCAGGAGCTGGGATCAAGGCTGGAGACTCTTGTGAGGGACCTGACTGAGGAGCCCTGGCTGAGACAGGAGCTGGCATCAGGGCTGGAGACCCCCTTGGGATGCCCCATCCAGCATCTCCCTGAGCAGGGCAGGGAGGGCTGGGACACCCCATGCATGCCATGCACAACAGCAGTATCCCACCAGCCCCCCTGGGACCCCAGCTGGGGTAGGAGCTGTGTCTAGGGCCAGCAGCTCCCCCAGAGGACTCTGCTGGGGAGCCCTGTCTGGGACAGGAGCAGGGTTGGAAGCCAACAGAGCCACAGGACTGAGCGCAAGGCACAGGCAGCTCCTGCCCACCAGAGGTTGCAGGGAGGGAGCTCAGGTGGAGTCAGTAAGGATGAAAACCCAGAAAGGAACATCAGTCCCCCTCACCCTGCCTCCTCCTGGCTCTGGCACCCACACACTCCATCCCATTGGAATACTAAAGCACCTCCAACTAAGGTCTTGTGGGCATTCTGTGTGCTCTCAGCCATGAGTTGACCCCAAAGTGATCATAGAATGCTGCTCAGAGTTGCAACATAGATCATCAAGTCCAAACCCCTCCATCCCCTGCCAAAACAGGGTCACCTAGGGCAGGTCACACAGGAACACATCCAGAGGGAGCTTGAAAGTTGTCCAGAGAAAGACTCCACAACCTGTCTGGGCACCACTGTGCCTGGTGCAGCCCCCCAGCTTCCTGAAGGGAGGTGGGAGTGAGGAGAGGGTTGGTTTCTTCTCCCAGGTGGTAGAACAAGAGGGAATGGTCTCAAATTGTCCCAAGGGAGGTTCAGGTTGGCTATTAGGAAAGAAAAAAAATGTTTCCTTCCTTCAAGAGTGGTCAGGCACTGGAACAGGCTGCCCAGGGAGGTTTTGAGTAGCCATGCCTGGAAGGTGTTTAAAAAACCATGTGGACATAAGCACTTGGGGACACGGTTTAGTGGTGGACTTGGTAGAGTAGGGTTAATGGTTGGGCTTGATGATCTTGGAGGTCTTTTCCAACCTAAATGATTCTATGATTCTCAAGGGGAGAAAGTCATCCAAAAAGGAAAGATTAAATCTCCCAGTTCCCAGCAGTTTGGACTCAATTCCTCCAGGAGACACCAAAAGGGACCACGAGTGGGATCAGGGATATCCCCATGGTGGCATCCTCCAGGCTTGGCTTTGCCAAGGAGCCCTTTCAACCACCCAAACCGAAGCTGTTTCACCACTTCTTCCTGGGGTGCTGCTTTCTAGGACCATGTCAAAGCTCCATGTGCAGTGTCTGCAATGATTCCATCCATAAATGATAAGCACCATTCATTTCAGGGCTCTCATTATCTATTTATGCCCCTGTTTAATGTGCTCACGAGCATCAGACATCCCACAGCTCGCAGAGGCATATTGAACCATCCTGTCTGCAAGAGCCAAGAAGATACCACCAGAGCTATTTTGGAGCTGGGAAGGAAAATGGGCAAAGAGAAAGGGCTTGGGGTTTAAAATGAAGAGTGAAGAGGCAGCTCCAGGGCTGGGAAATCATAGAATCAAGATCCAGTCAAACCACTAACCCTACTCTACAGAGTCCACCGCTAAATCATGTCCCCAAGTGCCATGGCCACTTGAACACCCCCAGGGTTGGTAGCTCCATCATCTCCCTGGGTAGTCTGTTTCAATGCCTGATCACTCTTTGAGTTTGAGTTGGAAGGGACCTTAAAGATCATCTATTCCCAGCCTCAGGGATGATGTGCAGCCAGCGAGGCCACACTAATATCAGGGGCAAAATTCCAGTGGTCCCAAATGGAGCATCTTTGGATGAGCAAGCCCCTATGGGTGGGGGGAGGGGGAGCTGGGGAAGGGGTTGTGGGACCAGAGACACCCCCCAGAGTGGCCTCAGCCCTCCCATACCTCCTGTAAGGGCTCCCAGCCAGCATAAGAAGGTTCCCACTCCTTTCACTTTGGTTCCAACTTCACCCTGATAAATCCTTCTGGGAGCCACAGCTCCCTAATAAACACCATTAGGACAATCCAGAGAGATGGAGGGGCCATGGGTCAACCCTGACCAAAGGTAGTTGGTGTCTCTGCCTCTCTCCATATCTGGATTTATGGCCAGGGACTGGAACACATCATGTGGGGATGGAGCACTGCAGGCACTCTGTGCCTCCATCCATCTTCTCTGGGTGCTGAGGGTCGTCAGATCCCACTTCTTGGAAAGAGATCTGAAGAGATAAGGGGCCACAACACTGCTGGAGTAGGAGAAGTAGAGCTTGGGGCCGTAGTGGACATGGGGGCACAGCCAGGTTGGACCAGTGGGGCAGGCAGAGGTGTGAACAGGTCAGTCTTGCTCATCACTTTGCCAGCACAGTGCTGGATGCCACTTTCCTGGAGGTCCTTAATGTTGCCTTCCTGGAGGTCCCAGCTCCAGGATGTTGGGCTAGTCCAGTGGAACAGGCAGACCTGTGGACGGGGAGGTCCTGGACGTTGAGCTGGACCGGTGGGACAGGCAGAGAGGTGTGGACAGGGAGATCCTGCCCATCACTTTGCCAGCGCAGTGCTCGGATGCTGTCTTCCTGGAGCATCCTGAACAGTTGCCTTTCCTGGAGGTCCCAGCTCAGCTGTGATGCCTCCCGAAGCCTGAACGTGTTTGCCTGTGGCAATCTGCTGCAAATGAATATGCAGAGTGGGGGGAATCCTTCCTTTCCCACCCACCCCCCCTCTTCCTAACCCCCCTTCCTCCCAGCCGGCGCTGTTTGAGTGAGGGGAACACAAAGCGGAGCGGCGAGCGTCTGCCAGGGGAGCGGCGCAGGCGACGAGGCTCTTATCAGAGCAGCGACACCGACAACCCAGCTTTATACATTTTTAATCGAGCATTTTAAATTCCTGCCTGTCAGGAGGAAGGAGTCAGGTCCTCCCACGGCTGGAAGCTTGAGGAGCTCTGCTGGGTCTCCCGTTAGCCCGGTGCTGGGGGGGCTCCGGTCCCACCACCATCACCGACGCCGCATTGGCATCGCTAGGAGCCACCGGGCATTGCCTGGGGGACACAGACACTGACTCATCCTGCTGCGGTGGGCTTGGGAATGGTTCACCTTCCTCTTCCCTCCCAGTCTGTGCTGTGAGGAGCTGGGAGAGGCCCAGGGGAGTGGGGAAATTGCTGAAACAAGCAAACGGTGAAGATTCCCCTTTTCCAAATGTCAGCAGATTTGGAGGGGAAAGAAGCAAATAAGTTAAAGGTGAAGATCTCCTGGGAATCTCCAGCTCGCTCCAATTCTGTTCCTGGAGCTCAGCTTCCAGCTCAGCTGCCCCCCTGACCACCACACCCCCCTCCCTTAGCCCACATAATCCAGCCTGGCAGCACACGCCAGCACCGCGCTGTAAATGCAATTAGGGATCGTAATTGAGTCGTTTAGGGGAGAAGGAGGTTGGTTACAGAGCAGCAGAAGGGAAAAAAAAAACATCCATGCAGGAGGGAGGGGTGCAACACCACACGCAAGGGATGGGGCAGGAGCAGATCCAGGAGCAGCATCGCATCCAGCCCTGAGCAGCTTCTCCTTCCAGGAACCAGCAGTTCACAGAGCCAGAAGGTTTTGGCCGAGGAGCTGGTGAAGCCCCTGAGATGGAGCCCTGTGCAAAAGGAGGAGGCATCAGGGGCTCTACGGGTCATAGAGCTGTTGAGTTTGGAAGAGATGATGGAGATCATCCAGTCCAATCACTTGGCAGAGGGCTCACAATCCCTCCACTGCTGCTAAGCCACCACGGCTAAACCACATCCCTCAGCACCACAGCCACACATCATCTAGGTACCTCTGGGGTGACTCCCCAAAGTGACTCCACCACCACCCCCCCCCCCCCGGGGCAGCCTGTTCCAGTGCCTGAAAACCTTTTCTATAAAGCAACTGTTCCTCATGTCCAACCTGAACCTCCCCTGGCACAGCTTAAGACCATTTCCTCTTGTTCTGCTACTTGTTGCATGTGAGAAGAGTCTGACCACCACCTCCCTCCAACCTCCTTTCAGGGAGTTGTAGAGGGCAATGAGTTGTACCCTCAGCCTCCTCTTCTGAAGACTGAACAACCCCAGATCCCCCAGCTGCTCCTTACAACACTTGTGTTCAAGGTCCTCCATCAGCTTGGCTGCTCTCCACTGTGGGCTAGAGGATGCCTTGTGAACCACCAGGTGATGCCCCTGAGAGACAGCACCCAGCTGGAGGTGGCCATGACCAGCAGCCCTTCGGGAGCAGACTCTTCACTACTCTGCAGTGGCTGAGATGTTGCCCATCGTTGGTCCCCTCTGCAGTCAGAGCCATGGGGTTCTCTGCAAGCCCCCCCCCCCCCCCCCCTTAGCTGTGCCCCCTCCCAGCCCAGCGATGCCTCTGAGTGCTCCTGCACAAAGAGGCTGGGAAGCAGCCCTGTGGCGGATATGAAACGTTCCCGGGTGAGATAAACCCAAATCAGCTGTCAGTCAGCTCCCTATCTCTGGTGCCATCAGAGCCTCCTGACTAATAGGGCTGGAAAATGCAAGGCAGGCTGGAATCTGCTCTCCCCGCCGCTCACAGAAGCACAGAGCGGTAGGGCTTGGAAGGGACCTCTGGAGATCACCCAGACCAACCCCTCCCCCTCCCCTCACCCAAGACACGTTCGCCTTGAGAAGGTCACACAGGAACACGTCCAGGAGGGTTTTGAACGCCTCCAGCGATGGAGACTCCACTTCTCATGAGGAGTTTCACCCAAGCTTTGGAGCCAGGTGGATTTCTTTTCACAAAGCACAAATGAGGAGGACAGAAAAGGGGCACAGGATCAGCTCTGTCGCTGGCAAAGGAGCAATCGAGGGGATGGCAAATAGCAAAGACACAGTGACCCCAGGATGATGCTGGTGTGGGATCATGCCAGGCCACCCTCAGGACTGCTGCCTCAAGATGTTTCCTGCACAGCGTGGGTGCTGTGATGTCCCCTGGGTGCTTTGATAGGGTGGGAAAGGTGCGAGCGGGCTCTCGTGAGAAGCCTGAGTCTGCTGCTCCTCCTCCCGCAGCTGGGAAGACCCTGGGGGCAGCGGCAGGAGCCATGATCCATCATGTGCCAGTGACCCGGACCGGGATATTTTTAAGCAGGGAATAAAAATAGACTCAGACTGACAGTGAGCAGTCGCTCCCAGCACCACTACCGAGGGGACTGGGAGTGTACAGGAAGGGACAGGGGGCACCCCAGATCCTTACACCTCGGCTACACCAGCCCGAGCACCGCACGCTTGTCCCCTCGCCCGGAATGGTTAGTCCTGGCTCGCTCTTAGGGTGGTGGTTGTGCCGCTGCCTGCACCTTGGGGTCTGCCACCCTGCCCTGGCAAACCTCTTGCTCCTGCAGCCTTGCAGATGTTGGGTTGGCTGTGGTAGGCTGCTGCTGTACAAATCCCTCAGCCTGATGTATGGGAGCTAATGCAGGCAGCTGCCGGCCCCAGGACCTGACCGAGATGGAGATTTGTTTCAGCTGAATAATTTGTTGAATCTATAAATAAACTGGGGAGGGGTGGGAGGGGGGAATAAAAAGGCAACCACAGAGCAGTGGAGCTTCTGCCTTCCTGACCCTGCAGCACCCAAGGCAGCTGCCCCCAAATAACCACTCTCCCCCACGGCAGTGGCACCTAAGGGGACAGTGAGGACAATGCTCCCAGGACACAGCTCCTTGCCCAAACGGGAGCTTTCTGTGCCTGCACCAGCTGCCTGCCTTCTGTGCCCCCCAGGCTCAGGCTCTTCCCAGCTGGCCTTGGCACTTAGGGTGCTTTTGGCCGTGGGGACCCCATCATGGGGCCATATGGGACCAGTTTCTCTCCTTGGGCTTCCCAGTGAACAAACTCTGCTCTGACACTGGTGAAATTTGGGATCCAGGAGTGAACTCATGCATTGGTAGAGGGTGAGGGACAGCAGATGCTCCACACCACAGCAGCAGCATGCAAAGACCCCCCATGCCTGCCTTCCTCCCTCCTCCTCCTCCTCTTCCTTCCTCCTACTCCTTCTTCACGCCTGGCTGCCCATGGCTGTCTCCCTCTGCTTCCCACTCTCCATTTGCTTTCCCAGCAGATGTTGGTGTCTCTCCTCTAACGAGCCTTTTAGCACCAGGATCTCTCTTTTCCCTTGGACTGGGAAGCCTGAAGCTTGACATCTCCCATCAGCATCAAAGTCACTCGCCCTGACACCCTGCACCCCACCGTGGCATCCAGCACCCACAGGCTGGTGCTGCCGGAGCCACTATGGCATGGTGCCAGCACCACCACCAAGGTGGCCAGCACATTTGTCCCCCACATGCCCTGTTCTGACCTTTCCAGACCCCATCCAGGTGATGCCCCACAGACTCCCATGCTTGGAAGTGGCTGAGAGATAGGGAAAACCTCCTGAATTGTGGAATGAGGAGCTGGGTCATAGCCAAAAACTGGCCCTGGGAAGCACTGAGATGTTAGCAGCCAGCCTGGTGGATGGGCATCTCCTTCACCCCTCACCATTGGGCATCCCCTTGAGCCTTCACTGTTGAGCCCTCACCATCGGGCCCCTCCATGACCCCTTGCCATTGGGCATTCCCTTGACCCCTCATCATGCCAGTCTGTATTCCAGTGATTTTAACACTGGGCATCCCCTTGACCCCTCATCATGCCAGTCTGTATTCCAGTGATTTTAACACTGGGCATCCCCTTGACCCCTCATCATGCCAGTCTGTATTCCAGTGATTTTAACACTGGGCATCCCCTTGACCCCTCATCATGCCAGTCTGTATTCCAGTGATTTTAACACTGGGCATCCCCTTGACCCCTCATCATGCCAGTCTGTATTCCAGTGATTTTAACACTGGGCATCCCCTTGACCCCTCATCATGCCAGTCTGTATTCCAGTGATTTTAACACTGGACAACCCCTTAACCTCTCATCATGCCAGTCTGTGCTCCAGTCATTTTAACACTGGGCATCCCCTCATCATGCCAGTCTGTATTCCAGTGATTTTAACACTGGGCATCCCATCGGACCCTTGCCATTGGGCATCCCCTCGCCCCCTCATCATGCCAGCCTGTGTTCCAGTGATTTTAACACTGGGCATCCCCTCACCCCCTCATCATTCCAGTCCATGTTTCAATCATTTTAACATTGGGCATCCCCTCATCTCCTCCCCATTGGATGTTTCCTCAACTCCTCACCACTAGGCACCTCCTTGAGCCCTCATCATTGAGCATCTCCTTGACCCCCCTCACCATGCCAGGCTGTGTGCTGGTGATATTAATTACAGGCAGGAGCTCGGGAGGGAGGGAGTGAAGGCACCATCCTCCCACCACGTCCTTCAGCATCTCTCTGCATCCCCTGCTGCCAACACGGCAGCGCTGCGAGCGGGGGCAGGAGGCAGCGATCCCAAGTATCGATGGTGGCCCCAATCAATGCTATCTCCTTTTTCCATGCCTATGAGCTCATTGATTTGTGAGTGTGTGTGTGTGTGTGTGTGTGTGTGGTGGTGGTGTTGTTACCTCTCTGTTTATGTAACGTCTGAACTTTGCACAACTGAACCGTTTAATGTGCAGGAAAAAAAGAGCCCTGTTGCCATGAAAACAGACCCGGGAGTGACAGCCCCATCGTGGAGATATCCCTGTGTTATTGGGTCCTGCTGAATGCATTTTAGCCTTGATAAGTCAATAAGTTCTCGGTACAAAAAGAGCAAAAAAAAAAAGCTTTCAGCAGAGCCTTGAGTGTGCATTTAAAAGCAGGGAGTAATGACCCAGTTTGAATCCCCTGGAAATCTTTCTCCTTCTCTGAGGGTCAGGTTTTTCTCCAGAGCTGGCTGACATTTTGGTCAAAGAGTTACCACGTCAGGAGGAGAGATGGAAGTGCTCAGTGGTTCCAGAGAAGGATCTGGAAGTGCTGGTGGACAGTAAGTTGCCTGTGAGCCAGCAATGTGCCCTGGTGGCAAAAAAAAAGTCAATGGTCTCCTGTGGGGCATGTGTGGTCAGCAGGTCAAAAGAGGTTCTCCTCCTGATCTGCTCTGTCCTAGGAAAGCTACAGCTGGAGTTCTGGGCTTCCCAGCTCAAGAGTGACAGGGAACTACTGGAGAGAGCCCAGTGGAGGCTAAAAAGATGCTGGAGCATCTCTGTGAGGAGGAAAGGCTGAGAGCCCAGGGGCTGTTGAACCTGGAGAAGAGCAACCCCAGAGGGGATGTGAGCAATGCTCAGCAAGAGCTAAAGGACCTGTGGGGAGCAAGAGGATGGGACTGGTGGTACCCAGCAAAAGGACCAGGGGCAACAGGCACAAACTGGAACTCAGAAGGTTCTATCTGAGCAAGAAGAGAAACTTCTTTGGTGTGAGGATGCTGGAGCCCTGGAGCAGGCTGCCCAGAGGACAGGCTGTGGAGTCTCCTTCTCTGCAGATATTCCAACCCCACCTGGATATTGTGGTACTGGGCAAGCTGCTGTGGGTGCCCTGCTTGAGCAGGGGAGTTGGTCCAGATGATCTCCAGAGGTCCCTTCCACTCCTTACCATGCTGGGATTCAGGGAAGGCAGAGTCAGCAGTGACAGTTCTGACTACACAACCCACGGAGGCTCGGGGGTGGCTGTAGCCGTCACTGTAGTGGCAGCCAGTCCAGGGGAGCTCAGTGGTGGCCATAGCCATTGCCATGATGGTCACTGAGTGCTGAGCTCCAGCCGAGGTTCCATCCCCTGTCTGCCGAAGCTGTTGCCCAGGGACCTCAAAGGGCTTCCCCCTGCCCAGCGCCGGAACTACAACTCCCATCCCGCCCCGCGGCGCTGTGCGCGGCGCCGATTGGCTGGGGCTCCCCGTCGCGGTGCACGCTGGGAAGCGCAGTCCCACCCGTAGCGGCTTGGGTAATTTTCCCGCCATGTGGGCGGGGCCAGGAGGGCGGAGCGGCCCCGCCCCCTGCCCGCAGGACGCGCGGCGGCGTCGCCATGGAAACGCGCCGGGGGCGGGGCCGAGCCGCGTGCGGCCGCCGGGCCCCGCGCGGGGCCGCTCAGTGTCGCCGCAGCCGCGCACCGGGCGGGAGCCAGCGACCAGGGGCCTCCCCCAGACACCGGTCCCGACACCGACACCCGGCATCGGCCGCGATACCCGGCACCGGCCCTGCCGCCGAGACTCCGCCACCGAACCCCGGCCGCCGCCACCGAGCCCCAGCCCCGCCACCGGGCCCCGCCACCCAGCACCAGCCGCCGCCAACCACCGAGCCCGGCCGTCCCCCGCCGCCATGGAGCGCTGAGCCGCGGCACTTCAACCCCCCCCATCCCCCCCACCCACTCCCTCCCCGCCGCGCTAAGGGCCGGCGGACACCGATCTCTCCTCCGCACAAAGGGAAGCGGAGGAGCCACGGTGGGATGCCCCCCGGGGGTCCCCGCTCCGCCTCACCTCCCGCCCCCATTTCTTGTATTTTTATTTAAATTGTTTCATTTTCTGATTTTTTTCGCACCCCCCCACCCCACCTCCCAGCCCCCGGGTCCCCGGGGGGAGAGCACCGGGAGCCCCCACCGCACGCTGGCCGCGCACGGGGCGGGGCGGGCCGCCGGCGGGGCGCGGGGCCGGGCGGGGGCCGCCGCCGCCGCCGCTGCTGCTGCGCGGCCCGGGGGGGGCGGCCCGGTGAGCCCCATACAACAGCGGCCGGAGCCGGCCCGGATTCAGCTCTGACGGTAAACGAGGGGACGGCGGGGGAGGGGGCGGGAGGGGGGTGTGTGTGTTACCGGAGTGAGTGCGGGTTGTCGGCGTGGGTAAGGGAAACCAGGGGGGCTTCGGCTCCCGGGGCCCCGCTGCGGCGCTTCTCGATTCTCCCGGCGGCAGTGCCCGGCTCTCCTGGCCGCGCAGCCGCGGGGAAAGACACGGCGGGCATGGAGCCACCACCGCCGGCTCGGGAACTGTCTCGGCTGTTGCTACCGGAGAAGAACAAGAACAACTTTTTTCTTTTTCCTTCTTATTTTTAATTTTTTTTTTTTGGATGGCTTTTTTTTTGGTCGCCTGACTCGCGAGTGGAAATAAAACACCCACGAGAGCCTCCACGAAGAAAGCGGAGACACTTCCCGCAGGAGCTGCTGCTTTTTCTGCCCCGTTTTGCCTGGGAAAAAAATAAAAGAAAGAAAGGTTCTCGGGGGGAAAAAAAAAAAAAGAAAAATGGGCTTTTTTTTTTCCCTCCTCCTCCGTGTTGGTACCGAGTGAAGAAAAGGAGCCGGTGAGGAAAACCCCCGGCCCACAACGGGCTACCGGAATGGGTGGTAGCAGAGCCAGGACCCCCGGCATGGCCCCCGCGCTGGTATGGATACCGCCGGTCACAAAGGAGAGGAGAGGAAGAGGAACCACCCTGTGATGGTTGATTTCCCAACCCAGCTCCCGGGCTGCCTCCCGCCGTGCCGCGGAGCTGCGAGCGAAGCATCTCCCGAAACCATCTCCGCTGCATCCGTCTGGCATCCCTCTGGCATCTTCTGGACCATCAATGCTGGGAATAGGATTCGCCAGGGACAAGGCATCATGGTCCCCAAGAACCAGGAGCATGGCTGGGCATCCACTGAAGCTGTGCCGCTGCTCCGGCTCGGTTCCCAACGCAAAGCGAGGTGTTCCCGGTGCCGGCGGTTAACAGCTCGGCCCCAGCATCCAGATCCAGCTCTGGGAAGAGCTGTGACATCGTGGGAATTTAATGGCTGGAGAAGGCAGGGCCTGGCCGCCGTGAGCCGGCGGCAGCTCGGCACCGCTCGCTGCAGGGCACGGCTGCGCCGGGGCGGGGAGAGACGGCAGCACGGACTGGCACTGTCGGTTCATGGCCAAAGGAGGCAAAGTTTTGACAGCCACACTCCTTGTTTTCCAAGGGATGGATTTGCTTGGCATGGGGCAAGGGTAGTTTGGCTGGCTCTGGCTGCCGGGGCATAGATAACCTCGGTAGTAGGGAGCTGGTATCTATAGGGGTGGAGATGTCTGTGTGTGCATCCTCCTGCCAGGGATGCTGCTCTTCAGAGCTTGCGGGCAGCATGCCTGGGTGGGCAGCGTGGGTTTTGTGGAGGGCAGAGTGCGGGAGGTTGTGTGGCCGTGCAGATGTGGGAGCACAACAGCGTGGCCCCCCTCTCAGTGTCACGTCCCTAGAGGTGGTCAAGAAACGTGTGGACATGGCACCCGGGGGCCCGTGCTTTGATTTGCCACCGTTGCTCTTAGGGTGACTTCGTGATCCTGGAGGGCTTTTCCAAACAAAACAATTCTGCGAGTTATAAGGAGTGTCCCACGTCTTGCTCGGGACGATTTCGTGGGGTTGGGCAGGATTATAGCTTCTCATGCCCTTGTGGTGGGGTTTTGCTGTCTGGTGTGCCAGGCACGTGCCTCTGCTGGCTGGTCCGGATGGGCTTTGCTGCTCCGGTGGGACCTCGGATGGTGAAACCTATGCACGTGTGCTCTGCTTGTGAGGATGGAGGGGGAAAGCATCCCTGGCAGAGGATACTCAGCCCCTCTGGAGGGTCTTTTCTCATCCAGGATCCATAAAACTTTCAGGAGCGGCTTTCCAGGTGCTGGGGTGTGGAAGTGGAAGGAGAAGGAAGCTCTCACCACACTTCCTTCTCCTGACCTTGTCTGTAGAGCAGGGAAAGAGAAAGCCATTCCCTGTCTGCGGGAGTCTTGCCTTGTTTTCCTGCCTTTAGGAATGGCTTTGCTGCCGGCTGAGGGGGTTGGTGCCAGCAGGGCTCCTTCGCTGTGCTGGAGCAGCGCCGGCTGTGAGCTGGGCCCCGTTTCAGCTGAGCAGGTCATGAAACATTGCACGAACTTGGTGTGAATGATCATCCTCAGGCTGGAGGATGGGAGGAGATGGGCTGGCTGCTTCTGGGCTGTCTCCAAGGGCACAAAAGCCCCTCCAGGCAGAGTCACCTCATTTTTTTATCTCCTCTGGTCACTGGTTGGTCTGATCCTGATACACAGGGCCATCCCCAGGCAGGCTGCGGAGGAGCCTGCTCCCTCCTGGTGCTGTGTTTTAATGGTGGGCTTCTGCCCTGCCTGTTGAAGGGCTCTGGCTGGGACTGAGGGTCTCCCGTGTCCCATGACCCCACAGTGGTGGTCTGTATCGGCCAGAGCTCCCTGTGCCCTCCGCCGTCCCCGAGCTGCCCCCTGACTCCCCGCCGTGCCTGCCAGATTAGTGCCGGGCGTTTGCATCCCTGCCAGGCAGCAGAGTTCAGTTTTGCCTCAAGTGGCTTTTCTGGGTGGCCTGGACTGGGAAAAATCTGTAGTGAAGATGGGCAGCCCCTCTGCCCTCACTCATCTTCTCCTGGACCACCTGCAGCACAGAGAGCCTTGGCCTGGTTGATATTTGGTGGGAGTCAACTTATCCTCATTAGTGGGGTCTTATGGACAGGGATGAGGGTAGTCAGGACAGGGATGCGGTACCAGGGGCAGGAATAGTACCAAGGGTAGGGATGTGAGTACTGAGAGGAGGAATATGGATACGAAGAGCAAGGATGTGGGTACCAAGAGCAGGGATACAGGTACTGATGGTAGGGATGTGAGTACCTAAAGAAGGGGATGTCGGGTACAGAGCACAGGGGTGTGAGTAAAAGGTGCAGGGATGTGGGTACCAAGGCCAAGGATTCAGGTCCCACCCAGAGCATGGTGGTACCAGAGTTGATGGGGCAGGAGAGGGTGGTCGGCAGCCAGATCCTTATGGCTCCTTTTAGGCTCAGAGCAGGACATCCTCTCCAGCCAGGATGAGATCCTTTGGTGATGTCTGCTCCTCAGACAGGGGTGTCCATGCGCAGTGACCCACCCTACCCCCATCCCCTCTAAAGCTGGCAGCTGGTGGGGTGAGCTGGGGGGCTGCACCTGCTGGGACTCCCCTTCGTTCACCCCTCCAGCATCTGTGCCACCTCATGTCCGTCTGCAGCGGGCGCATGCAGGCAAGAAGGAAAAAAAAAAGAGGACATTTCTTCTTTTTCTTTCTCTTCTGCCTGCGCATTCCTCAAAAAGAGAAGGAAAGGAGGGGGGAAAAAAAAGCTAATATTCATGAAAGGTAATTCAATCAAAGCGCGATGCCTATCAGCTAATGCAGCAAAGCTGGCGCAGGGGTGAGAATGGGAGCCAGGAACACAAAAGCCCTGTTTTATTACCTCCTGCTTGCCTGAGAATTGCTTTTCTCCCTCGAGTGAGCCGGCTAAAGCTGGCTTTATTATGTTAACCTATTTGCGTGTCAAGAGCTATTGTGCCTCTCTTTATCTGTGTTTGTATTTGCTCGGTGCAGGGAATAAAAGGACGAGGCGAAAATGGATGGGGCTGGTCAGTGCTTTGCACTCTGGGGGCACTGATTGGTTGCTAAGTGATTTGCATCCCCGGTAATCGCTTTTATCTCGGAAGGATGTCGTGTATAATTATCAGCCTACTGACATCTTTTGAAATCTGCCTAATGGGTGTTTTTTAATTTACATGGGAAGCAGGGGCTATTTGTGTTGCTCTGATTACAGGTTGTGCCAAGTGTGGATGGCTTGGAAATGCAGAGATTTCCAGCTAGATGGTTATTTTTGGGGGGGGGGGGGAGGGGGGAAGAAAAGAGGGGATGAGGGGGAAAAGGATAACATTGGGATTTTTGGTGAGTTCTTATTCGTCTCAAGTAGATGGGTTGGAAGATTTGCAGTTGGATGTTGAGGGTTTTAGGGAGGTCCTCTTTGTCACAAGGGATTTGCAGTAGATGCTTGGGAACGAGGTGGTGGTGGAGGGTTGGTGAGTTCCTCTTCCTCCCAAGTAGATGGGTTGGGAGCAGATTTGCAGTTGGATGTTGAGGGGTTTAGGGAGGTCCTCTGTCACAAGAGATTTCCAGTAGATGTTTGGGAATGAGGTGGTGGTGGTGGTTAAAGGTTCCTCTTCCTCCCAAGTAGATGGATTAGGCTGGAGGTGAAGAGAAAGTTCTTCACTGAGAGAGTCATTGGACACTGGAATGGGCTGCCCGGGGAGGTGGTGGAGTCGCCGTCCCTGGGGCTGTTCAAGGCAGGATTGGACGTGGCACTTGGTGCCATGCTCTGGCCTTGAACTCTGTGCTAAAGGGTTGGACTTGATGATCTGTGAGGTCTCTTCCAATCCTAATAATACTGTGATACTGTGTGAAGATCTGTAGTTGGATGTTGAGGGTTTTAGGGAGGTCCTCTTTGTCACAAGAGATTTACAGTAGATGTTTGGGAACGAGGTAGTGGTGGGGGGTTGGTGAGTTGCTCTTCCTCCCAAGTAGATGGGTTGGGAGCAGATTTGCAGCTGGATGTTCTTTGTCACAAGAGATCTGCAGTAGATGTTTGGGAATGAGATGGTGGTGGTGGTGGTTAAAGGTTGGTGAGTTCCTCTTCCTCCCAAGTTGATGGATTAAAAATAGAGAGATTCCCAAATTAAATGTTGGGGGACACACAGACACAGAGGAATTTTTGGTGAGTTCCTCTTCCTCCCAAAGAAATGGATTAAAAATAGAGAGATTCCCAAATTGGATGTTGGGACACACACACACACTGGGAATTTTAGTCAGTTCTTCTTCCTCCCAAATAAATGGATTAAAAATAGAGAGATTCCCAAATTAAATGTTGGGGGACACACAGACACAGAGGAATTTTTGGTGAGTTCCTCTTCCTCCCAAAGAAATGGATTAAAAATAGAGAGATTCCCAAATTGGATGTTGGGACACACACACACAGAGGGATTTTTGGTGAGTTCCTCTTCCTCCCAAGTAGATGGATTAAAAATAGAGAGATTCCCAAATTGGATGTTGGGACACACACACACACTGGGAATTTTAGTCAGTTCTTCTTCCTCCCAAATAAATGGATTAAAAATAGAGAGATTCCCAAATTGGATGTTGGGACACACAAACATACACTGGGATTTTTGGTGAGTTCTTCTTCACATAGAATTACAGAATTGTTTCAAGTTGGAAAAGACTTCTAAGATCATCAAGTCCAACCTTCTACCCAACACCTCCATGACTGCCAGACCATGTCCCCATCTACTTAGGATGAACTCACCAGAAATCCCTGTGCATAGAATCATTAAGGTTGGAAAACATCTCTAAGATCATCAGGTCCAACCAACAACTCAACACCACCATGGCCCTCAGCACATCTTGAAGCCCCTCCAGGGATGGAGTCTCCAATATAGCCTTAGACAGCCTCTTCCTATGCCTGACCATGCTTGCAGGAGAGAAATTTTTCCTAATATCCAACCTAACCCTCTCCTGGTGCAACCTGAGGCTATTTCCTGTCAACCTACTGCTTGTTACTTGGAGAAGAAGCCAATCCTCACCTGGCTCCAACCTCCTTTCAGGGAATTGCAGAGAGCCAGAAGGTTCTCAGCCTCCTCTTCTCCAAACTAAACACCTTTATCTCAGCCCAAGCAGATGGTTGAAAATAGAGAGTTTTCCAGCAGGTGTTGAGGAACTGGGATTTTTAGTGCACCCTTGCCAGCATGGGGTTGGTGGTGCTGGTCTGGACCTGACTGTGCCAGCAGCAAGGAGCCTGGAGATGTGGTTTCCTGCACACAGAGGGTGCTGGGTGCTTCACTGGGGTAAATCTTTAACTGGTGCCTAGTGCTCTGGCTGAGTGCTCACAGCCATGTGATCCTTCATTAGAGCTGCAGCTGGTGGGTTCACAGGGCTCTGGTGCAGCCATCGTGTTTGCTTACAGCAGATAAAGCTCCTGCTCACCTGTGGTCCCTCTGTCATCCCTGGCCACTGATGGGCAACACCACAGCCTGCCTGGGCACACCAGAGCTTGCTGAGGTGTTAATGGGGTTTGGGTTGTGCTCATGGTGCTAGAGGCACCAGCAGTGCTGTGGGCAGTGGGATGTGGGTGCTCCTGAGTGTGCTGGGGCTTGGAGGAGCCCTGGTATTCAAAGCAGCTTGGCAGCACCATGCCAGTTACGGGCTCAGCTTTGCTGCCAGGGAAGGGGCAGAAGTTGGAGGTGGTTGTGATGAGATGAAGGGTGTTTGGGATCCCTCCTGGCCCTCCATGTGCTGGCACTGGGACATCTCAGTGTCAGAGGTCCTGACAGGAGGTTGGTGCTCACCACAGGGCTGAGCTACTTCTGCAGCAGGTGCTGAGCTGGGTGAGGAAGGTAGGAGGGCAGGTCCTGAGGGCAGGTTACTCACAGGGGCACCTCAAGTCAGCTGCCTTCCTCCTCTTCCTCCTCGTGTGGGAAAGGCCACATCTGAGCTGCAAGCACATCCAAGCACACGAGGTGCCCCCACCAATTTGCAGTGCCGGGGTGGTTGCCTGGCGAGTGGCACCGTGGGTGGCACCACGAGTGGCACAGTGCCATGCTGACTGTGGTGCCAGGACGCTGGGGAAACACAGGACATGGGAAAAGCAGATCTGATGGAGGGGTGCCAGACCCTTATGGCCAGGACCCCATACCCTAGGGTGCTGTGCCCTGCTGAGCGGGCAGCACCATCCTCTCCCGGCTGGTGCGCGGCGCGGGCGAGGGCACTGCTATTTATGGCTGGCTGTAAACAAACTCCCAATGAAAGAAAGTTAATGACCTGAGACTGACGGGAGCCTGCTGGGAATTTTTATAGCCCCTGGGACTCCTCTCTCTGCTAAAAGACAAAATGCAGCAGCGTTTTAACCCAAACCCAAGAGCCCGTGTGATGGGGGGGTGAGGGGGCAGAGGGAGGGGATGCACAGCCCCAGGGTGGGCAGATGGTTTGGAGGGACTGGCTCGGAGTGAGGAGGGGGTTTTTGTGGGGGTACACGGCTAGGACTGGGGTGTGCAGCCCTGGATTTGTTCCTGTGAAGGGAGGCACGCCCTGTGGTTGGGGTTTCTCCTCTCCTAGGTGCTCTTTGCCTCTTGTAGGTCATCTAAGGTCTGGTGAGGAGTGGCTGAGGGGATTGAGGTTGTTTAGTCTGGAGAAGAGGAGGCTAAGAGGAGACCTTATTGCTCTCTACAGCTCCGTGAAAGGAGGTTGCAGTGAGGTGGGATTGGTCTCTTCTCCCTAGTATCAGGTGACAGAAGGAGAGAAAATGGCCTGAAATTGTGCCAGGGGAGGGTTAGGTTGGCAAAGAGGAAACATTTCTCTGTGTTCAGGGATTGGGACAGGTTGCTTGGGGAGGTGTTGGTGTCCCCATCCCTGGAGGTGTTCAAAGCCCACAGGGACGCGGTGGTGAGGGACACGGTTTGCTGGCCATGGCGGGGTTGGGTTGCTGGTTGGACTCACTGATCTTCCAACTAAACCCAGTCCCACAGCTCTGTCTGCATGCTGGCTTAGCTGGGAACCACACACTAATAAAGCCTTAATACCCTGCAGCAGGGAGATTTGCCACCTGGAGATAAACATTCCCACTGCTCGCCAATCCAACCCCAGATGAACAACGAGAGACACCGCGGTGGGGGGAAGGCAGCAGTTCGGGATGCTCTGCAACCCTCCTGCCTGCCCATCCCCTTTTTGATACCTCAGCCAAACACGGATGGATATCAAGGCTGGTGCATCCCAAAGGGATGGGATGGGGAGCATGGCACAGGGTGCCCCACTCGCTGCCTTTGGCCGCTGCCTCCTCGCAGGCGCAGCTCCGTCTGCACGCGCCGCTTGATTTACCGCCGAGAGCTGGCAGTTAAAGCTGACAAATTGAAGGCAGTTTTAAGTGGTTCAGGTTAATTAATAGTCAGGGAAGTATCCTCTTTTTTTTTTTTTTCTCTTTCCCTTTCCATTTTTTCTAAGGGATGCTCTTAGCTTGCAGGGAGAACTGAAGCTCGACTTTCCCTTTGGGAAGGAACGCCACCTGCACGGGTCTGTCCCCCCACGTGAGGAAGGGGGATGGAGGTGGCCTCGGTGCTTGGTGATGTTGTTCCTCCTTTTTTACACCCACAGCTTTGTATTTTGGCTTGAATTTCTCACCTCTCAAGGCTGTTGCTGGAAAGGTGGCATCAGGATGGGATGGGATTGATTGATTGATTGATAATGTGACAAACAGGACCAGGGAGGTCCTCCTGCCCCTGTACTCAGTGCTGGTTAAGCCATACCTTGAGAGCTGTGTCCAGATCTGGGCCCCTCAGTTTAAGAAAGATGTTGAGGTGCTTGAACGTGCTCAGAGAAAGGCAGCAGGGCTGGTGAGGGGGCTGGAGCACAGCCCTGTGAGGAGAGGCTGAGAGAGCTGGGGGTGTGCAGCCTGCAGAAGAGGAGGCTCAGGGCAGAGCTCATTGCTGTCTACAACTACCTGAAGGGAGGCTGTAGCCAGGTGGGGTTGGGCTCTGCTGTCAGGTACAGAACAAGAGGACACAGCCTGAAGATGTGCCAGGGCAGGTTTAGGGTGGATGCTAGGGAGTTCTTCACAGCAAGAGTGATTGGCACTGCAATGGGCTGCCTGGGGGGTGGTGGAGTCCCCATCCCTGGAGGTGTTTAAGAGGAGGCTGGATGAGGCACTTAGTGCCATGGGTTAGTTAATTAGAAGGGTTAGGTGATAGGTTGGACTCGATGATCTCAGAGGTTCTTTTCCAACCTGGTTGACTCTGTGATTTTGGCCTGTGTGTCTGCAGTGTGTCAAACTCCTATTGCCTGTGCCAGTGCTCTTTGGAGATCTGGATCTCCTCTCTTGTCCTGGTGGAATCATGGAATCATTTGGATTGGAAAAGCCCTCTAAGGTCATCAACCCAACACCACCATGGCCACTAAACCACATCCAGATGGTTCTTGAACACCTCCAGTGATGGGGACTCCACCACCTCCCTGGGCAATGACCTGCTGCTTCTGCTGCTGAGATCTGTTCCAGGGCAGCAGCAATCAGCCCATGCTGCTCCAGTAACCAGAGCATTTCCATAGCCACCTGGAGTGATGCAGCCAGGTGGCCACACTGTCCTTGCTTCCGTGGGGGATTCAGAGGTGGGCACCAGTGCTGAGACCCCATCCTGGACTGGGAGCTGAAAAGACACAGAGACGTGGTGCTGAGGGCTATGATTTAGCACCAGGCTCAGGAGAGTTAGAGACTGGCAATTTGAAATGTGGTTTAATGGCCATGGTGCTGTTGGGTTGCTGGTTGGACCTGATGATCTGAAAGGCCTTTTCCAACCAAAACAAGTCCATGATTCTTTGATCCATGGATGGACTAGAGAAGCATCCACTCTCACTGGTTCATGCACACACAACCCAGGTGCTCGCATCTGCCAGTGGAATGGTGCCAAGGGTCCACAGCCTAAGCAGTTAGAACTACCCAGTGGAAAGGCAACACTGACCAGTCTCTGGGCAGCACAGAAAGCCTCTGAGCTGCATGTGATGGAGGAGTCACCATCCCTGGAGGTGTTCAAGCAAAGCCTGGATGAGACACTTAGTGCCATGGTCTGGTTGATTGGCTAGGGCTGGGTGCTAGGTTGGATTGGATGAGCTTGGAGGTCTCTTCCAACCTGCTTGATTCTGTGATCTGTGGTGGCCTTTGTGCACTGGTGCCACAGGGTGTGACAAGGGTGGGCACCTCGAGGCTGTGTCCTGGAGCAGCACAAAGCCTTTATCCAGCCTCATTCCATCTTTCTCAGCTAGACCAGCATGTGGGTGGAAGTGGTGGCTTTCCAGCAGCCCTAATGCTTGGGAGGATGAGAGATGAAGGTTAGGGACCATTTTTTAACTCACTAAAGGGCAAGACAAGCTGGAGTCTGCAGTCCAGAGATATAATTAGTTCGCAGCAGTGGTGCTTTCTTGATTTAGCTTCAGAGAGCAGAACAAGACAAGGATGTTCTACCCAATTAGCAGTAACATCCAGCCTGAGCCTCACTAGGTGAGATAACAAGCTGGGTTTATAGCTCTTCTTCACGGGCTTCTTTTTGGGAAGGGGTGGGGAAGGATGAGAAGAAACCAGTCTTGAATTCATTTCATCAAGGGGGGGATAATGAAGAGCGAGCTCAGAAAGCCCAGAAGTGGGTGGTGCTGCCTTGGCCAAGGCAGGTGATGAAAAGCCATAGGAAGCCAAAGCAGCCTGGGCCGGGGCTGGCTGTCCTGGCAGGCTGTGCTGCAGGGGCCGTGTCCTGGTGAGGACACGCACAAGGGCCACCCACACAGCGTGGCTGTGTCCCATCAGCTGCTGAGAGGGTTTACAGCACGTGGACTGGCAGCTTTGCTCCCTGCTCAGAGGGACTTGGGGCATGTGGGGTGGCTGTCAGGGCTGCCAGCTGTGCCCTGAGCCATGTGCCCCGTTGGGCACACTGGTCTCTAGCTAGATGAACCTAACTGTATCCCCTCTGGGCACACTGGTCTCCAGTGAGGTGACTCCCACCCCCGGGCTGTGTCCCCCAGCAGGCATGCTGGTCCCCAGTGAGGTGAGCTTCAGCTGTGTTCCAGGTGGCACTGGTCCCTAGGTGTGTTCCTTCCTGATTTCCAAGAGGTGACCCCAGCCACATACCCCCGTGGGCACACCAGTCCCCAGCAGAGTGACCCCAGCCAGGTACCCCTGTGGGCACACCAGTCTCCAGCAGAGTGACCCCAGCCAGATATCCCTGTGGGCACACCAGTCCCCAGCAGAGTGACCCCAGCCAGGTACCCCCGTGGGCACACCAGTCTCCAGCAGAGTGACCCCAGCCAGGTACCCCTGTGGGCACACCAGTCCCCAGCAGAGTGACCCCAGACAGATATCCCTGTGGGCACACCAGTCCCCAGCAGAGTGACCCCAGCCAGGTACCCCTGTGGGCACACCAGTCCCCAGCAGAGTGACCCCAGCTGTATACTCCCATGGGCATGCCAGTCCCCAGCGAGGTGACCCCAGCCTTGTCCCCAGCGGGATGACCCCAGCCATGCCCCGAGGGAGGTGACCCCAGCCATGCCCCGAGGGAGGTGACCCCAGCCATGCCCCGAGGGAGGTGACCCCAGCCACGCTCTCTGCGCGGCTCCGGCTGGGTGCCAGCTGCCTGCCAGCGCCGCGTCCCCATTCCGTGGCCAATCGATAGCCATTGATTTTTCCTCCTGTGTAGACCTGGCTGGGCTGAGGCTCTGCAGGGTTCTTGTGTCTGTCTGCCTGTGGCTCTCCTGCCATCAGAGCATCCTGTCCTGGTCCCCAGCACCCCCACCTCCACCACCAGCCCCTGGTGAAGCTCAAAGATGCTCAAAAATCCAGGCTTGGAGGAAGTCTAGAAAACTCAGATCTGATTAAGGGGGTTTCTGCTCTTCATGTGGGTTAGTTCCAGGCTGCTCCCCTTCTCCCAGCACCCCCAGTTCCCTCCCAGGGGCCCCCAGCTAAGATGTGGCTCTAGGAGCTGGTGGGGACCTGCTGAGTTTGGAGCTGGTGGCATTAAGGGCAGCTACGGGAGCAGAATGGCTCAGTACTTCCCTGAGAGTGCCCAGTGTGGGGCATCCCTGGGGAAGACAGAAGGGTCTCAGGATGGGGGGGACAGTCTCCCTCTCAGTGTCCCCACCTCTGCAGCTATCCCTCTTTCATAGGGTAGAGCCAGGGGATGGGATAGGAGGCTGCTGTCCCCTCCCTTGTCCTTCCTGTCCCCTTGCCAGACAGTTTGACAAGTTTATGGACACTGTCCCATGCTGTGGGATGCCCTGGCCACATGGGGACACTTGAGGCCTTTCCCAGTCCATCTTGGGGAGCATCTCCCCTTGGCAGGGGCAGGACAGAGGGGTGGGGACAGCCTAGCTCTTGGCATTCGGGGGTAGGGATGAGGTCAGCCCAGCCCTTGTCATCTTAGGGCTGAGATGGGGAGAGCCTTGCTTCTGTGGTCCTGGGACTGGGATGGGGACAGCCTGGATCTTGTCCCTTTAGGACTGGGATGGGGGCATCCTGGCTCTTGTCCTTTTGGGACTGGGATGGGGGCATTCTGGCTCTTGTCCTTTTGGGACTGGGATGGGGACAGCCTGGATCTTGTCCCTTTAGGACTGGGATGGGGGCATTCTGGCTCTTGTCGTTTTGGGACTGGGATGGGGGCATTCTGGCTCTTGTCCCTTTAGGACTGGGATGGGGGCATTCTGGCTCTTGTCCTTTTAGGACTGGGATGGGGGCATCCTGGCTCTTGTCCTTTTAGGACTGGGATGGGGACAAGCTGGCACTTGTCTTTTTAGGACTGGGATGGTGACAGCCCAGCTGTCCTCATTCTGGGCCAGGAATGAGGACAGCTTGGTTCTCATCATCCTGAGACCGAGAGGAGGCCAGCCAGGCTCATGCCATCCTGGACCAGCGCTGGGGCCAGCCCAGCTCTCCTCCTCCCCACCGGGAGCAGCCGCAGAGCCGCTGCTCTGCAGCCTCCTTCCCACCCCGCAATGATCATCAGCTCTCGTCGTAATCATTAAGACTATTAGAAGGCAATGTTGGCTCGCAGCTCCTGTCAGGCTTCCCCTTCTGCTTTGCCAACGTGCACAATTAATGCCAATCAGCCTTGGGGGGGGGGGGGCGGGGGGGAGCAGCCAGCTCCTCACGCTCTCAGCAGCTCCTGGCAGCGTTTGCCATCCCAGCTTGTAGGGTTTTGGTGCCCTGGCTCTAAACATCTGAGGGAAACTCTCTGCTCCTTTTAATTACTCAACGTTCAGCAGCTCACTCCTGGGGAAGGAGGGAAGGGGGAAGCAGAGCTTTGGGAAATGAGTATATAAATCTTACAAGATGCCTGATTTTTCCCTGTTTAGTAGCTGCCCTTTTGTTGTTGTTTGTTTCTTTTGGTTCAGGAGGTTGAGGGGAGACCTTTTGGCTCCTCTAGGGCTCCTTCAAGGAGGTCATAGCGAGGTGAGTGAGGGTCAGGCTCTTCTCCCAGGTTACAAGTGGTAGGATGAGAGGAAATGGCTTCAAGTTGCACCGGGAGTGGCTTAGGTTGGATATTAGGGAAAATTTATTCATCCAAAGGGTCATCAGGGATTGGAAGAGGCAACGGAGTCCCCATGCCTGGAGGGGTTGAAAAGATCACAGGATGTTAGGGGTTGGAAGGGACTCAAGGAGATCATCGAGTCCAACCCCCCTGCCAGAGCAGATGTTTGGATGAGGAGTTTAGGGAGAGGAGATCTTAGGAATGCTTGCAAACGTCTGGAGGGTGGGTGTCAAGAAGAAGGGACCAGGCTGTTTTCAGTGGTGTCCTGTGACAGGGACAAACTGGAACCTGAGAGGTTCCATCTGAACAGGAGGAGGAAATTCTCTGCTGTGAGGGTGCTGGAGCCCTGAATCAGGCTGCCCAGAGAGGTTGTTGAGTCTCCTTCTTTGGAGAGCTTCCAAACTCACCTGGACATTGTGATCCTGGGCAAGCTGCTGTGGGTGCCCCTGCTTGAGCAGAGGATTGAGCTGGCTCATCTCCAGACGTCCTTTCTAACCCCTACCATGCTATGACTCTACGACCAGCCAGGCAGTTCTCCCTCCCTTCCCTGTGTTGTTTTCTCCTTATAAAGCTGATTACCCTACAAGGGAACCCCAAAAGCAGGTTGAGCTGAGGAGAAAAGGCGGTGGGGGGAAGAGCAGGAGTTGCTTGACCCGGCTGGGGGACTAATCCTCGTTACCAAAGTACACATCAATTATCAGAATTCCTGCAGTAATCTCCAAGATCTATCTTTTCTGCTGAAGCAGCTCATTACTGAGCACCATTCATTTCCAGCTCTCCGGGTGAGAAGGGTTTAAATCTCCAGAGCTTTGTGTTGCAAAATAGACTCAGGGTGATGGACTCCCCTTAAATATTGAAAGGATCAAGTTGATTGCTTTTTTTTTTTTTCCTTAATTTGTTTAGTTTCCCTTCTGTTTTCCACCCTTTTTTCCCCCATCAGGATGAGGTGAGGGTAGGAGGCTGGTTGGGAATCACCTCCCCAAGGGTCGGTGGGGTGATGTGACTCCCACATCTCCCTGACCTCAGCCAGCGCTGCAAAAGGAGGGAAGGAGGTTTCCCCAGGCTACCCTGGCAAGTCTCTGAGCCTGTGCCAAGCTCAGCCATGGGCACAGGCAGGGCTTTTGTCTGCCAGTTGGGCAGGGCTGGGGCAGGAGACAGGCACAGAGCCCCTTTGTGTGCAGCTGCACCCTGAGGCGGGCAGGGGCAGCGGCGATGGAGCAGGGTGCGGGGATGGAAGCAGCTGTGGGGATGGGGAGTTGGTGTCCAGGGATGGGGAGCAGTGGGATGTAGGGATGGGGGGGGAGTGGGTACCCAGGGATGGGGAATTGGTACCTGTGGATTAGAAGTGGGACCCAGTGATGAGTTACAGGGTGCAGGGATGGGTGCCTGGGTTCTTGGGGAGAGGAAGACAGTACTCAGGGGTAGGATGTTGGTACCCAGGATTGGGAGCAGGATGCAGGGATCAGGATCAAGGGACGGGGAGCAGAATATAGGGGTGTTGAGTGGGTACTTAGGGGTGGGGAGTGGGTGCGTGTAGATAGAGAGTGGCACAAAGGGATGGGAAGGAGGATGTAGGGGTAGGGAGCAGGTACACAGGGATGTGGAGTGGGGTCCAGGGACAGAATGGAGAAGGTAGGGATAGGGAGCAGGTGCACAGGGATGTGGAGTGAGATCCAGGGATGGAAAGGAGGATGCAGGGATAGGGAGCAGGTACACAGGGGTGTGGAGTGGGATCCAGGGATGGAAAGGAGGATGTGGGGATAGGGAGGTGGTACTCAGGGGTGGGGAGGAGGATGCAGGGATAGGGAGCAGGTACACAGGGGTGTGGAGTGGGATCCAGGGATGGAGAGGAGGATGTGGAGGTAGGGAGATGGTACACAGGGGTGTGGAGTGGGATCCAGGGATGGAGAGGAGGGTGTGGGGGTAGGGAGATGGTACACAGGGATAGGGAGGAGGATGCAGGAGTAGGGAGCAGGTAGCCAGGGATGTGGAGTGGGAGGCAGGGCCGGGGAGCAAGCCCCGGGGCTGGGGCAGGGGGCGGCGCGGGGCGCTGTGTGCGCTGCCGCCGAGGCTCTGTGCAAACACGTTAATTTGTTTTCTTTCTTGCCTCGCCTTTCAGGGTAATTGGTTGCATTTGAAGCCTTTGTGAAAGCCTTTGATTATAGTAATTTCAGCAGCACGATCTACCCTGGATTCCTTCGTCAGATTCTTTCAGAGCTCAGGCGCTCAGGGGCTGTAATTAGGCAGCGGCGCTCGCCTGGCTGCCGGGCACGGACGGGCAGCTGGGCACCACGCTGCTGCCACACTGACCACGGGACCACCGAGGGCTCTGTCACTGGGGAAGGCAGGAGAAGCCGTGCTTGATGCTGGGGAGATTTGGTTTGTGCAATGTTTGTAGAGAAATAGGATCCTGGAATGGTTTGGGTTGGAAGGGACCTCGAAGGTCATTCAGTTTCATCTCCCCTGCCATGGGCAAGGACACCTCTCGCTAGACCGAGCAGCTCAAGGCCTGAATATCTCCAGGGAGAGGGCATCCACAACCTTCCTGGGCAACCTGTTCCAGTGTCTCCTCACCCTCACTGTTAAGAATTTCTTCCTAATCTCCTGTCTAAATCTGAGTAACAAATTAGAGGGGAGATGGACATCGAGGCAGCTACTGCCTGCATGCTGTGCACTGACCCTGCCGGGACCCCAGGGCACCAAAATCACCAAAGGCACCCGAGCAGGGCCCTGACCTTTGCTAACAGGGCTGCTCCACGCTTTGCTCCTGGCATTCCATTCCCAGTCCCATGGAATGACCTTCTCAGCAGCACTGTGCCAGCATCTGCCACTTCCAATTACCCACCGCAGCTCAGCGCCGCGGCTGCTCCTCCTCAGCACCAGGCTTTCCTCCTCTGTGGCAGGATGGCAGCAGGTCAGGGAGGGACATTGCACTGAGGTCCCTGACCCACCCATCTCAGAGACCCACAGGAACCCACCAATGCTGCCCAGAGCTGCAGGGTGCTGGAGACAACTCTTGAGTTTCCAGGATCATTATTAACCTGTTCGAGAGCTGTTCCTGCTCGCAGCTAAAATAGATCTTTAATCTCTGCCCAAAATAGCTCATTTGATGAGAGGCCTCCTTAAAGCTGACACATAAATTTAACCAGGCTGCCCGAGCCCTGCATGAGGAGGTCTGCAAATGCTCAGCAGCACTCCAGTCCCTGGGTTTAATTCCCTTCTTATGGACTCATCTCTCACCTTTGTTTCTTCCGTCGGGGTTGTTTGTACTGGTCAGGAGGTGGTTTGCTTGTGTCTCCTGCTCTGTGTCTCTTTCCCACCCTGCTTGTGAACAAAAGGCAATTTTGGGGTGTTTTTTGGTGGTGATTTTCTTGCACAATCCCAGGAGGTTCTCCTTGGAGCTGCCACAGGAGGAGAAACCTCTGGGATGGATAGCAGAGACCTCCCCTTGTTGCTGCCCTAAGGTCCCAGCAGTGATGGGATGCTCTGGCCAAGTCCTAGTGTGGGCTTGTAGCTCTCAGTGCCACTCTGTCGACTGTGCCATGGCTGGTGAGTTCTGTGCCACCCTGGTGTCATGGCAGCTCCAAAAAGCCACCTATCCAGCTGGCAGTTGGGCAGCAAAATGTTTCCTTCATAAGTGAAGGCAGCAGGAAGTGGGGAGCAACAACAGCTGCCCCCAGGGTGAGGCTGAGATGGGGACAGGAGCAGTGCCTGGCCCTGGCTGGCCCCATGTGCCTCAGGGTGTCCTCAGTGCTGGAGTAGACTCTCCAGTCCCATCCCATCCCTTCTCTGTGCAGGGTGCACTCAGGAGAGGCTTTTGTACCCACAGCCCTGGTGAGATGTCCACCCACACCTCCACTGGGATGTGCACCAGTGGGTGTGTGCACATTCTCCATGGGAGTTTCCCTGCAGGCTCTGTCTCATGGGGTGGGTGACGATGAAGAAGTTTAGGTCTGAGTGACCCCAGGAGCATGCAGCTGAGCAGGATTGAGCCCCAAGGTTCAGACCCTCAAGCTGAGGGTGCAGTTTTACCAGTGCCAACCCAGTCCTGATCTCTTCACCTAGAGAAGGGTCTGGAGAACAGGTTTGGGGAGGAGCAGCTGAGGGAGCTGGGACTGTTCAATCTGGAGAAGAGGAGGCTGAAGGAAGATCTCATTAGAGGTTGGAGTGTGGTGAGGGTTGGTCTCTTCTCCCTGGTATCAGGTTGACAAATGAGAGGAAATGGCCTGAAGTTGTGCCAGGGGAGGGTTAGGTTGGAGATGAGGAAGTTTCTTTGCTGCAAGAGTGGTCAGGGATTGGCACAGGCTGCCCAGGGAGGTACTGGAGTTGTTCAAGAAACACATAGATGTGGTGCTAAGGGACACAGTTTGGTGGCCATGGTGGTTGGACTGGATGGTCATAGAATAGGAGAATCAGTCAGGGTTGGAAGGGACCACAAGGATCACTTTGTTCCAGACACCCCCTGACATGAGCAGGGACACCTCACACTAGATCAGGCTGCAAAGAGCCTCATCCAGCCTGGCTATCCCTTCAGGGATGAGGCTTCCACCACCTCCCTGGGCAACCCATTCCAGGCTCTCACCACCCTCATGCTGAAGAACTTCTCCCTGACACCCAGTCTAAATCTCCCCATTTACAGCTTTGTTCCATTCCCCCCGCTCCTATCCCTACCTGACAGCCTAAAAAGTCCCTCCCCAGCTTTCTTGTAGCCCCCTTCAGATACTGAAAGGCCACAATGAGGTCACCTCAGAGCCTTCTCCTCTTCAGACTGAACAGCCTCAACTCCCTCAGTCTCTCCTCATAGCAGAGCAGCTCCAGCCCTCTGATCATCCTCGTGGTCCTGCTCTGGATGCATTCCAGCATATCCATAGCCCTCTTCTAACAGGGGCTCCAGAACTGGACGCAGTACTCCAGGTGGGGTCATAGAATCAAGCAGGTTGGAAGAGACCTCTGAGCTCATCCAGTCCAACCTATCACCCAGCCCTGTCCAGTCAACCAGACCTTGGCACTGACTGCCTCACCCAGTCTCACCAGTGCAGAGCAGAGAGGGAGGATTCACTTCCCTCGCCCTGCCGCTTGCACTTCCCTTAGAAGGCTTTTCCAACCCAAACGATTTCCCCATGGCTGCAGGGCACAGGTTGCTCCTCCAACCTCCCAGCCCCCTTCCTCCCCCAAAGCTCCCCCTCTGCCTCCCCAGTGAGATCCCAAGCAGTGCAATAATCACTTCCAGCATCATTATCCCTGGCAAACCCCAGCTCCCAGTTTTAATCAGAGAGGAGCCGGTGTTGCTTTAAGATCTGCGGGTTTTAAAGATCACAAGAGGGGTTAGAGAAAATTACCCTTGACTCTGCCATGCTAATGTAATCTCTAACCAGATCTGCAGCTCTGCAGCTAAAATTGCTTTTTAGATTAACATTTAATTATTAACAGGGCCCCCTGAAAGGCCTGGGGCTGGAGCACACGGAGAGGAGCGGATTAGCTGCCAGCGGGCACCGGGAAGGTCGTGGCGCGGCTGGTGGCACCCTGCCAATGCTTTAGTGCAGCCCCTGGCACCAAAACTTCTGGGTGCCTCCCTCAGGTTTTGTGGTTGGGGGTGATCTTTCCTTTCCAGTGAAGGTGGTTAGACACTGGAGCAGGTGGTGCAGGGATGTTGTGGATGGTCCCTCCCTGGAGGTGTTCAGATTGGAGGGGGCTTTGGGCAACCTGGGTTAGTGAGAGGTGTCCATGCCCATGGCAGGGGGGTTGGAACTGGATGGTCTCAAAAGGACTCTTCCAACCCAACCCATCCTGTGGTTCCTGTGCTCACCTGCTGAGGAGTTGCTCATAGAACCACAGAATGGTAGGGGTTGGAAGAGACCTCTGGAGACATCCAGTCCAACCCCCCTGCCAAGTCAGGGGCACCTAGAGAAGGGCACACAAGAACACATCCAGGTTGGTTTGGAATGTCTCCAGAGATGGAGATCCATCACTGCTCCAGGGCTCCCTCACCCTTAAATTAAAGAAGTTCCTCCTCATGTTCAGAGGAAACTTCTGATGTTCCAGTCTGTGCCCATCACCCCTTGTGACAGGTCTCAGGGCACCACTGATAAAAGCCTGGTGCCATCCTCCTGACACCCACCCTCGAAGTATTGATCAGCATTGATCAGATCCCTCTCAGTCTGCACTTCCCAGACTCCAAACCCCCAATTCCCTCAGCTTTTCCTCCTCACAGAGATCTTCCAAGGCCCTTCAGCATCTTTGCAGCCCTTTGCTGTCTCCTCTCCAGCAAGTCCCTGTCCTCCTTGAACTGGGGAGCCCAGAACTGGGCAGAGCATTCAGTGCCCTCTGCTGCTGTGAATCTAGGTGGAAGATGGACAGGCACAAGCTGGCACTAACAGCTGCCAACATCACCATGGTGCCAGGTGGCAACACTGACCCAGATCCTGCTTGGCTTGGCATAGGGTGGGCACCCTCTGTGCATGGAGGGCAAACCTTCCTCATCCTCAGAGGAGGGATAGGAAACCACTTCTGATGGGAAACCTCTTCTGAAGGGCAACCAGTTCTGATGGGGAGCCAGTTCTGGTGGGAAACTAAGGTCCATGTAGCCCAGGGATGCTGGCTGTGCCTCTGGCAGGGCATCTGTCCCTCCAATCCTAATCTAGGGCAGGGTGTCCCTGCCCATGGCAGGGGGATTGGAGCTGGGTGACCTCTGTGGTCCCCTTCCAACCCTGACTCTATGATTCTATGATTCAATGTCCCCAGCTCAGTGGGGTGGTAGGTTCCTCCTCCACCCCAGCTCTGAGGGATGAGGGACAAAGGTGTCCCTGGTTGCAGCAGGTAGCCCTGGCACCGTGGCACTGCTGGTGGGGTTTCCATTGGCACACCAGGCCCCAGCGTTGCCAGCTTGTGAGGGCTGCTGCCAGCCTTGCCCTCACTCCCACGCTGTCTGTCTGTCTGTCTGACTGGCACTGTCAGAAGCCAGGTTGACCTGATCACCTTCTGTCCTTGTGTTGAACCCAGCACTGGCTTTTAATATCTGTGAGTGGGGGAGAGCCACAGCAGGCTGAGTCTGAGAGCTTTGCAGCGTCCCCATTCCTGCCTCTGTTCCTCTCCCACCCCCAAAACCTCCTTTCTTTTTCCAATGGGCTTTGCACCCCAGGCTACCCAGACACCCCCCTGGGGAAGGATGCTCACATTGTGACCTTTCAGCATCTGAAGGAGGCTTACAAGAAAGCTGGGGAGGGACTTTTTAGGCTGTCAGGTAGGGATAGGACTGGGAGGAAAGGAACAAAGCTGGAAATGGAGAGTTTCAGACTGGATGTTAGGAAGAAGTTCTTCACCATAAGGGTGGTGAGAGCCTGGAATGGGTTGCCCAGGGAGGTGGTGGAAGCCTGGAGGTGTTTAAGACCAGGCTGGATGAGACTCTAGACAACCTGCTCTAATGTGAGGTGTCCCTGCCCATAACAGGGAGGGGTTGGAACTGTCTGATCCTTATGGTCCCTTCCAACCCTGGCTGATTCTATGATTCTGTGATGGATTCTCTATTGCACCAAAGCCTGGATGCTCACCAAGCCCTCATCCTTCGCTTTTCCCACGCCCGAGGCTTGCTGCTGCCCAGCCAGACCCAGTTCAAGCTGAGGAGACTTTAGAAGTTCCCTTCCCCCCCCCCTCCCTTCCTTCCACACCCCCAGCCTCGTCCCATCACATTTTCTTTTATCTAAATCCTTGCCTGCAAAAGCCTCCATCGACAGCTGCGCAGGCCTTATCTCGCCGGAGGGACCTTCGCTGGGCTCGCCGAGGAGATAAGCCAGACTTATCAGCTGCTGATGTCAGAGGAGGTGCCAAACCCTCCCATCATGGAGAGGGGGAGAGGGGTTTTTAGACAGAGAGGGGAGGGTGGGGTGAGGTGTTTTTTTTTATTGTTATTAAAGTCACAAAGACCTTGGGCTTATAAATAGTGAGATGGAGAGATAGGGATTGCAAATCAGCCAGCCTGGGGGTGGGGACGAGCAACCAGAGAGGGGGGCTGGAGAGGGATGGAGTGGGGTGATGCTGGGGATGGGGAGTAGTGGGGGTTGGGGTTACTGGGGGGATGACTCTGCTCTGGGTGTTTCTGAGGGAGCCAGCTCCTGGCAGCCCTGAGGGATTCAGTTGCTGGCAGCCCAGAAGGATCCCCCACTTGTGGCATCCCCAGGGGCTCCCAGTCTTGGTGTGCACAAAGCACCCCTCTGCTGCCATCCCTGAGGGACCCAGCTCCTGGCATCCTTGAGGGATTCAGTTTCTGGCATCCCTGAGGGATTCAGTTTCTGGCATCCTTGAGGGATTCGGTTTCTGGCAGCCCAGAAGGATCCCCCACTTGTGGCATCCCCAGGGGCTCCCAGTCTTTGTGTACACAAAGCACTCTGCTGCTGCCATGCCTGAGGGACTCAGCTCCTGGCATCCCTGAAGGACCCAGCTCCTGGCAGCCCTGAGGGATTCAGTTCCTGGCATCCCAGAAGGATCCCCTACTTGTGGCATCCTCAAGGGCCCCCAGTCTTGGTGTGCACAAAGCACTCTGCTGCTGCCATGCCTGAGGGACTCAGCTCCTGGCATCCCCAAGGGATTGTGCTCTTGGAGTCCACAAGGAACCTCACTGCTGCCATGTCTGATGGACCCAGCTCCTGGTATCTCTGAGGGACTCTGCTCCTGGCACCCCTGAAGCATTCCAATCTATGCCTGGGGAGAACTCTGCTTCTGACATCTCTAAGAAACTCTATTCCTCATATCCCTGAGGGACTCCAGTCCTGCCATCCCTGGGGGACCCTGCTTCTGGCATCCTTGAGGAACCCAATTCCTCATGGCCCTGAGGGACCTTGCTCCTGGTGTCTCCAGGAGACCCCCTTCTTGGTGTCCTCAAGGGACCCCGTTTATGGCATCGAGGAATGCTGCTCCTGCAGTCGGTGAGAGACCCCACTCCTGGTGTCCCCAAGAGTGGGGACACTGCCTCTGTACCATGAGGCCACTGGTGTGGGCTGGGCAGAGGCTGTGGGGACTCCAAAACTGCTGAGTGTTGTCTTTGGTGGCGTGGAAGAGGCAGAGCAGCTTGAGCTAAATCGGATCCTGCTGATTGGAATTAGTTCCCATGCAGATGGAGCTAACTAAGCCAGCTCCCAATTCCCATCAGCTGATTCAGGGGCTTTTCTGAGTGGCATTAACAAAATGCCACCGTGGCACAGATGCCCATTGTGCCAGGTAACCCACCCACTCACCTATGGACACAGTCTCAAGTTGTGCCAGGGGGAGGTCTAGGAGGAAGTTGTTGGCAGAGAGAGTGATTGGCATTGGAATGGGCTGCCCAGGGAGGTGGTGGGGTCGCTGTGCCTGGGGTGTTGAAGCCAAGCCTGGCTGGGGCACTTAGTGCCATGGTCTGCTTGATTGGCCAGGGCTGGGTGCTAGGTTGGGCTGGCTGAGCTTGGAGGTCTCTTCCAACCTGCTTGAATCTATGATTCTATGGCTCCTTTAGGGCCTCCAAGGAGGAAGACAGGGGGTACCCAACAGGGTGCCAGGGTGGCACTGTGTTCCTTGTGCTTCTGAAGCTTGCCTGTGAAGGTGGGGTGGAGCTGTCAGAAAAATTGTCCCCACTGTGTGACACTGGGAGACAGGGGCAGGGCTGGGGGCTGGATTAATGGGAGGCTTTATTTAGTTTGGCATCTGGCTCCTGCATCTCTGCTGGCTGCTGCTGCTGCTGCTGCTGCTGCTGCTGCTGCTGCTGCCTGAGGTCAGGATGGCTCCAACAGGGTGCTGCTGGGACCCCACTGATGGGTGCCCAGATGCAGCAGCACCTAAGGGTGCCTGGTCACCAGCATCCTCCTTTCCCTGGGCTGGGGCTGTGTCTTCACCCTCCCTCCTGTTGGCATCCAGATTTGGTGACCCAGCAGTGGCCACATCCTGTGCCCTGGGGGCTGCTTGGCCTTTCAGCTTGCCCCATGGCACCCCTGGGTGCTTTGTTCTTGTTCCCTGGGGAGCAGCAGGGATCAGATGGTGCCACTAAAGCCGTGCCTGGGGCACAAGGACAGGGCCAGGGACACGAAGATAAGCACATAGGGACAGTGCCATGAGGCATCATCCCAGCAAGGTGCAGGGGAGGAGGTGACGTCCATCCACTAATCGTCCAGATGGTGACACCCAGCAGGACACCAGCCCCAAGGTTACTGCGTAGGTGAGGCTCAGGTGCCTGGTGCCAGCCTCCCACACATGACCACAGGTGTCCTGACCCATGCCCAACCCCACAGGGCCAGGGTTGGTGTGATGGGCACGTGCCAGGGTGGGGATGATAGGGGACCTGGTGGATGAGGAGCTGGATATGAGCCAGCAATGGGCACTTGCAGCCCAGAAAGACAGTGGCATCCTGGGCTGCATCAAAAGCAGTGTGACCAGAGGTGGAGAGAGGGCATTCTGCCACTCTGCTCGGGTAAGACCTCACCTGCAGGGCCCAACACAAGAGGGATGTGGAGCAGGTCCAGATGAGGCCACAAAGATGATCAGAGGGCTGGAGCACCTCTCTACAAGGACAGGCTGGGAGAGCTGGAGGAGAGAAGGCTCTGGGGAGACCTTAGAGCTGCATTTCACACTGAAGTGGGCAACAGGAAGGCTGGGGAGAGAGACTGTTCAGAAGGGTAGGACAAGGGGCAGTGGTTTGAAAGTGAAGCAGAGCAGGCTTAGGTTGGACAGCAGGACAGCAGGACAGTGAGGAGACACTGGCGCAGCCGTTGAGACCCCCACCTCTGGAGACATCCAAGCTCAGACTCAATGCATCCCTGGGCAGCCTGCTCTGGCTGGGGATGCCTGTGCTGGCTGCAGGGAGGCTGCACAAGATGCCCTCGGTAGGTCCCTTCCAGCTCCATGTGCAATCTATGACTCCACCAGCCTGGGGAACAGGCTTGGGGGCGAGGAGGGGGCTGAGTAACAAACCCCCCTGAAAAATCCCTCTGGGAGGAAGGAGAGGAAGAGTCACGAGCTCCTTGGCAGTCCAAAGGGAACCTGGGAAGGCTGGGAAAGAGAAGCACTTCATTCTCTTCCTCAAACTGCCTTAATTCCTGCCTGATTGGAACGGGCAGATTCGAAAATTACCAGTAAGCGACGCCAGCAAATGGATCCGGCTGCTCCCCTGGCTGCAGGCTGCCTTAACAAAGGAGATGTAATGCACGAAATAAAAACACCTCCCTGCCCTTCCCCCCCCCTTCCCCTCTTTCTCTTCTCCCCTTCTTTTTTTTTTTTCCCCCTTTTTTTTCCCTCCCTCCCCCCCCTCCTCCACTCCTCCTTTAAGACAGTAATAGGAGAAAATTGGTTTTGAAACTGAATAAAAGTCCCTTTCAGAGGAAATCATTTCAGGGTACCTTTTATTAGTATTATTTTTTTTTTCTCTCTCTCTCTCTCTCTTTTTTTTTTGCTGCTGCTGCAAGTAAAATAGTGAATAATGAAAGGTGGTTACATGATTGTCTTTCATTTAGAGAGCGGCGAGGACAGATGGAATCTAGGGGAGAGAGAGAGAGAGATGCAGGATTGGGATAATTGCCTGGTAACAAGGAGCTTGTTGTGAAATTAGGATCTTCAGAAAGTAGGGAGGGAGGGGGGGGGGAGGGGGAAAAAAAAGGCAAGGGGGAAAAAATAAAAAGAAGGCTTTTACTCATGAATACTTCATTATTAGGAGAAAACAGCACAATTTGGGTTCTCCAGGCACCTGCTCGCTGCAAGATGCTTTCCTCTTCCCCCCCACCTCTGGCCCTGCTGCCTCCCAACCCTGCTCTTGCTCCTCCTCACACCTTTGGCTGGTGAATTTCTCTCCCTTCACTGAGTTGGTAGTTGTGGGGCGAGCAGGGTGAGGTGTTCAGGCTCCTCAGGAGGGGCCTGGGTCTGGCACTGATACCCACTGTGGGTGCTGAGCAGTCAGCCTGGGGACTGTGGCACTGATACCCACTGTGGGTGCTGAGCAATCAGCCTGGGAACTGTGGCACTGATACCCACTGTGGGTGCTGAGCAATCAGCCTGGGGACTGTGGCACTGATACCCACTGTGGGTGCTGAGCAATCAGCCTGGGGACTGTGGCACTGATACCCACTGTGGGTGCTGAGCAATCAGCCTGGGAACTGTGGCACTGATACCCACTGTGGGTGCTGAGCAATCAGCTTGGGGACTGTGGCTCTGGTACCCACTGTGGGTGCTGAGCAATCAGCCTGGGGACTGTGGCACTGATACCCACTGTGGGTGCTGAGCAATCAGCTCAGGGACTGTGGCACTGGTACCCACTGTGGGTGCTGAGCAATCAGCTCAGGGACTGTGGCACTGGTACCCACTGTGGGTGCTGAGCAATCAGCCTGGGGACTGTGGCACTGGTACCCACTGTGGGTGCTGAGCAATCAGCCTGGGGACTGTGGCACTGATACCCACTGTGGGTGCTGAGCAATCAGCCTGGGGACTGTGGCACTGGTACCCACTGTGGGTGCTGAGCAATCAGCCTGGGGACTGTGGCACTGATACCCACTGTGGGTGCTGAGCAATCAGCTCAGGGACTGTGGCACTGGTACCCACTGTGGGTCCTCAGCAACCAGCTCAGGGACTGTGGTATTGATACTCACTGTGGGTCCTGGGCACAGCTTGAGGAACACCCATCTGTGCTCTGCTGCCTGCTGGGTGATGGTCACAAGCTGTGCCAGTGTGTGCCTGAGGCCACCATGCCATGCAGCCTTCTTGCCAGCAGCAGGGAATGTGGCACATGTCCTGGGTGGCTGCAGAAGATTGTTTGCCTGTGAGGAAGTGATGTGCCCAGCTGTGCCACTCATCCATGACCTCCAGCTGTGCCATGCAGCCATGACACCCAGCCCAGACCTCCAGCTGTGCCATGCAGCCATGATACCCAGCCTAGATCTCCAGCTGTGCCACCCAGCCATGACACCCAGCCCAGACCTCCAGCTGTGCCATGCAGCCATGATACCCAGCCCAGACCTCCAGCTGTGCCATGCAGCCATGATACCCAGTTGAGACTTCCAGCTGTGCCACCCAGCCGTGATACCTACCCAAGAGCTCCAGCTGTGCCACCCAGACAAGACCTCCAGCCATGCCACCTACTTGTGACCTCCAGCCCTCAGAAGAGTGATGGTTCAGAAGCTGTGATGCCAGGGGACTGGCACCACTGCCTGCTTTTCTGCTACTCCTGTCCACGTCTCCCTGCTCTCTCCAAGCAGCAGATATCAGCCTTGGTGCCAGCCAGAGCAGTGGGAGGTGTCAGCAGCAACTGGTGACAGTTCCTGCCCTCCGTGGCAGCTCATCAGGGATGTACAATTAGCAGAGCAGTGGCACTGATGACTTTGGCCTGACCCCTCCAGCTTTCATCAAGCTGATTTTGATGCCAGCTGGGAGCTGGCGACAGATCCCAGGACCCTGAGTGGCATTTTCACACCATCCTTACCCAGCCTTGGCTGGAGCTGACAGGGTCATTTGCTGCTGGGAGGTGCTGACTGGCACATAGGCAGAGCAGTCTGGCACTGCCAGGGATGTGGTGCCAAGGGATGCCCCAGCTCTGCCCCCATCCTGGTGGGAAGCTTTGCAGGGAGTACAAATCATGTCAAATCCCAGCACGGTAGGGGTTGGAAGGGAGCTCTACAGATCAGGGTTGGAAGGGAGCTCTACAGATCAGGGTTGGAAGGGAGCTCTGCAGATCAGGGTTGGAAGGGAGCTCTGCAGATCATCCAGTCCAACCTCCCTGCTCAAGCAGGGGCATCCACAGCAGCTTGCCCCCCATCCTTTAGCTCTTGCTGAGCATTGCTCAGATGCCCTCTAGAGCTGCTCTTCTGCAGGCTCCACAGCCCCAGGGCTCTCAGCCTTTCCTCCTCACAGAGCTGCTCCAGGCTCCTCAGCATCTTTGGAGCCCTAAATCACCTATAAATCACCCACTGAGACCTTCATCTTTATTTTAGCTACTTGCAGATTTATTTCAGGCTTTCTGAGTTATTTCTCCATCTCCACAGGGACTCTCAGCATTGTGTGTGCCCTTGGTGGGCACTGCCAGCTCTTGTCCCAACTGCTCTGCCTGGGGAGTGGCTGGGTGGAGAGAAGGGTGGAAGGCAGTGGTTGGGTGGGCAGAAGGATGGTGGGAAGCAGCTGAGTGGGCAGAATGTGTGGAGGGCAGTGGCTGGGTGGGCAGAAAGGTGGTGAGAAGCAGCTGAGTGGGCAGAAGGGTGTTGGGAAGTAGATGGGTGGGTAGAAGGGTGGTGGGCAGTGGCTGGGTGGGCAGAAGGATGGTGGGAAGCAGCTGGGTGAGCAGAAGGATGGTGGGCAGTGGCTGGGTGGGCAGAAGGGTGGTGGGAAGCAGATGGTGGGCAGTGATTGGGTGGGCAGAAGGGTGGTGAGAAGCAGCTGAGTGGGCAGAATGTGTGGAGGGCAGTGGCTGGGTGGGCAGAAGGATGGTGGGAAGCAGCTGGGTGAGCAGAAGGATGGTGGGCAGTGGCTGGGTGGGCACAAGGGTGGTGGGAAGCAGCTGGGTGAGCAGAAGGTTGGTGGGCAGTGGTTGGATGGGCAGAAGAGTGGTGAGAAGCAGCTGGGTGGGCAGAAAGTGGGATGGGCAGTGGTAGGGGACAAGTCCCCTCACCTCACTGGCATTTCTCTTCTCTTGGCAGGACCCAGGGTGGCACTGCCCACCACCACAGCCAGACCATGCTGGCCTGTCTGCAGAGGACCCAGAACCCCCCAGCCCAACATCTCCCCTGCCCCAACAAGGCGCTGGAGCCACGCAAGTGTAAGTGCTGAGAGCTGGGGGTGGGGGAGGGGGTGTCACCGACTTTGATGCTGCTTCCTTCATTGAAAGAGACATTGATTTAATTGATAATTAAAGAGAGCAGGAGAAGCAGGGGAGGAAGAAGAAGGGGAGGGGAGGGGGGGGGGAAGAGGTTGGAGGAAGGAGACAAGATAAGCAAATTAAATCGGGTTGCTCTGCTTGATAAGTGGAACTTTGTAGCAGAGCTGTCTGGGCTGCAGGATGGCAGAGGAAGATGCAGCCCTCTCCAAACCTCTCCCACCCCCTTCCTCGACCTCCCCTTCCCCTAATTACTTCCCTGATTTTCGCTGCAGCTCTCCTTCCCCAGGAGCTGGCCTTTCAGATAAGCTGTAAACCAGTTACATTCAAATGGGATCCAAAAGGTCACTCCAGCAAAGCACCTGTCTCTCCCCAGCCTTTTGTCTCTCAATCCCAACCCTGATTAAATGTATATTTAATGAGGCTGCTTTAGGCAGAGAGAGGGGGGAGGGAAGTTTGACCTCCTCCCCTCTCTCTCTCTCTCTCTCCCCCACTCCCTCCCTCCCTCCCTCACCTCCACCCTGCCTGGGAAAGACATATTCAGCTCCTCCAGTGATGAATTGTGTGTTTTAAAGAAGGGAGGGGAGATTTTCCCCCACCCCCATCCCCTTCCTTTCTTCCTGCTGCTCTCAGTTGGATTTTTATTTATTTCTTCTTTCTTTTTTTTTTCTTTCTTTCTTATTCAAACCTCACTCAGCTGAAGACAAATCAGCTGCTGAAGCTGCTTGTTTGGCTGCCACTGGTTTAAGCATCTTCATTTTTCCCCTGAGATGGTTTGTTGGGTGTCTTTTGGGGTTTTTTTGTCCCTCTACTTGGTGTTCCCCCAAGGATCAGTGCTGGGCACAGTCCTGTTCAATATCTTCATTGATGAGCTGGATGAAGGGATTGAGTCCAGCAGCAGTAAGTTTGCAGATGACACCAAGCTAGCAGCAGGTGTGGAGCTGTTGGAGGGTAGGAGAGCCCTGCAGAGGGACCTGGCCAGGCTGCATGGGTGGGCAGAGGCCAATGGGATGAGACTGAACAAGGCCAAGTGCAGGGTTCTGCACTTTGGTCACAACAACCCCAAGCAGCACTACAGGCTGGGGCCAGAGTGGCTGAGAGCAGCCAGGCAGAGAGGGAGCTGGGGGTGCTGGGAGAGAGGAGCTGAAGCTGAGGCAGCAGTGCCCAGGTGGGCAGCAGAGCCAATGGCATCCTGGGCTGGCTCAGGAGCAGTGTGGGCAGCAGGACAAGGGAGGTTCTTGTGCCCCAGTGCTCAGCACTGCCCAGGCCACACCTTGAATGCTGTGTCCAGTTCTGGGCTCCTGAATTGCAGAGAGATGTTGAGGTGCTGGAAGGTGTTGAGAGAAGGGCAGCAAGGCTGTGAGGGGCCTGGAGCACAGCCCTGTGAGGAGAGGCTGAGGGAGCTGGGGGTGTGCAGCCTGCAGCAGAGGAGGCTCAGGGCAGGAGTCACCATCCCTGGAGGTGTTGAAGCCAAGCCTGGCTGGGGCACTTAGTGCCATGGTCTGGTTGATTGGCCAGGGCTGGGTGCTAGGTTGGGCTGGCTGAGCTTGGAGGTCACTTCCAACATGGTTGATTTTATGATTCTACTTGGGTAACCCCCACCCTGACACAGGTTTGGATGAGGTTCAGATACTCAAAGGACTGCCCCCAGCATGAGTCTGGTGGGGATTGGGTCACACTGGCAGCCAGGAGAGGGCATTTTAAGGATAGAAAACCCCCAAGCTTCACTGCAGCATCACAGGGCACTGAGGGCAGAGCAGGGTGATGGGTACCCAGTGTCCCAGAGTTGCAGGTGAGGTGGGAAAGGTGGGTGCATGGGTGATTGTGGGGGTGGGCATGATTGCTGCCCCCCTCCCTGAGCTGTTTGCCCTTGAGACACCTATCAGGTGTCAGTCCTTGGGGGTCTTGATGGATTGGTGCCCACCAAGCACCCATTGAAGTGTTGGTTCTTGGAGGTCTTGATGGATTTGTGCCCACCAAGCAGCCCCTGGGTGTCAGTTCTTGGGGGTCTTGATGGAGCAGTGTCCCCCAAGCCTGCATTGAGGTGTTGGTTCTTGGAGATCTTGAGGGATTGATGCCCCTCAAGCTCCCATCAGGATGTTGAACCTTAAGGGTCACAGCAGACAGGTGCCCCCCAAGCTATTTGCCCTTGGGCACCCACCAGGGTGTCTGATCTTGAGGGTGTTGGCAGATTGGTGTCCACAAGCATCCACCAGGGTGTCAGATTTTGGGGGTCTTGCTGTGCTGGTGCCCCTCCAACACCCATTGGGCTTATCAGCACTTGGGCATCTCAGCAGATTGATACCTTCTGAGAACCCTTTGGGCTGCAGTGTTTGGGGGGGTGTGTGTGGGTCTTGGCAGACCAGCCCCACCAGCTGTTTGGCCCTGGGCACCCATGGGGCTGCCCAGCAGTCAGGGGTCTTAGTGGGCTGGTGTCACTTGAGCACCCATCAGGGTGCCAGACCTTGGGAATCTCATGGATTGGTGCCTGTGTGTGGTGTCACTGCTTGGCAAGGCACCCACAGGTGGGAAGAGCTGCTCTTGGGCATTCTGGGAGGTGCTGGGGTGGTCCCCGAGCCGTGCTGGTAGGAGAGAAGGTTGCAGAGGTCTGACTGTGGGACACCAGAGTTGGGGTTTTTTGACTCTTCACATCCCATCCCTCATTGCAGGACCACACTTGAAGCTTGTCCTCCCCCCCCAAACTGTGGCACATCTCTCAGGGCTGGGCAGAGCTTCTTTAGTTGAAGGGTGCTGGAGCCCTGGAGCAGGTTGCCCAGAGAGGTGGTGGAGTCTCTGGAGACATTCCAAACCCACCTGGATGTGTTGCTGCATGACCTTATCCAGATGATTCTGCCTTGGCAAGAGGGGGGTTGGACTCAATGATCTTTCAGAGCTCACATCCAGCCCCACCATTCTGTGATTCTGTGGTGGTGGCCAAGCCAAGCTCCCTCCCCAGCTTGAACCCCTGCGTTTTGCTCAGCAACCAGGTCACCTTAATCAAAGTTTAGCTGCCTGCATGTTTCTGCTCATTACAGGCAGCCCCAGCATCCTCTCACTCCTCTCTGCCTCCTGCTAGCACAGATTAAATTGCAGGTGACACCCAGGGCCAGGATCTGCTTGGGAAGATGCTTTCCCCAGCTCCCTCTCGATGCCACCCGTGGCAAAGCCTGGCGAGGAGGGGCACGCCGAGCTCCCTCCCACCAGCGTGGGGTGGGGGAAGCAGCAAGAGCCAGCCTCCTCCTAAAGCCAGCCACAGTTTAGAAGTGCCTCTGATGACTTAATTTGCTCCTGAGTATCTCAGTAATTATCTTTATGGGTCTTATTTCTGTCCTCTGGCATCGTTTCTGCCGCTGTTAGCTGAGCCTGGCGCTGGCCGTCTGGTCCAGCCCCGCGCTCAGATCCCATTATCCTGCCCCCACGCTGATGCCTTTCTGGATTCATTTCATGGAAAGGGTGAGCTGCCTTCCTCTGCCTGCCCGTGCTGGGAGCTGACAGCCCCCACTGCTTCCAAACAATCCCAAAATGCCAGCCTGGTGGGGGTGGGAAGGAACCATCCAGTCCCAACTCCCGCCCTGCTCAAGCAATGGCACCCACAGCAGCTTGCCCAGGATCACAATGCCCAGGTGGGTTTGGAGTCTCAGCTTGCCCAGGATCACAATGCCCAGGTGGGTTTGGAATCTCAGCTTGCCCAGGATCACAGTGCCCAGGTGGGTTTGGAATCTCAGCTTGCCCAGGATCACAGTGCCCAGATGGGTCTGGAATCTCAGCTTGCCCAGGATCACAGTGCCCAGGTAGGTTTGGAAGCTCTCCACAAAAGGAGGCTCCACAAACCTCTCTGGGCAGCCTGCTCCAGGGCTCCAGCACCCTCACTCCAAACGAGTTTCTCCTGCTGGTCAGATGGAACCCCCTGGGTTTGTGCCCATTGCCCTTTGTGCTGTCCCTGGGCAGCACTAACAAGAGTCTGGTCTCAGCTTCTTGTCTCCTACCCTTTAGCTCTTGCTGAGCATTGAGCAGATCACTTCTCAGGCTGCTCTTGTTGAATGCTAGAAGAAACTTCTGCACTGAAAGGGTTCTCAAAGGTGAGGTGGTTGAATCCCCAGCCTTGGCAGAGTTTGATAGAGGCAGAGATATGGGGCTGAGGGACATGGCTTAGGACCAGCCTTGATAGAGTTAGAGAGTGCTTGGACTTGGTGATCCTAAAGGGCTTTTCCAACCCAAACAACTCTCTGGTTCTCCAGGCCCTCAGCCCCAAGGCTCTCAGCCTTTCCTCCTCACAGAGCTGCTCCAGGCCTCTCAGCATCTTTGCAGCCTCTGCTGGACTCTCTCCAGCAGTTCACTGTCTCTTGAGATGAGGAGCCCAGCAGCTCTGTTGAGCTTCACCCCCTGGTTCTTCCCCTTGGCTCTCCTGATCATTGCCATCCCCTTGTTCCACAGCCCTACATCCCACATTCCAATAGGATCAGTGCCTCCCTCCAACCCTCCCCACCATGACTTAACACTGCCTCCATGCTCACCGTTGCTAGCTCATAGCAGCAGCCAGCTTCCCTCACCAGTAATCCCAGGGCTCCACCACAGGCAGTAATGCATCCTGGAGGAGCAGGAGGATGCAGCAGGGTGCCCAGAGCCATGCCAGCCCTAGCTGAGGAGCAGAAGCCTGAGGAGAGGCAGCATCCTCAGGAAAATATCATGTCCAATTAAGTCCAGCAGCCTGGTGCTGTTGGGTTTCATTCCTTGTGTGTTACAGGAATCCTGAGCTTTATTTAAATGATAAATCAAATCATGGCCCTGCTGGCTTGGCCCAAGCCTCTGCTGCTCCTTCTCTCTGCAGCAAGCTAGAGGTGGCTTCTACTTGATAAAATGTTCCATTGGCTGTGTCACTTTCAGCCTACCCTGCTCTGTTCCCAGCCTGAGGCTGGTGATGGGATCCATACGGAGCTGGGAGTTGATTGTTGAACTCCTGGAAGGACATGGATAAGCTGGAGAACCTCATGAGGTTCAGCAAGGCCAAATGCAAGGTCATGCATCTGGTATCTGTCTGGGTTGGGGGTTGGAGGGCTGGAGGGCAGCCCTGAGGACCTGCTGGGGGAGGTGAAAAGCAGGACGTGAGCAGGCACTGTGTGCTCACAGCCCAGCCCCAGCCATGTCCTGGGCTGATGCTCAGCAGTGTGGGCAGCAGGGGCAGGGAGGGGATTCTGTCCTCTGCTGTGCTCTGCTGAGACCCTCCCTGCAGTGCTGGGACCAACTCTGGAGTCCTCAGCCAAGGACAGACCTGTAGGAGCAGTGCCAGAGGGGAGGGCATGGGGGTGATCCAAGATTTCACACTCCTCTGCTTTGAGGCTGAGAGAGTTGAAGCTGCTCAGCCTGGAGAACAGAAGGCTCCAGGGAGACCTTCTGGTGGCCTTTTAGTGCTTAAAGGGGCCAAGAGGGAAGCTGGGAACAAACTTCTGAGCAGGGCCTGTTGTGACAGGACAAGGGGTGAGGGTTTGAACCAAAAGAGAGAGATTCAGGGTGGAGAGAAGTTGCCACTGGGGGTGGTGAGAGCCTGGGCCAGGTTGCCCATAGGTGAGAGGTGCCCCATGCCTGACACCATTGCAGGTGAGGTTGTTTGGGACTCTGAGCAATCTGCTCTAGATGCAGATGTCCCTGCTGAGTGCAGGGGGTTGGACTGGATGAGCTCGATTCAAAAGTCCCTTCCAACCCAAACCACTCTGAGATTGTCTGATGTGAGCAGCAGAGCAGCATTTGGCCGTGTGAGCATCAACAACCACCTCACACCTCCCTTCTGGTGGGGCTGGTTCTGGAGCCTCCTGCTGGAAATCCTCTGAGCTCCTGTGAAAAAAAAAAACCCATCTCATAGGGGGTGACATGAACCCTCCTGGGATCTCCAGCTGGGTTATTAAAACGCTAATGAGAGCTGATGGCCGGAGCTGAGGGAGCAGCTCCAGGGTCAGCCCCCTCCTCTCTGCATGGGGTCTCTCATCAGCGCTCCAAGTGTTTAATTGTGTGTGTTGGGGGCGAAGCCCTGTCTGATGGCTTCTCATTCCCCATAAACACAGCGTTTAAGCTTCAGGAGGGGGTTGCAGATGAGGGGAAAGGAGATGAATTCTCTCATTTTCAGTTTCTGGAAGGGCTTGGCTCATGATGGTTCTGGGTATTTATGTTCATGCCATAAAAAAGACATCAATTAACAGCCGTGCCCCATGCCTGCTGGTGGTTTGCACTTTCCCTGCCAGGAAATGCTGCTGGAACCACTTTGCCATGGGCCATGTGCATGGTGGGAGGGTGGATGGGGGAAGGAGACCTGCTGGGAACTGGTGAGACCAGCTCAGAGCTGGGTCTTTGGGAGGGTTTTGATGGTAAAGCACCACCCAAGCATCCCAGGAAAGCATCAGTCCCTTGGTTCCTGGGCACTGGTGGAAGCATCTCCTGCCAGGTCAGAGCTGGGTCTTTGGGAAGGTTTTGATGGTAAAGCACCACCCAAACGTGTCCCAGGTAGCACCAATCCCTTGGTTCCTGGGCACTGGTGGAAGCATCTCCTGCCAGGTCAGAGCTGGGTCTTTGGGAGGGTTTTGCTTGTAAAGCACCACCCAAACGTGTCCCAGGTAGCAACAATCCCTTGGTTCCTGGGCACTGGTGGAAGCATCTCCTGCCAGGTCAGAGCTGGGTCTTTGGGAGGGTTTTGATGGTAAAGCACCACCCAAGCATCCCAGGAAAGCATCAGTCTCTTGGTTCCTGGGCACTGGTGGAAGCATCTCCTGCCAGGTCAGAGCTGGGTCTTTGGGAGGGTTTTGCTGGTAAAGCACCACCCAAATGTGTCCCAGGAAAGCATCAGTCCCTTGGTTCCTGGGCACTGATGGAAGCATCTCCTGCCCGGTCAGAGCTGGGTTTTTGGGAGGGTTTTGCTGGTAAAGCACCACCCAAACGTGTCCCAGGAAAGCATCAGTCTCTTGGTTCCTGGGCACTGGTGGAAGCATCTCCTGCCAGGTCAGAGCTGGGTCTTTGGGAGGGCTTTGCTGGTAAAGCACCACCCAAATGTGTCCCAGGAAAGCATCAGTCCCTTGGTTCCTGGGCACTGGTAGAAGCATCTCCTGCCAGGTCAGAGCTGGGTCTTTGGGAGGGTTTTGCTGGTAAAGCACCACCCAAACGTGTCCCAGGTAGCACCAATCCCTTGGTTCCTGGGCACTGGTGGAAGCATCTCCTGCCAGGTCAGAGCTGGGTCTTTGGGAGGGTTTTGATGGTAAAGCACCACCCAAGCATCCCAGGAAAGCATCAGTCCCTTGGTTCCTGGGCACTGGTGGAAGCATCTCCTGCCAGGTCAGAGCTGGGTCTTGGAGGGGGTTTTGCTGGTAATGCTGTGTCACACAACATATGAGGTATCTTCCAACCTTAGTGATACTGTGAAATACTGTGAAAGAAGGATTTGGTGTCCAAACTCCTCAGGACAGTACCAGTCCCACCAGTTCAGAGCTTCAGAGCTTCTCCCACCAGTTCAGAGCTAGGCCTTTTGGATGGGCTTCTCTGGTAATCAACAAGGATTTGCTATCAGTATCAGGGGTGGGATATCAGGGACATCAGTTGCATTGGAGTGGTGTCAGGGATGTGCTAAGGCACTGTTGAGCAGCATCTGGGTGGTATTGGGGCAGTAATGAGGTTGCACTGGAGTAAGGTCAGGGTGACACTGGGACAGTATGAGGGTGGCATTGGGGAGTCTTCAGGGTCTGCAATGAAGAGACATTGATGTGGCATCAGGGCTTTGCTGGGCCAGTGCCAAGTGGCATCTGGGTGTCAAAAGGGTGGCATTGGGGCAACTCTGGAGTAACATCAGGGTGGTTTTGGGGTTTCATTGGGGTGACACTGATGTGGCATCAGGGCTGTGCTGGGGCACTGTTGAGTATTGATGTGACCCTGAGGGTAGCATCAAGCTGGTATGGGGCAAATACCTGGATGACATTGGGGTGATTTGGGGGTTTGCATTGGGATGGCACTGATGTGGCATCAGGGCTGTGCTGGGGCATTGTTTGGTGTCATCAGGGCAGTATTGAGGTGATACTGCAGGTAGCATCAAGCTGGCACGGGGCCAGCATTGGGATTGGGGTTTGCATTGGAGTGGCACTTATGTGGCATCAGGACTGTGCTGGGGCATCACTGGGTGTTATCAGGGCAGTATTGAGGTGGCACTGGGGGTAGCATCAAGCTGGCATAGGGCCAGCACCTGGATGGCATCGGGATGACTTGGGGGTTTGCATTGGTGTGGCACTGACGTGGCTGTGGCATTGTTGGGTGTCATCTGGGCAGTATTGAGGTGACCCTGGGGCTACCATCAAGCTGGCATGGGAGCAGCACTGGGGTGATTTGGGGGTTGCATTGGGGTGGCACTGATGTGGCTCAGGGCTGTGCTGGGGCATGGTTGGGCATCATCGGGGCAATATTCAGGTGGCACTGGAGATAGCATCAAGCTGGCACAGGGCCAGCACCTGCATGGCCTTGGGGTGACTTTGGGGCCCTGATTGGGCTGTCAGTGGGACAGCAGTGGGGTGACCCCGAAGCACCTCACGACCATGAGGTTGCCCTCCCTGGGCGCAGCTGGCGGTGGTGGCTCAGCGGCGGCGGTGCCTCGGCGGCTGCGGCGGCGCTGTCTCGGTGGCGGCGGTGGCGGCGGTGTCTCGGTGGCACTAATACCTCGTGGAGGAGACAAATGGGAAGTGACACGTGTGTGTGTAGCCGGGGATTCGTGGTGACGCTTTGACTGCAGATAATAAAGTGCTCGCCCTGGGGTGATCCAATTCAGCAGCAGCCGCCTCGGCACAGCCGCGCTCGCCGGCGACGGTGACGATGGCACGGGGAGGGAAGGGGGTTAGAGGAGAAAAGGGAAGAAGAGAGGGGGTGGGGGTGGGAAAAAAGCCCACAAAACAACTAAAAGCCTGCCTGAAATGACATGTCAGCCCGGAGAGGGGCCGTGGCTAGGGGTGGATGTGCGGGGACGGCGCAGCACGGCGCGGCCCTTTGTGCTTTGTCATGAGTTTCGTTGTCTGTGCAGATTAGGGCTCGGCCACGGCGTTGCCACCTCCGGTTATTCCCATGGGTTTCTCCTCTTCTCTCTCTGGCTGGTTTGGATTTAAGCTGGGATGTGTTGGTGGAGGGACAGCAGAGCCAGCATCCTGCTCCTTGCTCCAGAATCCCACTCTGACCCTCGGCACTCTGCTCACTGACCCCCCTGGCACCCTGATCCTTGCTGTATCACCCTGCTGTCTGGCTCCAGCACCCTGATCTCTGCCCCAAACACCCTGCTCCGTGTTCCAGCACCTTGATCCTTGCTCCAGCACCCTTATCCCTGACCCCTGGCACCCTGCTTCTTGCTATATCACCCTGCTCCCTGGCTCCAGCACCCTGATCGCTGCCCTGCACACCCTGCTCCATGCTCCAGCACCCTGATTCTTGCTCCAGCACCCTGATCTCTGCCCCAAACACCCTGCTCCTTGCTCCAGCACTTTGATCCTTGCTCCAGTACCCTTATCCCTGCCCCCTGGCACCCTGCTTCTTGCTATATCACCCTGCTCCCTGGCTCCAGCACCCTGCTCCTTGATCCAGCACCCTGATCTCTGCCCCAAACACCCTGCTCCGTGCTCCAGCACCTTGATCCTTGCTCCAGCACCCTTATCCCTGACCCCTGGCACCCTGCTTCTTGCTATATCACCCTGCTCCCTGGCTCCAGCACCCTGCTCCTTGATCCAGCACCCTGATCTCTGCCCCAAACACCCTGCTCCGTGTTCCAGCACCTTGATCCTTGCTCCAGCACCCTTATCCCTGACCCCTGGCACCCTGCTTCTTGCTATATCACCCTGCTCCCTGGCTCCAGCACCCTGATCGCTGCCCTGCACACCCTGCTCCATGCTCCAGCACCCTGATTCTTGCTCCAGCACCCTGATCTCTGCCCCAAACACCCTGCTCCTTGCTCCAGCACTTTGATCCTTGCTCCAGTACCCTTATCCCTGCCCCCTGGCACCCTGCTTCTTGCTATATCACCCTGCTCCCTGGCTCCAGCACCCTGCTCCTTGATCCAGCACCCTGATCTCTGCCCCAAACACCCTGCTCCGTGCTCCAGCACCTTGATCCTTGCTCCAGCACCCTTATCCCTGACCCCTGGCACCCTGCTTCTTGCTATATCACCCTGCTCCCTGGCTCCAGCACCCTGATCACTGTCCTGCACACCCTGGTCCTTGCTCCAGCACCCTGATCCAGCACTCTTATCTCTGTCCCAAACACCCTGATCCCTGCCCCAAACACCCTTCTATTTGCTCCAGCACCCTGGTCTTTGATCCTGCACCTTGATCTGTGGCTCCAGCACCCTATTTCTGACCCCAACACCTTGCTCCAGCACCCCATTCATGACCCCCAGCACCTTACTCCTTGCTCCAGCACCCTGCACCCTGACCCCAACACCCATCTCTGCCCTCTGACCCCATGGGGTGGGCAGGGAGGTTCCTGCATAGAGCTGTTGCCTATGGGGCTAGGGCAGACAGTTCCTGCTTTGCCACCTGGGATTTTGGGCCCAGACTTCCAGGATTTGATTGATTTATTCTACTGCACCAGGTTTTGTTTGTTTTCTTCCAAGTGTTTTCCAAATATTGAGGTTTCTTCCAAGTGTTTTGCAAATATTTAGGGTTTAGCTCTTCCAAAAGCTGCTCCCAGTGTTGCAGGCAGAAGGAAAAAAGGGGAAAATTGGTGCTTTTGGAAGCTTTGAAGGCATTGGGATCTCCTTGCTGGGAACAAGGAGCCTGGTCCTGAAGTCAGGGGACAAGCTCTTGGTTTTTGAATGGAATTCAGGTGGAGGCTGCAGCAGGATTATTTTTAATGAGAACCACTGGCACGTCGATCACTGCTCAGGTCCCCAGAGTTTACTCCTGCACTCAGCATCTCTCCCCTTCCCACCCTTCCCTGCAAATTAAACTCTGCCTAATTGCTGCCCTTCTGTCCCTGTGGCTTGGGCAGGCAGAGTGGGAGGGAAGCACCAGTAAAAAGGGGGGGATAGGATGGAGAGGGAGGGTGAGGATGCTCAGGGCAGGGTGGTCCCCAGCAAATGTCCCTTCCCAGGGTGAATGTGATGTGCTGGGCTAGCTGTTGGACTTGAGGAGCTTAAAGGTCTTTTCCAACCTAAACAGTTCTGTGATTCCATGATGGGAATTCCAGGCAGAGCAGTCAGGGCTTTGTGTTGCATTGTGGGGCAGAACACCATGGCTGAACCCTCAGATGTTCCTCCTGGATGGCTGCCCAAGTGGTGGGCATAGTGCTGACTGCCCAGCCTGCCCAGAATCCCTGGCAAACCCACTGGAGCCCATCCACAGTGCCAAGCCATGACCATGCCCAGGTGCAGGAAGTGCTCTTCCCATCCTTCCCAGTGCAGAGCATCCTTCCCAGTGCAGAGCATCCTTCCTGGTATCAAGTACCCTTCCCATCCTTCCCAGTGCAGAGCATCCTTCCCAGTGCAGAGCATCCTTCCTGGTACCAAGTATCCTTCCTGTCCTTCCCAGTGCAGAGTATCCTTCCTGGTACCACTTTCCTGGTACCAAGTATCTTTCCTGTCCTTCCCAGTGCAGAGCATCCTTCCTGGTACCACTTTCCTGGTACCAAGTACTTTTCCCATTCTTCCCAGTGCAGAGCATCCTTCCTGGTACCACCTTCCTGGTACCAAGTACCCTTCCCATCCTTCCCAGTACAGAGCATCCTTCCTGGTACCACTTTCCTGGTACCAAGTATCCTTCCTGTCCTTTCCAGTGAAGAGCATCCTTCCTGGTACCACTTTCCTGGTACCAAGTATCCTTCCTGTCCTTCCCAGTGCTGAGCATCCTTCCTGGATGGGGGGATGCTGGGGATGCAGGGATATGTGTGATACAGGAGATGCTGGGATGCTGGCAGTGAGTGCTCCTGCCAGGAGAGGCTTTTAGGGAACTTCTGAGGACACTCTCATCCCCTCCCACACCTTCCACAGCCACCTCTTGTCCCCATCAGATGTTTTCCACAGTCCTGGCTGTTCCAGGCATGGGGAGAGCTTCCCGACCCATAAACCCAGATTCCTTCCGGATGACAGCACCGTCGGGGTCTGGGATTTACATCTGTGTCTGGAACTGGGTTTGGTGGCCAATTTGCTAAAGTAAAAAAAGTTGTTTAGCTAGAGGCATAATCTCATAAGCCTGCTCTGCCATTCCTAATGGCTTCTGGTTCCTGCCTGGCTTCCCAATAATGCTTGGAGCAGGAGCTGGGAGTAATAGAAAAAGCCCTGGGATGAGGGCTGCAGGCACTGCAGGTTCCATTTACAGGAACAGAAGAGGCCAGAAACAAAACAATTGAAAATCCCAATAAAATTCCACCCAAAGCTTTGGCTGCTGAGCAGATTCAATTATTGAGCTGTTACTGAGTTCAGGCTATGAAAAGAAATAGAGCAGGGCAGGGAGGGAGGAAGGAAGGAGGTGCTGGCTACATCCCGTGGGAATGCTGGAGGTGGAAGGAGGGAGCTAGGAGAGGTGGAAGCATAGAATCAGAGAATTGCCAGGGCTGGAAGAAACCTCAAGGATCATCTGCTTCCAAACTCCCTTCCATGGACAGGGACACCTCACTCTAGATCACGTTGCTCAGAGCCACATCCAGCCTGGCCTTGAACACCTCCAGGGATGAGGCTTCCACCACCTCTCTGGGCAACCTGTTCCAGGGTCTCAGCACCCTCCTGGTAAAGAACTTCCTAACATCCAGTCTGTATCTACCCATTTCTAGCTTTGTTCCATTCCCTCCCCCCGAGTTCTATCACTACCTGGCAGCCTAAAAAGTCCCTCCTCAGCTTTCTTGTAGCCCACTTCAGACACTGGAAGGCCATAATAAGGTCTCCTGGGAGCCTTCTCCTCTCCAGCCTCTCATGGGACAAGAAGCTGTTGCTGGGGGTCTGTCCCCAGGCTGGATTTGGTTTAGGGACGATAAAAACAGGAGTTGCTCATGGTGGTGAGCCCAGCTGAGGTGTCCTGGGTGAGGATCCCACCCAGTCCCAGTGTGACATCCAGGAGTTCAGTTGGGCAGTGAAGGGAGTGTGCTGGGAGTGGTGGAAGCATCTAGAAGAGGCTCTTGGTAAATGTCTGTCCTCAGACTGGGTTTGGGTTAGAGGTGATAAAAACTGGTGGTGAGCCCAGCTGGGGTGTGTTGGGGGTCAGACTGCCAGATTATGACCCATGGTACATCCTGGTGTGGCATCCAGGGGTTCAAGATGAAGATGGAGGGAGGCTGATGGGAGTGGTGGAAGCTTCTCCTGGGAGAAGAGGCTGTTGGTGGGTGTCTGTTCCACCCTGTCAAAAACATGCTCATGTTGCTCATGGTGGTGAGCCCAGCTGAGGTGTGCTGAGAGTCAAACTGTGCCGGGTGGTGATCCATGGTGCATCCCACCCAGGCCTGCTGTGATGGTGAAGAAGGGATGGGGACACACACACAGAGGCAGTGGCTGGTGTGGTGAGCTCAGCTGAGGCATGCTGAGAGTCAAACTGTGCTGGGTGGTGATCCATGGTGCATCCCACCCAGGCCTGCTGTGATGGTGGAGAAGGGATGGGGACACACACACAGAGGCAGTGGCTGGTGTGGTGAGCTCAGCTGAGGCATGCTGAGAGTCAAACTGTGCTGGGTGGTGATCCATGGTGCATCCCACCCAGGCCTGCTGTGATGGTGAAGAAGAAGGGATGAGGACACACACACACAGCCAGTGGCTGGTGTCAGGTCTGATGTGGTGAGCTCAGCTGAGGTGTGCTGGGAGTCAGACCATGCTGGGTGGTGATCCATGGTGCATCCCACCCAGACCTGGTGTGATGTTGAAGAAGGAGGTATAGGAACACACACAGAGGCAGTGGCTGGTGTCAGGGCTGGTGTGGTGAGCCCAGCTGAGGGGTGCTGGGAGCCAGACCATGCTGGGTGGTGATCCGTGGTGCATCCCACCCAGTCCTGCTGTGATGGTGAAGAAGAAGGTATAGGAACACACACAGAGGCAGTGGCTGGTGTCAGGGCTGGTGTGGTGAGCCCAGCTGAGGTGTGCTGGGAGCCAGACCATGCTGGGTGGTGATCCATGGTGCATCCCACCCAGTCCTGCTGTGACATCCGATGGCTGAAGCTGAGGAAGAAGAGATGGGACACACACACACACACACACAGAGGCAGTGGCTGGTGTCAGGGCTGGCGCTGACGGCGTGGGTTTGCATCTGGCAGTAATTGCAGCCCGTTAGAAAGCAGTAATTAGTGCGGCGAGGGGGAGCTGCCGGGCGAGGGGGAGCTGCCCGGCGAGGGGGAGCTGCCGGGCGAGGGGGAGCTGCCGGGCGAGGGGGAGCTGCCGGGCGAGGGGGAGCTGCCCGGCGAGGGGGAGCTGCCGGGCGAGGGGGAGCTGCCCGGCGAGGGGGAGCTGCCGGGCGAGGGGGAGCTGCCGGGCGAGGAGGAGCTGCCGGGCGAGGGGGAGCTGCGGCGTGCCGGGAGCAGAGCCGCCAGCGGCTTTGTCATCTTCCTGGCGGGGGGTTTGCTGTGTCACCCTGATAGGTGACAACACAGCCTGCAGTCGTAGGGTCGTTAAGGTGGGAAAAGACCTTTCAGATCACCACAGCCATGACCACTGAGCCCTGCCTTGAGGCATCACCACACATTTCTTCAACACCTCGAGCCATGGTGACTCCACCACCTCCCTGGGCAGCCTGTTCCAACCCCTGACCACTCTTGCAGTGAAGAAACTGTTCCTGGACTCAAATCTAAACCTCTCCAACCCAACTGGTGTGAAGAGGTGAGAAAGACAGCTCCTGGCTTCGCCTTGCTGGGCTGTGGTGCTCCTCAGGCACGCCCTGGTGCTGGGGCTCACCGGTGGGATGCCTGTGGTTGAGCTTGGTTCACCCTTGTGGGCAGCTCTGCCCATCCTGCTGCAACAGAGAGCTCCAGAGTGAGGCTTCCCAGGGCTGCCCTAAAAGTGTCACCTGCATCCTAGGACAGGAGGAAGTGGAGTCAAGTTGTGCCAGGGGAAGTTAAAGGTTGGATGTGCTTCATGGGAAGGGCTCTCAGGCACTGGCCCAGGCTGCCCAGGACGGTGGTGGAGTCACCATCCCTGGAGGTAGCTGTGGTGCTGAGGGGCATGGGTTAGTGCCAGTGGCTCAGCAGCAGTGGTGGCACTGTGGGCTCTGGGCAGGTGGTTGGGCTCTCCCTGCCTCAATAGTGCTCTGATTCTGTGATGGATTTTGGTGACCCACACCAGGTAGCCACAGTGCCCACCTGTGATGCTGCCTCCCTCCCTCCCTCCAGCAATGACCCCTTTTTAAGGCTCACTTTTGCTTTGAAAAGAGCATTTCCGTGGAACAGGCTCATTAAGGATTCTGCAAGTGTCACCAGCTAATTAGTGTCATGTTAATTGAGTATTCACCATGCTGCCACCTCCAAGGACAGCGGTGCCGGCATGAAGGGGAATGCAGATGTATGTGGCTGACGGTGCCTGCTGCTGTGCCATGCTATGCTGTGCCACAGGGCAACTGGCGTCCTGCCTGCAGCTCCCAGTGCCCACCAGCTCACCCAGCAGCACCCAGGGTACTCACTGCCCTGCACCCACGCAGCTCCCAGTGCCCACCAGCTCACCCAGCAGCACCCAGGGTACTCACTGCCCTGCACCCACGCAGCTCCCAGTGCCCACCAGCTCACCCAGTGTACACATTTCAGTGCATCCCACACAGCTCCCAGTGCCCACCAGCTCACCCAGCAGCACTCAGGGTACTCACTGCCCTGCACCCACGCAGCTCCCAGTGCCCACCAGCTCACCCAGCAGCACTCAGGGTACTCACTGCCCTGCACCCACACAGCTCCCAGTGCCCACCAGCTCACCCAGCAGCATGCAGGATGCACACTGCCCTGCACCCACGCAGCTCCCAGTGCCCACCAGCTCACCCAGCAGCACTCAGGGTACTCACTGCCCTGCACCCACGCAGCTCCCAGTGCCCACCAGCTCACCCAGCAGCACTCAGGGTACTCACTGCTCTGCACCCATGCAGCTCCCAGTGCCCACCAGCTCACCCAGCAGCATCCAGGGTACTCACTGCCCTGCAGCCACACAGCTCCCAGTCTCAGGAACTCTCCAGAGGTTGGACAGACGATGCCCACCAGGATGTGCCTGGTGGGGCTGGTGGTGCATCCCACACCTGCACGTGGCCTGCTGGTGCCATCCATCCTGTCTCCTGGCAGCTACATTAAATCCTACTCAAAGGCCCTGGATTTAATTGGCTTAATATACTCTTTAGTGACAATGTCTGCTTAAGACACCTGTAAAAAGCCCCTCACATCAGCTTAATGGGAGGAAGGGTTGGGGAACTCTGCTCTGCTGCTCCTGGAGGGCAGCCACCCCCTCATTCCTGCATCTCCCCAGACATCCTGCTGCTGCCCAAGAGGTGATGTGGAGTCCTGCAGCCACCAGTGCCCCAATTTCCCTCCTAGAATCCTACATTTAATGTTGTAACTGGTAGGAAAGTGATCACTCTCCTGTACTGGGCACTGGTGAAACCACACCTTCAATCCTGGGTTCAGTTTTGAGCCCCTCACTCCAGGAAGGACATTGAGGGGCTGGAGTGGGTACAGAGAAGGGCTGGACCCACTGGGTACAAGTGGAACCAAGCTGGGGAAGGGTCTGGAGAACAGGGCTGAGGAGGAGCAGATGAGGGAACTGGGATTGTTCAGCCTGGAGAAGAGGAGGCTGAGGGCAGACCTCACTGCTCTCTGCAGCTCCCTGGAAGGAATTTGGAGCCGGGTGGGGTTGGTCTCTTCTCCCTAGTATCAGGTGATAGGAGAGGAAATGGCCTCAAAATTGTGCCAGGGGAAGGTTAGGTTGGAGATGAGGAAAAATTTCTTTGCTGCAAGAGCAGACAGGGTTTGGAAGGGGCTGCCCAGGGAGGTGCCCATCCCTGGAGAAGCTGAAGCAGCACACAGACGTGGCACTCAGGGACTCAGGGGTGTTGGGTTGAAAATCAGCCTGGCTGATCTTGGGAGTTCCTTTCCAACCCCAACGACTCTCACCCATCACCCACCCTGAGCTTCCAGCAGGAGGGAAAAAAACAAAACCAGGTCAAGGCACCAAAGCTAAACACCACCACCCCCTCCCCCCTCCCCTTCCTTCTCCCCACCACTCCCACTGCCAGAGTCGCTTGTAAGTGGCCTAAAATAAACTCGGTGTGGAGAATGGAAATGTCACTTTACCCAACGGGGGAATCTTTCTCTGAGATTGGATTTAAACTACATTATACAAGCAATTTCATGGGTGCTTTGAGCTTGCTGGCAGCACCCTCACCCCTTCCTCCCCTTCCCCCCTCCACCCTCCCCCCCAAAAAAAAATGGGAAAGCCAAAGCATTTACCAGCCATAAATCAGCAGCTCCTCTAATGAGCATCCCCTTCCCCCCCCCCTTTAATAAAAAAGCCACTTTTAGACAATTTTACAGATGAACAAAACTGGGGAAATTAACTGTGGTAACCTACTGCAGTCATCAAAAGTCACTGCAGGGGAAAAAAAGGAGTATAAATTAGAGATGTGTGTGTATATATATATATATATATATAAATTTTTCTTCCTTGGGTCCTTTTCAAACTCCCTTTTTGCTTCTGTTGTATGGGTTTGTTTGGGTTGGGTTGTTTTTTTTCCCCTACCCCAGCAAGTTTCTGCCATTCTGGTGTGAAAACTCATTTGTCGTCCCCATTAGACTTTCATTTGGAGTTTAGCTGGGGTATCCAATGAGCCACCAACTGTGAAAATGATTAAATCTACACAATCTATCTAATAGAGGGAATAAATTAGGTGCTTAAAACCTCCCTGCCCACGCAGGAGCCTGCTGGCAGCGCGGGGAGGGACTGTGGGTTTGCTCCTAAACTGGTCCTCAAACCTCCTGGCATCTGGGAATTATGGAGTGATAGACTGGCTTAGGTAGGAAAAGGGAGCTTCCAGAGTGTCTAGTTCTAAACCTCACATTGGGTGATTCTGTGCTTCACAACCTTCCTGGGCAACCTGTGCCAGGGTCTCACCAACCTCACTGCAAAGAACCCTTTCCTACCATCTGCTTTCTATCTCCCCTCTGCCACTTTAAACCCATTCCTCCTCCTCCTGTTATTCCAAGACCTTGTCAATAGTCCCTCTCCAGCTTTCCTGTAGCCCCTTTCAGATGCTGGAAGGCCACTCCAAGGTCTCCTCAAAGCTTTCTCTTCTCCAGGCTGATGAGCCTCAACTCTTGTAGTCTGTTAGAGCCTGGCACCATCCTCCTGGCACTCACCTTTACATATTATAAACATTGATGAGGTCACATTAATGAGATGTGATAGGTGATGGGCGATGGGGTGATGTGTGATAGGCTGATGGGCGATGGGCAATGGGGTGATGTGTGATGGGGTGATGGGTGATAGGGTGATGTGTGATGGGATGATGGATGATGGGCAATGGGGTGATGTGTGATAGGGTGATGGGCGATGGGCAATGGGGTGATGTGTGATGGGGTGATATGTGATATGGTGATGGGCAATGGGGTGATCTGTGATGGGCAATGGGGTGATGTGTGATAGGGTGATGGGTGATGGGCAATGGGGTGATGTGTAACAGAGTGATGGGCAATGGGATGATGTGTGATGGAGTGATGTGTGATAGGGTGATGGGTGATGTGTGATGGGGTGATGGGGTGATGGGCAATGGGGTGATATGTGATATGGTGATGGGCAATGGGGTGATGTGTGATGGGGTGATGGGCAATGGGGTGATCTGTGATGGGCAATGGGGTGATGTGTGATAGGGCAATGGGTGATGGGATGATGTGCAATGGGGTGATCTGTGATGGGCAATGGGGTGACGTGTGATAGGGCGATGGGTGATGGGATGATGTGTGATGGAGTGATGTGTGATAGGGCAATGGGTGATGGGCAATGGGGGTGATGTGTGATGGGTGACAAGTCCCTCTCCTCCTGTGGGCACTGGGTTCACTCTCTGCCTTGTCCCCCAGGCGAGCCGGCGGCACCGATGCATTCCCCGCGCTACCCCAGCCCCGCCGAGCTGGATGCCTACGCACAGAAGGTGGCCAACAGCCCTCTGACCATCAAGATCTTCCCCACCAACATCAGGGTCCCCCAGCACAAGCACCTTAACCGGACGGTCAATGGCTACGACACCACGGGGCAGCGCTACAGCCCCTACCCCCTGCACGCTGGCGGCTACCAGGGTCTCTTGGCCATCGTCAAAGCCTCCAGCAAGAGCGTGGTGAAGAACTCGGAGGGGAAGCGGACTAAGCTGTCGCCTGCCCAAGTTGGCATCGCTCCTTACCCCGTGTCAAGCACTTTAGCTCAAGGTCCCTCCTGCGCTGGGCAGCTGAGCTACCACAGCAGCCAGAAGCAGCTGGAGGGTCCGGTGCCCCCCAACGTGACGGTGGCAGCCTCGGTGCTGCCGTTGGCGAGCAGGAGCTTGGCTCTGCCGCCGTCCAACCTGCCCTCCATCCAGAGCATCATCTACCAGATCAATCAGCAGTGCCAGGCTCAGGGTGCCCAGCCGGGCTGCCCAGCTGTCGTGGCTGCCAACCCCAGCCCGGCCAAGCACGGTGCTTTCCCTGGCACCACCGCCACCTACGCCGGCGCCGTGCTGCCGGAGTGCCGCAAGGGTGCTGAGCTGGCGCTGGGCTCCAACCCGGCCGCGGCCCTGGGACCCAAAGCGGCCATCTACCCCGAGGGCATGGACTACCTGGTTTGGCAGCAGAAGCAGCAGCAGCAGCACCTGCGAATGTACAGCGGGGGCAGCGGGGGGGCCCTCAGCAAGTCCCCCGAGACCTGCGCGGGTTCCTCACGTCCCTACGGGCTGGGTGGCACCGCCGGGGCCGAGAAGGTGAGCTCGTCCCCCTTGAACTGCATGCATGGCAACTTCTCGGTGGGACAATACTTTGCCCCTCCCTGGAACAGCATCTTGGTGACCCCCAACAGCGACTGTTACAACCCCCCAGAGCTGGGGGCAGCAGGGCCCCGTGAACTGGGGGTACCCCCCGGTGAGGGGCTGCCCAGTAAGACCCTCTGCAATACCTCCATCCTCAGCAGCAGCCTCCAGTCCTTGGAGTATCTCATCAACGACATCCACCCACCCTGCATCAAGGAGCAGATGCTGGGCAAGGGCTACGAGACCGTGTCTGTGCCAAGGCTCTTGGACCACCAGCACGCCCACATCCGCTTGCCCGTCTACAGATAAGGACCCAACCATGCTGCTTAGCCCAAAAACCCAGGGTGGGGACTTTGGCACGAGCCGTGCTCCCCCTCTCCGGCACCGCGCGGGTACCGGACCGTGGCAGCGAGGGTGAGGGGTGGGGGGGGATGGGGACAGGGATGGGGGACACGGGGTCTGCTGCCAAAAGGGCTCCCAGGACACTGGCATCGCCCCGCGGTCCCCGCCGCGCGCCGAGGAGGAAGGACCTCTTGTCTCTAGAGCTCAGAAACCATTTTATCTCCACGAATGTGAACAGGGAATCGCTACGAGTTGCTGCTATCCAGGGAGAGGAGGCTCCAGGGTGCCAGGCAGGATGGATACGGGGCAGAGCCCCGTGCCTCGGTGCCCCGGTGCCAGCCCGGGTGCCCGCAGGGAGCTGGCACCTGGCCTGTAGCTGAAGTCCGTAACTTGCACTGCTTTGATTAAAGCTAATAACTGGGATAACTGGGGACAGTCTGGAGGCTATTTAAGAGAAACACTTGAAAACTTGAACAGATTTGGGGTTGCTTTTTTGGTTTGCTTTTTCTTTTTTTTTTTTTTTCATTCATTTTTTCTCTTTTTTGGGGTTTGGTTGTTTGGTTTTTTAGTTGCCTAGGCTGTACATCTGTGTGTTGGCTGCTACAGACTCTCCTCCTGCCCCTCCTCCTCCTCTTCATTTTCATCCTCATCCTCCTCCCTCTCTTCCTTCTCATTCTCATCTGCCTCCTAATTGCCCTTTTCCTCCTTTCTCCTTCTTTCTTCTCGTCCCTCTTTCTCCTTCTCCTCCTCCTCCTTGCTCTTCTTCTCCTTCTCCTCCTTGTTCTTCTCCTTCTCCTCCTTGTTCTTCTCCTTCTCTCTCCTCTGTCCTCCTTCTCCTTCTCCCTCTTCTGCTCCTCCTCCTCCCTCTCCTTCTCCTTGTTCTTCCCTCTCCTCTGTCCTACTTCTCCTCCTCCTCCTTCTCCTCCTTGTTCTTCTCCTCTCTCCTCTGCCCTATTTCTCCTCCTCCCTCTCATTTTCCTTCTCCTTGTTCTTCTCTCCTCTCTCCTTTGTCCTCCTTCTCCTTCTCCTCTCCTCTCTCCTTTGCCTTCCTTCTCCTCCCTCTCCTTCTCTCTCCTTTGTCCTCCTTCTCCCTCTCCTTCTCCATCTCCTCCTTGTTCTTCTCTGCTCTCTCTTCCGTCCTACTCCTCCTTCTCCTTGTTCTTCTCTCCTTGTCTCTCCACTGTCCACCTCCTCCTCCTTCTCCTCATCCTCCTCCTTTTTCTCCTCCTCTTCTCCCCAGCCCCACACCTCCTATTCCCACTCCATCAAGAGCTTTGTTGCCCAGCAAGCTCCTACCCTAGCCCCTCTCTCACCCCACACCTCCCCCAGAAACCCACCCAGGGCTCACACTGGAGTTATTATTTTTTGCCTCTTTTATTCTCATTTCTCCTTTGGTTCTGGGTCAGAGGTGACCACAACACCCAGGGACCAGTCACAAACCTCTTGTTTTGCCTTCCCCCTCTTATTTTCTTTTTGTTTGGTTGGTTTGGTTTTGGTTTTAATCGTTTTTAACACACACTGCCCCCCTCAGCCACTTCCAAACCGCTCATTATGGGCTGTTCTCCGCTCTCTGTAATGTTACATTTAATAGATTCATTCATTCAGAAAAAGAAAATTAATAAAAAGAAGAAAGAAGAAGAAAATAACAAAAAGAAAGAAAACAAAAATAAGAAAGAAGAATAAGGAAGAAGGAAGGAAGGAAGGAAGAGAGAAAGAGAGAAAGAGAGAAAGAGAGAAAGAGAGAAAGAGAGAAAGAGAGAAAGAGAGAAAGAGAGAAAGAAAGAAAGAAAGAAAGAAAGAAAGAAAGAAAGAAAGAAAGAAAGAAAGAAAGAAAGAAAGAGAAAGAAAGAAAGAGAAAGAAAGAAAGAAAAGAAAGGAAGAGAGGAAGAAAGAAAGAGAGGAAGAAGGAAAGGAAAGGAAAGGAAAGGAAAGGAAAGGAAAGGAAAGGAAAGGAAAGGAAAGGAAAGGAAAGGAAAGGAAAGGAAAGGAAAGGAAAGGAAAGGAAAGGAAAGGAAAGGAAAGGAAAGGAAAGGAAAGGAAAGGAAAGGAAAGGAAAGGAAAGGAAAGGAAAGGAAAGGAAAGGAAAGGAAAGGAAAGGAAAGGAAAGGAAAGGGAAAAGGAAAGGGAAAAGGAAAAGGAAAGGAAAGGGGAAGGAAGGAAGGAAGGATGAAAGAAAGAAAAGAGAGAAAGAAAAAGGCAAAGAAAGAAAAGAGAAAGAAAAAGACAAAGAGAAAATGAAAAGAAAATAGAGAAGAGAGAAAGAGAGAAAGAGAAAGAGAGAAAGAGAGAAAGAGAGAAAGAGAGAAAGAAAGAAAGAAAGAAAGAAAGAAAGAAAGAAAGAAAGAAAGAAAGAAAGAAAGAAAGAAAGAAAGAAAAAGAAAGAAAAGAAGGGAGAAGACAAAAAAAGGAAAGAAAGAAGAAAATAGAGAAAGAAGGGAAAGGAGAAAGAAAGAAAGAAAGAAAGAAAGAAAGAAAGAAAGAAAGAAAGAAAGAAAGAAAGAAAGAAAGAAAGAAAGAAAGAAAGAGAAAGAAAGAAAGAAAGAAAGAAAGAAAGAAAGAAAGAAAGAAAGAAAGAAAGAAAGAAAGAGAAAGAAAGAAAGAAAGAAAGAAAGAAAGAAAGAAAGAAAGAAAGAAAGAAAGAAAGAAAGAAAGAAAGAAAGAAAGAAAAGAAAGAGAGAAAGAAAGAAAAGAAAGAGAGAAAGAAAGTGGAAGAAGGGAGAAGACAAAAAAAGGAAAGAAAGAAGAAAATAAAGAAAGAGAAAGAAAGAAGGGAAAGGAGAAAGAAAGAGAGAGAGAGAGAAAGAGAGAAAGAAAGACAGGCAAATGCAAAAGTGTTTAAATATTGAAAGGAAACCACAAGAAAAGCAAAAACCCTGCTGAAACCCAAGGTGATTGTGCTGGGAGAAGAGGTACTGTACCCCCCCCCGAACAGCCTGTTCAAGCACCAAGTGCATTTAAAACAAAGCAAACAAAAGAAAAGAAAAGAAAACAAAACAGAATTCACTGCGAATGTTTTTTGGTTTTGTTTTTATACTTTAAGAATAAAAAAAAATCGACCATTATATTCTACTGTGAGAGGTGCTGGCTGCACTGATATTCTGATATTGTTTTAAAAATGAGAGAAAAATGAATGAAACATTAAAAAAAAAATACAAAAAAAAATCCCAAACAAAAGCCACAAAGTTGTGTGTGCTGATGGTGACCTTTTTTTTTTTTGTTCCCCCCGCCAAAAAAAAAGTAACCCCACAAATGCAGGCTGGGCAGGGAGTGGCTGGAGAGCAGCCCTGAGGAGAGGGGCTTGGGGGTGCTGCTGGAGGAGAAGCTGAACAGGAGCCAGCAGTGTGCACTTGCAGCCCAGAAAGCCAAGCAGAGCCTGGGCTGCAGCAGCAGAAGTGTGGCCAGCAGGGCCAGGGAGGTGATTCTCCCTCTCTGCTCTGCTCTGCTGAGACCTCACCTGGAGTCCTGCATCCAGTTCTGGAGCACTCATTACAAGAGGGATGTGGAGATGCTGGAGAGTGTCCAGAGCAGGGCCAGGAGGATGCTCAGAGGCTGCAGCAGCTCTGCTGTGAGCACAGACTGAAAGAGTTGGGGCTGTGCTGGCTGGAGAGGAGGAGGCTCCCAGGTGACCTTCTTGTGGCCTTCCAGGTCTTCACCGTGAGAGTGGTGAGAGGCTGGAATGGGTTGCCCAGGGAGGTGGTTGAGGCCCCATGGCTGGAGGTGTTTCAAGCGAGGCTGGCTGAGGCTGTGGGCAGCCTGCTCTAGGGTAGGGTGTCCCTGCCCATGGCAGAGGGGTTGGAACTGGCTGCTCCTTGTGGTCCCTTCCACCCCTGACTGATTCTATGATTCTGTATTGCAGGCTGTGAGCTCAGGAGTTTCTTTGCTTTGCCCACAGATCTTTAGGGCATGGGGGAGCACCTATAAATAACCTGCTCATGATGCTGAGCCATTAATCCCACCCCAGGCACCAGCCTCCACCTGGCACCTGAAGGGCAACCAGGAGAAGTGGCTGCACGTGGGTCAAATCTTCAAGGATTAGGGCTGTGGCCCTGTGTGCTCCTGTGGGATGCTCACCCCTGAGTAGTGGGCGCTGTGATAGGGTTGGGTACCACATCCTCACCTCTGTGGCTCCCTCCCCACTGTCACCAGGGCGGTGGTGGCATCGCTGCCAACCATTTGGTTTGCCACTGAGTGTGCCCCCAGTGCCAGGGCAGATTGAGAGCTCTTTGGTGGCCCCACTGATAGAATCGCAGACTGCAGCGGGTTGGAAAGGACTCTCAGAGGTCATCTTGCCCAACCCCCACCCTGCAGTCAGCAGGGTCAGCTCCAACTAGAGCAGGCTGCCCAGGGTCACATCAAGCCTGATCTTGGAAGTCTTCAGGCACAGGGCCCAGCTGCCAGCTCACAGCCCTCCCCACAGCCACCACATGGCTGGGGGGACACAGTGGGAGGTTGATTTCTTTGCCCACTAGGAGAATAGGGTAGGCCTTTAAACCAGTTCCTGTCCCAGCTTGCCCATGGCCATCACTGGCTGTGGGACTGGTCCCAGTGAGAACCCACAGCAGGACTCGCAGGGGTGGCACTGCAAACTCCTGTCTGTGTCTGGCAGCACGGAGTGGCCATGACCAGTGCCAGAGCAGGCACAGCCCACAGTGGAGTGGCCACAACCCATGCTGGAGCAGCCGTGACCCACAACTGGAGCCCCCACAACCCACACCGCAGTGGCAATAACCCAGACGTCTGCCAGGGATGGGCACAGGAACATGGATGGGAACAGGCATAGGGAGTTAGGATGGGGTCAGGAACATGGATGGGACAGAGATGAAGGATAGGGATAAGGGACAGGGACGGGGATAGAGGCAGGGCTAGGGATGGGGACAATGATACAGAGAGAGATGGGGACATGGATAGGTGGTAGAGACAGGGATGGGAAATAGGGACAGGGACAGCGATGGGGATGCGGACAGGGGTGGCGATGGGGGTGAGAACGGGCACAGGGATACAGCAGTGCAGCTGCCATCCCCGTTGCCCTCCTGCCGTCACGGCGGCGTGCGTGGTCCCGCCGGTACTCACGGCGTGCCGGGAGGGGACCGCTCCGTCACCGGCTGCGAGCGGTGTGACAGCCTGATCCAGGGAACAAAGAGAAATTGGGACAAAAGGAAACTGTCACAGAGGTTCATCTTCCTGGGGAGAGGGGGGGGGTGGGGTGTGAGGGGGATGCCGTTGCCTGAGCGTTAAAAATTAGCCCGGCTGGAGATAAAAATACTGGCTTGCATCTTGCTCGTCAGGAAGGTGTCACCTGCAGGGACAAGGCGAGGCTGAAGCGCGGTGCTGCTGCTGGGTCCCAAGGTCGTGGTCGTGATGGTTGTGGCAGTGATGCTGGTTGCATCCCCACCCTGGATTTGGGGGGGTGGTCTACCAAAGCCCCCACCAAAACTGCTCACCTGCACCCAGAAGAAACTTTGCTGCGGTGGTGGCTGGCGAGGAGGATTCATTAGCTCTGCTCCATCATCTTCCTCCCGCGGCCATAAATCAGGGCGAGTGGCTGGGAGTGATGGTGTGATCCATCTCGCTGGTGTCCAAGTCATTACTTTTCATTAGGTGCTGCACAGGGGGGGGTGGGGGAGGGAGTGTTATTATTTAGCAGGTTAATTGTCCCCCACAGGTAGCTCCAGCTCATGGGAGAAGTTCACCAAGCACAAAGCTCCCTCCCCACGTGAAGCACATCAAGGGGTCTCTCCTCGCCTTCACCCCAAGACTTCAGCAGTGCCAGCTCTGAGGAGGTTGTGGGAACACAAAACCAGTTGGAAATGGGAAAAGAAGACTCCTTCCTGAGATGTATCCCAGCAGCTAGGGTGGAGCCATCACCACCCAGAGGCTTCCCACACCCCAGAAGGGATTAAAACCCCGTGAGGGATGCTCTGAGAGAAATGATGCTGTATCTGGCCTGAAAAGATCTTCCTATTAAATCAGAATAATATTAATATCACACTAATATACTGCTACTACTAATAAAAAGTAACAATCATCCTCCTCCACACGTGGAACACAAAAATCAATGGAGCACTCCTCACCTCCACCCAGAGACCTCAGCAGTGCCAGCTCTAGGGAAACCCTGGGGACCCAAAACCAGCTGGTAAATGGGGGAGGGAAGCTCCTTCCCAGTGAGATGCATCTCAGCAGCCAGCAGCCTCCAGATACCTCCAGCACCCCAGCAGGGCTTAGAAGCCCCATGAGGGGTGCAGGGACATGCTGAGGGAATTGTTGCTGTTTCTGGCCTGCAAATATCTTCTTATTAAACCAATGATAGTAATACCAACAGTAAAATAATACTAATACCACCACTAAGAAGATGATTTGTAAGGCTTGAGGGCTGGTGTGAAACTTGGGGGCCACCTCTGCTGCGCGAGCGCGAGGAGCCCGAGACAGGGAGTATAAATTGCAGGGCTGGCAGAAGGGACTCACCCAAGCTCATCTCTCATTTTGATTGATTTCAGCTTCACAAATTAAGCTTGAGATTTATCTAAAAATAAATTTGCTTCCACTCTGGGCGCCGGGGATGACAAGTGCTTTGCTCTTCCCTTTGTTGGCTTTGGCATCGCTGCCCAGGGGAAGGCGTGGGCTGGGAAGGGGCTGTGCCCAAGCACCTTCAGCTTGCTGCCCCTTCTCCTCCCCCACCCTCTCCCCTCTTCCCTGCCAAGTGCACCCCACTAACCTCAGGGGTTGGCAGAGCAGGGTGGATAAAGAACCAAATGCCAGCCCTGCAGCCCTGAAGGTGGCAGAGGCATCCTGTGCTGGAATGTCACCTTCAGGTTTATGGTGTTACCATCCCCATCAAGTCACTATGGGATCCAGCATGATGGCACAGGGTACTGATGTCCACCCTTCCTGCATCCCAACCCCTTTAACACTCCCTCATTAAAAAGCTGCACAAAAAGGGGAAAATATGGGTTTCCTCCCCCCCAGCCCCAGTTATCCCTGGTGCTGGAGCCAGGGGCAGCCACAGTGCAGAGCCCATCTCCAGCACCAAACACTGTGCCAGGCCTTTCTGAGCCACCTCAAGAGCCCAATCAGAGCAGTGCCTGTCTCCAGCACTAAACCCTCTGCTAGGGCTCCTCAGGCCACCCCAAATGCATAGTCAGAGCAAGACAGAGCCCATCTCCAGCACCAAACCCTCTGCCAGGGCTGCCCAGGCCACCCCAAATGCACAGTCAGGGCAAAGCAGAGCTCATCTCCAGCACCAAACCCTCTGCCAGGGCTGCCCAGGCCACCCTAGATGCATAGTCAGGGCAAAGCAGAGCTCATCTCCAGCACCAAACCCTCTGCCAGGGCTCCCCAGGCCACCCCAAATGCAGAGTCAGAGCAAGATAGAGCCCATCTCCAGCACCAAACCCTCTGCCAAGGCTCCTCAGGTCACCCCAAATGCACAGTCAGGGCAAAGCAGAGCTCATCTCCAGCACAAAACCCTCTGCCAGGGCTCCCCAGGCCACCCCAAATGCATAGTCAGAGTAAGACAGAGCCCATCTCCAGCACCAAACCCTCTGCCAGGGCTCCTTAGGTCACCCCAAATGCACAGTCAGGGCAAAGCAGAGCTCATCTCCAGCACCAAACCCTCTGCCAGGGCTCCCCAGGCCACCCCAAATGCAGAGTCAGAGCAAGATAGAGCCCATCTCCAGCACCAAACCTGCCAGGGCTGCCTAGCTGGGACCAGCCACCATCCAGGTGACAGCAATTTATCATCTTCCTCACTTTGCATCAGAGGAGGTTCAGGTTGGACATGAGCATAGTCCCCTTGAGCGTAGTGAAGGCCTGGCCCAGGCTGCCCAGGGCAGTGGTGGAGTGCCCATCCCTGGAGGGGTTTCAAAGCAGTGCAGATGTGGTGCTGAGGGCCCTGGTTCAGTGGTGCCCTGGCAGTGCTGGGTTAACAGCTGGGCAGGATGATCTTCAAGGTCTTTTCCAACCCAAAGGGTTGTTCAGTGGTGCTGCAGTTCCTCACATTTTCTGGTGGGAATGAGGAGCAGGCTCAGCTCCTCACTTGGTTATGGATCCTCAGCTTCTCTTGAGTAGTGATAATGGAACTTACTCACTCCTCACTCTCGGGAAATGCTCCAAGCACCAGAGGAGACAGAGCTGGAACCCTCACCTGAGCTGAGCAGAGACACTGCAGTTAATGCCAACGGTGGGTAATCAAGTCTGAAGATGAAGCATCCTCTTTGCTGCTGTGTCATTTGCTTAGGAAGCCAGGCTGCCTCCAGGGTCCTGGCCAAGGTCATTGGCACCATCAGTGCCCACCCAAATTGGTCCTTCAGGCTTACACAACATCCATCTGTGTAAGGAAAATACCTCGTAGGAGGTGACTGGAAAGGGAGATGAGCAGAGAAAGAATATCCTGGTTAATGGGATGGGATGGAACTTGGATGGGGATGGGATGGGCTCAGGGACAGGGATAGAGATAGGATGGAGTAGGAAAGGATGGGGTGGATTGGGATAGACTGGGAATGAGTTGGGGATGGAATGGGATGAGGATTGCCTGAGTTGGGGGTGGTACAGGGGATGGGGTGGGGTGAGAAAGGACGGGTCGGGGTGAAAGGATGGGTTGGAACAAGTTAGGGAGCATCTCAACAAGGCAGCGCCACCCGTCCTGCTGCCTATCCCACTGAGAGTGCAATGGACAAAGGACCCTGAGGAGGGGGCCAAGCCTGGCTGCAGACCCCCCGCACGGCCCCGGTTCAATTCCCCTCCAGCCCTCCGGCAGGGCGCGGGGCAGGAGCCCGGCCCGGTCCCGGCTCTCCCGGCGCTGCCGCTGCTGGCCCCGCATCGCGCGGTGTCTGGCGCCCTCCAGTGGACAGCGCTGGTACGGAGCCGAGCAGCGCCGGGCGTGGGGCACGGGCTAGGCACCGGCGTCGTGCACCGTGCCCACGCATCACGGCCGTGCGCCACCACCGTGCACCACACCATCACTACAGCCACACACCACAGCCACGCACCACCGGGGGAGTGTGGGGCTGCCAGGGCTGGGGTCTCCACCTCCTGGGCACAGCTGCAAAGATCAGGATGGCAGCGTCAGATGCCCATGACCCCCACATGAGCCACCGGGGGAGTGTGGCGCTGCCAGGGCTGGGGTCTCCACCTCCTGGGCAGAGCTGCAAAGATCAGGATGGCAGCGTCAGATGCCCATGACCCCCACATGAACCACTGGGGGAGTGTGGGGCTGCCAGGGCTGGGGTCTTCATCTCCTGGGCAGAGCTGCAAAGACCAAGATAGCAACGCCGGATGCCCATGACCCCCACTGACAGCAGGCCTGCCAGTCTCTGCCCCATGTGCCATGGAATCCTCCCCCAGACTGAGCACTGGGTGGCACGGGAGGGTCTGTCTGCAGCGTGTGAGCTCAGGGTGCTGGGTGATCACCCACCATGGCATGGCACAGCACGGGGTGCTGCTTCCCTCTTGGCAACCTGCTGGCAGTGCTGCCATTCTCCCAGCTGGAACCACTTGGTGCCAGGAGGAGGTGTTGGCAAATCAATCTTTATTTCTCAATAAATAGTTGTATAAACCTTGTGCAAAATCGTGTGGCACAAACCTTTGGCCTCAGTGGGCAGAGAGGCCATGCTCACTGCCCATATGCCAGAGGTTCCTAGCCATGACACAGTGAAGCGTTGGCACTGGAGCTCTCCTGGTGAGCTGAAGATGTCCAGCACCACCCAGGCAAGGCCAGGACCCTCAGTCCAGGCTGGGCACCCACTGGGTGCCAGAGGGATGGAGCTGCACAAATCCCTGAGGAGCAAACAAGCACCATCCAGCCCAGTCCATGATTCTACCAGCTGTGCCAGGGCTGTGCCAGGAGCCTGGGCAGAGTCCATCAGTTCCCAGTGCCACCATGCTAGAGTGGGGAGCTGGGGGGCTGGCCATACCGCCGCTCCCGTGTCTCTGCTGTCCCCATGGTCCCCAGTGGCACCACCACCTCTTCTGGCTGGCAGCTCTTGTTGAGCTCTACCACGCGTGGCACCACCGTCGACCAGCGATCTGTGGAGATGGTGGCATCTGCAGGAGTTTGTCAGAGCCAGGAGCCTGAGGCTGCTCATCCCCTGCCTATCAGCTCCACACCACCAAAAAGATCTGCTCCCGAGCTTCATCAAGAAGCTCCAAGCAGCATCTCAAGGGATGCTCCCAGCCCACAGCACCATGCTCAACTCCCTGCAGACCCCAGGGATGCTCCCAGCCCACAGCACCATGCTCACCTCCCTGCAGACCCCAGGGATGCTCCCAGCCCACAGCACCATGCTCAACTCCCTGCAGACCCCAGGGATGCTCCCAGCCCACAGCACCATGCTCAACTCCCTGCAGACCCCAGGGATGCTCCCAGCCCACAGCACCATGCTCACTTCCCTACAGACCCCAGCCCACAGCACCATGCCCAACTCCCTGCAGACCCCAGCCCATGGCACCATGCTCACTTCCCTGCAGACCCCAGCCCATGGCACCATGCTCACTTCCCTACAGACCCCAGCCCACAGCACCATGCCCAACTCCCTGCAGACCCCAGCCCATGGCACCATGCTCACTTCCCTGCAGACCCCAGCCCACAGCACCATGCTCAACTCCCTGCAGACCCCAGCCCATGGCACCATGCTCACCTCCCTGCAGACCCCAGGGATGCTCTTAGCCCATGACACCATGCTCAATACCCTGCAGATCCCAGCCCATGGCACCATGCTCACCTCCCTGCAGACCCCATCCCACAGCACCATGCTCACCTCCCTGCAGACCCTAGCCCATGGCACCACGCTCAACTCCCTGCAGATCCCAGCCCATGGCACCATGCTCACCTCCCTGCAGACCCCAGCCTATGACACCATGCTCACCTCCCTGCAGACCCCAGCCCACAGCACCACGCTCACCTCCCTGCAGACCCCAGCCCACGGCACCATGCTCACCTCTCCGCAGCCGGCCCATGGTGTGGGAGAAGCCATAGTACTGGTACGTGTCACTCTTGCCCGGATCCTCACTGATGATCCCCAGGTTCTGGTTCCAGTGGGACCAGTTCACCTCATCCACCCTGTGGGGAAGATCATACCCAGAGGGGCTGCATGGAGCCAAGCTGGCAGCTCTTGCATATCCCTGCTCCCAGCTCCAGGTCAGTACAAACCACCCAGCAAATGAACTCATGGCGTTGGGGCCCCAAAATGCTGCTTGCTGCAGTGGGAGAGGCTCAGCTGCTGCCGGTGCCCAGCAGCCCAGGGCTCTCCAGGCGTGTTCCTTTACCTGAAGCACCAGCGCCGGTCGGGGGTGCCATCGGTGCCCTTGCCCACGGTCACCATCTCCCCCGAGCGGAAGGCTTTGCGCAGGAACACAGGGAAGGAGCGCTCAATGTCCAGGATGGTGGTAGCCCACTGTTGGCAACACCAGAGACCCCCTCAGCTGCTTGGGGATGGAAGCCTGGGGGACCCTCACCCAGGCGGCGCTGCTTGGATGGAGCTTGGCGTGCCCCAAGTGTGGCTCCTGGGGTGGTACCTGCAGCTTCCAGATGTGCTTGCTCTCCTTGGAGACCTGGCCCACAGTCTCACCCATGAGGGCGATGAGCATGTTGAGGAGGAGCACGAAGGTGAGGATGATGTAGGTGACCAGGAGGATGATGAAGACAGCAGGGTACTTGGCGCTCTCCAGCATCTCCAGGTCACCCATGCCGATGGTGAGCTTGAAGAGGTCGAGCAGGAAGGTGCTGAAGGTCTGGCTGTCCCGGCAGGATGGGTAGGTGGGCACCGTGCAGTTGGACTGTTCCTTGCTGCAGGACTCACTGCTGGGACATGGGTTGAGGAGGGACACCAGAGCTAGGGGAGAAGGGACAGGGATGGCAAGTCCACGGGGGCAGTGGAAAGGGTTCCATGTGGCTTCATGTGGGCCAAGCTCTTCCCCATCACAGGAGGAGGCAGAGGCTGAGCCCACAGGTGGGTAGGATGAAGCAGGAGCTCCAGAGCCATAGAATCATAGAATCATAGAATCAACCAGGTTGGAAGAGACCTCCAAGATCATCCAGTCCAACCTATCCCCCAGCCCTATCCAGTCAACTAAAATATGGCACCAAGTGCCTCATCCAGGCTTTTCTTGAACATCTCCAGGGACAATGACTCCACCACCTCCCTGGGCAGCCCATTCCAATGGGAAATCACTCTCTCTGTGAAGAACTTCCTCCCAACATCCAGCCTAGACCTCCCTTGTCATGTGCTTGCCCCGAGCCCCTTCAGACTGGCCAGGCACCTACCTGAGGCATAACCAATCATGAAGAGCAAGTAGACCAGGAGGAAGCGGAAAAGGTCCTTGAAGAGGATCTGCAAATGATGAAGAAGGAGACAAGTTGTGCTGGATCATGGTGCCAAGCCACGTGGCAGGGCACCACTTCCAAGGCATGCCACAGGGACAGCTGGGCTGGAGCCAAGGCATTGGTGAGCCACAAGAAACCCTGAAGAAAGCACGGAGGAAGCTCCTGTTGGGCTACACGTGCATAAGAGGAGTGGGTCTGCTGGGGAAGCAGAAGACCCTTGGTGCCATCAGACCTTCTGGATCATGATGCTGTAGGTCCCTGTCAGCTTGAGGCCCCGAGTGAAGTAGAGTGCATTCATCCAGCCCAGGACCAGCGCGAAGACCATGACAGCCAGGTACGCCTCGATGCCACCCAGGTACAGCCCCGCACTGACGATCACCAGCACTGAGTAGATGAAGCTGAGGGAGAACCAGGGTCAGATCCTGCACCAACAGCCACCGCCAGCTACTGCCCCTTGTAAGCCCAGGGGTGCTGTGGCTCAAGGAGGTCCTGGGGATTCCCCACGTACTAGAGCAGCTGGAAGGAACCATCTATGAAGAAGGAGTTCACACCTGGGCACTTCTTCATTAAGAGATCTTTGATCTGGGGGAAAGAGAATGAGATTGGAAGGGGTCAGGGGAGCAAGACCCTACTTGGCAGGGTCCTAGTGTCCAGGGTGGGCACTGTACTGGGAGCTGATGCCTTGGACCACAAGGCTGTTGCCCTCGAGTCACTCCTTGCGTGGAGACCACGAGGGCTTGTCCATGCCACAGGAGGATGCCCCCTGCCTCAGTGCACTGACGTTTGTGAAGAAGAAGAGGATGCCAGTCAGAAGGGTGATGATCTCCCCGGCCAGGCGCAAGTAGTCAACGGTGGTGGTGTATGGGTAGGGCGGCTGCAGAGAAAGAACAGAGCTGAGCAGCTCCATCATCCCAGGGCTGCTTGGGGTAGAGATACAGCACCCACCCACCCCCACTCCCACCACCAGGTGACCCATGGGGTTGTGCCACACTGCTGCAGGACTCACAGGGCCTTCCATGGGGCGGTAGTAGGCAACCAGGGTGAAGATGATCATGGCGCTGAGGTAGGAGATGACACTGATGTAGAAGGAGACAGCCCCGAACTTGCGCCACTTGTCACGCAGCAGCTCGTTGATGGGCTCCACAGCCAGCATCTCATGGCGGTTCTGGTGGGACACAGGCACTGTCAGTAGGGACCCAGCTCCAGCACCCCTTCATCTCATGCCCTGCTGAGACCTCATCTTCAGTACTGCCTTCAGTTTTGGGCTCCCCAGTTGAAGAGGGACAGGGATCTGCTGGAGAGAGTCCAGCGGAGGGCTACGAGGATGATGAGGGGATTGGAGCACTGCCTGGTGAGGAGAGGTTGAGGGACCTGCAGCTGCTTAGTCTGGAGAAGACTGAGAGGGGATTTAATCAATGTTTATAACTATCTGAGGGCTAGGGGTCAGGAGAGGGGGACAGGCTCTGCTCACTGCTCCCTGGGATAGGACAAGGAGCAAAGGATGGAAACTGCTGCACGTCAGGTTCCATCTCAACACGAGGGGGAACTTCTTTCCTGTAAGGATTCCAGAGCACTGGCACAGGCTCCCCAGAGAGGCTGTGGAGTCTCCTTCTCTGGAGCCTTTCCAGGCCTGTCTGGATGTGTTCCTGTGTGCCCTGAGCTAGATGGTATGGTCCTGCTCTGGCAGGGGGGGTGGACTCGATGACCTCTTTGGGTTCCTTCCAGCCCCTAACAGCCTGTGCTCCTGTGATCTCTCTCTCCCCTCAGCCCTTGCACACCTCAATTTTGCTGTTGTAGACAAGGATCTCCAGCACGGACACCTCCTCCCCGCAGGTGTCCAGCGAGGAGAGGTCATAGAGGGAGGAGTAGACGGGGCCGTACGCCCAGTCCTTGAACTTGCGCGAGAGGTGCCGGGTGTCCTCATCCACGATCTCCCGGCGGATGATGTGCTGGAAGATCTGCCAGAGGGGGGAGGACTGCTGGCCCACGGGCAGACCCACGCCTGGCCCCTGCCTGCTTGAGACACCCTGCTCTCCTTCCACCCTCCCCAGGCATCGTTCTCTCACTTCTCCCTAGACACCCAGTCCTCCTATCCCACCCCAGACTCTCTGTTCCCCTATCCCACCCCAGACACCCAGGTCGCCTATGCCATCCCAGACTCTCTGTTTCCCCATCCCACCCCAGACACCCAGTTCTCCTATCCCACCCCAGACACCCAGGTCGCCTATGTTATCCCAGACTCTCTGTTTCCCCATCCCACCCCAGACATCCAGTTCTCCTATCCCACCCCAGACTCTCTGTTCCCCCGTCCCACCCCAGACTCTCTGTTCCACTGCCTCACCCCAGACTCTCTGTTCTCCTACCCCACCCCAGACACTCTGTCCCCCTATCCCACGCTAACACCTCTTTCTCCACCCCACACCAGGCACCTATCTCACCCCAGATGTGCTGTTCTCCTTCCATCCCACCCTGATACCCTCCCACCCAGCAGAGCTGAGGGTGCAGAACACCATCCACAGCCTCCCAGAAAGGCTGTAGCTTTGGCACCCTTGATGACCCTCTGGCCACACCACCAGAGGATAAGAGCAAGCCAGAGGAGAAGATGAGATGTGATGAGGGCCTGTGGTTAGTTAGGGAAAGGACAGAATGCAATGGGGGGTGGGATGGGTGTAATTAGCCAGGTTAAGAGGCTGCACATCCAGGTTTCCAGCATCATCTGCAGAGAGAAGCCAGCACAGCAGGGACAGCTTCAAGTTATGCCAGAGGAGGTTCATGCTGGATATGAGGAAGAATTTCTTCATAGGAAGGGTTCTCAGGCACTGGCCCAGGCTGCCCAGGGAGGTGGTGGAGTCACCATCCCTGGAGGTGGCTGCGGTGCTGAGGGATGTGGGTTAGTGGCAGCAGCTTAGAATCATAGAACCAAGCAGGTTGGAAGACACCTCCAAGTTCAGCCAGCCCAACCTAGCACCCAGCCCTGGCCAATCAACCAGACCATGGCACTAAGTGCCCCAGCCAGTCTTGGCTTGAACACCTCCAGGCACAGCCACTCCACCACCTCCCTGGGCAGCCCATTCCAATGCCAATCACTCTCTCTGCCAACAACTTCCTCCTCACATCCAGCCTAGACCTCCCCTGGCACAACTTGAGACTGTGTCCCCCTGTTCTGCTGCTGCTTTCCTGGCAGCAGAGCCCAACCCCACCTGGCTACAGCCTCCCTTCAGGGAGCTGCAGACAGCAAAGTTGAGCTCAGCGATCTCAAAGGTCTCTTCCAAGCTCCGCAGCTGTGAGCTGCTGTGACACGCACTGAGCGCGGCAGGTCTCAGCCGAGAGCCGAGGCGGGCAGCGGCTCGCAGCTCGGAGCGGGCTCAGCTCACCCCGATCTTGCCGGTCTTGGCAGCCATCATGAGCGGGGAGAGGCCATCGTTGTTGAGCAGCGCCTCCAGGTTGGTGTCGGGGAAGAGCTTGGCGCACTTGACGAGGAGCAGGTCGTACATCTTGGTGACGAACTTGGTGTTCTCCCGGGTGTTGTCGGCGATGGCCACCAGGGCGTGCAGCACGGTGTTGCCGCGGGAGTCCTGGCGCCGCAGGTCCGCCTGCTTGTGGCCGTTCTCCGTCAGGTAGTGCACGATGTGCGGCTGGTTGGTGCAGGCGGCCAGCGAGAGCGGCAGCTCCCCTGCGGGGACGGACGGCACAGCGCCGCGCTCAGCCCTCGCAGCTACCCTCGGCCATCCCCGCCCTGCGGCCAGGGCAGGTCGCTCGGGGTCGCCTCTGAGTTTGACCTTGAATGTCTCCGGGGATGGGGCTTCAGCCACAACTCCCGGCAACCTGGGCCGGTATTTCATCACCTTCATTGTGCAGAGCTCGATGAAGCAGGGTTGTGGCCAACCTTGCTCAAGATTCAAACCATTGCTCCTCGTCCTACCCCTACAGTCCCTCCCCAGCCTTCAGGTCTCCTTCAGATATGGAAATGCAGCTCTAAGGTCTCCCTGGAGCCTTCTCTTCTCCAACCTGAACAGCCCCAATTCTCCCAGCCTGTCCTTGAAGGAAAGGTGCTCCAGCACTCTGATCATCTTTGTGTTCTCCTCTGGACCCACTCCAACAGGTCCAAGTCCTTCTTGTGTTGGGGACCCCAAATCTGGACACAGCACTCAGCAGAGCAGAGTGCCAGAATCACCTCTCTCTGTCTCTGGTCATTCTTCTTTTGATGCAGCCCAGGATGCCATTGGCCTTCTGGGCTGCAATTGCTCATTGATGGCTCATGCCCAACTTCTCACCCAGCAGCACCACCAAGTCCTTTTCTGCAGGGCTGCTCTCAACCTCATCATCCCCCAGCCTGGACTGCCACCAGGGATTACCCTGACCCAGGTGCAGGGTGTTGTACTTTGCCTTATTGAACCATCAGCCAGCTGAGGTCCATCACTCTTGCTCAGCTGCTGAGACATCCCCAAGGGGTGACCCACTGGCTTGCTCTCCACTCACCAAAGTAGAAGTAGCCACCTTCATCCTTGGGTTGGAAGAAGCGCCCACGGGCCTGGGCATGGACATCTGCTCCCTTCTCCACCAGCAGCTCCACGTAGTGCTTGCAGCGGCGCTCGATGGCGATGTGCAGGGCTGTCTGACCTGTGCCAGTGGCACCTGTCAGCCCCCTCCTCACCCCATAACCACCCACCCAGGTCCACAGACTTCCCAGGGTACCTGCTGCTCCAGTCCCCAAAACCTCCCAAAGGACCCCAGCTCTCCAGTGTCCTTGCTGCTCTGGTCCTCAAGTCTTTTTAGGGTACTCTCTCCTCTCCAAGGTCCCCACTGCTCCTCTTCCCATCCTCCCCAGCATCCTCCATCCATTCCATGGTCCCCACTGCTCCTCTTCCCAACCTCCCCAGCATCCTCCATCCATTCCATGGTCCCCACTGCTCCTCTTCCCAACCTCCCCAGCATCCTCCATCCATTCCATGGTCCCCACTGCTCCTCTTCCCAACCTCCCCAGCATCCTCCATCCATTCCATGGTCCCCACTGCTCCTCTTCCCAACCTCCCCAGCATCCTCCATACATTCCATGGTCCCCACTGCTCCTCTTCCCAACCTCCCCAGCATCCTCCATCCATTCCATGGTCCCCACTGCTCTTCTTCCCAACCTCCCCAGCATCCTCCATCCATTCCATGGTCCCCACTGCTCCTCTTCCCAACCTCCCCAGCATCCTCCACCCATTCCATAGGCCTCGCTGCTCCTATTCCTAATCTCCCTAGGATCCTCCATCCATTCCAACATCCTTTCTACTCTGATTCCCAACTTCTCCAGCAGACTCCATCTTCTGCAGGGTCTCCACTGCACATGTCCCCAGTCTCCCAAGGTCCCTCGCCCCCAGGCAGGGCTGGAGGTGGTCCTGTGCCCCCCACCTCGGTAGTAGACATCCCTGAAGGGCGAGTTGATGAACTCCCGCATGTTGCCTGTCTTCTCGGCGATGTCCAGGAGCAGGGGGATGGTGTCATTCTTGCCCCCACTCAAGTTGAGCAGTGCCTTGGGCAGGCAGGTCTTCCCTGTGGAGGGCTCTGGGAGGGTGGAGGATGCCAAGATGGGCATTAGGGCAACCTCCCCCCCAACCAGGGCCTTGAAGCGGTGCCCAGTTCTGCACCTCAGAACAAGTTAACTATGGGACAGCAGTGTGCCCTTGTAGCCAAGAGGGCCAATGGGATCTTGGGGTGTATTGAGAAGAGTGTGTCCAGCAGATCAAGGGAGGTTCTCCTTCCCCTCTACTCTGCCCTGGTGAGACCTCATCTTGAGTACTGCCTTCAGTTTTGAGCTCCCCAGTTGAAGAGGGACAGGGATCTGCTGGAGAAAGTCCAGCAGAGAGCTACGAGGATGATGAGGGGATTGGAGCACTGCCTGATGAGGAGAGGCTGAGGGACCTGGGGCTGCTTAGTCTGGAGAAGAGAAGACTGAGAGGGGATTTAATCAATGTTTATAACTGTCTGAGGGCTGGGGGTCAGGAGGGGGGGACAGGCTCTGCTCACTGCTCCCTGGGATAGGACAAGCAGCAGTGGATGGAAGCTGCAGCACAGGAGGTTCCAGCTCAACACAAGAGGGAATTTCTTTCCTGTAAGGGTCCCAGAGCCCTGGCACAGGCTGCCCAGAGAGGCTGTGGAGTCTCCAACCCCTGACATCCTGTGGTCCTGTGAACCCCTTGGCTAAATCCTCAGTTCCTTCTGGCCACTGCATATCCCAGCCCCCCTGTCCCCCACCCCTATACCAGGGCTGGGCATCTCCATCCCCATGAGCACATGGGCACCACCAACCAGTGGCATGGCACAACCACAGGAGTGCCAGGGCAGGGCCAGCCCCAGGTGCTCACCTCGAAACTCCTCGTCTGTCAGGCGCTTCTTGTGGGCCAGGAGGAAGGAGAGGAGCCCGTCCAGGCCAGCTGGGGACCCACGGGAGACGATGTCAAAGAGGATAGGTCTGTTGAAGACCTTGAGGACAGGCGGTGGGTCAGGAGCTGGCCCCTTCGTGCCTGGGGGCTGCTTCCTGTGGGACAAGCACCACTGCTGGGAACTGCAGTCGCTGCCTCAGTTTCCCACTTGTGCAACGAGCTAGAGGCTTCTCAGCTGCCAGTAAAGGGCATGGGCACCAGTGGGGTCACCCGTGGGGTTTTGGGCAGCCTCCCACTGCTGCCAGCATCACACTACCCAGTATCATCCATGGGGGCTGCTGGGCATCTTGCCAGCTGCCAGCTGGCTACTGCAGTGTTTTGACACAGCCCCTCCCCTGCTTGTGCCCCCAGCAGGGATGGACCACGGGTTTGGTCATGCTCCAGTGCCAGGGGTGAAGCTAGACCGGTCGGAGCAGTTGGTGGCAGCAGGGCAGGCTGGGGACAACCGGCTGGCTCCGGGCACTGGGAATGGGAGGAGGAGAGACGGTGGCTGTCCCAGGCACGGATCTGCGGGGCTGGGGGCACACGGGGCATCGCTGCCCACCCTGGGGACCGAGTTCCCGCTGTGGCACGGGAATACCCCCTCGCACCTGTGGGTGGGGACGGTGGCAGGGGGCCATGGTGCCGCCCCAGGTGCCCGGCACAGAGGGATATTGTGTGCCCAGGCGCGGGCTGCCCCCCCCCCCCCCGCTCCAGCTCCGGTTTCCTGGCGCGGGGAGGGTGGAGGCCTCCTGAAAAGCCCTTTCATGGTGGGGAGCCAGACGTCCTCACCGGCCAGGGGAGCGGCTGGGCACACAGAGCCCCATTCATGGCACGGGCAAGGGGGAAGGGGACCCGTGCTCTGGCCCCTCGGCACCGTGGGGCTGCAGACCCACCCCACAACATGGCACGGTGCAGCGTGGCACAGCCCGGTGCTGCCAACGGACCCGCCTGGGAGTAGCTCCCCTGCCCAAAACACCCCGCTCAAAGAACAGTGGTGGGGTTTATGTGTCCCCCCCAGCTGCTGGGCATCCCCTTCCCCACCACGCTGCACCCAGGGTGCCCCCAACACCCCCATCTCTGCCCACTGGCATTGCTGTACTCACTCCACGACCCTCCTGCGCCAGCGTCTGTTCTCACTGGGGTGGTGCCTGTAGGTGCCATAGTCAAAGAGGGAGTCCATGGGGGCTTTTTTGGGCGCAGGGACCACGGCTGACTCGTAGATGGTGGCCTCCAGAAGCTCCATGGGCTTGGGGGCACCTTTCCGGAACGCCCCATGGAATTTCATGCGGAGGTTCTGCTTCCCGTCCCCAGCGCTGGGGGCACCCCGAGCCGCCTCGGCGGGGGTCGCGCTGTCCTCGCTCTCAAACAGGTTGGCCAGCGAGGAGAGCGGGAAGGAGTCGTTCTGGAGGGAGCCTTCCTCCCCTGGACCATCCCCAGCATCGTGGGGGGGTTCTTCGGTGTCTGCCATGCTTCCTACCCGGGGTGGGGGGCACGGGCACGAGCAGCCTGCCCGCCTGGCTGCAGCCCCCAGCTCCTTCCAGAGACCTGGCAGAGGAAAAGGCAGGGTCAATCCCAAACAATTCCCGTCCCTCCCCATCCTCTCCCGCGGGACGCTGTGTCCTTGCGCAGGAGCAGGTCCCACGCTGATGCCCGCAGCAGCTGCGGGGCTCAGGGTCTCCTGGCTGGTCCTGCTTGCTCTAAGTCCCCTCGGTGCCCACCTACCCGGCCGCGGGCAACGCTCAGGTCCGCAGAGGTCCCACCAGCTGCGGTGCTGCCAGCTTCAAAGCTGAGCCGTGATGGGCGAGGGCCTCGCTGCCTCTGCCTGCTGCGGTCAGCCTGGGTGCAGCCCAGGACAGGGCACAGAGCAGCCCCTGTGCGCTCCGATCGCCGCCCAAGGAAGGAAAACATTCCTGGGATACACCCTGCATCCCGGGAAGCGCCCAGAAGCAGCGAGGAGCTGCCACCGCAGCGGGGCTGGAGCCGGTCCCTGATGTCTCACCCCTCCCAGAGCACTGGGGGGAGGTCGGTGGGGTCTGGGAGCCCATGGTGCTGGCACAGGCATGGTGGGCACCGGGAGGGCAACTGGTGCAGCAGGGGAGGGCAGGAGCCGTGGTTAGGACAAGAAATTATGGGTTTCAGTTGCTCAGAGGAAAACGGGGCTGCGGACGAGCCACGCTACCCACGGACAGCAAAGCTCTGCCCCATGCCGCAGGCACTGCCTGCCACATCCCTCCAGGCAGGGGCACGGAGAGGCAGGTCGGTGTCCCTGCGTTGTCCCCCAGCCCCATTTTCCCCCCATAAAGGCCGGCATCAGCGGGAAGGGTCAGCCCAGCTCCTGCCACCAGGGAGCTCAGCTCTCCCTGCGGGTCCTGGGACAGAAAAAGCAGCTGGGAAACGTGTCATTTTCTGCTGGGCAGCAGCCACAATGGCAGGCTGGGCACTTCTGGGGTGGGCAGGCATCTCTGCCCCACAACCTGCTTCTAATTAGCTGGTGTGTCCCGTGGCAACCCCACGGTGGGGGCCCACGATGCTCCCACAGACGTGGGGAGGGAGGGCTGCAAACAGCTCAAACTCCTGCACTAGAAGAGGGGGGACCTTGGACAGTGGTCCCCTGCTTCCTGGTGCCCTGAGTGGCACCCAGCAGGGATGGTGCAGCCCTGAGTGGCACCCACTTCCCTTCCAGCAGAGATAGTGCACCCAACAGAGTTCAGCCCCACCTGGCAGCCAGTGGGGACAGCACAGTCCTGAGTGGCAACCAGTGGGGACAGTGCAGCCCCAGGTGCCACCCAACAAGGATGGTGCAGACCTAGGCGCCAGCCAACAGGGACAACACAACCCTAGGTGGCACCCAGCTGCAATGATGCAGCCCTGGGTGGCACCCGGCAGGGCTGGTGCAGCCATGGTTGGCACCCAGCAGCGACGACGCAGCCCTGGGTGGCACCCAGCAGGAATGGTGCAGCCCTGGGTGACAGGAGGCAAGCCCCAGAGCCACCACATTCCCTCCCCTTCCAGACTTTCCTGCTACTACCTTCTCCACAGGACATTCCACAGCCACCTGCCAAAGCCCTCGGGTCCCACGTCCCAGCCCCGAGCAAACACTGGCCCCTGTGTGGCTGTTTGTCCTCGGAGCACGGAGAACGAGGTGGCCTGGGGGGTCACCTTGGGGGCTAACCCTGGCAGCTGCAGTGGGAATTCCAGCCCTGACAAGTCTCATCCCACCACAGCCCCGGGCAGAGCCAAGGAACCACCAGCACAGGACACCGCTCCCTGTAGGTTGGTGGCATCGACTTGGGGGACCTGTCGGGTGTGTGGAGATGTTCACAGGGCTGGAACTTGGGATGGCATGGGCTGGAGCCTGGGGACAAGTAGAAAGGGCAGGGAGCTGGAGCTGACCACCAGTGCCCGGGGCAGGAAGCTGAGGCTGGAAATGAGCGGCTGGGTGAGCGGTGCCGTCAGCCCGGGCGGGCACTCCCCTGGGCGGGCACTCCCCTGGGCACAGTCCCTGCCAGGAAAGGGGCAGGCAGTGCGATTTGATTTGGCTTCTTCGTTATTTGGGTTTTTTATTCTTCAGCCTCCCTCACCCCACGGAACAAATGAGCAGCTCACCAAGGTCCTCCAGCACAGCCCCAGCTCTTGGATCTGACACAAAGCCTCCCACCTCTCCCCAGCTTCCCATTCAGTTGGACTTGATCAGCTTAGAGATCTCCTCCAGCCTCCAAGGTCCTAAGTCACCTCCCAGTCACACCAATATCCCCAGTTAATCCCCTCTCCAGCCCATCATGGAGGCAATATGCCCTGGGTGGGTGCCCATAGGTACAGAGTTGGCCACATTAAAGTGTTTGTTCCTTAAAGCAAAGCAGGGAGGGTTGTGGGGGAAGGATGGATGAATTACTGGAACCACACCATGGTTACCTTCAGCCCTGGTGGAAAACTTCCTCTGGAGTGGAGCAACCACCTTCCAAAAGAAACAGCCCCCCCTGGCCATGCTCGCATGGGTGAGAGCCCTGAACTTGGCCTGGTGCAATGGCTGGACCTCGAAGCTGTTGCCAACCCCCTCCCCAAAGCTTGCCATGGCAACGAACCTGCCACCTCACCCTTGGAGTGGTGAAGCCTAGCTTGGGCAGACAGGGCAAAACCCCTCTGATCTTGCCTGGTCCAGCTCAGCCCACAGCCCTGTCCTCTTCCCTGCAGATCCCAACCTGTCCTGGTCCCTCTATCTTCATTTCTGGGGGTCCCATCCTTCCCTGGTCCCTGTATCCTTACCCCTGAGAGTCCCATCTTGCCCTGGTCCCTATATCCTCAGCCCTAGGGGTCCCATCCTGCCCTGGTTCCCGTATCCTTATCCCTGAGGGTCCCACCCTGCTCTAGTTCTTCTATCCTCATCCCTGGGGTCCCATCTTGCCCTGGTCCCTATATCCTCATCCCTGGGGTCCCATCTTACCCTAGTCCCTGTATCCTTATCTCTGGGGGTCGCATCCTGCCCTGGTCCCTGTATCCTCATCCCTGGGGGTCTCATCCCGTCCGGGTCCCCTTGTCCTGTCGCGGTCACCGTGTCCTGCTCCGGGGCACCGTCTCGGTCCGGCCACCCCCACGTTCCTTCCGCACCTCGTTTTTCGCCACCCCCCAGTTCCCACTCCCCCTGCCCCGTACCGGGACACGTCTGGCGAAGGGTCCCGCAGACTCCGGCGCCGTCGAGTCGCCGCGGGGCCGGTCGCGAAGCCCGGCCCCTCATGGGGACAGCTCCGGGGGCGGGAGACACCGGGACCCGCCTGCGGGAACGGCCCCCGCCCGCCCCCGCCGCTCCTGCACCGGCCTCCGAATAACTTCCCCGAATCAGGTTTGTGCCCTCCCCCCTACCCTGCCAAAACAGACTGCCAGGAACAACCTCCCTGATCTAGACCCCGCAAGGAATAGCCCAAAGACCTCGCCCAAACATAGGCCCCCAAAATCTCCCTCCACAAAGCAGTTTCCCCCCCCAGAACAAGGGCTGAAACACACTCCCCAAAACAGACCCTCCTGACTCTCCCCAAAACAGACCCCCCCAGGAGCTGCCTCAAACCACCTTCCCCAAAGCAGTCTTCCCAGAAGACCCTCCACAAAATTGACCCCCCCAGGAACGACCTCAAAACAGTTACCCCAAAACAGTCCCCCCCCAGGAACAAGCATCAAAACATCCTCCCCAACCCACCTCAACCCTTGATGAGATCGACCCCAAAAGGAGCTCAGAAACACCCTCTTTGAAACACCTCCTCCAGGAACAACCCCAAAAACTTCCCTAAAACAGCACCACCCCCCCAGGAACAACCCCAAAACACTCTCCCCAGAAAAGCTCCTCCAAGAACAGCTCCAAAATGAGCCTAGAAACACCTTCCTTGAAACATCTCCTCCAGGAACAACCACAAAACACCATTCCCAAAACAGCCCCCCCAGAAACAAGCCCCAAAACACCTTCCTTGAAACATCTCCTCTAGGAATAACCCCAAAACACCATTCCCAAAACAGCCCCACAGTAAAAAGCCCCTAAACACCTTCCTTGAAGCATCTCCTTCAGGAACAACTCCAAAACACCATTCCCAAAACAGCCACACAGAAACAAGCCCCAAAACACCTTCCTTGAAACATCTCCTTCAGGAACAACTCCAAAACACCATTCTCAAAACAGCCCCACAGGAAAAAGCCCCAAAACACCTTCCTTGAAACATCTCCTCCAGGAACAACTCCAAAACACCATTCCCAAAACAGCCACACAGAAACAAGCCCCAAAACACCTTTCTTGAAGCATCTCCTCTAGGAATAAACCCAAAACACCATTCCCAAAACAGCCCCCCAAAATGAACAAGCCCCTAAACACCTTCCTTGAAGCATCTCCTCCAGGAACAACTCCAAAACACCATTCCCAATACAGCCACCCAGAAACAAGCCCCAAAACACCTTCCTTGAAACATCTCCTCCAGGAATAACCCCAAAACACCATTCCCAAAACAGCCCCCCCAGAAACAAGCCCCAAAACACCTTCCTTGAAACATCTCCTCCAGGAACAACTCCAAAACACCATTCCCAAAACAGCCACACAGAAACAAGCCCCAAAACACCTTTCTTGAAGCATCTCCTCTAGGAATAAACCCAAAACACCATTCCCAAAACAGCCCCCCAAAATGAACAAGCCCCTAAACACCTTCCTTGAAGCATCTCCTCCAGGAACAACTCCAAAACACCATTCCCAAACCAGCCCCCCAAAATGGACAAGCCCCAAAACATCTTCCTTGAAGCATCTCCTCCAGGAACAACTCCAAAACACCATTCCCAAAACAGCCACCCAGAAACAAGCCCCAAAACACCTTCCTTGAAACATCTCCTTCAGGAACAACCCCAAAACACCGTTCCCAGACACCCCCCCCCAGAAAAGAAGCCCCCTGAGAGCCACCCAGGCTGAGGTTACCGTCAGCTTTTATTAAGTCAGCTCCGCGCCGGCCTGGGGCTCAGCGGTGCCATAAGGCTGCAGGTTCATAAGGCACCACATGTTCCCACCAACACCACGTTGGGGACAGTCCCTCAGCTTCAGCCAGCGTGGGGGATTCCCAGCTGAGGGGGTTCAGTCCCACCTTGGGGTCCCCCAAGGGTAGTCATCAGCTCCTCCATCACCAGCATCATTTGGGAAGCTCTTCACTGGGTGCCCATCGGGTGGGGTCTGAGAGTCAGGGTACAGCCAAGGTGGGATGGTGCCACCAGCCACATGTGCCACAGCTGGTGGTCAGGACCCAAAACTCTTATAGTGCTTCTTTAGTACAAAATGTTGGGCAATCCTACGATGCCACCACCAGTTTATTGCCATATTCTTAGCAAAAATAGGAACTATTATGGTCTAGGCTTTGTAGCTCAGCTCTGCATTCATCTTCGTGTACATCTCGTAAATGGCATCCAGGATGGGGGTGACCCTTGAGAGGAACTGGTGGATCTTCTCAATGCTCTCCTCCTCTTTGACCTCCTTCCCCTTCTCCAGCGCCTTCAGCAAATCAGATTTGTATGGAAGAGCGTAGACTGAGCCCTAAAAAACAGGAGAAAGAGATTTAAGAGGGACAGGGATCTGCTGGAGAAAGCCCAAGGGAGGGCTGTGAGGATGACGAGGGGACTGGAGCACTGCCTGGTGAGGAGAAGCTGAGGGACCTGGGGCTGCTTAGTCTGGAGAAGAGAAGACTGAGATAAATGTTTATAAATCTCTGAGGGCTGGGGGTCAGGAGGGGGGAACAGGCTCTGCTCACTGTTCCCTGGAATAGGACAAGGAGCAAAGGATGGAAGCTGCAGCACAGGAGGTTCCACCTTAACCTAAGGGGGAATTTCTTCACTGTAAGGCTCACAGAGCACTGGCACAGGCTGCCCAGAGAGGCTGTAGAGTCTCCTTCTCTGCAGCCTATCAAGGCCTGTCTGGATGTATTCCTGTGTGACCTGAGCTAGACTGTGTGGTCCTGCTGTGGCAGGGGGGGGTTGGACTCTTTGTGTCCCTTCCAACCCCTAACATCCTCTGATCCCACAACCACAAAGTTCTTCTACAGGCAGGACCATGGTTTGGGTTGTTCCTGTGTGGCTTTGAGTGGATGGAGACCCCAAAAATGACATTTCAGGGTCTCTGGATGCTCAGAGCCACACAGGAACTACCTTGGAAGTGGTGGTTGGACCCTTGGGGAACCCTCACCGTGAAGAGCTTCTGCAGCATCCAGCCATGGTACTTCTTCAGTGCAATCTCATAAGCCTTCATGGCATTCACACGGATGAGGTTGGGATGCTCCTCATCCCGCTCGCCGTCAGAGATGCTCTGCAGCAACACCAGCATGAACTTCAAGCCCCTGTGACATGAATGGTGATGTTTGGGTGGGGATAGGATGATGTTTCCCAGAATCTAGCAAGGATACCCTAGAGCATGGAGCAACCAGATCCTTCCAAACCCCACAGTCCCGGCAGGAGACCCTTGATGCTTGTCCCTGCATGTTCTTGCTTCCCCAGCCAGACCCAGCCCAAAGGGTCCAGCCAAACCCACGTTCTCCACAGTAGACTGCAACCGGTTTTCAGCGGGGTCCCCACAAGCCAAGAGGCAACCCAGAGCAGTCCCTCAACACCAAGAGTCACCTTTTCAACCACATCAATGCCAGTGTTGCACCAATCTTGGGCCATGCTGAACCGTGAATCTCCTTCTCCACCTCCAGGATGTTCTGCAGGGTTTTGAACTTGGTGGGGTTGGAGTCATAAACTGCCCGGATTTTCTGAGGGCAGAGAAAAGTACTTGAGTACTGGGTTCAGTTTTGGGGGCCTTCACTCCAAGAAGGACATTTTGGTGCTGGAGTGGCTCCAGAGAAGAGCAATGAAGCTGGTGAAGTCTGGAGCACAAGCCTTGTAAGGAGCAGCTGAAGGAACTGAGGTTGTTCAGCCTGGAGAAAAGGAGGCTGAGGGGAGACCTTCTGGTTCTCTATGACTCCCTGAAAAGAGGCTGGAGTTAGGTGGGAGTTGGTCTCTTCTCCCATGGAGCAAGCAATAGGACAAGAGGAAATGGCATCAAGTTGCACCAGGTGAGGTTTAGGTTGGACTTTGTAAGAAATCTCTCCACTGAAAGGGTTCTCAAACTCTTCCACAGGTTCCCCAGGGAGCTGATTGAATCTCCATCCCTGGAGATATTTAAGAAGGCAGAGATGTGGTGCTGAAAGACACAGCTTAGCACCAGCCTTGGCAGAGCTAGAGAGTGGCTGGCCTTGGTGATCTTAAAAGGCTTTTCCAACCCAAACAATTCTATGGTTCTATCACTCTTTAAGAGGGGGATTGGCACTGGAGAGCAGCCAGGCTGGAGCTAAGGGCTGTGCTGTGGGGAAACAGCAGTGCCAGGGGGCCCTGTTAATTAACACACACCACTGAGCCAGGCCACTTCTCAGCCCAAAAGCCCCCAAGGGAAGAAAGGGCCTTTTAAACACCTCCAGCTCTTGTCACTGATCCTGCAGCATTTCATCCCAGGGGTGTTCACTCACCCTGAGCCCTCCTGCACCCCTTCCTACCTTGATATTTCCAGTCAGGTCAGCTTTGACTGGCGAGTAGACAATGGGAGTCCCTAGGCAATCTGTGGAAACAGGGATGCAGGAAGATGAGTCATTTGGGGACACAAGAACTTAGGGGACACCTGAACTTTGGGACAAACTTCTTTGCTGTGTGTGCTGGAGCAGGCTGCCCAGAGAGGTTGTGGAGTCTCATCTCATGGAGGGATTCCAAATCCACCTGGACACTGTGATGCTGGACAAGCTGCTTTGGGTGCTCCTGCTCAAGCAGGGAGCTTGGACTGGATTAGCTCCAGAGGTCCCTTCTAACACACACCATGCTGAGATTGCTTAAGTCTGTGAGACACCACTAAGTCTTGACTCATAACCGAGAGGTTTCACCTTAACCTCAGCCAAGGCACCCAGGCACATGCCAGTGAGGTTGGGAATGGCAGCGAACAGCTGCTGGCTCCCCAGCCCTGCCTCCCATCCCTGTCCCACCAGTGACTCCCAGCTCCAAGGATACGGCCCCAGTGGCAGGATTCGGAGCAGCACGATGAGCACAGGACCCTCTCCGCTCATCCCCAGGCAGGCAGCCCCGTGTCCTGCCCAGCCCGGTCGTGCCATAGAGCTGTCAACACAATGCCCACATTGTAGCAGACAGAGGGACCGCGCAGGCCATCGTGGCATCAGGGTAGCTGTGCCACCACACACCCACGGCCTTGACATGGGGTGGGACCCAGAGGCCAGCCGGGAGTCGCCCGCCCCGAGCCGTGCCTCCAGCCGGGGCGTACCGGGAAGAAGCGGCCGAGGCGTCGGCAAGGCTATGGCGGCTGTGCCAGGGCATGAGGACGGGCAGGACATTTCCCAACGGAGCTGCTCGGCTGGTTTGACGGGACCGTGATGCAACGCTGGCCCCGCCAAGATGCTTCCCCGGGACCGGGGGTGAGCACCGATCGGGGGTGGGGGATAACTCAGAAGCGGGGGAGTCCCAGAAGCGAGCACCCAGGATGGGAGTGGGGGGCATATGGGCAGCAGGAAGGGTAAACCAGGTCCGGTGGGGCTCAAGGACCCACTACCCGCAGACTAAGCGATGGGGCCGATCCCAGTCTCTGGTCCCTCCTACCCTCCCCCGCCGGCCCCGACTTACCGAAGAAGGGCGGCAGGTGCGCCACGGCCTCTAGGAAGGGCAGCGTCTCTATCTGCTTGTCAGCGGGCAGCGGCTTGAACTCGTGCTCCAGCAACAGCGCCATGACCCTCTCCGGCCCGGCCCGGCCCTGTGCTGCTCGGGCCCCGGGAAGCGCACCGGGAGCCGCACCGGGAAGCAGAGCGGCAGCGGCCCCGCCGCACCACCCGGCCCCGCCCCGCCCACGCCGCTCCCAACCAATGGCAGCGCCCTGCGCGCCCAATCACAATGGGGGGCGGGACCAGCGGGGCCGCGGGGGCGGGCGCACGCCGGGAGGGGGCGGGGCTCTGAGGCGGGACCTCGGAGCGGGCCGGGTCGGGAGAGCCTCTGGCACCGGCGAGCACCAGCGCAGGGCCAGCGGCACCGCGGCCGCAGACCCCGACCCGAGTGCCATGGCCGCGCGTTTCTTGAACTCCAGCACCTCCCTGGGCAGCCTGTTCCAACCCCCTCACCGCTCTGGCAGCAAAGAAACTTTGCCTCCAGCCTAAGCCTCCCCTGGCACAGTTTCAGGCCATTTGCACTCCTTGTATCACCTGATTCTAGGGAGGAGAGGCTGAGCCCCACCTGTCTGCAACCTCCTTTCAGGGAGTTATAAAGAGCCAGAAGGTCTCCCCTCAGCCTCTTTTTTGTCCAGACTAAACAGTCCCAGTTCCCTTAGGCACTCCTTCCCAGCCCTGTTCTCCAGACCCTTCACCAGCTTCATTGTCCTTCTCTGGACCCAGACCAGCCCTCCAATGTCCCTCTTGGAGAGAGGGGCACAGAACTGAACCCAGCAGTCAAGGTGTGAGCCCACCAGTGTCCAGCACAGGGACACGATCACTTCCCTACTACTGCTGGTCACTGCAGGTCTCCTTGATCCAGGCCAGGCTGCTGGTGCCCTTCTTGGCCACCTGAGCACACTGCTGTCTTATCTTCACTCACTGTCAACCAGCACTCCCAGGTCCTGTTCTGCTGGGCAGTTTCCAGCCACTCTGCCCTGAGCCTGGAGACTTCAAGGGGTTGTTGTGGCCCAAGTGCAGGACTTGGCTTTCATAGAATCATAGAATCAAGCAGGTTGGAAGAGACCTCCAAGCTCATCCAGTCCAACCTAGCACCCAGCCCTATCTAATCACCCAGACCATGGCACTAAGTGCCTTTGTTAAACTTCATCCCATTGACCTCAACCCACAGATCCAGCCTGGCCAGATCCCTCTGCAGGGCCTTCCTACCCTCCAGCAGATCAATACTGCTACCCAATTCAGCATCAGCTGCAAGCCTACTGAGTGTGCACTCAGTTCCCCCATCCAGACCATTAATAAAGATATTAAAGAGAACTGGCCCCAGCACTGAGCCCTGGGGACCCACCCCCCCACTGGTGACTGCCCACTAATTAGGTTTAGCTTCATTTCCCAATGATCTTTGGGCCAGGCCAAAGCTTTTGGCACCAGCTTGGCTCTGCAATGGGTGTTCCCTTCCGTCCTTCCTGGCTGCTGGTGGTGAATTACTGAGGGGAGATCAATTTTTCATGGGGAGCAGATGGTTGGCTTGGCAAAGCCCCGGTGCTGCTGGGGAAAGCAACCTGAGCACGGGGAGGGGATTAAATTTAAACACTTCTGGGGATGGAAAAACAACACCGAGCTCCAGCAGGGCATGGACAGCTCACCTCCAGCAGCAGGGCAGGGAACGGGGACGTGGCAGAGTGGCAAGAGGGCACAGGAGGCTCAGCCACATCCAGCTGGCAGCACGTGGGGAGGGGATTTAGTGCTGACAGGGCCCTGAATCCTGTGGTTTTTACCAGCTGTTCTGGAAACAACAGGTCGTGGGGTGATGCTGATCTCTGGCTGAAAGCTCTGTGCTGCAGCCAGCACCCACGTGTCCTCAGAGGTGGGGGCACTGGCTGCCTCCACCCTCCACTGAGCTGGTGCCCTGCGCTCTGGTGCCTGGCCACTGTCACTTCTGTGCATGGATGCCCAACCCTGGCCCTGGGTACTTGGACACAATCCCTGGATGCCCTGACCCTATCCTCAGGTGCCCAGACTCCATCCCTGGGTGCTCAATCCCACCTTTGGATGCCCAACTCTGTCCACTGCATGCTTGTGCCCTGTCTCTTGGTGCTTTTACCTCACCCCTGGCTGCCTAAACGTGTCCTTGTGTGCTCAGACCCTGTCCCTGAGTGCTTGGACCCCATCTCTGGGTTGTTCTGACCCTGCTCCTGTGTCCCCAACCCCATCCCTGAGCGCCCAGCACACCACAGGTCAACTCACGGCCAGCCTGGTCAAGGTTTGGCACAGTCTGACCTTCTGCAGGCAGTGCCAGGCTGGTGTCACTGCCAAGGCTGCAGAAACAGAAACCTTTACCCTGCCTGAAATATTTACAGCACAATAAGCATCCGAGCTGCTGACAGTGCAGTCAAAACGAAACAAACCAAGAAACGAGGTCCTTTTCCCTGGTGTGCAAAGCCAAGCGACACACAGGGGCCAGGTATCAGCTTCAGTTTGGGTGCTGGGTGAAAACCCCCCCAAATCCAGCCCCTTGAGCTCAAGAGCAGCACAACAAATAACAAAGGAGTTCTGTAGGATGGGTGTGAGGTGATTTCACATCTCTTAAACCTTTGTACGTGTGCTCCAGCCATCACCTAACTCGTTAAACCGTGACCTAATTCATTATACAAAGGTGATGAGACACCTGCGTTGGAACCCTCCTCCCAGAGGGGTGGGATTTAGTGTGAAAAGCACTACGAGGAGTGGCTGACACTCTGCCAGGGTGTGCTGGCATCCAGCGAGAGCTGACGAGTTGGGTGGAGGAGCCTCATGGACTTCAGCATGGGCTGCTGGAGAGCAGCCAGACAGAGAGGGATCTGGGGGTGCTGATTGATATCCGCCTGAACATGAGCCAGCAGTGTGCCCAGGTGGCCAAGAGAGCCAGTGGCATCCTGGCCTGCATCAGGAATGGTGTGGCCAGCAGGAGCAGGGAGGTCATTCTGCCCCTGTACTCTGCACTGGTTAGACCTCACCTTGAGTACTGTGTTCAGTTCTGGGCCCCCAGTTTAGGAGGGACATTGAGATGCTTGAGCGTGTCCAGAGAAGGGCAACGAGGCTGGGGAGAGGCCTTGAGCACAGCCCTACGAGGAGAGGCTGAGGGAGCTGGGATTGGTTAGCCTGGAGAAGAGGAGGCTCAGGGGAGACCTCATTGCTGTCTGCAACTACCTGAGGGGAGGTTGTGGCCAGGAGGAGGTTGCTCTCTTCTCTCAGGTGGCCAGCACCAGAACGAGAGGACACAGCCTCAGGCTGTGCCAGGGGAGATTTAGGCTGGAGGTGAGGAGAAAGTTCTTCCCTGAGAGAGTCATTGGACACTGGAATGGGCTGCCCGGGGAGGTGGTGGAGTCGCCGTCCCTGGAGCTGTTCAAGGCAGGATTGGACGTGGCACTTGGTGCCATGGTCTGGCCTTGAGCTCTGTGGTAAAGGGTTGGACTTGATGATCTGTGAGGTCTCTTCCAACCCTGATGATACTGTGTGATACTGTGAAGTGCTGGGTCCTGCCCCGTGGGAGCAAGAACCCCCTGCGCCGGTACAGGTGAGGGGTGGCAGCTCTGTGAAGAAGCTCCGGTAGGCAGGGTCCTCATGAGCCAGCAGTGTGCCCTCAAGGTCAAGAAGGCAAATGGTGTCCTGGGGGGCCATGAAGAAGAGTGTGGCTAGCAAGTTGAGGAAGGTTTTCCTGCCGCTCTGCGCGGGTGACGCCACAGCTGGAGCGCTGGGTCCAGTTCAGGGCTCCTCAGATCAAGAGAGGCAGGGAACTACTGCAGAGAGTCCAGCAGAGCCTCTGAAGATGCTGAGGGGGTCTGGAGCAGCTCTGTGAGGAGGAAAGGCTGAGAGCCCTGGGGCTGAGAGCCTGGAGAAGAGCAGCCTGAGAGGGGATATGAGCAAAGCTCAGCAAGAGCTAAAGGCTGGGGGTGGGGGACAAGATAAAACCCTCGCTGATTATGGAGGAGATTCCTGGATGGGCTGATGCTGTCCCAGTCTATCTCAGTATCACAGTATCACAGTATCACCAAGGTTGGAAGAGACCTCACAGATCATCAAGTCCAACCCTTTACCACAGTGCCCAAGGCTAGACCATGGCACCAAGTGCCACATCCAACCTTGCCTTGAACTGCCCCAGGGACGACAGTTCTCTCTTGGCTATGTCAGGCACCCAGGACAAGGCACTGGCTATAAAAGGCGACAGAATTTGAGCGCCTTCAGGCCCTGCTCTTAAATCCCGTGCCGTGCACCTGGTTAATGTAACCTCCCAGCTCATGTTGTCCCTTCCAGCCTGCTCGTCCCTGTTTCAGACCGGCTCATGAGATGCTAATTCAGCCTAACCGGTTTTAACTCCATCCCTCCCAGATCAGCAGCTCTAACCTTGCACGACGCCGGCACCAGCCTCTCCGCCCTCCCCAGCCCTCGGCCGGGCCCGCAGTTTCCGCGGTACGGGCTGGGGCCCGGAGGTAGGAACGGAGCCAACACGCAGGGCCCGCTCCGAACCGCGAAGCTGTGAGAGGTATGTCCCTCGGCGGCGCCCGTACCGGCCCGGCGCCTTGCCATGGCGACGGCCGCCGGCAGCGGGACCATGGCGCTGCGGTGGGGTCGGGCTCCGGAGCGCTGGGCCGCTGAGCGGCGCCGGGAGCGGGAGGAGCGCACCCGGCAGCAGTGGGAGCAGGCCAGCCTCGCCTTTGCCAGAGCCGCCGTCTGCTGCTCCCAGCAGGCGAAGTGGAGCGAACCCCGCCCCCGCCCGCCCAGGTGCCGCGGAAGGGAGGGAGGGGAGACCGCACCGGGCTCGGAGGAGCGGGGAGAGGACGTCGGTCTGGGCTCGGGGGGAGCAGGAGAGGTGGCCGTTACTTGTCCCCGGGAGAGCAGGCGGAGAGGCCGGGCCAGGTCCGGAGGGACGGGGAGAGGAGGCCAGGTCTTACCGGGCCCCGAGAGGCCGAGCCCCGATGGAGCGGGGAGGGCCGAGCCCCGGGAGAGCGGCAGCCTGTCCCCCAGCTGACGCTGTGCCCGCAGCCCGGCGGCGGTGCGGCGGCAGGCGGAGGAGGCGGCGGCGCGGCTGGAGCAGCGGCGGGAGCGGCTGCGGAGGCTGCTCGATGAGGAGCGGGAGGCGTTGGCGGCGGAGCTCCGGCGGGGCCGCGGGGCCGAGGCCGTCAGGAGGAGGCAGCGGAGCGAGGAGCTGCGAGCTGGCCGGGAGGAGCGGAGGAGGAAGGTGAAGGGAGCGGTGGAAAAAGCCGTGGAGGCAGAGGCTGGAGAGGAGCCAGCGTGTGCCCAGGCGGCCAAGAAGGCCACTAGCAGCCTAGCTTGGATCAGCAATGGTGTGGCCAGCAGAAGCAGGGCAGCGGTGGAGTCCCCATCCCTGGAGGGCTTTCAAAGCCCTGTAGATGTGATGCTGAGGGGCATGGCTTAGCGGTGCCCTGGCAGTGCTGGGTTCGTGGTTGGGCTGGATGATCTTCAAGATGCCATGGTCTAGTTGATTGGATAGGGCTGATAGGTTGGGCTGGGTGAGCTTGGAGATCTCTTCCAACTGGCTGATACTGTGATTCTTCCGACCTGAATGGTTCTGTGGTGTCTCAAATTCTTCTGTGTTCTGACATAATCCAACTCTCTCGTTTCCAGGTTGCTGAGCAGCTGCTCAGCTCTGGGAAGTGACAGAACATTCTGGCTTAGTCCCTGCTGCCTGGCATTTATTACATCAGTTTTTAACTCCAGGTGTGAGAGCAATCTTTTAACTCCAGAGCCACTGTTTGTCTCTTGTTGTCATTCATCTTGAATCACAGCAATTATCCCAAGTTCTGAGAAGCAAAAGGCAAAGGTGTACAATGGTTTGACCTTGGAAGAATCATAGAATCAACCAGGTTGGAAGAGACCTCCAAGCTCATCCAGTCCAACCTAGCACCCAACCCTGTCCAGTCACCCAGACCATGGCACTAAGTGCCTCAGCCAGTCCTTTCTTGAACACCTCGAGGGATGGTGACTCCCCTCAAAGCTGGTATTTCTCAAACCCAGTCAGCAACCAGTTCTGGCTCAGAGCAGTTGATGTAGGTACCTCAGGTGCTTTTTAAAGCTGTACCTACCATGTCCATGGTGCTTCCTCATTCTTTGTTTTGTTGATCTGCCTCTCTGGCCACCACAGCTCCAGTTTCAGTGTCCCTGTGGTGTTTCCCAGAGCTGATGTGGGACCTTGTGGCCCCCAGGGCCACTCTAATGAATCCTCCACTGCAAAGGCAGATTTGGTGGCACTTCAGAGCTCGGTGCACTGTGGAATCTAGCAGGTTGTGGGGGACAGGAGAGCTGCTGGCACTGACGGCATCTGTTGTGTCTGCAGGTGGAGTCAGAGCAGCGCAGGAAGCACGTGGTGGAGGCGTGGGGAGAGGAGGTCGTGGAAGAAAACAAGGTGTGCTGGGGCAGCCCTGGTGTGGCTGGTCACTAGAGCCTGGCTCCTGGAACGTGAGCAGGTGGTGGTGTGACACCAGCTGCCTTTTGACCTGGCTGGCAGCCAGGACGACGGACGCTGCTGGGCTGAGGGAGGAACTGGAGATGGCTCTTTGTTGTCCCACACCAGTCTTGAACCAAGTCATGGTTGAGGGCACTGTGCCTGTTCCTGTGGCCGTGGGGAGTTCTGATGTCCAGGGAATGATGGCAGCTGAGCAGGATGAGACTTTGTCTCTGTAGTTTTCTTAAGGGAACCTAACCCCCCCCCTAAACTACCACATTGCCCAACAAGTACACACTACTCATCTCCTAGAGTCATAGAGTGTCAGGGGCTGGAAGGGACCTCTAAAGCTCATCTGGTCCAGCCCCCCTACCAGAACAGGATCACCTAGAGCAGATCACACTGGAGACACATCCAGATGGTTGGGTGGGACTTGGATTTTCAGGTCCATTGCAGGGTTCAGTGTGGCACTGAGTTCTTGTCTGACAGCAGCCAGCATCAAGCTGTGAGAGCTTAGAATGTGAATGCTAGATATGGGAGCAGAGTGATTTGGATGTGAAAGAACAATAAAGGCCTTCAAATATGGCTGGACTCGATCTTAGAGGTCTGGTCCAACCCAAACAACTCTGTGATTCTGGGAAACAGCAAGTTCAGAGCTCACTGAAACACTAACAGGAAAACTGGAGTGTATTTGTGAGATCACAGACTCACAGGACCATGCAGGTTGGCAAAGCCCCTCAGGATCACCAAGTCCAACCTAGAATCCTATTCTACAAGATTCACCTTAAACCATAGCCCCAAGCACCACATCCAAACCACCCTGAAACACATCCAGGCTGGGTGACTCCACCACCTCCCTGGGCAGCTCATTCCAGTCCCTGACCACTGTCTTTGTGAAAACCTTTTTCCTAATGTCCAATCTAAACCTCCCCAGCCTCACCTTGAGGCCATTCCCCCTTGTTCTGTCTCTACCTGTGAGAAGAGCCCAGCAGCAGCTTCTCCACAGTGCCCCTTCAGGTAGCTGTAGACAGCAATGAGGTCTCAGTCTCCTTTTCCTCAAGCTAAACAGCCCCAGCCCCAGCTGTTTAGCTGACCTGTGAGGGTCATGTCGACTCAGAACCATTTCCAAGCAGAGCTCAGCAGACAGTTGGGCTTTGTCCTCCTCTTCTTTCCTAGCACATTTTGCTCTGTATTTTCCTAACATGTGTCAGCTTGCAGAAGTTTGATTTGTGGATTTCCTGAGGTGGAGGCTGTTCCAAACCTTAAGTGCCATGTTTTGTTTTGGGAAGGAAGAAGCAGCTGAACTGGAAGAGAAAAAATGTTATGAAAATAAGCATGACTCTGCACGAAGGGAAGCTCTGGAAAGAATGAGACAAGAGGAAGAGAAGCGTCAGCTGGAAGAGAAGCATCAGCTGGAAGAGAAGCAGCATGCAGAGATGTTGCTACAGCAAGTAGAAGAACTGAAATTGCAGGAGGCAGAGGTAAATTAGTTTCTCCTCGTTTGAGAAGGCAATTCACTGTTTCACCTGGAAATACTTGGGGCTTTTCAGGTTTCCACTGGATTGAATCTGCAACAGAGTTGTGACATAATTTCTGTTCCTCTCCCCACACCACCACCCACACCACTGCATCCAGTTCTGGAGCCCCTATTACAAGAGGGATGTGGAGATGCTGGAGCATGTCCAGAGCAGGGCCATGAGGATGCTCAGAGGGCTGCAGCAGCTCTGCTGTGAGCACAGACTGAAAGAGTTGGGGCTGTGCAGGCTGGAGAGGAGGAGGCTCCCAGGTGACTTTCTTGTGGCCTTCCAAGATCTGAAGAGGGCTGCAAGAAAGCTGGGGAGGGGCTTTTTAGGCTCTCAGGGAGTGACAGGAGTGGGGGGAATGGAGCAAAGCTGGAGGTGGAGAGGTTGAGGCTGCAGGTGAGGAGGAAGTTGTTGAGCATGAGAGTGGTGAGAGGCTGGAATGGGTTGCCCAGGGAGGCGGTTGAGGCCCCATGGCTGGAGGTGTTTGAGGCCAGGCTGGCTGAGGCTGTGTGCAGCCTGCTCTAGGGTAGGGTGTCCCTGCCCATGGCAGGGGGGTTGGAGCTGCCTGATCCTTGTGGTCCCTTCCAACCCTGACTGATTCTATGATTCCATAGTTAACTGCATTCCAGTAGCTTTTGTTTGCTCTCTGCAATATGAGCTGCACCAGGTGAGAAACAGATTTCTAGTTGGACAGGTTCAAATCAGAAGCTTTTTCAGCTGCAGCTCCTTGCAGTGTCTCTGGAGCTGTGAGCCACCAAGCCACGAATTACATTCACATGGGACATTTCCTGTGATGAGGATTTTTGACTGCTTACAAAGGAGCAGAATGGGGTAAAAGCTCCACTAGGAAGTCTCTCTCTGGGATGTCCTGGCTCTTTGGTGTAGAGCAGGGCACAGAGGCTGTCTCTGGGATGTCCTGGCTCTGGTGTAGAGCAGGGCACAGAGGCTGTCTCTGGGATGTCCTGGCTCTGGTGTAGAGCAGGGCACAGAGGCTGTCTCTGGGATGTCCTGTCTCTGGTGTAGAGCAGGGCACAGAGGCTGTCTCTGGGATGTCCTGGCTCTCTGGTGTAGAGCAGGGCACAGAGGCTGTCTCTGGGATGTCCTGGCTCTGGTGTAGAGCAGGGCACAGAGGCTGTCTCTGGGATGTCCTGGCTCTCTGGTGTAGAGCAGGGCACAGAGGCTGTCTCTGGGATGTCCTGGCTCTCTGGTGTAGAGCAGGGCACAGAGGCTGTCTCTGGGATGTCCTGGCTCTCTGCCACACTTTCTTAGTTGTTTTTTTTTTTCCCTTTTAGGCCACAAAGCTGAAAAAGGAACAAGAGAATTTATTAAAGCAGCAGTGGGAGCTGGAGAACTTGGAAGAAGAAAGGAGACAAATGGAAGAGCACCGGAAGGAGATGGAGCTTGGGTATGAGATTGAGTGTAGTAGGGCTACAGCAGGAGCTCAGCAGGGCTTGGACAGAGCCTGTTTCTGTGTCTCTGCTGGTACTTGAGTAGATGTTTCAGATCCCAGCAGTGGTGGGTTGTAGATATTTGGGTTTTGCTGTAAGTGCCCAGAAGAGTCAAGGACTAAACCCCTTTGGTGCTGTTATTTTTCTTGTTCCTGTTAGCAGCATCAGGTGCTCTGTTGCCTGCAGGTCACTTTGTCAGGGCTGCACCTTCTGGTGCATAATTACACTTTAATAGTTGGGCTTTAGAGACCATTTGTACGATTTTGTCTTTGTTTTGTTTCCCCTCCTCCAGTCGCTTTTTGAAGCATCAGTGTGATGCCCAGCTGAAGAGACGAGCCCAGCAGATCCAAGAGGAGCTGGTAAGGGAAAGTCCTCCTTCGTTTATACTTTCTAGATACTGTGTCCTGGAAACCACTTTTCTGTGCCTGCCTCTGGATAATTAAGGAAACCTCTTCAGCTTGTGAACAGTGCTGGAGCAAAGAGGTGGGATGTAAGTGGTGACCTCGCAGTGTTGGGTTGAAGGATGGACTTGGTGATCTCAAAGGTCTCTTCCAACCAAAGGCATTCTGTGACTGAGTGTCTTGCTGAGCACAGCCTTGATGCTGTCACACAAGATCAGAGGATGTTAGGGATTGGAAGGGATACAAAGAGATCATCGAGTCCAACCCCTCCTGCCACAGCAGGACCACACAGTCTAGCTCAGGTCACACAGGAATACATCCAGACAGGCCTTGATAGGCTGCAGAGAAGGAGACTCTACAGCCTCTCTGGGCAGCCTGTGCCAGTGCTCTGTGAGCCTTACAGTGAAGAAATTCCCCCTTAGGTTAAGGTGGAACCTCCTGTGCTGCAGCTTCCATCCTTTGCTCCTTGTCCTATCCCAGGGAACAGTGAGCAGAGCCTGTCCCCCCCCTCCTGACCCCCAGCCCTCAGAGATTTATAAACATTTATCTCAGTCTTCTCTTCTCCAGACTAAACAGCCCCAGGTCCCTCAGCCTCTCCTCACCAGGCAGTGCTCCACTCCCCTCATCATCCTCAGCCCTCTGCTGGACTCTCTCCAGCAGATCCCTGTCCCTCTTCAACTAGGGAGGCCCAAACTGAACACAGTACTTGAGATGGAGCCTCACTGAGAGCAGCCCTTTGTACAGGCTGGAAGCTTCTTGGATAGTTGTTAAACCTTGTGGTTTTACTCAAGGAGATGGACAGGCAGATCCTATCAGCCCTCCTGGAGAAGGAGGAGGAGGAGGAGCAACGCCACTGCTCAGCACAGCAGGAGCGAGCTGTCGCCGGCGTGGCCTGGCTGAAACACGTCCTTGAGGAGCAGCTCCAGTTAGAAAAGCAGAGGGAGGCAGAGCTGCAGACTGTTTTCAGGTGAGCCTGCCCACCTCTGCCTGTCCCTGCTTGGCTGCCAGAGCTTCACTGCTGCCTGCTAAATAATCTTTGGAAGTGGGCATTAGAAAGAGGGGTCAGGGATTGGAGCAGGCTGCCCTGGGAGGTGGTGGAGTTACTGTCCCTGGAGGCATTCAAGAAACGTATGCCCATGGCACCTGGGGACATGCTTTAGTGGCCATGGTGGTCTTAGGTTGAAGATTGGACTCCATGAACTTGAAGGTCTCTTCCAACTGAAACAATGCTTGGCCTTGCAGTTCTAGAAGTACTGCAGAAGTGAGATTGTCCCTTCTTTGTGTGTGCCCAGTGCCATGCTGGCTGGTCAGTGGGCCAGCAGAGACAGACCCAAAGCTCTTCTGCCTCTCCTCTGGGGACAGGCTGATAGAGTTGGGCTTGTTCAGCCTGGAGAAGGCTCTGGGGTGAGCCTAGAGCTGCATTTCAGTATCTGAAGGGGACCTACAGGAAAGCTGGGGAGGGACTGATTAGAAAGCATGGGTACCACCTCTGTGTTGAGGCAGGATTCCTCCTGAGGGTATGCTGTGCCTGAGGGAGATCCATGCATCCAAGAGGTCCTGGTACAGGCCAGTGTTTGCCTCCTGCTGTTCAGGAACAGGGAGATAAGAGTGATGCTCTGAACAAGCACAGGTGGGCTGAGCACGTGGGCTGCCTGGGAACAAACATGAGGAGAAACCCAAGTGCTGCCATGCAGCCCAGGGCAGCTCATGTGTGCCTGTGGAGCACACAGGGGGTACCAACTCTGAGTAGTAACCTTAGAGATAACCTTTCCTTCTCTCCTTTAGAGAAGAAGCTAAAAAGATGTGGGAGAAGAGGGAAGAAGAATGGGAAAGGGAGAAGGCGGCCAGAGATCGCCTGATGAATGAGGTAATGACCTTTTTTGGGTGAGGTGTCCTGCTTGGTCTGATGAAACCATCATTCCAGCTGTGACCCTTCACCCTCGGGAGGGCTCCAGCCTTCAGGCCCTGGGGCAGAGCTTTTCTGCTTGTCTGATACATTTTTCTGAGCCTCTTCTAACCACCTGCCGTGAGATTTCCCCAGTCTCTGGCTGGCCTCTTCCTTGACTCCTCTCTTCACAAAGGTCCTGGCAGGCAGGCAGCGCCAGATCCAGGAAAGGATGGAGCTGACCAGACGAGCCCAGGAGGAGCTGATAAAGTATCGAGAGCAGCTCATTCAGGAGCTGGAGGAGGCAAAAGAGCTGCTGAGAAGGCAGAGGGAGCAGCAGGAGGAGCTGAAGACAGCCCCCAGGCAGGAGCTGCAGGCACAGGTACAATTCCCTGCCCAGGTGTGGAAGGTGCCCAGACCGTGCCTGACCTCACTGTAACACACATCTTCTCTGTGCCCAGTCTGTGCCTGACCTCACTGTAACACACATCCTCTCTGTGCCCAGTCTGTGCCTGACCTCACTCTAACACACATCCTCTCTGTGCCAAGACCGTGCCTCACCTCACTGTAACAACCATCTTCTCTGTGCCCAGTCTGTGCCTGACCTCACTGTAACACCAATCCTCTCTGTGCCCAGTCTGTGCCTGACCTCACTGTAACACCAATCCTCTCTGTGCCCAGTCTGTGCCTGACCTCAGTGTAACACCCATCCTCTCTGTGCCCAGTGTGTGCCTGGCCTCAGTGTAATATCCTCTCTGTGCCCGGTCTGTGCCTGACCTCACTGTAACACCCATCTTCTCTGTGCCCAGTCTGTAACTGACCTTACTGTAACACCCATCCTCTCTGTGCCCAGTCTGTGCCTGACCTCAGTGTAACACCCATCTTCTCTGTGCCCGGTCTGTGCCTGACCTCACTGTAACACCCATCCTCTTTGTGCCCAGGTGGCAGAGCATTGCTTGCAAGAGCAGGAGTACCAGCAGGAGGCAGAGGAGAGCTCAGCCTGGCAGCAGGACAGGGAGCTGGCACGGCATGAGCAGGGGTACCACAGCAGGGTAGGTACCAGGGGATGCTGTGCACATGGATCACCCTGAAACAGGAGCCCAGGAGCAGCGAGGGTGACAGTGTCACACAGGCAGGATTCTTCTTGTTCCTACCCTTCAGCTTCCTGAAAACGAAGCTGAATTTGATCTTCTCATGCTTTACCTGGCTCTAAAAACAAAGCTGAGGTTGAGTAACTTGACCTAAACCATCTAGGGCAGGGTGTCCCTGCCCATGGCAGGGGGGTTGGAACTAGATGATCCTTGTGGTCCCTTCCAACCCTGACTGATTCTAGGATTCTAACATCTCTGTGAGGAGGAAAGGCTGAGGGAATTTGGGGTTTGGAGTCTGGAAAGAGCAGGCTGAGGGGGATCTGATGAATGCTGATCAAGGGTGGGTGTCAGGAGGATGACACCAGGCTTTTTGCAGTGGTGCCCAGTGACAGGATAAGGGCAATGGGCACAAACTGGGACATGTAGAGATGAAGAGGAACTTGAGTTTAAGGGTGAGTGAGCCCTGGAGCAGGCTGCCCAGAGGTGATGGAGTCTCCATCTCTGGAGACATTCCAAACCCACCTAGACATGTTCTTGTGTGACCTTCTCTAGGTGTCCCTGCCTTGGCAGGGGGCTTGGACTGGATGATCTCCAGAGGTCCTTCCAACCCCTGTTGTTCTGTGGTACCACATGCCTAGCAGATCCTTTTTTCATACTGATCCCATGAGCTACCTCCAGTCTCACCTCTGTCACTTATTAGACAGCAGCTACTAAAGTCAGAGAAGGCTGGGAGGAAGTGACACTGCCTTGAAGTATCAACTCCTCAAGATTCCTGCTGCTTTATCCTGGGGGATTTTCTGTTGTATGCAGAAGCTCTAGAGCCCAGGAAGTAATGGCAGCCTTTGTTTTGACCCCTTTAGCTCCACAGATACCCAAAAGCAGCCTGGACCTGAGGATTCTTACTTTTTGCACCTGAGGAACAAGCACTAAAAGAAGTTGCAGGCATCAGAATGAAAACTCTGAAGAATCAGAGAGCTCCTGGGAAGGGCTTCCAAGGACACCAAGATTCAGCTCAGTAGATTTCTGATCATATTTAGCTGAATACAAGGGCTGGGCTTCAGGAAGGTGGAGATGTGAGCATCCCTGGAGGGTTGAACTTCGTGGTCAGGAGTTGAGATGATGAATTTTAGTATGTGCTACGTCCACCAAATCATCCAGGAACAAATCTGTGCCTCCTGGGGAACAGAAACTGTGAACCTTGTCTCACTTCTGAGGACCAGGACGTCTTCCAGGAGTGAATTCTTGGTGTATACTGCAAATCAGACAAGGTGTGGTGCAGCAGCAGCTCTCAACCTGTCCAGTTTCTCTCCAGAAGGTGCTTCAGGAAATGCTTTTCACTTGTTTTATAAATAATTGCACCCTGAACAAATGTTTGGTTCTTTACATGAGCAGACTGCTGGAGAAGAGGAGGCTCAGGGCAGACCTCATTGCTGTCTACAACTACCTGAAAGGAGGTTGCAGCCAGGTGGGGTTGGGCTCTTCTCCCAGGCAACCAGCAAGAGAACAAGGGGACAGAGTCTCAAGCTGTGCCAGGGGAGGTCTAGGGTGGATGTTAGGAGGAATTTGTTGTCAGAGAGAGTGATTGGCATTGGAATGGGCTGCCCAGGGAGGTGGTGGAGTCGCCATCCCTGGAGGTGTGGAAGCCAAGCCTGGCTGGGGCACTTAGTGCCATGGTCTGGTTGATTGGATAGGGCTGGGTGCTAGGTTGGACTGGATGAGCCTGGAAGTCTCTTCCAACCTGCTTGATTCTATTCTATCAGGAGGGAAATTTTCACTGCACTCAATTCCTTCCTATCATCACAAGCAGCTTATGTTGCCATTTCAGCTGGTGTGGCACCTTCTGATCCTGTCACCATGCTTGAGGAGCTGTTACAGAGAAGGTTTCTAAGGCTGTTTGTTAGAAATCTGGTGCTGCCCCAACTCACCAATACAAACCTCTCCCAGGATCTTTACAGAACCAGCAAACAACCTCCAATAACTTCACACAACAAAAGACTTTTAGCATTTTATAGTAATACTGTAAACAAAATGATTAAGTCAAAATATTGTACAGACAGAATGACACAGATAAATACAAGTTGGGAGGGGGAGGGGGGGAAAGGCAGAAAAAGAAACCCCCAGCCCCATTTTTTACTGTCTTAGGCAGCATTTTGTAAAGAAAAAGCAAGTTTGTTTATGGGAGAAAGAGAGATCTGGTCATAAAAGAATAAAAAACTTACTTTCAGGTGTTCTAAACCTTCTGGGCTGCAGTGCTGGGTGATCTGAGGGCTCCCCTAAGTCCTGCCTTCTAGCTTGGTGGTTGGTTGTGGAAGAGCTGATGTCACTCATCAAGATCAGCTCAGACCACCTGGGTTTGATTGAGAAGGTCAGAAAAATCACTGATCTGGCACCCCAATCGCTGTGGTTTTGGAGTGATGCCACAGTGTGACAATAAGCAACCCAACCCAAAGATCTGGTGACAGGGCAAGGGATCAGAAATGCTGTTTGAGTGACAGGACAGGGACTCAGTCACAGATGGGCTGTGGTTATAAAGTTAGGCCTTCCAAACAAGAACCTATGAGCACAGGTTGGGGGGAAAAGACATGGAAGTCCTGGTGGACAGTGGACCATGTGCCAGCAATGTGCCCTTGTGGCCAGTGGCATCCTGGGGTGCATCAAGAAGAGTGTGGCCAGCAGGTCTAGGGAGATTCTCCTCTCCCTCTTTGCCCTTGTGAGGCCACAGCTGGAGTACTGTGTTTGGTTCTGAGCCCCCCAGTTCAAGGACAGGGGCTTGCTGAAGAGGGAATAGCAAAGAGCTACAAAGATGCTGAAAGGACTGAAACATCTCTGTGAGGAGGAAAGGCTGAGGGAATTGGGGCTTTGGACTCTGGAAAGAGCAGACTGAGAGGGATCTGATGAGTGCTGATCAATACTTCGAGGGTGGGTGTCAGGAGGATGGCAGCAGGCTTTTATCAGTGGTGGCCAGAGACAGGACAGGGGGTAACTGGCACAGACTGAACATCAGAAGTTCCATCTAGAGATGAAAAGGAACTTTAATTGAAGGGTGAGTGAGCCCTGGAAAAAGCTGCCCAGAGAGGTGGTGGAATCTCAATCTCTGGAGACATTCCAAACCCACCTGGACATGTTCCTCTGACCTGCTCAAGGTGCCCCTGCCTTGGCAGGGAGGTTGGACTGGATGATCTCCAGAGGTCACTTCCAACCCCTAACATTCTGTGATTGTAAGGAGGTTGTTCTTGGAGCTGAGGCAGCTGGAACAAGGCCTGCAGTTCCCAGAGTGGCCGTTTGCTTTGGAACACAAGACAAGTTCCAACAACTGATAACTCCTCACTGAGTTCAGCCTTGCCCTGCTCTGGCATTCAGGTTTGATATGTAAGAGAAGCACTCAGTGGTCTCCTGAGAGATTTAACAAAGCCACCTCCTGCCTTTCAGTGGGGCCAAGCTAAGGAGCAGTTCCTAGAGGATTATCAACATCTTACTGCCATTAGCATCACTCTGAAGTAGGTTTCATATTATTTTTTGCAGCTCTGATCCTTGCCTTTCTGCATTCCCCTGAGTCTACAGACAGCTCTGGAAATTCAGAAGTGCAGAAAGGAAATGATTCCCTCCCAGGGAAGAACATTAATTTACTGGGTTGTCATCTACTTCCTCCATTCCTTCAGTCCCTCAAAACTTGCACTGCTTTAAAAAGGGAGCTAATGACAGCTGCAGTCTAACGCTTATGGCACTTTGTGTTTGTGTAAAGACACAAACACTGTGACTTGAAAAGGAACCAAACACTGAACTTCATTTGTTCACCTCAACATCACTGACAGCCAGATGAAGGTGAGCCAGTGGGTGCTCAGGGAGGCCACCAGCATCCTGGCCTGGATTAGGAACAGTGACCAGGGCAGGGATTATTCCTCTCTCTACTGGGCACTGTCGAGGCCACATCACAAATCCTGGGTTCAGTTTTGGGCCCCTCAGTCCAAGAAGGACATTGAGGGGCTGAAGTGTGCTCAGAGAAAGGCAACAAAGCCAGGGAAGGATCTGGACAGCTGGGAGAAGGGTCTGGAGCACAAAGAGAAGGGTCTGGAGACCTTCTCAGGAGCAGCTGAGGAAAGTGGGGTTGTTCAGCCTGGAGAAAAGGAAATTGAGGTGAGACCTCATTGCTCTCTACAGCTCCCTGAAAGGAGATGGGAGCCAGGTGAGGGTTGGTCTCCTCTCCCACAGAGCAAGGGACAGAACAAGGGATAGAGGAAAGGACCTCAAGTTGCCCCAGTGGAGGTTCAGGTTAGATGTCAGAAGAAACTTCTTCACTGAAAGGGTTCTCAAACACTGCAAGAGGCCACCCAGAGAGGTGACTGAATGCCCATCCCTGGTGGTGTTTCAAAGCCACAGAGATGTGGTGCTGAGGGCCACAATTCTCTCCTCATTGAAATTATGGACTGATCCATTTTGGGTCACTTTGTGAACTCCTCTGAACAAAAAACCCCTGACACACAGAGTGACATCTGTGAGCCATCCACCTGCCAAGGCAGCACTGCCTAGGGTTACTCCTTGTCTAATGGTAAAACACAGAAAGATCTGCATAAAACTCACTGGAGAGAAGAAATCTTTTCACATTTGGATATGCTGAGGTAAGGAGGTGATGTGCTAGGGCAGACACAGCTGCTGTTGCACTGGCACGTTTCTAACTCCCTGGGTTTTCTTGTTCCTTTAGTGAGAAACGACATCTTGAGCAACACTGCTGGCAAACAAGAGGGTGCCTGGAAGATGGCAGAGAAAAAAAAATAACCTCTAGGGAGACTCAACAACTCAACCAGAAACAAAAAGATCATTAGTTTAACCACTAATGCCCTAAAGTAACATCAAACATATCTATTAATGGCATAGTGACAACTCAAAGGAGTAACTATGGAGTTTCAAATTCCTTCCCCAAAAAAACAACAGATAAAGTGACAAAGACCTTGGATAGTTACATGGAAGAAGCTCAGATGCCCACAACTACTATTGGTTTAGCAGACTAAAAAAAGATTATTGCACAAGAGTTGATATGGGAACAGATAATACTCATCTTGCACTCAAATCTTCCTGCTGCTGATGGCAGTTAAGGTCCTGGAGCCTTTGGTGCCCATTTCTACTGTGAGAACTGGCCAGGCTGGAAAGTTGGAGGAGAGGAACCTCATGAAGTTCAACCAGGGCAAGTCCTGCCCCATGGGAGGAACAGCTCTCTGCACCTTGTACAGGTGAGGGGGTGACTTGCTGGGAAGCAGCTCTGGGAGAAGGATCTGGGAGTGCTGGTGGACAGGAAGTTTTCCATGAGCTAGCAATGTGTCCTCGTGGCCAAGAAGGCAAATGGTCCTCTGAGGTACATAAAGGTGTGGGCAGCAGGTCAAGGGGAATTCTCCTCCCCTTCTATTCTCCACTAGTCAGGCCACATCTGCAGTCCTGGGTCCAGTTCTGGACTCCACAGTTCAAGAGAGACAGGAAACTACTCAGAGAGTCCAGAAGAGGCTAAAAAGATGCTGAAGGACCTGAAGCAGCTCTGTGAGGAGGAAAAGCTGAGAGCTCTGGGGATGTTTAACTTGGAGAAGAGCAGCCTGAGAGGGGAGATCTGAGCAATGCTCAGCAAGAGCTAAAGAACATGTGGAGGACAAAAGGATGGGGCCAGACTCTTCTTGGTAGTGCCCAGTGACAGCACAAGGTGCAAAGGACACAAACTGGAACCCAGGAGGTTCCCTCTGAACAGGAGGAGAAACTTGTTTGGTGGGAGGGTGCTGGAGGCCTGGAGCAGGCTGCCCAGAGATGTTGTGGAGTCTCCTCTGCAGGGCTTCCAAACCCACCTGGCCATTGTGATGCTGTGCAAGCTGCTGTGGGTGCCCCTGCTGAAGGAGAGGGGTTGGACTGGATGATCTCCAGAGGTTCCTTCCAGCTCTGACCATGCTGGGATTGTGAGATTCTCAGTCAGCAGCATCAAGGCACTTGAGGCTCCAGGATGGACTGAGCAGAGGTGACATTCTGCTCCCTGCCACAGGCAGCTGCTGTCAGCAGGAGCTCTGTGAACAAGACCTGAAAGCAGGACATGGCCCCCCAAGGAGACATCTAGCAAGAGCTTGATACAACGCTGGTGGGTGCTATTGGCTCCACAGCTATTTGCAACATGCTATTATCTGTAACTAAACTGGCAACACAGGCACAAAATAAGGCAGTGGGGTTAAATTAATCATAAACTCGTTAGAAAACATGCAAAAATAATACTGAGGTTAAAAAAAAAAACCACCAACCAAAAAGACAAACCAACCAAAGCAAGAACCAAAAATGAACAAACAAACAAAGAAACAAAAAGAAGTTTCTTGCCCCGTTTTAAGTTTTTCCTCCTCAAAAATGTGAACAGTTCCAACACCTACAGTTGGAATCCCAACCTTTTATATAAACAAAAATAAAACCAACCCAGGAGTACAAAGCCAAGTGGGGGGTCAGTTGTTGTTCTCTTTGGTGGTGATGGTGACCAGCTGCTTGGCAGCCTTGGCGATGTCGTAGGCGCACTGGATGACCTGCTGTGTGACCAGCTGGATGTCCGTGGTGGGGCAAGTCTCCACAGGAAGGGTTTTTTTGCACTCAGACTGGAGTCTGTAGGCACTAGAGGTCAGCAGACGCAAAGAAGTCCTTACCAGCTCCGATTTGGGTTTCTGGGAAGGGAAAGGAATCATAGAGTCAAACAGGTTGGAAGAGAACTCCAAGCTCAGCCAGGCCAACCTAGCACCCAGCCCTGGCCAAGCAACCAGACCATGGCACTAAGTGCCCCAGCCAGGCTTGGCTTCAACACCTCCAGGGATGGTGACTCCACCACCTCCCTGGGCAGCCCATTCCAATGCCAATCACTCTCTCTGCCAACAACTTCCTCCTAACCTCCAGCCTAGACCTCCCCTGGCACAGCTTGACACTGTGTCCCCTTCTTCTGTTGCTGGTTGCCTGGCAGCAGAGCCCAACCCCACCTGGCTACAGCCTCCCTTCAGGGAGCTGCAGACAGCAATGAGCTCTGCCCTGAGCCTCCTCTGCTGCAGGCTGCACACCCCCAGCTCCCTCAGCCTCTCCTCACAGGGCTGTGCTCCAGGCCCCTCACAGCTTTGTCGCCCTCCTGTGGACACCTTCCAGTACTGCAACATCTCTTGAATTGAGGAGCCCAGAACTGGACACAGCACTCAAGGTGTGGCCTGAGCAGTGCTGAGCACAGGGGCACAAGAACCTCCCTTGTCCTGCTGCCCACACTGCTCCTGAGCCAGCCCAGGATGCCATTGGCTCTGCTGCCCACCTGGGCACACTGCTGCTTCATCTTCAGCTGCTCTCTGCCTGCACCCTCAGGTCTCTCTCTGCCTGGCTGTTCACCAGCCACTGTGTCCCCAGCCTGTAGTGCTGCATGGAGATGATGAACACTACAGAACAGCAAAGCCCTTGTAGGGCAACCTGTGCCAGTGTCTCACCACCGTCACTGCAAACAACTTCTTCCTCACATTCAGTTTGAGTCTCCCCTCTGCCACTTCAAATCCATTCCTCCTCATCCTGTCATTCCAAGACCGTGTCAATAGTCCCTCCCCAGCCCTCCTGTAGCCCCCTTCAGATACTGGAAGACCACTCCAAGGTCTCCTCAAAGCCTTCTCTTCTCCAGGCTGCAGAGCCTCAACTGTCTCAGCCTGTCCTCAGATCAGAGCTGCTGCAGCCCTCTGAGCATCTTTGTGGCCTGCTCTGGACTCACTCCAACAGTTCTATGTCCTTCTTGTGTTGGGGGCTCCAGAACTGCACACAGTATTCCAGGTGGGGGACTTACCTTGATCTCTCTGTGCTGTAGAGATCATACAATCACAGAATGATAGGGGTTGGAAGGGACATCTAGAGATCATTAAGTTCATCTTCCCTGCTAAAGGAAGATCACCTAGGGCAGGCCATATAGGAGTGCATCCAAGTGGGTATTGAAAGTCTTCAGAAGAGACTCCACAACCTCTCTGGGCAGCCTGTCCCAGGGCTCCAGCACCCTCACATCAAAGAATTTTCTCCTCCCATTCAGGAGGAACCTCCTGAGTTCTAGTTTGTGCCCATTGCCCCTTGTCCTATCAGTGGGCTCTGCTGCTGACAGTAGTCTGGCCCCACTCACAGGTTACTCCCAGATTAGCCCTTCCCAACTAGCACGCTAAGATCTGCCAAACAACTCGATTACTTCTCCCTACCTCCAGCTTTTGAGTTTCATTTACCAAAGAGAAATCCACCAAGAAGCAATGAGGCCAAAATGCCTCATTTTCATGCTGGGAAGTACTCACCTTTGGGAACAAGGCTGCCATTTCTGTCACTGCCACATGTATCCTCTCGGAGCACGGTATATAGCTGCAAAAGGAGGCAGTGGATTATCCAGCATGAAAAGATTCCTGCCCTCTATCAGTTTCTTTAGCTATTGGTTATTATTCACCAACCAACTAACAAACTCCCATCTACAGTCTAAAAAATACCTTTGTAAGACTGCACTGAGGGCAACCAAAAGAGCTGGAGGTGGTGACTTTTAGTGTTGCCTCAGCACAAGGTTGTGAGGAACTGGGTGAGCTCAGAAAAAACCCAAACTCAACAGACAGCACAAAATGAGGTTTTTCTTCTTCATAGAAGTTTTTGTTCATAGAAGGTTTCATTATTCAGAGAATCATAAAATAGGTTGGGTTGGAAGGGACCTCAAAGATCATCCAGTTCCAACCCCCCTGCCATGGGCAGGGACACCTCCAGATTGCTCAAGGCCTCATCCAACCTGGCCTTGAACACCTCCAGGGAGGGAGCATCCACAACCTCCCTGGGCAACCTGTTCCACTCTTCAACCAAATGTGGTTTGAAGCAACAAATCTCCACATCCCTTACACCATTCACTGTCACTAAGGCTCAGCTTGGAAGCGGTTATGGACACGTGCCTGTGAACATTAACTGCACACTAATCTGTCTGCCTGGATTTTCCCAACCCTCCCCCAACTTTTCACATGCTGCAATTTGTCTCTAATTGTCCAGAAAATTGCTCAGCTGCTTCTCTTTGGTGTATGCACAACCATGTGTTAGTGTTACGTGTGGCAGAGCATGCCCAAGCAAATTGCTTTGTGTGAGTCAGGCACAAAGAGCAGAAGCAAGATTCTGCAGCTTGAGGATACTGACACAAAATCACAACCAAAATCACTTTGTTTGTGATCTGTTTAACTTGCTGCCTTTTTAGGGACCTCTGTACATTTGTTCTGAAGAGCTCTTCTGTCATAGCTGTAAAACCAGGCTGCTGTAAGTGAGGTTTTTCAGCTGCTAAGGAACTAAACAGCTAAAACCACAGAGAAATCTCTGAAGAAAAGTTAAAGAAATGAAGGTGTTTTCATTGATTTTATGTTCTAGAGTTCAATTTTGGTCATCCAAACTCTATCAAATGATCCTGACAGGCAAATGCTGGGATTTACAGGGCTGTCATGTCTATACTCTGGAAGAAATGTCTCCCACTAGCCCAGGTTCACAGGATGATAGGGGTTGGAAGGGACTCAAGGAGATCATCCAGACCAACCCCTCCTGCCAGAGCAGGACAATCCTATCTAACACAGATCACAGAGGAACACATCCAGACAGGCCTGGAAAGTCTCTAGAGAAGGAGACTCCACAACCCCTCTGGGTAGCCTGTTCAGTGCTCTGGGACCCTTACAGTAAAGAAGTTCCCCCTTGTGTTGAGGCAGAACCTCTTTTGCTGCAACTTACACCCATTGCTCCTTGTCCTGTCACAGGGAGCAGTGAGCAGAGCCTGTCCCCCCTTCCTGGCCAGCCCTCAGATATTTAGAAACATTGATTAAATCCCCTCTCAGTCTTCTCTTTTCCAGACTAAACAGCCCCAGGTCTCTCAGCCTCTCCTCATCAGCCATGCCCTCCAGTCCCCTCAGCATCCTCATAGCCCTCTGCTGGACCCTCTCCAGCAGATCCCTGTCCCTCTTCAACTGGGGAGCCCAAACTGAACATAGTTGGAACTCATCCAACCTGGCCTTGAACACCTCCAGGAGAGGCCACCCACAACCTCCTTGGGCAACCTGTTCCAGTGTCTTACTTCCCTCACTAGAAAGAACTTTCTCCTTATGCCTCCCTGGGGCAGCTGTATTTTGTCACAGAGATGCCTGCTGAGGACACAACTCGATTGCAAGGAGATTTATTTCCACACCTGTATCAGTTCATGATCAGTAGAAAGCAGGAATGCAGCACCCTGCACTTATTTCCCCTTTCCCACCTCCCAAACAGGTCAGACCTGTGAGAGGAGGACATGGCAGACTTCCTGTGCAGAATTCATACCTTGCTTTGTAGGTAAAGTTTAACTAAAACACCAAGTGAAGGTGACTTAGGAACAGCAAGAGTGCCCTTGGATTGATTTACACACAGCAAACAAACAAGACACAATCCTCACACAGCAGCTTACAGCTGTGCCTCTCCAAACTACTACTTACATTCACCATGTGTGAGTTTTTAGGTTAAATATTCACCAATTCTGTTAACTAACAAAGCAGCTTCCATCAGCACTCAAAGATTTCTCTTCTGATTAATCCCCCAGATGAAAATTGGTCTGTCTAAAAGAGATCTTAAAGCCATTTACTAGAAGCTGCTCTGTGAAATGCAGTTAGTGTGGGGCTGCTCAAAGTTTAATTTCATTTTTATGCTTCAAAGACTCAGATTCCTCTAAGTTCATTAAAATGATTCCATCTCCAGCAAGGAAACCTTGAAAATCACAAAGCATTCAAGAGAAACATTCAGCATCAGTAGATTAGGGTGGATCATTGCCCTTACAAGCAACAAAAACCACCCCCAACCACCCCAAACCCAGCCCCTCCAGTCATGATTTGTGCAGTCATCTGGCAACAGCAAAGGTGCAAAACCAGGTCACTTGCAAATGCACTGAGACAGAAGCAACACACTGGGGTCATTCTGGCAATGCAGGAACACTGCTCAAGAGGAGCATTTGCTGTAGGGCTCAAATCAAATGAATTTGGCCAAACTGACTGAAATTGGAAAGAAGTCTCCTAAGCTGACCAGCAGGATGAATGAGGGGATTCTCCCCCTCTACTCTGCTCTTGTAAGACCCCACCTGGGGCCAGTTTCAGGACCTCCAACACAAGAAGGACATGGAACTGCTGGAGTGGGTCCAAAGGAGGTCAGGAAAATGATCAGAGAGTTGGAGAACCTCCCCTGTGGAGACAGGCTGGGAAAAGTTGGGGCTGTTCACCCTGGAGAAACCTTATAACAGCCTTCCAGTACCTGAAGGAAGCCACAGGAGAGCTGGGGAGAGACTTTTGACAGTTTGTAGTGACAGGATGAAGGGCAATAGCTTCGAGCTGGAAGAGGGCAGATTCAGACTGGAGATTAGCAAGAAATTCTTCCCAGTGAAGGTGGTGAGACACTGGAACAGGTTGCACAGGGAGGTCGTGGATGCTCCTTCTCTGGAGGTGTTCAAGGTCAGGTTGGATGAGGTTTTGAGCAACCTGGGCTGGTGGGAGGTGTCCCTGCCTATGGCAGGGGTTTGGAACTGGCTGAGCTTTAAAGTCCTTTCCAACCCAAGCTATTCTATGACTTTTATTCCCATTCTGCCACTGAGTTAACAATTAATTTGCTCCCTGCAAGACAGAGAGAGCAGCATCTCAGCTCATTAAAGAGCCAGTTTGCTGATTAGCTGTCTTCACTGGCATGGCTGAGAAAGCCCTGAGAGCACCTCAAATGACAGACATATATGTCATGGCATGTTCTCCAGGTGAGCTGCAAGGTTCAGGGTGTCTGAGGGGAAGTGCTTTATTTTAGAGTCCACCTACTCACTGTGAGCTCATGAAATAAGCTGACACATTTCTGAGTCTACAACTCCCTGAAGGGAGGTTGCAGCCAGGTGGGGTTGGGCTCTTCTGCCAGGCAACCAGCAAGAGAACAAGGGGACAGAGTCTCAAGCTGTGCCAGGGGAGGTCTAGGCTGGATGTGAGGAGGAAGTTGTTGGCAGAGAGAGTGATTGGCATTGGAATGGGCTGCCCAGGGAGGTGGTGGAGTCACCATCCCTGGAGGTGTTGAAGCCAAGCCTGGCTGGGGCACTTAGTGCCATGGTTTGGTTGATTGGCCAGGGCTGGGTGCTAGGTTGGACTGGCTGAGCTTTGAGCTCTCTTTCCCCCTGGCTGATTCTATGATTCTGTGACACTCAGTGAGACAGGAGGAAGATACCCAAGCAGTGAGAGCTTGGATAAAAGAATCCATCATGAACAGTAACCTCCTCCTGTCCTGATGTTTGTCACCTGGCTGAGAAGCTGGGAAGTTGTTATAAAGCACATCTCACTTAAAGGTCATTTTATTTTAGGCATTAATAAACAAAACTTGGAACAGGATGGATGATACTAAATAAACACACATCCTTTTTCCCCAACTCAAGGTACAGATGACCTCATTTGCATGTCAGCTGTACAAACAGTTAAGAGCTAAGCTGTTTGATGTCACAAGAGCCACCACAGCTGAGTGCCAAGGAAGGGCTACCCCTGTGTCCAGCAGGAGCAGGGAGGTGATTGTCCCCTTCTACTCGGCTCTGGTGAGGCCACACCTCAAGTGTTGTGTTCAGTTTTGGGCACCTCAATACAAGAGAGATGTGGAGGTGCTGGAGCCAGTGCAGAGGAGGGCATGGGAGCTGGGGAATAAATCTGATGAAGAGAGACTGAAGGAGCTGGGGATGGTTAGTTTGAAAAAGAGGGGAGACCTTGTGGCTGCCTACAGCTACCTGAAAAGAGGTTGTGGAGAGATTGGTGCTGGTCTCTTCTCACAGCTAATTAGTGATAGAACAAAAGGGAATGGCCTCAAGCTGCACCGGGCCAGGTTTAGACTGGACATTAGGAACTTTTTTTTCCCAGCAAGAGTGCTCAGGCACTGGAATGAGCTGCCCAGGGAGGTGGTGGAGTCCCCAACCCTGGGTATGTTTAAAGGTTGTTTGGATGTGGTACTTGGGGACATGATTTAGGGTGAATGCAGTAGAGAAGCATTAATGGTTGGACTTGGTGATCCTGAGGGGCTTTGCCAGCCTGCATGGTTCTGTGATTCTGAATGTCTCATGTTGGGAAATGTGAAACTTCTGTTCCTTTGCTCTGTTGGCTGGCCAGAAGCAGCAGCCATGCCTTGTGCTGTTGGCTGTCCTACTCTATCTTGGTTGCTCAAATTATCTTGGTGGACAACAGACAGAACAGAGGCTTGAGAATCTTTCCCACAAGAGACAGTTCCAGCTTTCCCATGACATTATTGATTCTGTTCCCTGTTAAATCAACATTGGGAGACCTGAATGGGCAACATCTCAGCTCCCTGTAGGAGATCTCTGCAGTTTTGTCCTCAATCAAAGCATTTCATGCATGGCCTTCAACGACCCCTGTGTGGATGGTGAATGAGGGAGAAAGGCAACAGAAAAGAAGAGAAAGGACACTGTGCCTGGGAGGCAGGGACAGAGGCCAGAGTACCAGGAGGCTGAGCTGGGCTGCTGGGTGGTCAGGGGCTGCAGGGGGGCACTCTCAGCCCAGGGAACTCGTGTGCTGGAGCAGCTGAGGCTGCCTCTGAGCTTGAGCACTCCTGCACGAGCTAATGGCCTACTTGGCCAGATGAGTACAGGAGAAGGAGCAGAAAGTAAGAAAACAAAAAAGGAAGAAGGTGTTTAATTAATAAATCATATCCTTGCATCACTTTATGTCTCTGCTATCTTCTATGCAGCATGTGATTTTTATCTACAAGGATCCTAGCACCACCTTAAGTATCTCATTTTAAGGAAGCCCTGCAAGCAGGGAAGGGTGGAACCAACCTCCTCCATCTCCTTTGTGCCCTAAGCCCACTGAGACAAAGCCAGGGAATGGAAAAACAAAGAACAGCAGCTTCACAGAGCAGTGCTGTGTGAGATTATACTCATTTAAGTTCTGGCAAACTCCCCACTCCATGCATGGGACAGAGAAGAAACCAAAGAAAGAACAGACCAGGTTGCTTAAAAATGTCTTTAGCAGCAAGAGTTGGGTGTGCTGCACTGGTTCTTCCAGTGATTTAAAACATGATTTGGGTACTGCAAACTGGGAAGTACTTCAAAACTAAGCTCCTTTAAAGCTTCTCTTGCTGTTGGTGCTCTGTGAGAAACAAGCAACCAGGGATCAGTGGCAAAAGTTGTGGAGTAGGGCAAGGAGCTCAGCTCAAATACTGGCTGTGAGGAGGGAGAGGGAGAGGCCATGAGCTGTCCCTTCTAAAAATAGCAAAGGCCAAGAAGGAAAAAACACAGAAGTGGCCCCATTGTTGTGCACTTCTCTAGGCAGGGCAGGAAGCGAGGGCTTGACATAAATCATCAGCTGCTCCTCACCCTGGACACAGAGGCTGGGGTGTGAGGTGAGATCTGCCAGCCTGCAGCTTCACATGTCCTGCAGGCCAAGGCTATTCCTGACCCAAAACATCTCCACCCTTAGGAAGATGTAACTCTTACTGACAATGCTCTGTTGAGTTGAGCAGCCAAGGGCAGGATCAATTCTACTTGCTCATGGCTAGTCTGAAATTCTTGAGTTGAGCCAGAAGCTCTGGGGAGGGTGAAGGGAGGTGAAGTTGTGTACAACCTGATGTGCTGAGGAATAGGCTCCTGCTTACCCAGCTGCCTCTAAACTCAGCAGCTCAAAACAGCTTTAGCTGGTACATCATCTACCAGCATGTCAATAGCAAAGCCAAATTCGCCCTGCCTTAGTTAATTTGTCCTAAAGCAGACTTGGTGTTCCTATCACACCTCTAAGACATGGAGGCCTGAAGATCCAAGAGAAGCTTACACCAAGTTCTCTGATTTCTATCTAAACCAACCCACATCTTGCAGCAGGACTTCACAAGTGCTTTGCTCCTCATCCCTGTGTTGTGGGCAGGCCAGGCAGAGCTCACTTGCAGAGGCCTGAGCTGGCCTTTTGGACAGGAGTTGCTGTTCCCACTTCCTGTGCTGGTCACTTGTCCCAGCTCACCTGTGAAACCCTGGAGACCTAAAATTGGTGTAGGTGTGAAATCAGCCTCTCCAGTGTTAGCACTTGTGCAAACACCTGAAGAGTCTCCTCCCTTCTCTCCCAGGGCTTTCCCAGCCCTCACACCCTACCTGTCGTGCTTGTTCTCCTGCGCTGCTCGCAGCAGCTCCTGAATGTTCTTGGTGATCTGCTCAGTTTTCCGAATCACATCCTCTGTGCTGGGCAAACTGGAGCTGGGGGCTGTGTCAGTGTCTTCAGGGATGGATCCCTCTCCCTGCCAAATGACACTCCTCTGACGGGCCTTCCTGCCTGACCTGCAAAGGAACACAGCAAAGGTTGGTCCCGAGGGACAGAACTGGCTGTGCCATCACCTCAGTGCCACCGTGGTGTCAGCTCTGTGTTACCTACCCAGTCTCCTCCATCTCCAGAGGGGTGGTGGGGTTGTCATAGTCACTCTCAGACATGCTGCTCTGCTTCTCCAGCTTTGAGGCCTGCAAAGAACAGAGGGAAGAAGAGTCCAAGCCATGCCAACACCATGTGCCAAGAGCAAGCCTCGCATGCAGGATGACAGCCCAGCACCAGCTGGTATCCTGATAGTCTGCAGGGTTCCCCCACCCTGTGCCAGGCTCCTGCTGCCAGCCTGTACCCAAGGCCCTGGGTGCTGCTGGCATGGCCCCACCTGCCTGAGTCTCACCAGCATGGGAGGCTGAACACAGACTGGAAACCAAACTGAGCATGGGAGGCTGAAATTTGAGGCCCAGGCATGGGGAGCCCACCAAACAATGGGAGACCAAAATAAGGGGTGAGGACTAACACAATGGGAAAGGCAAAACAAAGAGGAGACTGAAGTGATGGCAGGAGGCCTATTGAGGAGTGATGGTCACAGAAGACTGAAGAGAATGTAGGAAACAGAACAAACAGCTCCAGCCTTCCAGTTCACTGCAGACAGGAGGCTGGGATGAGGGCAGAAGACCAAAGTGAGAACAAATGAGGCCCACATGGGTCTGATTTGTTCTGCAGAGTTCTGCAGATCTCTCCACTTTCCCAAATGTATAGAGGAGAACAATATGATCAGGCAAAGCTCTACCTTAGGGTCAGAAACCCCAACTAACCACAAGGAATTGCAAGAATAGATGCTATGGAATCTAATCAGGGTCAGAAACACAACTGACCACAAGGAACTGAAAGAATAGATGCTATGGAATCTAATCAGGGTCAGAAACACAACTGACCACAAGGAATTGCAAGAATAGATGCTATGGAATCTAATCAGGGTCAGAAACACAACTGACCACAAGGAACTGAAAGAATAGATGCTATGGAATCTAATCAAGGTCAGAAACACAACTGACCACAAGGAATTGCAAGAATAGATGCTATGGAATCTAATCAGGGTCAGAAACACAACTGACCACAAGGAATTGCAAGAATAGATGCTATGGAATCTAAGTAAAAGAAGCAAATATAATAAAAGAAACAAAACTTCTGCAAGTTTCTAGCACTGACATCAGATCTGACCAAGCAGGATATTCCCTTCCCACCCATACCTGCAAATCTAATACTTCCCTCCAAACACTGACCAGTTAAAACTAAAATGAAGACACAGGGTTTTAAAGAGCAGGTTCTGCATCCTGGCAGGAAGAGGCCAGACTGTGACCATTCAACTTCTAAACCCAGAAACTTGGTGTTTTACAGTAAAATTTGATGCCCTGATGCTTGCCCAAGAAATGGAACAGGACAGCATCAACTTCATTACATGAACCACACAGAAAGAGCAGAGTGAAAAAGAGAACTTTTCTGGAAAGATCTTTGAAAAATAGGCTCAGCCTGATAGAGAAATGCAAATGTTTCTCTCTCAAGTTTCATCTCAAAGTTTCAGCACAGAAATAAGCAAGGCCTAAGCCCTGAACGTGTGATACAACAAAATGGGCACAAGGCACTCACTGTTATGTAAGAAATGAGACACCAACACCTCAAACCAGCCCAAAGGACCCTGCATTGGTGTTTGCTTCAGAATTAGAGAGGTGTAGTCTGAGCAAGACCTCAAGACAGCCTCAGCTCACTCTGGAGGGAGATACCTTCTGCAACCAGTGCAACCTGCTAGCTCAGGCTGGTCAAACAGCAAAGTAGCAGCCATGTGCTGCTCATCTCCAGCATTCATTAACCTGTGACTCATTAAGCTGGACCTAACATGGGGCTGTTACTTCAGTCACAGTCAAAAACAGATGTTATTCCAGAGCTGCAACTTCAGTGTGCTCATCCTTTCTTTGGAGTATCTAACTTGTAATTAGTTGATGGATCCCAAACAAAATATAGACTAAAAAGAAGCTGCCAAAGACAGTTTCTGTCAACTCTCACAAGGATCCATCTGCTGCTTACTCCTAGCAAACAGATGTAAGATGTCTCACTACAGAAAAAAGAAGTGTGTAGAAAAAGTTTAACCTGGACAAGGTTTCTTCAAGAGAGCCAACAGCTCACAGACAAGGCCAAATGGAGTAACAAAAGCTCACAGAATGCATCTGATGTTTCTTTTTTCCTAGAGTCAGGACTGTAGCTAACAAAATCCCTAAGAACAAAGTTCTGCAGATCCTAGTGGAACACCAACATAAGCTTTAAACACTTTCAGTGCCCTGAAGTAAGTCTTGCTAAAACCAATTCCCAAGCCTGTCCAGTCTTTGTCCATCCAGGTGAGTAGAAAGCAGGCTGCTGAGATTAAATGTGTCACTAAGCAACATCAAATTTGGATGCTTGAAGAACTTGCTTCAAAAAAAAAATTAATGAACACCTGTAAGATAAATGGTCAATAAATAAAGGTAACTTGGTCAATCAGCATCAAGACTCCAGGGAGACCTTATAGTGGTCATCTAGTACCTGAAGTGGCCTACAAGAAAGCTGGAGGAAGGGACTTTTCACAAGGGCTTGTAGTGATGAGAGGGAATGGCTTTGAGCAGGAAGAAGGGAGATTTAGACTGGAGATTAGGAAGAAATTCTTTCCAGTGAGGGTGGGAAGACACTGGAGCAGGCTGCCCAGGGAGGTTGTGGGTGTCCCCTCCCCCAGAGGTGTTCCAAGGCCGGGCTAGGTGAGGCCTTGAGCAACCTCATCTAGTGGAAAGCGTCCCTGCCCATAGCAGGGAGGTTGGAACTAAATGATCTTAAAGAGCCCTTCCAATCCAACCCATTCTATGAACTGTAAGATAAATCAAGGTCAATAAATCAAGATAAGTTGGTCAATCAGTACCAGTTTGGAGGGGTGCAAGCTGACAGCCCCCAAAGAAAGCAGGCTTCCAAGCTAGGACGCAGTGAGCTTCAGGCACCTCATGCAGCACGTTTTAGTCAGGAGGAAGAGTTATGTTGGCTTAGGATATGTCAGAGACCAAGTTGTCTTCAGGCTGTTTCCAGTGTTACACAGCTGAGTAAGTGATCTGGAGTAACTGTGCATGGTGTTAAATGCTAAAGATTTCAGGCACTGTGAAGTTAGAGAGAAGCCAGGTGTCCACAGCACGTGGAGCAAGAAACGGAGAGTGACGAGATACTGCCCGGTGCAAGCGTGAAGAGAGTCAGCATAAAAGAAGAGAAGACAGAGGCAGGATGGCTTCCAGGGAGACTGCCACCTCCTCCAGGTAAGAAGAGACCAATTGGGATGGTACTTAACCCTTCGTGTGCTTTCATCCCTTGACCAGGAAAGCGTGGAGGGGAAGGAAGGTAGAGATGAAGAGGAGGTCACAAACGCACTCCTCCCGATCTAAAAATGGGAAAGAGAAAAACAAAACACTCGGGAAAAAAACAAAAGGAAAAAGCCCAAAGCAAACAACAAATGAAGTGAATGATTCAATTATTCATTAAGTGAAATAAAGGCATATTTTTATAATCATGGAGATGACAAAAAAAGGCTAAGCCTGAGTGGACTTCATTCCTTCAAAATGCTCTCGGCTTCAAACTAATCCCAACAGTGATACTCCAAGGGTGCTAAATTCCACAGAGAACAAAATGCATTCCCCTCATAAACCCAAATTCATTAGCTCCACATAACAAATCAATGCTTCACAACCACTATTTCAACCTCAATTTCTGATCAAATGGCTGAAGGATCTCCAAAAAGCACTGTCACGTCACACACAAAAACCTTTCTGGCTTGCCAGAGCTGCTTTTAAATCAATATGCAAATAACATTTTCACTGAGCCAGATGTGAAACTCTCATTGATTGGAAGGAAGGGAAACCCTGTGCTGATTTCCTTGCTGCCCTCAACTGGCTTCTTAGGAGTGTGGATGGAATATTTGCTCTCCCTCATGCCAGGTAGTGAAAAGTTAACTCCCAAATAGGTTTCATCTTTGGAGTGTGGATGGAATATTTGCTCTCCCTCATGACAGGTAGTGAAAAGTTAACTCCCAAATAGGTTTCATCTTAGGAGTGTGGATGGAATATTTGCTCTCCCTCATGCCAGGTAGTGAAAAGTTAACTCCCAAATATGTTTCATCTTAGGAGTGTGGATGGAATATTTGCTCTCCCTCATGCAGGGTAATAAAAAGTTAACTCCCAAATATGTTTCATCCTAGGAGTGTGGATGGAATATTTGCTCTCCCTCATGCAGGGTAATAAAAAGTTAACTTCCAAATATGTTTTGATTAGCTGGAAGGAAATACAAGACAATAAAAAGAAAGAAAAGGAAATATAAACCCACAAATGTCAAATAAGTGCCTAAAAACAGTGTCTTATATTCCTGCCCATCAGGCAACCTATAAAGATTAACATAACAATTCAATTTAGTAAATACTGGTGTGTGTTGGGTCACATCTACAGCGTGAACACATCACTGCTGAATCCCTGTGGCTTAACACACAATTCCCTCTCCACTATTAGCTCATCAATCAGGAGAATTTGTTCAGCTGACTCATTTTCAGGTCCAAAATCACCATTAAAAAAAACGGTGGTCTAGGAAAATTTACCTTGGATTGGGTTTTATTTCTGAAAGGTGGTGCTGAAGTCCCACAAATTGGCACCTGCTTCAAGGAAAGAAATCCACCAACTTCCTCTACCTTCTTGGCTTATTTCTCCCACCCCCTTCCTGGTTTTTCAAACAGACACAGAGAGATATTTGTCCTGTCTACTGTGGTTAACAAAAACAGCTGAGCAGAAGCCAAAACCTCCAGTTTCCACACAGCAGAATGATTACAATTTTCCCTTCTGACACCACCAAGCTCCTGCAGATATGTTAATACAGCAAACATGAAAGGTTCTTCCAGCTGGGATCCACTCCGAAGCAGAGAGCTGAGCAGCTTTGGTGAAGGAGCAAACAGAACAGACAGCAAAGCTGACCATGAAGTGAAATGCAGAAGAATCAGCAGTTTTACTTACATGTGGAGGGAAGGGCTGCAGCCTGGTTATGCTCTCCTCTGGGTAGGTGACCTCTGCCATGGGCAGGTAGGGTTTCTGACCCGAGCCGGTCTCGTACATGGACATGGGTCTGCTACCCCGTGCAGACGGGCGCCGCTTTAGAGAGGAATTGTTGCTAGGGTCTGTGTATTCAGAACCACTTTGGACCTGATAGATATTGGTTGTAGCCTGTCTTCTGAGGTTGGTATTTTCACTCTGAAGCGTTTGGAGCTGAAAGAAATGTTTAGCAGTGGGACTGTTTAGCACTGTTTAACAGTGACAGGACAACGGGTGATGGCTTCGAACTGGAAGAAGGATTTAGGTTAGACATTAGGAGGAAACTCTTCCCTGTGAGGGAGGGTGGTGAGGCACTGCAACAGGCTGCCCAGAGATGCTGTTGAGGCTCCAAGTCTGGAGCTGTTCAAATCCAGATTGGATGGGGCCTTGAGCAACCTCATCTAGCGGAAGGTGTCCCTGACCATGGCAGGGAGGTTAAAACTAGGTGATCTTTAAGGGCCCTTCCAATCCAAACCATTCTATGAACTGTAAGATAAATCAAGGTCAATAAATCAAGATAAGTTGGTCAATCAGTACCAGTTTGGAGGGGTGCAAGCTGACAGCCCCCCAAAAAAGAAGGCTTCCAAGCTAGGATGCAGTGAGCTTCAGGTGCCTCGTGCAGCATGTTTTAGTCAGGAGGAAGAGTTATGTTGGCTTAGGATATGTCAGAGACCAAGTTGTCTTCAGGATTTTTCCAGTGTCACACAGCTGAGTAAGTGATCTGGAGTAACTGTGCATGGTGTTTAATGCTAAAGATTTCAGCCACTGTGAAGTGGCTTTGTTCTAACAGTAAGCATCAAATGCAGACTGACTGTACAATGATGCTTGTCAGCTTTACCAGTTTGATTTCTTCTTCAAAATCTACTTAGGGTGCTTAGTAAAAGCATGGAAACATCTACATGCAGAGCTGGAAATATTGACAAGTCTGATTTCCAGCAGGATTCAAGCTAATTTACATCTTAAACTGGCTTTTGTAGTTAACCCTCCCCCAAGGTCCATTTCCTTCCAGCCTGGCTGTACTGGCGCACGAACCATGTGATATAACGAGGCTGGAGAGGTGGGGAAGGACTGCAAATAGAAGAGATTTTCAGGCAGAAGTGATCCATTTCAGCAGGCTTCATGAGGACTTTAACATACAGCCCATGAAATCTGAGCATGCCAGAACTACAGCACAGACAGCAGAGGCAGCACAAACAGAACTGGAGCTTGCTCTGCAAAGCGAGAGGAGAGTTTAGCTTAGGGCAACTGAGTGTTTGCTTACTGAGATACCAACAAGAAATAATTTGAAAGCTTTTTTTATGATTCTGCATTTGTGGATAGTTAAAAATGCAACAACTGCAATGGGGTTTTTTTGGATGGAGTGGAAAGAAGTTTGCTATATTAACATATCATAAAGAAAAGATGGGAAAAGCTCACTAGCAGCAATTTTCTGGTAGAACTTGAGTCAAATATTCCAAGCAGTTGATGACCTTTTAATCAGCAAATGGCTTCTTTACTACTTACATTGACTTTGGCATCATGTGAACCTTTGCCAACATCGTCTCTAACCAGCACTCTTGTTTTGCCTAAAGCACCTCCCAGAATCCTACAGTGGAGTGCAAGATTCTGTCAAGGTAATCAATGCTTTTTCTCCTCATTTTGCATGCTCTGTAGTGAGACGAATCAAGCCTTAAGATGTGAGGATCAGCCAGGAGCTAAGCCACTCCTTTAACATTTGATATTAGAGGCAAATAAATAGATTCATAAATTTTATAGCCTTCTCTTTTCAAACTTCTTCTACATTACATAAATATGTTTTTGGAGCAGTTTCTGTAAACCCAACCCAAACTCTTAACCACCTGAAAATCCTTCATTAGCCCACAAAGATGTCCATTTACCACAACACTGGCAAAGCATTCAACAAGTTGTTGACTTGTTTCTGTAAGAACCAGAAGGTTGGGCTTCCAAAGTGAGGGTTTGGAGCTCTACATGCAGGATTTTAGCACAAAACGTTCAGTGTTATTTTGTATAAGGCTGTCTAGACATAGTAACTCTTCCTGTAAGTAAGATAGCTCTACCTTGTCCTTCTCAAGTTTATTGCATCTTCAGTTTAAATCTGATCAACTTCAAATGCTTCAGGAGATGAAGGGGTTAGGCTATGGTGTCTGTTACCTTTTTCTGCATGATCCTCAGCTCATCACTCAGGTTGATGTTCACTTTCATTAGCTGCTGAATCTTGACCTCAGAAGCCACCAGAGCATTTTTAACTTGCATGTACTCCTGAGCTGTTACTGGTCCATCTGACAAGTCTGAATCCAGGCTCTGTGAACAAGAAAAGAACTCCTCTTATACCACTGAGAAAGATTACCAAGAGAATACAAGACAATGAGATATCATCAGCTTTTCATTTGCTTTACAGGCACCAGGGTGCAAATTAAGTGCAGTTGAATAAGACCCATTCACTAAAGTAATTTTAGTCCAATATAAAAGAAATTTGATGTCAATCCACATCACAACATTTGTCTCAGCACCTCAGCGACACAATATTGTATCCTAAGGATTTAAACATGCAATGAAGAACTGGGAAGTCATAAAAGGCAGGTCAACTAAGTATCCAGCATGTTACCAGGGAAGATTAAACTAGAACTATTAGCTTTACTGATCCTTTTTTACTATATCCCCAAAATCTCAGCATGGTGGGGGTTGGAAAGAACCTCAGGGGATGACAGAATCATAGGAGCTGGACGGGATCTCTGGAGATCACTCGGTTCAACCCTTCTGCTAAAGCAGACACCCACAGCAGCTGCCCAGAATCACAATATCCAGGTGGGTTTGGAATCCCTCCAGAGAAGGAGACCTCACAGCCTCTGTGGGTAGCCTGCTTCAGGGCTCTGGGATCCTGTTACTATGCTGCATTATTTCCAGGAGTAGTTTAAAACACTCAGTCATTACTGATCTGCTCTAAGTAATTCTGCAGTAGGAAGCAGGCTATGAAATAGCATGTTATCACTGATAAAGAGTGCTCTGGTAGATCCAGTGAGTCCAGATTTAGACTGGATGTTAGGAAGAAATGTTTATAGTAAGGCAGATGAGACACTGGAACAGGTTGCACAGGGAGGTCGTGGATGTTCCCTCCCTGGAGGTGTTCAGGGCCAGGCTGGATGAGGCCTTGAGCAACCTGTGCTAGTGGGAGGCATCGCTGTTTGTGGCAGGGGAGTTTGGAACCATTTAATCTTTCAGGTCCCTTCCAACTCAAACCATTCTGTGATTCTATGATGTCTGCAGTGAGATGTGCATCTTAACTCCAGGCACACACAGTGGCATGTGTTAACTTCTGAAAATCTGTTCTATTTCCACTAAAAATACCTCAAGTCACAACACTCAATTTTGTTCCCTGTGCTATGTACAGTTCTGGACCTCCCAGCACAAGGACATGGAACTGTTGCAGCAAGAAAAGAGGAAGCCACCAAGATGCCCAGAGGGCTGCAACAGCTCTGCTATGAAGACAGGCTATGAGAGTTGGAGCTCTGCAGCCTGGAGAAGAGAAGGCTTCAAGGAGACCTTGGAGTGGCCTTCCAGTATCTGAAGGGGGCTACAGGAGGGCTGGGGAGGGACTACTGACAAGGTCTTGGAATGTCAGGATGAGAAGGAGTGGGTTTAAACTGGCAGAGGGGAGATTGAAACTGGATGTTAGGAAGTTCTTTGCAGTGAGAGTAGTGAGACACTGACACAGGTTGAGGGTGGTGAGACAGTGGCACAGGTTGCCCAGGGAGGTTGTGGAGCACAGAATCACCCAATGTGATCAAAGATCACATTGGGTGATTCTGTGCTCCACAACCTCCCTGAAGGTGTTCAGGACCAGGTTGGATGAAGCCCTGAGCCACTTGTTCTAGTGGGAGATGTCCCTGCCTATGGCAGGGGGTTGAAACTGGCTGAGCTTTGAAGTCCCTCTCAACCTAAACCATTCTATGATTCTACAATTCGAGGGATGACTCTGAAATGAATGTGAACACCAACTAAAACATTCACTGCCTTATCAATTATGCATGGTAAGTCCCTTCACAAAGGAAAAGCTTCACAGCAGCAAAGTGAAGCAAGATTTGGTACATGTATGACCCTTTCAAACCTACCTTCTGCCTGTTTGATTTAGCTGCATTCGTTTCTAGATCTGTATCTTCATCTGAAGCAACACTGTCATAATCAGGCTGGTCATTATCTTGGCTTTCACTGCTGTGTTGACTGCTGATTGACTTGAGGATCAGCTCCACATTTTCTGTATATGTATACCCCACATAAGAAAAAAGATACCAGTGAGTTTGGACAGGAAATGGGAAGTGCAGGAAGTCATTCAAAAAGACAAATCAGAAAACATTTTCATCTAGAGAGAGAAGGTATGACATAATAAACTATCATTTCTTAATCAAATAATGCTTGCTGAATCATGTTTGATCATCATTAATCAAAAATTGATTTAGATGCACCAAAGAGGTATGGATGCAGGTAGTGACAGGACTGGGGGGAATGGAGTAAGCTGGAGGTGGGGAGATTCAGAGTGGAGGTGAGGAGGAAGTTGTTGAGCGTGAGAGTGGTGAGAGGCTGGAATGGGTTGCCCAGGGAGGTGGTTGAGGCCCCATGGCTGGAGGTGTTTAAGGCCAGGCTGGCTGAGGCTGTGGGCAGCCTCCTCTAGGGTAGGGTGTCCCTGGGCATGGCAGGGGAGTTGGAACTGGCTGATCCTTGTGGTCCCTTCCAGCCCTGACTGATTCTATGACTATTACTGGCCATAACATGGAAGCTCTAGGGTTTTGTCTTTTCTTAGAAGTGTTGAGGCCACTTAAAAGTAAGTGAGGTTCATATTTTAGCAACTTAATAAAAATTCACATAAGGGGAAAAGAAAAACCCAAGCACAGCAACCCAAACAGACTATGCAGGACAAAAGGATGTCAACATTCAAATGAAAAATGTAAGGAAAAATCAGAAGTTAGAGTTTGTGCTTTCCAGTGTTCAGATGTTGTTTCATATCATCATGGCTAGAACTATGGTTGTTGGCACAGGTATTTGTATTCTTTGCTATCTAGCATGCTTCAGAAATACACAAAACTATGACTTTTAGGCAAATTAGCAACAAGCTGAAGAGCATCTAAATTACAGCAAAGGCCTGTCTGTGTAGAGCAGCCAGGAAACCAGAGTTTGAAACACTGCCATTATCTTAGCTGCCAATCCCAAAGACTTATCCCCCTAAAACTGTACAGCAGTACTCTGGAAAACATTACCCATTCATCATAAGCCCCACAACCATCATAAAAAGGTCACAGAATCAACCAGGACGGAAGAGAGCTCCAAGCTCAGCCAGTCCAACCTAGCACCCAGCCCTGGCCAATCAACCAGACCATGGCACTAAGTGCCCCAGCCAGGCTTGCCTTCAACACCTCCAGGCACGGCGACTCCAGCACTTCCCTGGGCAGCCCATTCCAATGCCAATCACTCTCTCTGCCAACAACTTCCTCCTAACATCCAGCCTAGACCTCCCCTGGCACAACTTGAGACTCTGTTCCCTTGTTCTCTTGCTGGTTGCCTGGCAGAAGAGACTGATCCTCACCTGGCTAAGATCACAGTATCACAGTATCACAGTATCACCAAGGTTGGAAGAGACCTCACAGATGCTCCTGAACTGCACAAATCACACTTGGTCTAACTGTATTACAAATAAAGGAGGCTATAACATGGTTGTAGAAAACAAGCAGCCATAGAATTATACAGGTACAAGAGACAGTCTGTCTTGATAGGAGGAAAAACTTTTTTGCTGTGTGGGTAATGGAGCACTGGAACAGGCTGCCCAGAGAGGCTGTGGAGTCTCCTTTAGAGATCTTCAAAACCCACCTGGACACTCTCCTATGTGACCTGCCCTAAGCGGTCCTGCATTGCAGTGGGAATGGACTGCAAAATACGGTGGATATTAGGAAGCACTTCCTCAAGGAAAGGGTGATTAGGTACTGGAATGGATTGCCCAGGAAGTTACTTTCCCCAGCACAACTTGAGACTGTGTCCCCTTGTTCTGTTCCTGGTTGCCTGGGAGAAGAGATCAACCCCCATCTGGCTACAGCCTCCCTTCAGGTAGTTGTAGAGAGCAATCTTTAAGATCTTTAAGAGAAGATTGGATGTGGCACTTGGTTGATTGGATAGGGCTGGGTGCTAGGTTGGACTGGATGAGCTTGGAGGTCTCTTCCAACCTGTTTGATTCTATGATTCTCTGGCCTAGCTGTGTCATGGTGTTAGGTTATAGGCTGGACTTGATGACTCCAGAGATCTTTTCCAGCCTCTGTGAAATACACCAACATTATGAGAGAAATCCTCTGTGCTCAGGCATTACTTTGGTGACCTAAACACATTGGTAGCCTGCTAGCCATGTGACTTAGTTCTTATCATTTATAAATCCAGTATAAATCTCTTTCTTCATTGCTAAGAGTACTTCTGGATGAGGTTATGGCATTGATTAAACTACTGAAGAATTGATGAAGAGCTAACAAGCTGAAGTACCTCACCTTTTGAGCCAGCAAGAGGATTCCCTTGTTGTCTTCTTTTGGCATCACTTAAAATATCAATAACCAACGTAGCAAACTCGTGGGCATTAAACCGAGCCAGCTTCTGTCTCCCCTACATTGCAGCATAATGCAGGACAAAGAAAAAGAAAATACATCATGTATTAGATGAAAAGCAGAGTTTTCAGGTGAAACTCAGAGCATACAGCCTTTATTGGAAGTTGATTATTCAGTTCCATTAACTGCAGTGTGATTTAAATCACCCAGCTGCACGCTCCGGGACAGGGGGAACAGGAAACTATTTTATCTTCTATATAAATAGATGCAAGAAGCCATCACTAACAAAGCACAGCAAAGAAATATCAAAGACAAATCGTTTTACAGTGTTAAGATGATTGCCCACCTGATTCCTGGTTGAGGAATACTCAGGATTTACAGGAAGAAAAGGGACTACTGTGGTCTCTGTCACGAGTGTGCTGTGATTCTGAGTGGCAAGCCAAACTGCTCGAGGAAGAGAGAAAAAAAGAGAGAAGAATCACCTTCCTGTATGACTCCAGACTGTTTCTTCTCACAGAATCAAAGACCACAGCTTCAAACACTAACATAAGCAGGTCAGAGGAAGGACATTTTTTCCCCCAGAGGGTTCTCAGCTTTGCAAAAACCACAAGATGTTAACGTCACCTTCAGACAGCAGCACGAGACAAGAAACTGCTGTTAGCAGTAATGAGTGAACACAAAAGTGTTTTAAACAGAAAATGCCTTTGCATTGGCATCTTGTTTGCAATGTTACAATTCACATTTATCTTCCAGAAAGCCTCACTCACCTGCATCTGTTTCCCTCCTGTCAACTTCATCATACACATCCATGGCGAGCTCTTCAAACAAGTGGTTGCTTAGCTAAGGGGAGAAGAGAAGAATTATTGCCCTTCATCTTTCATTGCCAAGCTGAGATTGCCATATCTAGACAAAGAAGTTTTACTTACAGACTGAAGCTTCTTCTTTGCTGCTTTTGCAAGTTCTGACACATCTAGACTGCTATGAAAACAAGATGTGATCATTATAAGAGGGCCTATAAAGATGGGGACAGACTTTTGAGCAGGGTCTACTGTGACAGGACAAAGGGTGATGGTTTGAACTCAAAGAGGGACATTCAGGCTGGAGAGATGGGAGAAATTCTGATACTGAGGGTGGTGAGAGCTTGGTGCAGGTTGCCCAGAGAGGTGATTGATGCCCCTTGCCTGGAGGAACCATTGCAGGTCAGGTTGTTTGGGTCTCTGAGCAACCTGCTCTAGCTGAAGATGTCTGTGCTGTGATGTCCCATGCCTGGAACCACTGCAGGTCAGGTTGTTTGGGGCTCTGAGCAATCTGCTCCAGCTGAAGATATCTGTGCTGACTGTGATATCCCATGCCTGGAACCATTGCAGGTCAGGTTGTTTGGGGCTCTGAGCAACCTGCTCCAGCTGAAGATAGCTGTGCTGTGATATCCCATGCCTGGAACCATTGCAGGTCAGGTTGTTTGGGGCTCTGAGCAACCTGCTCCAGCTGAAGATACCTGTGCTGTGATATCCCATGCCTGGAACCACTGCAGGTCAGGTTGTTTGGGGCTCTGAGTAACCTGCTCTAACTGCAGATGTCCCTGCTGGCTGCAGGAAGGCTGGACTGGAGGAGCTTTAAGGGTCCCTGAACACCTAAATCACTCCATGAGTCTAAGATTACACCTACAGCATTTAAGAGCTTCTTTAAAGATAAGTTTTACATTTCAATAATTTAATGATCAAAACACCATTTTTATTTGAAACTCCTGGGAGTGCTAGGAGATAAGAAGTTAACTGTGGCACAGCAATGTGTCCTTGTAGTCAAGAAGGCCAATGGGATCTTGGGGTGTGTTAAGAAGAGTGTGTCCAGCAGATCAAAGGAGGTTCTCCTTCCCCTCTACTCGGCCCTGCTGAGACCTCATCTTGAATAATGCCTTCAGTTTTGGGGTCCCCAGTTGAAGAGGGACAAGGATCTGCTGGAGAAAGTCCAACAGAGAGCTACGAGGATGATGAGGGGACTGGAGCACTGCCTGATGAGGAGAGGCTGAGGGACCTGGGGCTGCTTAGTCTGGAGAAGAGAAGACTGAGAGGGGATTTAATCAATGTCTAAATCTCTGAGGGCTGGGGGTCAGGATGGGGGGACAGGCTCTGCTCACTGCTCCATGGGATAGGACAAAGAACAATAGGTGTAAGTTGCAGCACAAGAGGAAACTTCTTTCCTGTAAGGGTCCCAGAGCACTGGCACAGGCTGCTCAGAGAGGTTGTGGAGTCTCCTCTGAAGACTTTCAAGGCCTGTCTGGATGTGTTCCTCTCTAATCTGTGCAGGGGGGTTGGACTCGATGATCTCCTTGGGTCCCTTCCAACCTCTAATATCCTGTTATCCTTTATCTTTTAACACATTTACTAGATTCTTTAACTCCTGAACCTTCTAATGTTTCTCATATCTCTAGTATTAGAAGCCCATTAGGGTGGTCTTAAAGTTTTCTAAACAACAATCTTAAATTTCAAACAAAGATAATTTCAAATAAAAAATGAGGATGCTCAGAGGGCTGCAGCAGCTCTGCTGTGAGGACAGACTGAAAGAGTTGGGGCTGTTCAGTCTGGAGAAGGAGGCTCTGAGGTGACCTTATTGTGGCCTTCCAGCATCTAAAAGGTGCCACAAAAAAAGCTGGGGAGGGACTTTTTGGACAATCAAGGAGTGACAAGACTGGGGGGAATGGAGCAAAGCTGGAGGTGGGAAGATTCAGACTGGACATGAGGAGGAAGTTGTTCAGCATAAGAGTGATGAGAGGCTGGAATGGGTTGCCCAGGGAGGTGGTTGAGGCCCCATCCCTTGAGCTGTTTAAGGCCAGGTTGGATGAGGCTGTGTGCAGCCTGCTCTAGGGTAGGGTGTCCCTGCCCATGGCTGGGGGTTTGGAACTAAATGATCCTTGTGGTCCCTTCCAACCCTGACTGATTCTATGATCACCAAAGTCCTTTGGAATATGAATATCCACATTTTTATAGCTCAAGGAGCACTCAAGCTGTAGGGCAACAAACTGCTTGCTGTAAGGAATCTGAATGATACGATCCCTCTGAGCAAAACTTGAGTCCACAGAAACCACAGAGGGTTTGTTCCACTGGGCTGTGCAGAAGGAAGGTGACATCAGGCTGCAAATAGCTACAGCAACAGGGTCATGCTTAAAATTATTTCTAAATAACCTCTTCTATGAGTTTCCAGCCTTGAATGTGAGGCACAGGATGAAAACTGTGCAGTTCATGATTTATTTTAAGAGCCACAGCTCAAGAATTGACAAATTTGGAGTCTATATTTATATCATCAAAGGGAAGATTTCCCTGACCTGCAAGGGTGTGCCCAGCTCTGGAGTCCTCAACACAGGAAGGACATGGACCTAATGGAGTGGGTCCAGGTAAGGGCCATGAAAATGATCAAGGGGCTGGAGCACCTTTCCTGTGGGGACAAGCTCAGGGGGCTGGGGTTGTTCAGCCTGGAGAAGAATAAGCTCCAGGGATGCCTTCCAGGTACCTGAAGTGAGCTACAGGAAGGCTGCAGAAGGGCAGTTTCCAAAGGCTTGCAAAGGTCAGGAGCAATGGTTTGGAATTAGAAGAGATTTAGGTTGGATGCTTGGAACAAGTTCTTTACCATGAGGGTGGTGAAGCACTGAAACAGGTTGCCCAGGAAGGCAGTTGAGGCCCCACGCCTGGAGATATTCAACTTCAGGCTTGACAAAGCTGTGAGCAACCTGATCTAGAGGAGGATGTCCCTGCTGACAGTAGCAGGGTTGGACTAGGTGACCTTTGGACGTCCCTTCCAACCCAACCCATCCTATCACGGAAAGGCTCAAATAAAACCTCTCCCTGATTAAATGACAGCACAGAGTTTGTGTAGGCCTTCACCCAGGCAAGAAACCAAGAGAAGGCTGAGCAGAGGACAGGAGGCAGAGGTCAGACAGGCAGGCTGAAACACAGGCTTTGCAGTTTGAGCAGCAGCACCTTTGAGCAAGTTGTTTGCTCTGCCTGTCAACTTCCTCCTCCATGTAGTGAGAGGTAAGTAAGACTTACTCTGCTCTGCACTGACACAGTGCTGTAACCAACACCTAATACACAGTGTACCTAAACACAATCACAGATGTCCATAACCAGTTGCTTTTTACCAACTCTTACAGTTTCTATGATTACTTTGCTACAGTTTTTCCACAGACATTTTGCAAGCAATAAGTTGAACAGCAGTTTACTCACAGCCTCCTTATTTCCAATTGCAGGGCAATGAAAGAAAAATAAGGACTTCAGATTAATGCTTGATATGGTTTAGACAAAGATGATTTCATTGAGCAGAACCAAAAGTATAAAAGCACTCAGGTGATCATAAATAGAAATACTTTTTCAGAGCAAAATGCAGTTTTTTTGGGGGTGGGGGGTGAGTGTTAGTTGCAAAATGAGGTATCCAAGAAATTAACTCAGCTGATCCTGACTTCATTTACAAAGTCTGCTTCCCAGGATCCTCATTTATGTTCCCTTGTCTCACCTTCCCTCTGCCTTTTCACACACATGGGAAACTTCTACCATTTTCTGATTGTAACAATATTCATTCTAGGAGAAGAAAAAGCTTCTCAGCTTCATAAAGGCACACATTAAAAATGACAGAAGCTTAAAAAGTTAGCTCAGAAAAGAAACTTCATTGTTGCTATTATTATATGTTTCCATGGAATCAGCAGCTTACCTGTCTGCCATCTGAGGTATAACAAAGTGCTGTCCAGTTTTATGCTCTAGAGATGAAAAGAAATGGTACTTGAACAGGTTGTTACTGGACTACAGTATTCAGTGTTAGCAGGATATAAAGCTGGTGTTTAGCTTTAACAAAAGAGAAACCCAAGAACACATGTACCAAGCAAACAGATTCATTTATCTTGCATTTAATCACTCAATTTCCAATTATAAAGTGCTAACAAGTCTTTAGAAAGGCTCACAGCACAATTTCCTGGTGGTACCAAAGGTTCTAATTAAGATTCATACATTGGATTCAAATTCCATTTATTAAGTTCTACCATCAGTGCCTTTTCTGGCACCTTAAAGACTTTAAATCTTAATGGTTTTTAAGTATCCTTGGATACAGAAGGGACCCACTTAAGACTTTTAAAATTCCTCTGCTTCTGCATGCCAGTAAGAAACTACTTAGAAGAGTTACAACTTCTGCAGTTTACTCAACATTCACCAATGTCTACCTCTCCTCCAATCCCTCAAAGTTCAACACATCTAATTTGAGAGAGTGATTAGCATTGGAATGGGCTGCCCAGGGAGGTGGTGGAGTCACCATCCCCGGGGGTGTTCAAGAAAAAACTGGATGAGGCACTTGGTGCCATGGTCTAGTTGACTGGATAGGGCTGGGTGATAGGTTGGGCTGGATGATCTTGGAGGTCTCTTCCAACCTGGTTGATTCTATGACTGGATAGGGCTGGGTGATAGGTTGGGCTGGATGATCTTGGAGGTCTCTTCCAACCTGGTTGATTCTATGATTGGATAGGGCTGGGTGCTAGGTTGGGCTGGATGAGCTTGGAGGTCTCTTCCAACCTGGTTGATTCTATGATGTGTAGGTTTCTCTCCACTTTCAGGGATAACCCATTCAAAATCCAGGGATTTGTGGGAAAATAGAAAGGAAATTCAATTTTTATTTGAGCTATACTTAAGCCTAAAATATTGAACCCTAAAATGATCTGCATTTTAAATGCATGATCACTAATCTGACACCTTCAGCTCTTCTTTAGCTCTTCCAGTATGATTTATAAAGGTGGTAGAATATTTACAATGCAAATCTGTAGCAATATTGACATAAACATTAACAGTGAAAGACCTCAAGAGGGTAATTTTTCCTCCTTACCTGGTTTCCTGCCACAGAGATAGAAAGCCAACCTGTCTGTCAGCTCATACTGAATTTCCACCAGCCTCTCAGCCAGCTCGTGGTGCCCACCTTGCCTGGTTCACACACACAAATTTGACACCAGTTATTGATTTTGAGACATTAGGAAATCACAATTTAAGCAGCACAAGCTGCAGTTCAACACAGCATATGTTTGAGTGTATCAACACCAGACAGACTCAGGCTTGGTGTGTTCCACTGGGTGAGAAACCATAAAATTCAACAAACTTCCCAAAATGAGTCAGTGAACACTCTGGAAACTTTTACCTGCTGCTTTGCTCTAGAAAAAAAAACAGATTCTAGTCCAATATTCTCCACTGGATATATTCTGCATATTCTAGGCATTTCCTGAGCTCATGCTGTGAATTCAGCCCATTTCACATAACAGCATTAAGAAATACTCTGGCATGTTCAAGGTCAGGTTGGATGAGGCCTTGAGTGACCTGTTCTAGTGGGAAGTGCCTATGGGGGAGGCTGAAACTGGCTGAGCTTTGAGGTCTCTTCCAACCTAAACCATTCTGTTGTGTTCTGCAGCTAAGTGAACTCACTGCTCAGTTTCCACATATGACCTCAAAACTAAAGCAGTCACTACAACAAGGTTATCTTATTTACACAAGCAGGCAGCTTCTAGTTGATCAATAATGTCCAGTTTTGCATAAAAACATAAATCCCTTTCACTGCTGTGCTGTAAATCTTGCAGTGCCTCATTGCTGCCAAACTGATGAAGAGAGCTGCTGAAGTTTAATCTTTCTTGACACAATGTGGTTGCCCTCAGGGAGCCTGGAGCCTTTCTAAATGTGAGCTTTCCAGAGGGGGCAATTCAGCAACTGGGTGTACCTAACACTCCACTGCCACCACTACCTGTTTCCAGCCCCATTCCCTCACCATCTGTGCCATCCAGCCCAACTACAGCAGTTCCCTCATCAATCTGCACACCCTGGGGTGTATGGAGCTTGCTGAACTTGCAGAAACTCTTTTCCTCAGAGCTACTAGATTAGGACAGCACATTTTATTGAGATCACAACTACTATCTGGAGCAGCCAGGAGACTGCAGGCTATGAAAGATGAAAATGTTTTATCTATCATCTTTATTTTTTTCCTGGAGAAAGTCTTTCTTAGCACTTAGCAGCCAAATTATGTTCAGGAGGGAATCAAATCTAAGCAGGTTCATCATGTGGTTTATGAACATCAGTCAACACCTAAGAGCATCCCAAATGTCAGAGTCTTTTACCTTGCATAGTCAACTGGAGTTTTCCCATTGGAATCTTGCGTGCCAGGATCAGCACCATAAACTGCTAATAACTCTGCCTGCAAGGTCTGTCCTGCCTTAGCAGCCACATGGAGTGGGGTGTTTCCTTTCTCCTGCAGGTTGTGGAGAAAAGCAGCTACTTAATCAGCTGGTCTGAGGAGAAAATTGATGTCTAATGTGTATCAGATGAAATCAGTAGAAGTACTATGAACTAGAAGCGTATCCAGCAGATCAGGGGAGGTGATTCTCCTCCTCTACTCTGCTCTAGTCAGACCTCACTCGTACTGTGTCCAGCTGTGGAAACTCCAACACAAGAGAGACATGAGACTGACAGAGTTCAGAGCAGACCACAAAGATGATCAGAGGGCTGGAGAACCTTTTCTATGGGGACAAGCTACTAGAGTTGGGGCTGTTCAACCTGGAGAAGAGAAGGCTCCAGGGAAACTTTGTAACTACATTTCAGATTCCGAAGGGGATCTACAAGAAGGCTGGGGAGGTACTGTGGTGGTAGGACAAGGGGCAATGGTTTGAGACTGGAGCAGGGTAGATTTAGGCTGGACACCAGGAAGAAGTTCTTCACAATGAGAGTGGTGAAAAACTAGAACAGGTTGCCCAGAGACGTAGTTGAGACCCTGTCGCTGGAGACATTCAAGATCAGACTTCATGTGGCCCTGGGCAGCCTGCTCTAGCTGGAGATGGCCCTGCTGACTGCAGAGGGGTTAGACAAGATGACCTTTGAGGGTCCCTTCCAACCCAATGCAATCTATGAAACTGTAGGAACTGGTTGTCTATCAAAATAATGAAAAAGGTGTTCTTACAGGATGAAAGAAGTTGGCTTGAGCTCCTAAGGACAGCAGTCGCAAACAGGTCTCCAGATTTCCTGTCCTCACACTGGAATGCAGTTGCTGAAAAAGAAGCAGGATGGTAGATAATACAGCAGCAGTAACTCTGAGTCAGCCTTTGCCTTTCAGCTATGCTTTTAGAAATGGTTAAGCAAGCTCTTGCTTTGTGCAAATGTCTCCAAGTTAATCTAAATCAATGCCTCTCTCCCACCCACCTCTCCAATATCCCTATAGAATACCCCCTAAAAAAGTGCCTTCAAGCTGCATTGGATACATAAAGAAAATCTTAGCTCAACAGCAACTCAATTCAATCAGATTTCACTATTCTGTTATACACAAGTTGTGTCTTCTGCAGACTGCCAGCCAAAGCACACTGACCTTGCTGAGATCTTTGGCAGTGACACTGTCGTCTTCACGGCATGGCAAGCGATGGACGAACGCCAACATCTGATATTTAGCTCTGATGAATTCTGCTTTGTTGGGACTGCAAAGAGAAACCAAGCAACAGAAGGGGGAGAAGATCTATCTTAGTGCTTTCCCAGTGATACAGATGCCCTGGAGAAAGGAAAAGTCACAGCTGAAGAATACATTAGATGTTTGCGTGCTACTAGGGGCAGAGTTAGACATGGAAAAATATTGTCACTAAAAAAGCCTCAACCCAGTTCTGTAGAGTGAGAAACTTTTGGTACAGACACCAAACCATCTGCAGACTCTAGGATGTAGTGTGCATTTCTTAGAAGTAAATACTGAACTTAAAATGATGCCAACTTAAAAGTCTGCACTGACTACAGGCAGTTTCATTTACAGTTTAAAATGCAGCATCGTATTCAATGATGGAAATCATCAAATCCCAGCATGGTGATTGGATGGGACCTTTGGGGATCACAGAAGGGAAGGGGTTGGATGGGACCTCTGGGGATCACAGAAGGGTAGGGGTTGGATGGGACCTCTGGAGATCACAGAAGGATAGGGGTTGGATGGGACCTCTGGAGATCACAGAACGGTAGGGGTTGGATGGGACCTCTGGAGATCACAGAAGGGTAGGGGTTGGATGGGACCTCTGGAGATCACAGAAGGGTAGGGGTTGGATGGGACCTCTGGAGATCACAGAAGGGTAGGGGTTGGATGGGACCTCTAGGGATCACAGAATGGTAGAGGTCGGAAGGGACCTCTGGGGCTCACAGAATGGTAGAGGTTGGATGGAACCTCTGCAGATCATTCAGTCCAAACCCCCTGTTCAAGCAGGAACACCCACAGCAGCTTGCCCAGGAACACAATGTCCAGATGGGCTTGGAAGCTCTCCAGAGGAGACTCCATAACCTCTTTGGGCAGCCTGCTTCAGGGCTCCAGCACCCTCACACCAAAGCAGCTTCTCCTCACATTCAGAGGACTCATGCAATGCATTTCCATCTTTGCCATCAGCTTAAAATATTACTCACTGGAAATGAAAAAAATCAAAAGAAGCCCTTAGCTTCCTCCTGTTCTTTTCCAGCAAGAAAATATATTCAGGTTCCTGTGGATACTGATGAATAAAATAATGACACCTGTAGAACACCAGTACAAGAGCAGCAGCTTCACTTACTGCACTTTATCCTGCGGGCTAGCCTTGCGCCTTCCGCTCATCACCGAGGCAGGATCCAGCAAGGAATGTTCCCAAATGGAGTTAGCACCATTGTTGTACAGGGTCTCAACCATCTGAAACCCAAAGTGCAGACAAACAGGCAGTAAGGGATTTTTTCTGCTTGCCACACAAAGTGACTAACCACATCTTTGTGATTGCTTTTAAGCAGAGAGCAAGTCAGGGCCGTGTGCCAGCACCCAGAACCCAGGGAGAGATCAGATCCAGGCACAGGTACAGGAGGTTTTTGGTGTGGAATTTAGTAAGAATTCCCTTAAAATCTGTACTCTTGCCAACAGCAGCTCTGCTGGAAAGAGATAATGGAAGTTCAGGTCGAAACAGATGTGTTGCAGAAGTGTGGAAGAGAAGTTGAAGGTGAGCTTCCAAAACAAAGGTATCAAATTCAGGTTTCATAGACAATTCTGATTTTAGTGGCCCAGCTGAACAAGAGAAATTAAGACAGGCTTAGAAAACGAAAGCTTAAAAGGACCAGCTCATCTTTGACAACAGCTTAGCAGTTTAAATCCTATTTAAAAATGTTTGGAACTTTCAATAGACCCAGATTTTAACAGAGGAAGACACAGTTTTTACCTGCAGCAGTGTTGGAGGCCATGGAGTATGCTTGAGATGTCTCACTTGAGAGATGTGACGACCCAGACTCCGATGGACGCTGCAGCACTCATCACAGATCAGAATCCCTCTGTTTATAGAGGCCCAGCAGGGATCTGGAAAAGACAGTATTAATTACAATGTAATTGCCCATCATAGAGCCACAGGATGGTTTGGGTTGGAAAGGATCCTAAAGATCATCTAGTTCCCATCTTTTGCCATTGGCAGGGACACCTCCTGCTAGGCCAGGTTGCTCAAGTCCCATCCAATCTGGTTTTCAACAGGTTCAGGTTTGGAGCTTCTGTGAGCTCTGAGCAACCTGTTTCAGTGCCTGACCATCCTCATGGGGAAGAATTTCAAGGAAGATAACCTCAGCTCTGAAGAAATCCAAACTGAAGCCATCTTATAAGCAAGCCAGAAAGACATCTGGAGGAAGGTGGAGTAGTAATACATACACCAGAGTGTTACATCAGATTGAAACTGAACCCAGGCACAACAGGATGTTAAACTGAAGTCCCTCTCTCATGCTCTCAGCTCAGATGAAACTCCAGTTTGCTGCCAGCGACAGATGAAACTCCACTTGACAAGACCCTGCAGTAACAGGCAGTGGAGAGGCAGGAGAGATCTCCAGGAAGAAGAAGGAATTCAAGATCTCTATTTTGGAAAATTCTTCTTGATTTCAAATCCAGAGATGAGTCTGAGGGTAAACAAGTCCAATACAAGAGCAGTATCTGAGAGAACTTCTGCATCCTGTCAGAATGCATCTAAGCATTGGTGCATCAAAAAAAGTCTCCTCTGACCCATGCAATGAATTTAGTAAATCCCTGAGAGATGAGATCTGATCACAGTTGTGGGTTTTGAGCAGAGCTGATGTTGTGTGCATGCTGAAGGCAACACAGGCAAACCTGTTCCAACCATGGCCATGAGGGATAGGAGCATCTCTTGACAGATGATAACTATCACAGCCTGAAGCTAAACTGAAGGATATGTTTTAGGAAAAACAACTACCCCAGTGTAAAAAAAAACAAATTATTAACAAGCACACAAGCTTCTTATTAAAGCACTCCACCATTTAAACTACTTTCACTTGGAAGAAGGGAAAACAAAGTAAGAATTAAAGGAGATACACTGGTGCTGACCTCATGACCCAGGACTGGAGACAGCCTTCCAGGTTAATGAGTTCAGCCCTTTTCACAGACTTGTTTGGTTGGAAAAGGTCTTTAAGATCATCCAGTCCAATCATTCTCTGACTGTACCAAGGCTGGTTCTAAACCATGTCCCTCAGCACCACATCTCCATGGCTCTGAAACCTCACCAGGGACTGGGATTCAGCCACCTCCCTGGGCATCTTGTTGCAGTCTTTGAGAACCCTTTATGGGAAGGAATTTTTCCTAACACCAAACCTGAATCTCTCCAGTTATCTTCAGGCTGTTCCCTCTTGTCCTGTCACTTGTTACATGTGAGGAAACAAGGAGAGCTGTCAGTTTATGAGAAAACAGATATTTCAGGTTTAAATTTCCTTTCATGAAGTGTTTGCCCTGGAATTTATCTGCATCCTTGAAAAAAAAAAAAAAGAAAAAGAGATCCTACTGGGGGCACAAACTGCTTAAGCTGCTACCAAAATACAGGAGGGTTGAGGCTCAGAGATAGGTCAGCTCTGCTGCCAGGACATGGCAGAGCAATTCAAAACAGGAAGTGTGTGCTGAAGACAAGCCCCAGCCACGAGTCTGAAAAGTGAACTCCTGCTCAAGAATAGGAAGTGCAGCAGAAAAGGCAGAATAAAAATCACCTCCTGCAAGAGGAAAATCATTCACACCTTGACACAGAACCAGAGCTGTACTGATGAAGATCCAGGGGCAGGCAATAATTGTCTTGATTCTCCTGATGGGGGTGAAAAAGCTGCAGTGTGTCAGGTCTCAGACAGACACATAGAGCAGCTTCTAAAGACCCCTCTGATAAGTATTCTGCTTCAACTAAAAGCAGAATTTGATTTTTTTAATTAAAAAAAAAAAATCAGGCACAAATTTGAACATAAATTCCAAGAATAAGAAGTTGGGTCAAGGATTGGAACAGGCTGCACAGGGAGGTGGTGGAGTTGCCATCCCTGGAGGTGTTTGAGGGATGTGTGGACATGGCACATGGGGACATGGTTTAATGACCATGATGGTGTTGGGGTGATGGCTGGACTTGATGACCTTAGAGGGCTTTTCCATTCCAAAAATTCTATCACTCTCTGAGGAGAATCTCCTTTAATTTAAGGCTGATGAAACACCAGAATAGGCTGCCAGAAAGGTGGTAAAGTCTCCATCTCTGGAAGCATTCCAAACCAACCTGGATGTGTTCCTGTGTGACCTTGTCTAGGTGAACCTGCACTAGTAGAGGGGTTGGACTTGATCTCCAGAGGTTCCTTCCAACCTCTACTCTTCTGTGATTCTCTGATATTAAGATTTCTTTGTCAACAGATTTCTTCTCTGAGACCAAGCAAATACCTGACAAGGCTACAGCATCACAGAAGCTGCCTTACAAGCTGACTCTCACAGTGATTCTGTCACTCTGAGTAGTCCTGAGTAGCTTAACAAACACACACACAGCGACACAACTTTATCTCAGAGTCACCACACCGCCGATGTTTAGAAACATCTTAACTTGTAGGAGATAAAGCCCAAGTATCTCGTGGTGGTGTCCCTAATCGTAGCGAAAACAAAGCTCTGTGAAGATAAAAGTAACTCCTTGGGAGTTAATTTGTGTTTAAAAATAACAGAATGATAAAAAAAACCACCGAGTCCCACGTTAGTGAAGTTGTTATCCCCTCTCCCACATCCTACCTTCTCTGCCATTCAAACGTTATCTACGCCGCAGTGCTTTAACTCATTTCACTATGTACAGAAGTAATCACACTGGAAGAATGGGCACAGAAGGCAAACAACAAAGGAGGAAAGCCAACAAATATAGGCTGTAAGTAAACAAGGGCTGCAAAACTACAGATGGTGGGGAAAGGAGACGGGAGCTGACTTGCTAAAACCCGCGATTTGTTTGCATAAGCTCCCAAACTTTATCTGCAGTGCAAGACAAGACAACGTGCTTGTCAACACAGAGCACATGCTGCTCGCTTGAAGGTTTCCAACCCATCAGACGCTTCAGGACAACTTGTTTTGGGTGGCTGGGATGCTGACAGTCAACCCAGGCTGCGGGGCAAGACAGGCACCTTCTGAATCTCCTTGCCCCCTGACCCTCATGCAAGGGGATGTCTCCAAACCCAGCCCACCTTTGCAAGCCTCGCTCACTGTCGCTTTCCGTGACACACTGCCAACCCACGCCCTCCTCACAGCTTTTAGACCTGTGCCTAGCAGATTTCTTTCAGCAAGGTTTGCATCTCTTGAAGCCAGATTTACTTCTAACTAGAGGCTGCTGTCGTCCACAGGCTTCTCCTCGGCGGTCAGGCCCCTCAGCGCAGCCCCAGAAGGCATGGGGGCAGGAGATGGCGGTACCAGCCGGGTTACCAGCGCTTTAAAGTCGCGGCGAACCGGACGGAGAGCCAAGCTCCCCGCCGCCCGGTGAGAACGGGCGTCTCACCCATACGGACAGCACCGCGGCAATCGCCTCCAAACCTGCCTCCACCGAAGGGCCGCTGCGAGTCGCCGACACCCGCGGAGCAGCGCCGGGGAGGTGCGGGCCCACACTGGGGGCCGCGGCCGCCCCACTGACAAGACCCCCCCCCGGCCGCCCCGATCCTACCGCGGAAGGCCCAGCGGAACCCCCGCGCTTCCCGCGGCCCCTCCGCGCTTGAGGCGGGGAAGTGCCGCTGCCCGCTCTGAGGGGAGGGGGATGGGCCAGCTGCCTTCGTCGCGCCCCGAGGCCGCCGCTGGTGCCTACCTTGGGCGCTGCAGTCGGCGCAGACCTCGCTGCTCCTCAGGCGCTTCGACATGGTGCGCGGCAGCACCGGCACGGGGAGCGCCCCGCCGCCTTAACGGCTCCCCGCCGGCAGCCCCCGCCAGGCGGCCGAGCCGAGGCTGAAGCGCGCAGGCGCAGGGCACAGCCGCCCGCTCCGGCAGCCGGCGGGATTCACCAAGCCGCGCACGGCAGCGCAGGGCTCTGCACCGCGGGCGGGGGAGGAAGGAAGATGTGAGGCCACCCCGCGACGCCATGTTCGCTGCTGGCAAAAGGGCGGGAAGCAGCCAGGGCGCAGCCAGCCATGTTTGTCCCTGGCAGGCGGCCGCCTCAGGCTGTGCTCTGCTGTTGGAAAAGCACAGGCACCTGCCGCCAGCGGCTGCGCCGGCTGCTCGCTGTCCTCTCTTGGCTAGAAGGAGCTGAGAGACGCGAGGTTTCGGCAGCCGGGCGGGAAAAGCCACTTCCTAGCAAGCCCTGCCCTCATTCATTATGGTGGACTCTCCCGCCCCGCTCCACGGCAGAGCGGGCGAAACCAAAGCCTGCTGGAGGCGGGGGGATACAGCCTGTGCTGGGCGCTCCCTCCTGTCTAAAGCTCCGCGGAGGGCAGCCCCCTGCGCGGAGGGCGGTGGGTCCGTCGCAGGCGGGGCGCTCCGTCTGCCCTCCCGCCTTGGGTTGCGGTGGGGAGTTACGGTAGGCGGGGAGCAGCGACTTCCTCTTTCCGTGAGCTCGCCGGTGACGGCAGACGGAGGGGAACCGAGGGGAAGTGTTCCCCTCTCCGGGTGCGCTGTGGTTCGTCCCGACCGCTGCCCTGGAGGGACAAAAAAGGGGGCCGCTGGGGTGAGGTGGGGCGGCTGGCGCTGCGTGGGGCTGAGGGGCCCGGGAGCAGAGGAGACTCCAGAGTGTGGGGCTTGGAGGCAAGGGAGACCCTCAAGAGTAGGAGTCCGGGGCCAGCAGGACGCCTCCAGGAGTGTGGGTCTGTGGGCTCAGAAGCCGGCGACCCCCAGGAGTGGGAGGCTGCGGGGAGTAGGAGAGACCCTTAGGAGTGGGGGGGCTGAAGGGAGCAGAAGGCCCCCAAGTGTGTGTGTGTGTGGGCATCGGGGCAGGAGACCTCTGGTTGTGTGGGACTAGGAAGGGTGGCCATGAGCAGTGGACCCCCCAGAAGAGTGGGGGTTTGGACGCGACCCTCCCCTCTTAGAGCGGGGTGAAGCCTTGACGAGGCCTTGTTGGCCCAGTGCTCCCCACCGCCTGGGGAGGGCAGGTGCCAGGGGGGAGGAGAAAGCTTGGGGGGGTTAAGGCTTGGGCAATCCAGGGTCTGCAAAGTCAAGAGAGGGGGGAACAGTGAGGGCAGGCACCCTGCTTCCCTGCTCCTGCAGGTGTGTGGCATGATGAGTTCCCCTGGCAGGGCCAGCAGCGCCTATCCCCTGCACGTCCTGGTCTGGAATAACGACTACAGGAGGCTGGATGTGGAGCTGCAGGACAAGGTAACCAACACACCGGAGTGACAGAGGGGCTGCTCTGCCTCAGGAGAGCTTATGCCGTGGTACAGAGCGTGGTGCTCCTTGCTTTACTGCCCGTGTAGGGAGATGTAACCCTGATGGCAGTGCCAGATATGTTTGCTGGGCTCCTTTCTTTTCACCTCTTTATTTGTGGCTGCGGGAGTGATGTCAGAAGGTATAGGAATAACACTTTCTGTTCTGTAAGACCTTTAGTGTTGGCTTCTTATCTGCAAAGCTGTGCCCAGAGCGTTCAAGTGTGGGCTGCAGAATAGCTGTAGAAAATATTAGGAGCCGCTGAAGCAGAGCAGGGAGAGCAGATGTGATGGATGTTACATTTTTGTGTGTGTGTGCCAGAAGAGCAATAAATACTGCTTACCTTAATGGGAAGTCAACATGCAGCAAAGGTGGCTGCTGCTGCTGCTGTTATTGCTGCTGGAGATGAAGTCAGCCTCTAACTTGCTGAGGACCAGCAATTCTTGCAGCTTCGTTGCTGTCAAAGGCTGTGGAGGCAGCATTTTTATACTGACTGGAATGTTTTCAGTGTCTCTGGTCAAAAAATAGATCATTGTTTGGGGCTGTAGAGTAGAAAAAACACAAAGCTGTTCCCTCTCTGGGCCAGCTAAGATGTAATGACGTAAGGAAATGGTCTGAAAAGCTGCAGCAAACATCCTTCATGCTGAGATGTTCCGGAGCAGCTCTGACACTGGCATGGAGTAGAGTTTGCTGGAGCAGAGCATGTCGAGTGTTATACCTGACACCACAAGTGTGTGAGTCAAAGAAGAGCTGAGCCAGCTCCTGATGAGTGACCATCATCTGCAATTCTAATGGCACCCCGGGACCCACTAACACTGGCTTATGGCATGCTGCTGTCCTCTTTGTAGGACAATCTTTGGAATGCAGTTACTTTTTACCTAATTCCTCTGACTTTTAATCCTGAACAAAAGCTTTGACCTTCCTGGCACGTTGCTTTTGTGTCTTGATTTCTGCTTCAACATTCTCACCTGAGAAAGTTTGTCATTAAATGAGGATTGTTCTGTTTCTCCTTGGTCTGAGGCTGCAGTTCACACCTGGGAAGTGCTGCTTCCTACCTTGGACTAAGGAAATGAGCAGCATGTTAAAATGGGATATGCCTCCTTCTTTTCTCTGCTTTAAAATAATTTCTGTCGTTTTTAAGTATTCCAAAGATATTTTCCCTTCTGCTTCCTTAGGATAAGCTTGTTGCAGTCAGAGGGGTGCCTGAGGGAATCTAAAAACACTTGCCAGCTGCACTTGGTGTGGCAAATGATGGGTAGGATGTTTGATGAGCAATTAAAATAGTGGCAGAGACAACTGGGAGGGACACCTTAAAAGTCCTTTGCCTGCTGTTGCAATGGGCCTTGGAGCTGTAGGAAGTGGGGAAGCAGATTAATCAGTACTCCACCACAGAAGTGGAAGGAGAATACTTTAAAATGAAGCCTTCCCTCCTCTGTTTGTAATCTTTCCAACTTAATGCTGTCAGATAAACCATGTTAACTTGCATAACAACTTTTCCTTTCTTATTCTGTTATTGACTTTCCCCTTTTCCTTTAGTTATAGATGCTCTTCTGTTTCAAATCTCTAAGCTAATAGTGACAAATATGTAAGGTATGAGTATGTTGTGCTTGCATGTTTTGGCTAGTTCTGCCTGTGTAGTTTTGTTGGCTTTTGTTTTTTTCCCTTCTGGTCATTTGTTTAAGTGCCTTGCTCAAAATGCTCTCACTCTTCATTGTGCCCTGTGTGTGTGTGTGTCAGTCAGATGAATGCTTTGTAAAATACCATTTGCTTCTAGACTTTTTCAAAGTGCTATCAAAATTAGTGTTGTCTGCCCTGTTCTGTTTCTTTTTCCTCCTCCTTCCATGATGTTGTGCAGTGTTAAACCCTCTGTTGACTTCTCAGGCTTGTTGACTGTTCATGGTGCAGTGCATACAGACTAGAGGTCCTGTCTTCTCCTGACAGAGAACAGCTTCTTCAGGAGAACTTCTTCTCCTGAAGGGGAAATAATGACAGGAAAAGAGAAGCATCAAGAACTCAGTCCTGTCTTAAATGCTGTCAGTTCTTACCATCTCAGTTTTATAGGCCCTGTTCTGCTTCTCTCTTTATCTCCACGGGGAAGTAAAACTGCACTGTCCAGGGTGCAGAACAGTCCCTGTGCACCACATGTGGCAACAGCAAGGGAGTATTGACTCCTGGATTACTCCTGCCAGGCTTTGTGTAAGCTCTTCTTGCTGTGCTCTGATTAATTGCATTTCAGTATTTCATAGGACAGCTTCAGCATTCTTCCTCTCTTGGATACTCAACAGGATGTTGATCAGCGGGATCCACGAGGCCGGACCTTGCTGCACCTTGCTGTTTCCTTGGGTTACATAGAATCTGCCAAAGTCCTGCTCCAACACAAGGCAGATGTCACCAAAGAGAATGGGCAGGGGTGGACAGGTAAAGAGCTGGGAGGCCATCAGGCCTGTCTTCATGTTTTTCAGTTGTAGGTGTTGGATTCTAGTATTGCTTGGGTGGGAGAAGTCCTCTGAGATCATCCAGTCCAACCATCAACCCAGCACCACCATGTCCAGCAAACCATGTCCCCACGTGCCATGGCCACACATTTCTCCAGGGGTGGTGACTTCACCACCACCCTGGGCAGCCTCTTCCAATCCCTGACCACTCTAGCAGCAAAGAAATTTTTCCTCATCTCCAACCAATACCTCCCCTAGCACGGTGTTAAGGCCATTTCCTCTCGTTCTGTTGCCTGAGAAGAGCAACAGAAACTAAGGAGAAGAGACCAGCCCCCACCTCACTGCAACCTCCTTTCAGGGAGTTGTAGAGAGCAGAGAAGTCTGCTCTCAGCCTCCTCCAGGCTAAACAATCCCAAGTCCCTCAGCTACTCCTTCTAAGACCCATTCTCCAGACCCTTCTGCTTTTAAGTTCTGTGTTATGCTCAGAGAGCAAAGTGACACTCTGTGTCTGAATTTCATGACATCATAGAATGGTTTGAGTTAGAAGAAACCTTTAAAGCTCATCTAGTCCAGTCCCCTGCAGTCAGCAGGGCCATCTGCAACCAGAGAAGGTTGCTCAGAGCCCCAAACAACCTGACCTGCAGTGGTTCCAGGGATTAGGCATCAACCACCTCTCTGGGCAACCTGGGCCAGGCTCTCACCACCCTCAGTGTCAAACATTTCTTCTTTCTCTTCAGTCTGAATCTCCCTCATTTGGTTTAAACCATCACCCCTCATCCTGTCCCTGCAGGCCCTGATTGTCTTCATCTTTCTTCTTTCAGTTTTACATGAGGCTGTCAGTACAGGAGATCCAGAGATGGTACAAATGATTCTGCAGCACCGTGACTACCAGCAGACTGCGATGACCCTTGGAGGAGTTCCTGAATTACTCCAGAAGATAAATGAGGTAATGATTTAGGTTGAACTTCTTACTCCAGACTGCAGTTCTCATTGAATGAGTTCAGTTAAGCAGACAGAAATCACATGGGCGGGTGTGTTCTTCACTTCAGCTTGTGTATTCCACAGTGCTCTGGGAGTTGGAGGCTTTCTTTTCTTTGACTTCACTTTGAAATCCTTAGTCAAGACTCCAGTAGGTTTTGGTGCTCCAAAGTAAAATAAGACAGGATAGCTCATCAGAGAGCCCCTGTGCTCTCTGACACTGTCTTTGGCTATTGGTCTCTATTTCAATTTGCAGTGTTCATTTATCAGGGAATCAGAGAGTGCTTTAGGCTGGGAAAGACCTTTCATGTCCCCAAATCAAACCCTCAACCCTGCACTGCCAGGTCATCACTAAACCATGGGCCTCTGCACCACATCTCCCTGGCTTTGAAACCTCTCCAGGGATGGAGACCTCACCACTGGGCATCCTGATCCACAGCCTTGGCAAGCCTTTTTGGGGAGGAAATTGTCCTTCATGTGTCTCTGTTCTAATTTAAATTCCCAGAGACTCCAGTATAATTGATAGAACCAATAACAATTTCCAGAATGCCCTTCTCTCTTCCCCTTTCTTTCCCAAAAGAAAACGAATTATATGGTGAGAGGAAAGGTAAAGCAGACCCAAATAAATAATCTCACTGCGATTTGGAAGTTAAAAGAAGAAAAGTTTAACAACAACTAAAAGGTACAGGAGGTAGGGAAGTTACAAAGGTGTAGGAAAGGGAAAAACAAGATACAAAGCATGTAAATATACAACCAGATTTGATGGCAATGGGTTCTGTCTGCCTCGTGGTGATGGCCACCTGCTGAGACAAACAGCAGCAGGAAACAGAAATGGTGATTCCTCCTGAGCAGGGAGGGAGGGAGAGAGAGTGAGAGCAGGAAGTCACCCCTGCTTTTACAGTATCACAGTATCATCAGGGTTGGAAGAGACCTCACAGATCATCAAGTCCAACCCTTTACCACAGAGCTCAAGGCTAGACCATGGCACCAAGTGCCACGTCCAACCTTGCCTTGAACAGCTCCAGGGACGGCGACTCCACCACCTCCCCAGGCAGCCCATTCCAGTGTCCAATGACTCTCTCAGTGAAGAACTTTCTCCTCACCTCAAGCCTAAATTTCCCCTGGCACAGCCTGAGGCTGTGTCCTCTCGTTCTGGTGCTGGCCACCTGAGAGAAGAGAGCAACCTCCTCCTGGCCACAACCACCCCTCAGGTAGTTGTAGACAGCAATAAGTTCTCCCCTGAGCCTCCTCTTCTCCAGGCTAACCAATCCCAGCTCCCTCAGCCTCTCCTCGTAGGGCTGTGCTCAAGGCCTCTCCCCAGCCTCGTTGCCCTTCTCTGGACACGCTCAAGCATCTCAATGTCCCTCCTAAACTGGGGGGCCCAGAACTGAACACAGTACTCAAGGTGTGGTCTAACCAGTGCAGAGTACAGGGGCAGAATGACCTCCCTGCTCCTGCTGACCACACCATTCCTGATGTAGGCCAGGATGCCACTGGCTCTCTTGGCCACCTGGGCACACTGCTGACACAGACCTTTAGATAGGAAGGGGGAGTGGGCTAACCATGAATCACCTGGTGGTGTTCAGACCCACCCCTGGAGAGGGGTCAAGACCACCTGGAGTCAGGTCTCTCCCCCAGAAAGGTTAACCTTGTACATCATGTCTGACCTAAACCTCCCCTGGCACAACTTGAGGCTGTTTCCTCTCATCCTATTACTGTCACTGTGTCCCAATTTCAGTTCTTTGTTTCCCTTTATCTAAAATGTTTCACAAACTGAATGACTAATTAAAACTATTTCATTAAATGTGAGTTAATTGTTTTCCTTCTCCAGACTCCTGACTTCTATGTGGAGATGAAATGGGAGTTCACTAGCTGGGGTAAGCATCCTCATCATTACTACTTCTGATCTGTAGACCAAGGGACTTGTTTCTGTGTAAACATTACAAAAGCTAGGCCATTTCATATCTTTTAGCCCAAACTCATGTTGTCTTCCTTCTCATGGTCATCTTTACATTAAAGTTGGTGGGGTTTATCCCTAAGCTGACTGTTCTTAAAGCTAAAGGAGATCAGTATCTCACCTCCTGATTGCACTGAGCAATCTTCTACCAGAAATGGAGCTTCTACTTCAGTTCAGGCTTCCCATGTACTTAGTCCACTGAATGTTTTGCTCTTGCCATCTCTCTCAATTTTCTCCCACAGTCCCCCTGGTTTCCAGAGTTTGTCCAAGTGATGTCTGTCGCATCTGGAAAAGTGGCGCTAAGCTGCGTGTGGACCTCACTCTGCTGGGCTTTGAAAACATGAGTTGGGAGAGAGGGAGACGTAGTTTGATCTTCAAGGGAGAAGGTGAATGGCTTAGTATTTCTGCAGCATTGAGCACCAAAGCCTGTGTGAGCCACAAGGAGAAATCCCACTTCTCTTAGACACAGAATCCCTGTGATGGTAAAAGACCTTTAAGATGATCCAGTCCAACCATTCTCTGAGTTTACCAAGGCTGGTGCTAAACTGTGGCCCTCAGCACTACATCTTGGGGTCTTTGAAACACTTCCAGGAATGGGGAGTCAACCACCTCCCTGAGGAGCACATCCCAGTGCTTGAGAACCCTCTCAGAGAAGAAGTTTCTTCTGATACCCAACCTAAACTTCCTCTGGGGCATCGTGAGGCCATTTCCTCTCACCCTGTCACTTGTTCCTGAGAAGATGCTGACCCTCACCTCGCTCCAACCTCCTTTCAGTGAGCTTCCCCTCAGCCTCGCCTCCTTTTCTCCAGACTAAACAACCCCTGTTCCCTCAGATGCTCCTTCACCAGCCCTTCTCTGAACCTGCTCCAGTCTCTCAGCGTCCCTCTTGGAGTGGGGGGGCCCAAAACTGAACCCATTGCTCAAGGTGTTGCTTCATCAGGGGGACAGTTTTTGCACCAGAAGCCTTGCTAATGCTGAGCACTGAAAGCTTTATACATGTGCCCCATGAGTCTCAGAGAGAGGCTGTGTTCTGGTGCAACACAATAGCTTTATATCTTTGGCTAGATATGAAGTCAAACTTTAGTAATAAGGCTGCAACTTAACTTGAGTCTTTCAGTTTAACTCCTTCTGTTCTCCTACCTCCCAAATATTTTTTGGTACAGCTAAAAATTTTATCTCAGTTGAGTGAAAAAGTGAATTATTGTCCACCCTGCATTGATCTGTTGGAGGGTAGGAGAGCCCTGCAGAGGGACCTGGCCAGGCTGAATGGGTGGGTAGAGGCCAATGGGATGAGACTGAACAAGGCCAAGGGCAGGGTTCTGCACTTTGGCCACAACAACCCCAAGCAGCACTACAGGCTGGGGCCAGAGTGGCTGAGAACAGCCAGGCAGAGAGGGAGCTGGGGGTGCTGGGAGAGAGGAGCTGAAGAGGAGGCAGCAGTGTGCCCAGGTGGGCAGCAGAGCCAATGGCATCCTGGGCTGGCTCAGGAGCAGTGTGGCCAGCAGGACAAGGGAGGTTCTTCTGCCCCTGTGCTCAGCACTGCTCAGGCCACCCCTGGAGTGCTGTGTCCAGTTCTGGGCTCCTCATTCAGGAGAGATGTTGAGGTGCTGGAAGGTGTTGAGAGAAGGGCAGCAAGGCTGGGGAGGGGCCTGGAGCCACAGCCCTGTGAGGAGAGGCTGAGGGAGCTGGGGGTGTGCAGCCTGCAGCAGAGGAGGCTCAGGGCAGAGCTCATTGCTGTCTACAACTGCCTGAAGGGAGGCTGTAGCCAGGTGGAGTTGGTCTCTTCTGCCAGGCAACCAGCAACAGAACAAGGGGACAGAGTCTCAAGTTGTGGCAGGGGAGGTCTAGGCTGGATGTTAGGAAGAATTTGGCAGAGAGAGTGATTGGCATTGGAATGGGCTGCCCAGGGAGGTGTTGGAGTCTCTGTGGCTGGATGTGTTGAAGCCAAGCCTGGCTGGGGCACTTAGTGCCATGGTGTGGTTACTTGGCCAGGGCTGGGTGCTAGGTTGGACTGGCTGAGCTTGGAGCTCTCTTCCAACCTGGGTGATTCTATGCTTACGTTTTTTATTCTGGAATTCTGCTGCCAAGTGGCTGAGATGCACCATTTCAGTTGTTCAGTATGAAGTTGATGAGACTGGAATAGGTTGCCCAGGGATGTTGTGGAGGCCTTCTCCCTGGTAGGGATGTTCAAGGCCAGGCTGGATGAGACCTTCAGCAGCCAAGTCTAGCTGCGAGGCATCCCTGCCCGTGACAAGGAGGTTGGAGGAGATAATTTCTGAGGTCCCTCCCAACCTAAGCCATTCTATGATTTCCCACAGATACTGGAGGTTGGGCAGAGCTGATTGAGATCAATCATGATGAGAAGTTTGTTACAACAGAACGTTTTGAGATCTCCCAGCACATGCAGCGTTTGACCTTGGGCTCTATGACGCCGAAGAGAAAAGATGTGGAGCGCCGCCTCACGTCTCCCATCATCAACACGTGCCTTGATACAAAAAACATTGCTTTTGAAAGGTGAGATTGCAAACCTTCTCTTCACAGAGAAAGACTTCAAGGTTGTGGATGGTCATACATGCAACAAAGCTTTTAAGATAAACTCTTCAAAGCCCTGGTAGTAAAAACAATGGAGGGTGAGAGCTGAAATGACTCAAAAGTTCAACTACTGCTAGATAAAGAAATTCAGCTCAGTCAGCTTGGCACTACTCCTCAGTTAAGAAGTTACCAGTGGGAAAAGCTGATGTGCAGCAAACAGTTTGTCATGTTAGTGAGAGGAATGGTAATCATAGAGAGGTCATCCAGTCCAACATGAACCCAGCACTGCCAGGGCACCACTAAATCGTAGCCTTCAGCACCGCATATCTGTGGCTTTGATACCACTCTGAGGATGGGGACTCCCTGGGCAGCCTGGGCCAGGCCTTGACAACCCTCAAGGGGAAGAAATCATTCCTCATGTCCAACCTAAACCTCTCCTGGCACAACCTGAGGCCGTTTCCTCTTGTCCTGTCACTTGTTCCCTGGGAGAAGAGACCAACCCCCACCTGGCTCCAGCATCCTTTCAGGGAGTTGTAAGGAGTTGGAAGGTCTCTCCTCAGCCTCTCCTTCTCCAGGCTGAACACCCCCACTTCCCTCAGCTGCTCCTCACCAGCCCTGTTTTCCAGACCCTTCCCCAGCTTTATTGCCCTTCTCTAGACATACTCCAGCCCCTCAATATCCTTCTTGGTGTGAGGGGCCCAGAACTGAACCCAGCATTCAGTATGTGGCTTGACCAGTGCTCAGTGCAGGAGGACAACACTTTGTGTGTAGCTCCTTTGGGAGTGCTCTGTGCTGCAGTAACCACTCCCATGATCACAAGCAGATAGTTTCAAAGCAAGATGTAGAATTCCAGCATCTTTCTCCTGAATATTTAATAACCTTTCAAAGTATGCCGAGCCTTTGTAACTGTAGCTTCTCTCCACCCAGAAACTGAAGTGCTAACTGAATAATCCTAATGTCCAGCTTCCCAAATTGCCACGCCAGGTCTAAAATCTATGAGTGTTGGCCATAAGAACAGAAGCAGCAGGACTTCCTCAGCCCTCTGGTAGATGTGAGGACAGTAACCTGTGATTTTTATCTGAGGCTAATCATCAAATAACCCTTCAACTGTTGTTTGGAGAAACAATCTGGGGTTTGTGTAGCAATGCAGCTGTTTACAGACCCTTGTGTTTGCTTTTTGTCAGAACCACCTCTGGATTCTGGGTGTGGAAGACAGAGAGAGCAGAAGGTGTGAATGGTTATGAAGCAAAGGTAAAGCTCGTTGTGTTCTGTTAGGAGGTCTTCTAGATCACTGAAGCTTAATTGTGATTTTGCCTTTATTGCCTGAATAGTTCAGGTCTTAAACTTCCCGTTGAGAGCATGATTGTGTTGTCAACAGAAGTGAGGACCCTCAGGGCTGCCAAGCTTGTAGGAGGGATGCTGCCTGTGTGCAGGAAGTTGCCTGAGGCTGTAGTGGGGAGGGGAAGAACAAAGTGTTTTCAGAAAAGGGGCAAAAGATTTGGCACAGCTGCTAGAACTCCTTCCAAGGAGTGGAATTGAATTCAAGAAATGAGTGGTGTCACTCTTTCACTGATGAGGAGATGATAAAGTTGTTTGGTAAAGTGCCTTCAGCACAGGATGCAAGGAGATACCACCAGCCTCTTGCTGCCAGAAATTGCACCATCAACTTGGGTTATAGAAAACTGCTGGAGAGAGTCTGTTTACAAAGGGCAGAGGTGATAGGATGAGGACAATGGCTTCAAACTGAAGAAGAGCTGATTTAGGCTGGATGTTAGGAACAAGGGTTGTGGAACGCTGCAGCAGGTGGCCCAGGGAGGTTATTGGGGCCCCATGCCTGGAGATATTAAAGGTGAGGCTCAACAGGGCTCTGAGCACCCTGATGTAGTTTAGGATGTCCCTGCTGACTGCAGGGGGTGATTGGCCTAGATGAGCTTCAGAGGTCCCTTCCAACCCAAACTGCTCTATGATTCTGAATTACTGAGCTCAGAGCCATGCTCAGGAGCAGCTGCTTGGCTTAGTGACTCTGCCGTGTGACACTGAGCTTCTTTTCATTTCCCTTCAGTGAGTTCTTTCTGAAGATGCTTTTTATGGCCTTGCTGTCTTAGGAATTGAAGGGAAGAATCACAAGAATTAACTTCCCTGACCCTGTGCTTACCCCAGGTTTGGGGATTTGGGCAGTCAATGACACTTTTAAATGTCATTTAGCAGAAGAAATGCTGAAGAGCTTTCTGCCTTGGTAAGAAGCTCTTCCTACAGGACTGTTGAGTTGGACACGGGGTCCATGAGTGTTCCTGCAGAGTCAAATTATATCTGGAGGCTCAAGGTAGTGACTTCTGTTTACAAAGAGCATTACCTGACTCTCTTTCCTTGTTCTCTCTTAAAATCTCTGCTCAGCTGGGGATAATCTTTCCAGCAAGCTTGGAAATGCCTGTTTAGTTCTGAGGTGTAACTCGGCTGAAAGGCTGACTTCTGCTCTCGCAGCCTGCTGTGACACCAAACCTTGCTGCTCTCGTAGCCCAGCATCCTTGGGAGGTGGCTGCTGGCTGGAGACCCTCTGGTGTGTGATTTGCAGGGTTGCTTTGCCAGCTTGCCCAGGAGATGGCACATTCCTGACTGCCTTAGCAGAGCTGTCAAAACCAGATCTGATTTTCATTCTACCAAAGTGAAAACCCCCAAATGCAGCTTGTTGATCTCCAGTGTGTTAAAGATGATCTTTATCAAGGAAGGGCAGATCCCTGCTTCTTCATTCTTTCTTTAGATTTGTGTACCTGATGTTTTACTGGAGAGAACTCTCTCTTTTTAACCTGTGGTGCTTCTTGTCCTTGTGCCTTTCTGGTTTTGCCAGGTGTACTTTGCAAACAACGTGAACGTGGTCACCAAAATCCGAACAGAGCACTTGACAGAAGAGGAGAAGAAGAGATACAAAGGTAGTTTTCCTACAGGATAGCTGGAAACAGAATCACAGAATCGTTTTGGGTGGGAAAGATCTTTAAAATCATCAAGTCCAAACATTTTCTTACTCTGCTGAGTCTGGTCCTAACCCTTTGGGCCCTCTAATATCTTCTCTGTGTGGTCAAGTGGACAGACAAGAGAAATCCTTCTCTTGCTACCTGTGCCCTGCTTTGCTTTCACATTGTGTGTCTGATGTAGCTCATTACTTGACTCCTAATTTACAAATCCCAGCATGGTGGGGTTGGAAGGGAGCTCTGAGGATCATAGAATGGTAGGGGTTGGAAGGGAGCTCTGAGGATCATAGAATGGTAGGGGTTGGAAGGGAGCTCTGAGGATCATAGAATGGTAGGGGTTGGAAGGGAGCTCTGAGGATCATAGAATGGTAGGGGTTGGAAGGGGCCTCTGAGGATCATAGAATGGTAGGGGTTGGAAGGGAGCTCTGAGGATCATAGAATGGTAGGGGTTGGAAGGGACCTCTGAGGATCATAGAATGGTAGGGGTTGGAAGGAACCTCTGAGGATCATAGAATGATAGGAGTTGGAAGGGAGCTCTGAGGATCATAGAATGGTAGGGGTTGAATGAGACTTCTGGAGATCAGCCAGTCCAACCCTCCTGCTCAAGCAGGGGCACCCACAGCAGCTTGCCCAGGATCACAATGGCCAGGCAGGTTTAGAAGCTCTGCAGAGAATGAGACTCCACAACCTCTGGGCAGCCTGCTCCAGGCCTCCAGAGCCCTCATACTAAACAAGTCTCTCCTGTTTAGATGGAACCTCCTGGGTTCCACTTTGTGCTCAGTGGCCCTTATCCTGTCACTGGGCACCAAATGAACCAGTTTTTATCCTAGCTGTGTTTGGAGGAAGGAAGGACTCTTCAGAACTGTTGGAAGTGCTAAAAGGCTTCACTTTTCCCTGCTCTGGAGTATATTTATGCCTTTGTTTTGGGCATGATTACAAGTTTCATGTGGGCTTTGTTTGCTTGGGCTTGCTTTGTTTTGGTCCCCTTCTAGTATTTAAAATAGACTACAAAGAGTCACCAGGCAGTAGCTTCCTGGGGAAACCCTGCCCTTTACTGCCCAGCCTTGGGGTGCAGGGGAAGAAAGTGTGAGTAATAAAACTGTCTGCTCAATATAGAAACCTTTGCCCCTGTTCTGAGTGTTGTACCTGGTTAGTAGTGTCAGCTGCAGGTTCTGGGCTTGCCTTGGGTGAAGTGTGAAAGGTTTCCTTCCTTTCTGTCAACCTGCTGCATGTGTAAATTACTGCTAATTAATTAAGGGGCTGTGTCTTCTTTTTTTCCTCTCCTGTTATCCTGAAGCTGACAGAAATCCGCTGGAATCCTTTCTGGGTACAGTGGAGCATGAGTATGGTGCTCAGGTGAGTGTCTTTGATGTCCAAGCACATCAGTGCAGCCCAGAGATCTGTGCTGATGAGAATTCCAGGCATGTGGATCATAGACTGATAGAATGGCTTAGGTTGGAAGAGATCTGATTGATCATCTACTCCAATTCCTTTACAGAGTTCGACCAAGACAACAGAGTATGCTGCAAGTAACAACCCCACTGCTATTACCCTGGAGGAATACTTTGACCCAGAGTTTGATTTGAAAGGTAGAGACATTGGAAGACCAAAGGAAGTCACCATTCGAACTCAGAAGTGAGGATTTGTTTGAACTATTTCTGATTGCTCTCTTCCCACTCAGCTAATCTCTGGAAACCATTGGGGTTATCTTTGTTACAAATACCCAGGGTGGGTTCCCCTCTGCTTTTAGAATTAATGAAAAGAGAGATCTTGAAGTATCCTAATTCTTTATTATCTAAGTCACACAATCCTGGGAGGGAGGGGGTTGGAAAAGACCTCTGGAGATCAAGCAGTCCACCCCCTGCCCTGCTCAAGCAGAGGGACCCACAGCAGCTTGGCCAGCATCACAATGGCCAGGTTGGTTTGGAAGTTCTACAGAGGAGGAGGAGACTCCACAACCTTTCTGGGCTGCCTGCTCCAGGCCTCCAGCACCCTCACACAAAACAAGTTTCTCTTGCTGTTCGGGTGGAACACCCTGGGTTCCAGTTTGTGCCTACTGTCCCTTGTTCTGTCCCTGGGCACCACTGACAAGAGCCTGGCCCTGTCCTCCTGCCCCCTACAGGTCCTTCAGCTCTTGCTGAGCATTGCTCAGATCCCCTCTGGGGCTGCTCTTGTCTAGGCTAAGCAGTCCCAGGGTTCTCAGCCTTTCCTTGTCACAAGGATGCTCCAGGCCTTTCAGCATCTTTGTAGCTTTTGCTGGGCTCTCTCCAGCAGTTCTGTGTCTCTTGAACTGGGGAGTCCAGAACTGAACTCAGTATTCCAGATCTACTCCAGAGCAGAGGGAGAGGAAGAACCTTCCCCAGCCTGATGGCCACCTTCTTCTTCATGCTCCCCCAATCCAAGAGAACCTGTGGGACTCATGCTGCAACTTGTCAGTGGCCTCCTGTGCTCTGCCTTTGGGCTGCCCAGGAGTGTGGCTCAGTTTCTCAGAGCAGTGTCTGGCTGGCCCTGTGCTGTCTTTTTGCTGCATCTCTTCTCAGACTGTCAACTGAGGATGGGTTTTTGTGCAACCTTCTCTTTGTGCAACTTTCTCTTCAAGATTCAAAGCCACCTTGTGGATGAGTGAGGAGTTTCCTTTGTCTCTCATGGAACAAGTCACTCCAATCATTGATCTGATGGCCAGGACAAGTGCTCATTTTGCCAGACTTCGGGATTTCATCACTCTGGAATTTCCACCAGGATTTCCTGTCAAAATTGGTAACTCTTAGCGATTCTTAGTGTAGCATCTTCTTGATTTCCATTCCTTCTCTTGTTACCTGCAGCAGAGCTTTGCAGAAACTGGGTTTGTGATTGGTTTTCTTTTTCACTAGTCAGCTCACTGGTAGTTAGAATTGAGAACCCTCACCTGCATCTGGGATCACTGAATCCAAATTTGGAATGACAGTCACAGAATCACAATGGTTTGGGTTGGAAAGGACCTCAAAGATCTAGTTCCAACCTCCTGCTGCGGGCAGGGACAGCTCCCACTAGAGCAAGTTGCTCAAGGCTCTGATCTAACCTGGCCTTAAACAAAAGAAGAGGGGGGAGAAGGGAGGGAGGAGGGGGAAGGGAGGAGGGAGGGGAGGGAGGAGGGGGAAGGGGGGAGGGAGGGGAGGAGAGGAGGGAGGGGAGGAGGGGAGGAATAGGGAAAGGAGGCAGGGGAGAGATTTTTAAAGGCAGTATCACTTCAGTAAGAACAAGTTGCTAGCCCCATCCTCTCAGCTTCAGTTTCTACGATGTGGCAAATCTGTTCACAGAAGAAGAGCTAAAATAAGAGTGAGAATGACTAAGGGCACCTGCAGGATGAAGGGAGTTGCTGCCGACTCTGTCGTTGCAGGATGCTGCCTGTGGATGCGTGCACTGGAGGATTGATGTAGCTGTAGGTGTGGGAGTGAGTGAGAAAGTTCCCTTTTTGACAGCATTTCCCCCCTGTCTCTGGCAGAAATTCCCCTCTTCCACGTGCTGAATGCCCGAATTACGTTTGAGAATGTCAACGGCTGCAGGACAGCTGACAAAAACTCCTCCCAAGGGGTCGGAGCTGCACAGTGTGAGTCAGGTGAGCAGGGGGAAGAGGCAGTCATTTGCATCTCTGTAGGTGTCTGTTAGTGGAATGCACAGCAGAGAGCTAAGTGCAGGGAATGGCACAGTCAGGTGTGAGAGGGAGCTGCAGTGTGTCACAGCTGATCCTGGGCACTGTTCATGCTGACCCATTCTGCTGCTTCAGTTCCTGCCAGCCAGCCTGCCTGATCAGAGCTCTTGCAAGCTTTGCCAAGTATTTTAAGGTCTAATCTCAAAGAATCATAGATTCATAGAATGGTTTGGGTTGACAAGGACCATTAAAGTCATCTAGTTCCAATGTCCTGCTATGAGGAGGGTCACCTCTGACCAGACCAGGGTGTTTAAGGCCTCATCAAGCTTGGCTTTGAACTCTTCCAGGCTTGGATCCTCCACAGCTTCCTGGGCAACCTGTTCCAATGTTTGAGAAGCCTTTCAGTGAAGAAGTATTTCCTAATCACAGAAACATCAGCTTGGAAAAGACTCTCAGGATCACCAAGTCCAACCTGTGATATCCAGCCTAAACCTCCCCTGGCACAACTTGTCACCATTTTCTCTAGTCCTGTCATTTGTCATCAAGGATGTGGCCTTGGATTGCACAACTTGTCACCATTTTCTCTAGTCCTGTCACTTGTCATCAAGGATGTGGGCTTAGATTGCACAACTTGTCACCATTTTCTCTAGTCCTGCCACTTGTTATCAAGGATGTGGCCTTAGATTGCACAACTTGTCACCATTTTCTCTAGTCCTGCCACTTGTTAATCAAGGATGTGGCCTTAGATTGGCCAAAGAGAGGTTTAGGTTGGACATGAAGGACAATTTCTTCCCCCTTAAGGGTTGTTAAGGCCTGGCCCAGACCTGCCCAGGGCAGTGGTGGAGTCCCCATCCCTGGAGTGGTTTCAAAGCTCTGGAGATGTGGTGCTGAGGACCATGGTTTAGTGGTACCCTGGCAGTGCTGGGTTAGTGGTTGGACTCCATGATCTGAAAGGTCTCTTCCAACCAAAACATTTCTGTGATTCATCAGAGCTTTTCAAGTCACATCATGTGAAAATAGACTGTGCCACATTTGGAACTCTTGTTTCCTCTAGGTGCTAACTTTGAGGTTGACCAGTCAGTGTTTGAGATTCCCAAATCCTACCATGTCCAAGATGATGGCAGGAACATCCATGTGCAGGATGAAGATAATGAGATCATGCAGTTTGCTATCCAGCAGAGCCTGTTGGAATCTGGTGGCAGTAAGGTAAGAAAGGCTGCTGTGATTTGTGGAGTGCAGATCTGACAGCCCTGTGGAGAGAGGGACTTGGGAGTGCTGGTGGATAACAATGTGCCCTTGTGGCCAAGAGGGCCAATGGGATCCTGGGGTGCATTAAGAAGAGTGTGTCCAGCAGATCAAGGGAAGTTCTCCTCCACCTATGCTCTGCCCTGGTGAGACCTCATCTTGAATACTGCCTTTAGTTTTGAGCTCCCCAGTTGAAGAGGGACAGGGATCTGCTGGAGAGAGTCCAACAGAGGGCTACAAGGATGATGAGGGGACTGGAGCACTGCCTGATGAGGAGAGGCTGAGGGACCTGGGGCTGCTTAGTCTGGAGAAGAGAAGACTGAGAGGGGATTTAATCAATGTTTATAACTCTCTGAGGGCTGGGGGTCAGGAGGGGAGGACAGGCTCTGCTCACTGCTCCCTGGGATAGGACAAGCAGCAATGGGTGGAAGCTGCAGCACAGGAGGTTCCAGCTCAACACAAGGGGGAACTTCTTGACTGGAAAGGTCCCAGAGCCCTGGCACAGGCTGCCCAGAGAGGTTGTGGAGTCTCCTTCCCTGGAGCCTTTCCAGGCCTGTCTGGATGTGTTCCTGTGTGACCTGAGCTAGATTGTATGGTCCTGGCAGTGGGGTTGGACTCAATGATCTCCTTAGGTCCTTTCCAACCCCTAACATCCTGTGATGAGGACCAAGCAACAACAGCTGCCTCCCTGGATGAAACCACTGCAGGACCTGTTTTTCTAAGGACCCCAGAAGAGGAAAAACTCAGTGATAGATATTTCAGAGGAGAAATCAAAACGATTTGAGAGTTCTCTTCCAGTGTGCTGCACCAGATGTGCTAACAGCTGCGACTTTGCCTGTTTCTCCTCACTTGTAGGACTTGGGGGTGCACTCCAACGGAGCAGTTGCATATTCACAGGACTTCAGCATACAGTATCAGAGGTAACTCTTTGGATTTCACATCAAGCCATGCAGTGACAAAGCAAAAACACTTCCAGCAACATGATGAAGCAATTTTGCACCTTTCCTTTTTGCATCCTACATATCTGTCTCTTCTCTTGTGCTCCTCACCTTTTCATGAAGCAAGGACTCTAAATTTGGCCTCCTTGACTTAATGTAGTTCATCTTTGTAGTTCAGCTGTGGGACAGAACAGATTCTTCAGCCCTCAAAATGAACACATCCCTCCTGTCCTGCTCTCAGCACTGTGAATTGGGTCCCTCTGGGCTGAATGTTTGTTTTAGTAGATGCTGCACCCCTCAGGGTAGCTCTTTTCTCCAAAATCCTCATATTAGCCTTCAAAAGATAGCAACATCTGTTTAATGGGCCCTGGAGAATCTGCTCTCTGGGATCTTCCTGCAGTGAAGTGTGAAGAGATCTTTGGGCAGACAGAAAAATGCATCCTGGTTCTTCTGTGTGTGGAAAACGGTGTGGGGTTTAAAGCAGGGGAGAATGCTTTTAGAAGCCCCTTGAAAGTGGAACTGTTGGGGTGTGTGAAAGGTTCTGAGGAGCCTTCAGAGAGCAGTTTTTGTGTTGGGAATCCTACAGATGTTAGAACAGCTGCTGTCTCATGCAGAAAGCTGCTCTCAGCCCTCTGGGGAGAGGCCTTTCAGGTTTGCAGTTAGAAAACAGTTGCTGGGCAGGATGATTGCAGGAGGTGTGATGCTGGCTCTGTCTCCTTTACTCCCTGAAGTTCTTTTTCTCCTTCAGGGCACTGCAGGAGAGCTTTCTCACAAGCTCAGGTACCTCACACTCCAGCACCCCAAATGAACCTTCCAGCTTTGAGAAGGACTTGCAGCTTGCCATGGAGCTGTCCGTGAGGGAGCAGGAGGAACGGGAGAGGCAGCGCCGTGAAGAGGAAGATGCAGAGCTGCAGCAAGCTTTACAGCTTTCTCTGGTGGAAAAATAACTCTGCAGCCATCTCCTGAAGCAAGGAGGACCAAATCTGTGTCAAGCTGAGAGCTTCCAAAGCTACCAGCCTGAAGACCACTCCTGGATTGCTTAAGTAATCATTTCACCTGCCTTCTAAGTTGACATCATCAACCACCAACAGCTGATTTCCTTTGGTGTGAGGGAGTTTCAGCTCATGGGGACACTGTGTTTGGCTCCCCAGCCACAAAGTCCTGTCTTGGAAGGAAAAGTTTGTATCAGGAGGCATTTACTGAAGAGCAGCTGGGAATTTTGCTTAGCCTCAGGATATAGGATTGCAGCAAAGCTTGAACTTTATGGGGGAGCTCAGGAGGGGAAACTTCATTACTTACCAAAGAGATACTCATCTGCTTAGTCACTTCTGAATAATTCAAAGCCATTGCCTGTTTCTTCCAGTGGGCTTGTGGAAGAGTCTCTCCACACACAGCACACACAAGGTAGTTCCTCCTGCTGACAGATGTTTTCTGTTAGTGATTCTCTCTTCTCTAGTTGCTGAGACTTTGCCATGCACTCCTGCTTAAGAGGGATCGTTTTATACTTGAACAGCTCATCCAAGCTCCAGATTAAAACCAGTGCTTTCTGAAGAGGACAAAACAAGTAGCCAGTAACATGTTTTTAGATCCCAAAATGGGACCACCCAAGTGAAGCAGCAGCTTCTGCAGCGATTCCAAACCAGCCTGCTCAAATAGAGAGCAGCAGAAAAATCAGTGCTGGCTTAGAGGTGCTGCCTGGGGACCGCTCTGTGTGCGTCTGGTGTGTGGGTGCTGAATTCAAACAGGAGCTCAAATCGAGGGCAGATCTTGATGCAGCCCTTCTTGGGAGATCAGTTTTCATTCTGACATCTTGAAAGGGAAACCTGTGTTGCTTTTTGAAGCTTCCAGATGCTCACCCTTCATGTGAATACATCTATTTTTTTACCTGACTATTTGTATTGATTTTTAAACCAGGCCAATGATGACCTAACAGCCAGCTTGTGACAGTTCCCAGGTGTCTTTCACCCAGCTTTCCTCAGCTCTTTCCTCTTGGGAGAGATGTGGAGCTATTTTATCTGCACTTCTCTTGGTGTTTACAGCACTTCCACTGTGACTCTTTAAGTGTACTCCACGAGGACATGCTGGATACCCACAGGAAAGCCTTACAGGGTATAAATGTGAGCAATACTCTGCTCTGCCTGGCAGAAGCCTGCAGAGCTTGTATGGTACCTATGCTCTAAGCTTTGCTACCTAATCCTGCACGTGTTCCTGGGGCAAAACAGGGTGGGTTTGGGGTGACCAACTCTTAACCTCTGTAAAGTCACCTTAACCTGGGCTCGCTTGTAACCAGTGAGGTGGTTGGGAACTCAGAACCTGATTTGAACCCAACAGTTCATTGTTTTACATAGCAGATGATTAAAATCCCACCAGTGTGCACTGGAGCTGGTCTGTCTGCACTGTTTTTGTTAGGGATCCTACCTGCTGCTTTGGTGGTTGCAGGAGTGTTTGCCTCCCCTCTGCTCTGGTGGCTGCAGCAGTGTGTTTGCCTGCCCTCTGCTTTGGTGGTTGCAGGAGTGTGTTTGCCTGCCCTCTGCTTTGGTGGTTGCAGGAGTGTGTTTGCCTGCCCTCTGCTCTGGTGGCTGCAGGAGTGTGTTTGCCTGCCCTCTGCTTTGGTGGCTGCAGCAGTGTGTTTGCCTGCCCTCTGCTCTGGTGGCTGCAGCAGTGTGTTTGCCTGCCCTCTGCTCTGGTGGCTGCAGCAGTGTGTTTGCCTGCCCTCTGCTTTGGTGGCTGCAGCAGTGTGTTTGCCTGCCCTCTGCTTTGGTGGCTGCAGCAGTGTGTTTGCCTGCCCTCTGCTTTGGTGGCTGCAGCAGTGTGTTTGCCTGCCCTCTGCTTTGGTGGCGGCAGCAGTGTGTTTGCCTGCCCTCTGCTTTGGTGGCTGCAGGAGTGTGTTTGCCTGCCCTCTGCTTTGGTGGCTGCAGGAGTGTGTTTGCCTGCCCTCTGCTCTGGTGGTTGCAGCAGTGTGTTTGCCTGCCCTCTGCTTTGGTGGTTGCAGGAGTGTGTTTGCCTGCCCTCTGCTTTGGTGGCGGCAGCAGTGTGTTTGCCTGCCCTCTGCTCTGGTGGTTGCAGCAGTGTGTTTGCCTGCCCTCTGCTTTGGTGGTTGCAGGAGTGTGTTTGCCTGCCCTCTGCTTTGGTGGTTGCAGGAGTGTGTTTGCCTGCCCTCTGCTTTGGTGGTTGCAGGAGTGTGTTTGCCTGCCCTCTGCTTTGGTGGCTGCAGCAGTGAGTTTGCCTGCCCTCTGCTCTGGTGGTTGCAGGAGTGTGTTTGCCTGCCCTCTGCTTTGGTGGTTGCAGGAGTGTGTTTGCCTGCCCTCTGCTTTGGTGGTTGCAGGAGTGTGTTTGCCTGCCCTCTGCTTTGGTGGCTGCAGGAGTGTGTTTGCCTGCCCTCTGCTTTGGTGACGGCAGCAGTGTGTTTGCCTGCCCTCTGCTTTGGTGGCTGCAGCAGTGTGTTTGCCTGCCCTCTGCTTTGGTGGCTGCAGCAGTGTGTTTGCCTGCCCTCTGCTTTGGTGGTTGCAGGAGTGTGTTTGCCTGTCCTCTGGCCATGGTCAGTGTTGGAATCTTTTAGACTTCTTTGGAAAAGGGATTTCTGTGCCTCTCACAGCTGGGAAAAAAAGGGAATGAGCCTTGCATTGAGCTCCTGAGAGCTGCTAGGTGGGAGATGAAGCTGTTGGTTTCTCCTTTTTATCAGCCCATCTGGCTGACATCTCTGTCTGCTAGGCATCACCAAGGTTACAAGGTGTGTGTGTGGAAAAAGCTTATTTTCCAAACTAATTTGTTCTCTGTTTTTGTGTTTTTATTTTGTAACCTCTCACTTCCAGTTTTGTTCCTGTTTCAGTCTGGGACTGCAAAAAAAAAAATGATGTGGTTTGTGTATTTGCATTCTGTGACAGTAGAGGCTCTGCTTCCACAATGCAGGAGCTGCTTTTCCTAATCCCTGGCTTACATCTTGCACTATGTACCCTGCTCTACCCTAGTTTGGCCATAGCTGGAGTCCAGGGTCCAGTTTTGAGCTTCCCTGTTCAGGAGAGACAGGAAGCTACTGGATAGAGTCCAAAAGAGGCTACAAAGATGCTGAGGGGCCTGGAGCAGCTCTAGGAGGAAAAAAGGCTGAGAGCCCTGGGGCTGCTGAGCCTGCAGAAGAGCAGCCTGAGAGGGGATCTGATCAATGAATACTATGAGTACTTGAGTGCTGTGTCCAGTTCTGGGCTCCTGAATTCAAGAGAGATGTTGTGCTGGAAAGTGTCCACAGGAGGGCGACAAAGCTGTGAGGGGCCTGGAGCACAGCCCTGAGAGGAGAGGCTGAAGGAGCTGGGGGTGTGCAGCCTGCAGCAGAGGAGGCTCAGGGCAGACCTCATTGCTGTCTGCAGCTCCCTAAAGAGAAGCTGTAGCCAGGTGAGGTTGGGCTCTGCTGCCAGGCAAGCAGCAACAGAACAAGGGGACACAGCCTCAAGTTGTGCCGGGGAGGTCTAGGCTGGGTGTTAGGAGGAAGTTGTTGGCAGAGAGAGTGATTGGCATCGGAATGGGCTGCCCAGGGAGGTGGTGGAGTTGCTATCCCTTGAAGTGTTGAAGCCAAACCTGGCTGGGGCACTTAATGCCATGGTCTGGTTGCTTGCCCAGGGCTGGGTGCTAGGTTGGGCTGGCTGAGCTTGGAGATCTCTTCCAACCTGTTTGATTCTAGGATTCTATGACTGCTCAGCAAGAACTAAAGGACCTGTGCGGGGCAAGAGGATGGGGCCAGACTCTTGTCATTGGTACCCAGGGACAGGACAAGGGACAATAGGCACAAACTGGAACCCAGGAGGTTCCATCTGAACAGGATGCTTTGGTGTGAGGGTGCTGGAGGCCTGGAGCAGGCTGCCCAGAGAGGTTGTGGAATCTCCTCTGTAGAGCTTCCAAACCCTCCTGGCCCTTGTGATGCTGTGCAAGCTGCTGTGGGTGCCCTTGCTTGAGCAGGGCAGGGGTTGGACTGGATGATCTCCAGAGGTCCATTCCAACCACTTCCAGAAAAACAATCCTCTGTGTGTGCTGAAATGTCAAACAAAGGCCCTGCAGTGTTAACACTGCACACACACAGCTTGGGTTTTTTCTTTACGTGGTCACTGGAGCCCTTTAACAAATATCCTTATCTGCCTTTTGGCACACCAAAAGTTGCATTATCATCTGGGAACCTACTCAAGATGGTTGTGGTTTAGTCTGAAACAGACAGGTGATGTCTGGAAATGTTGCTCTGCCATTATCAGCCAAACTTTGAGTCTGTTCTTAAACACAGATTTGAGGAGATGAACAGCAGGGAGCTGGAGGGACTTTGGGGCTCTTGATCAGCAGCTGGAGGTACCTGGTTATGAGTAAGGGGGAGAGAAGATGTGCAGAGGCTTCCATGATGTGTTTAATATTAATGCTGAGCCTGCTCTAAGAGCTGAGTCCATCTCCTCTGTCCAGGGAAGCTTGAGGCTCATGGAGGGAAGCAGAAGCTCAGAGTTGACCACTTGCAGTTTGTTCTGGAACCAGAACTTGGCTTTTAAGGTCCAAGTCAGGCCATCCGAGTGCCAATAGAATCATAGAATCAACCAGGTTGGAAGAGACCTCCAAGATCATCCAGTCCAACCTAGCACCCAGCCCTATCCAATCAACCAGACCATGGCACTAAGTGCCTCATCCAGGCTTTTCTTGAAGACCCACAGGGACGGTGCCTCCACCACCTCCCTGGGCAGCCCATTCCAATGCCAATCACTCTCTCTGTGAAGAACTTCTTCCTAATATCCAGCCTAGACCTACCCTGGCACAACTTGAGACTGTGTCCCCTTGTTCTATTGCTGATTACCTGGGAGAAGAGGCCAACCCCCACCTGGCTACAATGCCCCTTCAGGTAGTTGTAGACAGTAGTAAGATCACCCCTGAGCCTCCTCTTCTCCAGGCTAAACAGGCCCAGCTCCCTCAACCTCTCCTCATAGGATTTGTGCTCCAGGCCCCTCACCAGCTTTGTTGCCCTTCTCTGGACATGTTCCAGCACCTCAACATCTTTCTTGAATTGAGGGGCCCAGAACTGGACACAGTACTCAAGGTGTGGCCTGACCAGTGCTGAGTACAGGGGCAGAATAACCTCCCTTGTCCTGCTGGCCACACTGCTCCTGATGCAGGCCAGGATGCCATTGGCTCTCTTGGCCACCTGGGCACACAATGCTGTTTGTCTCTCTTCCCGAGACCAACTGTGTGCTGCTTTTGGGCTGTTGCCTTGAAGCAGAACAAGAACTAACGATGTGAAGCCTTCCTCGCCCTGCCCTGGCTGGCTTTCAAGTCAAACCAGAGAGTCTTCATAGCTGAACTTGGCCCTCTTACTGCCTGCTCCACGCCTGCGGGATGAGCTTTCAGTTTCAGTTCACTGCTCAAAGCTCCCTGAGCTGCGGGCATCACCCCCCTGCTGCCCTGCCCCACTCCCTCCCCCAGGCTGGGATGAGGAGCTGCCACCTCCCTTCCTCCAGCCCAGTTAATAACCAACAGAGCAGCTATGAATAAAGAAGAGAGTCCTGGGTTGTTTACTTGGCTTTTTATTTGTACAAAGAGGTGGGAGGGAGTGAAGAGTGAACACAAACAAGGTCTCTGCTCTGGGGAACGCAGAGCTGGAAGCTCTGCACCAACCACCCCCTCAGCAGCAGCCAGCTCCTGGCCAAGCTTTACATCGGGTGAAGGGCACAACATTCGGTGCCCACAGAAAGGAAAGGAGCAGCCAGCGACAGAGCAGTGTCACCTTCCCTCCTCTCTCATGCTTCACCTGGATCAGTGGTGTTCACTACAGCCTCCAACTGTCACTTCACAGCATCACAGAACGCTTTGGGTTGGAAGAGACCTTAAATATCACTTAGTTCCAGCCCCCTGCCAAGGGCAGGGACACCTTCCACTAGATCAGGGCGCTCAGGGATTCATCCAAACTGGCCCTGAACACCTCCAGGGAAGAGACACCCACAACTTTCACGAATAGCCCCAAAGGAAATCCCCTCTGACAACGAGAGGTCAGTGTCCTCCAACCCAAACGTGTCACCTGCAGCACAGGACCACCACAGCTGCTCTGGAAATCAAGGTTCAAAACACTAAATAAATTACTACCCCAACCTCCCTCCCCCTCCCAGTCTGTTAAATACCAAAGCAATAATTAATCAGCAAAATCCAGTTATGCCTCAGGGCAGTGCAAACCAAACTAGCAGCATGGGTGTGGAGATGTGCTTCAGTTTGCTGCTGGAGCTGCACCACCACACACACCCCAAGAGCCTAAGCCCAGCAGCCTCTCCTGGGCTGGTGGACATTGAGAGGTTCCAGTTTCCAGGAGGAGAGTGACCTGGTCAGGAAAGCAGTGCTCAGCACAAGCTGGAAACCCTTGCCAGCATCCCAGTTCAGCAAGGTTACTGGGATGGCAGCCTGGGATGGTATTCAACCAAGAGCTAGAGCAAATCATGTCAGGAATGACAAATGTGTCCCTGAACAGCTACAGCAGGGTCACAGAACAGAATCATAGAAGCAACTGTTTGGGTTGGAAGAGAACTTTCAGCTCATCCAGTCCAGACATTAACCCAGCACTGCCAGGGCACCACTAAGGCATGGCCCTCAACAATCCTCAAGAAGAGGAAATTGTTTCTCGTGTCCAACCTAAACCTCCATTTGTGCACCTTGAGGCCATTTCCTCTTGTCCTGTCACTTCTTCCTTGGGAGAAGAGACCAGAGACCTGGCTCCAGCCTCCTTTCAGGGAGTTAAGAGCTAGAAGGCCTCCCCACAGCTTCCTCTTCTCCAGGCAGAACACCTCCAGCTCCCTCAGCTGCTCCTCCCCAGCCCTGTTCTCCAGACCCTTCCCCAGCTTTGTTGCCCTTCTCTGCACCTGCTCCAGCCCCTCAGTGTCCTCCTTGGAGGGGCCCAAAACTGAGCCCAGGATTCAAGGTGTGGCCTCACTGGTGCCCAGTACAGGGTGACAAGCCCTACCCTGGTTCTGCTGGCCACCTCAGTGCTGATGCAAGCCAGGATGCTGCTAGCCTTCCCAGCCACCTGGATACACTCTGGCTGCTCATCAACCAGTACCCCCAGGTCTGCTCACACTTCAGGAGTTCTGCTCACAAACAGGCACCTACCAGCCCTGCACCACCACGGCTGTGCTTTTGCCCTCAGGCTACTTCTGAAGGCTGCAGAACCAATCCTCCAGACTCATCATTCACACAAGGAACTGAACGAATCAGGAGGCAAAAGCAGATGCAGGGCAGTGGAGCACACGAGCCTGGGTGATGGCTACAGTCTGGCCAGGTTCCTGTCCTGACCTCAAGGTCTGGTACCCCCAGGTCACTGAGCAGAACAAGTGTCACAGCAGGTCACGCTCCCTGCGCGCTCCTGGCACTCACATCGACACCCCGAGGGCACTCTTGAGGATGTCGCAGCAGCCCTGCCGTCGCGCTGCGGTTTTGGGATGAAGGTGCAGTGCTACAGACCCTGCCCCAGCCCTCCTGGGTCTGCTGCAGGTCCGGGGCTCAGTCTGCTGGCTGTGACCTCCCACACCCAGCCGTGCTGCTGCTGAAGGTGACACCAGAGCCGAGCCGTGTGGATGCGAAGCCGCGCACACAGCACCAGAGCAGCCTGCTGGAGGCGGTAGGATGGCTGCAGCCAGCTGGGATGAACCGGGGCGAGGCTGGGAGAGCTTCTCCATGAGGGACCCATCAGATTCTGCTACGCTACCGCCGCCGGACCGGCTTGTAGACACAGACAGCCATGAGGATGATGGTGAGGAGCAGAGCACTGAGGATGCTGCCCAGCAACACTGCAGGAGGAGGCAGGGATTCAGGTTAGAGATTGAGAGAATCACACAACGGTTTGGAAGGGACCTCAAACCCCTGTCTTGGGGGGGGGCAACCTAGCTCAGGTTGCTCAGGGCTTTGTCCGACCTGGCCTTGAACACCTCCAGGAAGAGGGCGTCCATAGCCTCCCCGGGCAACCTGTGCCAGTGTCTCACCACCCTCACTGCAAACGAGGAGATGCAAAGAAAAAGATGGAGGTAACCTCCTCGGTTTAGCTCAAAAATACAGCAGCAAGGGTAACAACGGTAACGGGCAGAACAGCGGCCATGGGGAGGAGGAGGAGGACAATGATGATGGTGATGATAAATGATTGCACAAACGAAACAAGCCCCGTGCAACCCCACCCCCCGCCCCCCTTACCCAGGTTCTGTTTCTGCAGCACGGCGAAGGCTCGGCCGCGTTCCGCCGGGCCCGGCACCAGCACCGCCAGCGCCGCCAGCGCCCAGCCCCTCACGGCCGCCAGCGCCATCGCCGCTCCCCGCCGCACGCCCGCACAGACCGACGGGCGGCCGGCCAGAGCCACGGACAGCCCCTTTGTGTGCCCGGCCCGGCCCTTCCTCTGCTGCTCTTCCTCTTCCTCTTCCTGCCGGAGCCGCCCCGCCCCGGGCAGGCACCGCCCTGCCGGCAGCGCCGGGACCGGGGGAATGGGGACCGAGCCCCTGCACCACCTTGGCCGTCCTGGGGCTGCTGCCTGTGCCCTCCAACTCCGTGTGCCCCCCCAGCCCCGTCAGCCCCCCAGCTCCATGTGCATCACCATGCCCCATGTGCCCCCCAGCTCCGTGTGCATCACCATGCCCCATGTGCCCCCCCAGCCCCGTCAGCCCCCCAGCTCCATGTGCATCACCATGCCCCATGTGCCCCCCAGCTCCGTGTGCATCACCATGCCCCATGTGCCCCCCCAGCCCCGTCAGCCCCCCAGCTCCATGTGCATCACCATGCCCCATGTGCCCCCCCAGCCCCGTCAGCCCCCCAGCTCCGTGTGCATCACCATGCCCCATGTGCCCCCCCAGCCCCGTCAGCCCCCCAGCTCCATGTGCATCACCATGCCCCATGTGCCCCCCCAGCCCCGTCAGCCCCCCAGCTCCGTGTGCATCACCATGCCCCATGTGCCCCCCCAGCCCCGTCAGCCCCCCAGCTCCATGTGCATCACCATGCCCCATGTGCCCCCCAGCTCCGTGTGCATCACCATGCCCTATGTGCCCCCCCCAGCCCCGTCAGCCCCCCAGCTCCATGTGCATCACCATGCCCCATGTGCCCCCAGCTCCGTGTGCACCACCATGCCCCATGTGCCCCCCCAGCCCCGTCAGCCCCCCAGCTCCATGTGCATCACTATGTCCCATGTGCCCCCCCAGCCACCCCAGCTCCATGTGAATCGCCATGTCCCATGTGCCCCCCAGCCCCATCAGCCCCCCAGCTCCATGTGCATCACTATGTCCCATGTGCCCCCCCAGCCACCCCAGCTCCATGTGCATCACCATGTCCCATGTGCCCCCCCAGCCACCCCAGCTCCATGTGCATCACTATGTCCCATGTGGCCCCCCCACCCCCATCAGCTCCCCCAGCTTCATGCCTTATGTGGCCCCCAGCCCTGTCAGACCCCCATGCCCTCTCCCTCCCCCCCAGCTCCTTGTGCCTCACCATGCCCCGTGTGCCCTCACCATTCCCATCAGGCCCCCAGCTCCATCAGCCTGCCAGTCTGCACAGCTCCTTATGCATCACCATGCCCCATGTGCCCCCCAGCTCCATGTGCATCCCCAAGCCCCATGTGACTGCCCCAGCTCCATCACCTTCCCAACTCCACGTGACCTCCAGCTCCGTGACCACCCCCCAGTGCTCCATGTGCATCCCCCAGCTCCAAGTTCACCCTCAGCCCCATGTGCAGTCCTCAGCCCCAATGTGCACCTCCAGCCCCATGTCCCTTCCCTTTGCCCCATGTGTGCCCCCAGCCCAATGACTCCCCACCCCCATGTCCTCCCCCTCCTCTGTGTGCATCCCCCAGCTCCATGTGCATCCCCCAGCCCCACGACCCTCCCAGCCCCCATCTGCTCCTCCACCCCCATGCTCTCAACCACACCAGGGTGCTTCGTGAAGACATCTGGGTGAGCTCCAGCTCTTCTGGTCTCCTAGCACTCCACATCAGCTTTATTCTCCGTGGCTAAAGGCATGCAGCACTCGTGCCCAGCAGCTTGGCACCCTGGGCTCAGAAGCATCTAAGCAAGGTGCATTCATGGCTCTTTGCCCTTGGCCACTGTCCAGGGCCTTCATCTTCACGGGGAGTTGAGGGTCCACCTCCGAACCAAAGCAGTTTGAACCTTGGCTTCCATCTGACAGGGCTCAGCAGCGGGTCTTGCTCTCCCTGCTGTGGGTCAGAGGTTTACCTGCCCACAGCGACCCCAGGCACCTGCTGGTGGTGCAGCAAAATGCTTGGACACGACAAGAGATGGTGGCCGAGGAGCTGCCACTGGCACCCGCAGGTGCCTGGGGACACACACGGGGCTGGTTGCTGTGAGGATGCTGAAGCAGCTTCTCTTCTGCCTGCCACATTGCCCTGCCAGGGCAGGAACGGGAGGTCGAAGCAGTCTCTGCATCCCCTGGACATGCCACCAGGCTATGGGACAGGTGACAAGGACACCACCTCTGCCTGGGGGTCTTGTGTGCTCTTCTCTGGCCGGATGCAGACAGCGAGGCGCTGGAGGGGGGAAGCAGGCAGGGAAAAAGGGCAATGGGCAGGATCTTGCTTGCTGCAGGGCCAGGCCTGTGCCAGCCTGCAGCACACCACACTAAGCAGGAGAGTCAAAGAAGACCAGATTGGAAGGGATCACAAGGATCATCTGGTCCAACCAAAGCATGGTCTAGACAAGCTGACCCAGCACCTCCTGCAGCTGAATCTTAGCAGAGTCCAATGCTGGGGACTCCACCACTTCCCTGGATGTGGAAGATTTGGAGATGTACACCAAAATGGGGCAAGAGGAGGGTTAACAGCTGGGGATGGTCTCCAGGCCCATGCTGATGCAGATCCACCACCTCCTGGCCCAGCCAGAATCACAGCCTCAGAACTATGACTTAAAACAATCAGTCCACTGAGCTGAGATCCTCAGAGCCCTTCTCCAAGCAGCTCTCCACGTGTGAATTAATTGCCACATGAACAAAGATGCTGAGAGGGTGGCAACCACCTGCTCAACTCCCTGGCTCTGGTCTCAGCCTGCCCTGAGAAGGGGTCCTTGCCCATCCCCAGCCCACAGAGGGGTTGTGGGACTGTCCAGCCCACTCCTTACCTGCTTGAGGGACCCTGGTGTCCAGACAAGCTTGTACACCATGTAGAAGGGGATGCAGATGAAGGAGGATGCTCCTATGAGGTACCCCACGGAGATGCTCCACTCAGGGTACTGGTAGTCAAAGAGTGTCAGAGGTGGCTGGTCCAGGAGGGAGCTGATGACTATGAACTATGACAACAAAGTGGAGAGCATTAAGGAGGGGTCTCATGGGGCTGGACCACAGCAGGACATGTCCCACTGCCTGTCACAAGCAGCATGGGGCTGTAGCAGAGCTGCACAGTCCACCAAACCCAGGTGCACACAAACATGGGGGGTTCAGAAAAGCTCTTTTGGGGCTGCTGGGCATCCTTGGCTGCCCAGGGACAGCAAATCATCTGCGACATCTCTCCAGTTACAGCACCAGCATGGCTCATCCTGTAGGTTCACATCTCCAGCCTGCTGGCACTGGTGGTCTCCTAACCACAAGAGGCCAGCATGGACCTTGCAGTGACATTTCCCAGCCTGCCACCTCTTGCTGGCTGCAGGCTGGGAGGCCTTTGTGTGACAAATGCCATTGAGATGGTGGCCACATGTCCCTGCACTGAAGCAAAATAATTTCCTGTTGGCTTTGATGACCTGGGCCACCATTATCAGTCCTCAGGAGGCCTCTTCTGCAGATCCAGTGAGATCTGAGCCCTCTACAGACACAGCCTTTGAAGTGAGGTTTCAAGTGGGACAGGGATGGATTCTCCTGAGTGCACAGCACCACAGTGCCAGCAGAGGGGCAGCTGCAGCTGACCATTCCCAGCATGAGCACAGGACACCATGGACCAGGAGGATGAACTGAAGCTGTGCTTGCACCCATGCAAGAACTCAGCTGCTGGCTCCCAGCCCTGCAGCAGCACAAGAGGCTGGAAAATGTACTCCCAGCTCCTTTCTGTGGTGAAACTCCTTGTCCCAGGGACTGTGGGCAGCTTGCTGCTGCCTGTGGCTGGAGAAGCAGCACGGAGGGCAGTTGGCACAAGGTCCTCCTACAGCCCTGGCCATCACCCTGGTCCACCCTCCTGGCAGCTTGTTGAGCTCACTTGAGCAATGAGATGAGAGACCCAGCGAGGGAAGAGGGGGGCTGGCAGCCTGCCCTTTGGTCTGGGCAGTGGCTACTCACCGCTAGCAAGGCAGGGCTGATGGCCACCCAGCACACCTTCCAGAACATCCCTGGGCTGAAGCCCAGCATGGCTTTCACATCATGGGAGAACCTCTGTATCCCTGCCAGAGGAGAGAGCTGTCACAGTCCCAGAGACCCGTGGAGCACATGGGTATGGGGACACAGACGTGATGCCCTCCATGTCCCATCCCAGACCTGCCAGGAGTCACACATCTGCTTCTTCTCCCAAACTACTGGCATCTACACACCCACCTAGGAGCTTTCTTGGGTTGATGGTTGGACTTGATGATCTGAGAGGCTTTTTCCAACCCTAATGATTTGATGATTCAGTGATCCTAGGGTGTTTGCCACGAAGAGAGGCAGTTCCTTACCATAAAACCAGGAGACAGCTATTGTCTCCAGTAGCACCACTGCCAGGATTGAGCAGCCAGCACCAAACTCCTCCAGCAGCTTCACCACGTAAGCTCCCCCCTGGAAGAGCATAAGGGAGTGGGCTGCAGACCCTGCAGAAATGCTGAGCAGGTCTACAGCAAGTCCTGCTCCAGAAGTTCTTTGGGATAAAAGTGTGGTGTGGGGATGGAGAAGAGCAGTGTCTGGTGGCACTCACATAGGTGAGGGTGCTCAGGGAGCCCAGGAAACAGACTGTGATGAGGCCCAGGACAAAGAGCTCCCTTCGGCCAGCCAGGACTTGGGGGTACTCATCCATCACAGCTGTGATCACTGCCTCCAGACCCCCAAACTGCAAAGGGAACACCAACGTGGGGTGGAGAAATGAGATGTGGGGACAGAGCCATTCTTGGAGAACACCTGCTCCCTGCAAGCCCTCTCTGCCCCTGAGCAGAGTTGAGACATCCCAGCCTGTGCCTTCCATCCTTCTGATGGACTCCGGAGGAGGCCACCTCAGTCCTGCTGGAGACGACAGCATGGTGCTCCCTCTGCTCACAGCTCAGAGGGCTTGGGCAGGCAGTTGTCCTTCCCAAAGCCACAGCTCCTCTTGTCACCCCACTGGTGCCCACAGGACACAGCCATCCCCAGTGCCTGCTGCACCTCCCTACCGTGCTGTCCAGCCCCAGTGTGATCATCATCAGGAAGAAGATGAGGGCGAAGAAGGTGGATCCCACCATGTTGGCGATCGCTTCGGGGTAGGTGATGAAAAGGAGGCTTGGCCCTAGGAGAGGACACTGCTTTGGTTTGCTGTTCCCTGGTGGGAACACATGTGGGGAAGATGCTCCAAAACCAGAGCATTTGTGGCGCTTTGCTGCCTTCTGCTCCTGGGCACAAGCAGCCACATCCCAGCAGACCCCAGGCCTGGCTGTCTCCCTGTCCACCCTCAGCCTCAATGGGCACAAGAAACCAGTAGAAGCTGGGCAGCACAGGGCCAGTTCCACTGAGAAGAGACAAACCTTTATCCCTGGCCACATCCTCCACCTCCACGTCCCTCATCTCGGCCATGTAGCCCAGCACGGTGAAGATGACGAAGCCTGAGAGGAAGCTGGTGAGGCAGTTCACAGCACTGGTGACAAGAGCATCCCTGGAAACAGAGGGCAAGGGGACAGCACCAGATCCATGGCATCCCAGACTGGTTTGAGTGGGAAGGAACCTTAAAGCTCATCTACTCCACACCCCCGCCCCTGCAATCAGCACCTAGAGCAGGTTGCTCACAGCCCCAAACAACCTGACCTGGAATGCTTTCAGGGATGGGGCAGCTCCCACCTCTCAGGGCAACCTGGGCCAGGCTCTCACCACTCTCAGGGTCAAACACTTTTTCCATACATCCAGAACCCCCTCTCCAGTTCAGCCCTCACCCCAGCACAGCTGTCCTGGTCTCCTGAACTCCCACCAGTTGCCTCTGCTGGCCCCACATAGCAAAACCAGCAGTGAAAAAGGGAGAGAGGCTCAGCCCTTGGCTGTGGGATGCAGGAGCTGCCAGGATGAGGTCCAGCTGCAGCTGTGCTCGCAGGGCCCCGTGGCAGTGGGAGCTCACCGGTAGCAGTTGTTGTGGAAATGGTTGTAACTGGCCAGAGCAAGGAGGACACCAAAGCCAGGGCCCAAGGAGAAGAAAATCTGTGCAGCAGCATCAACCCAAACCTGGCAGGAGAAGCAACAGGCAGGCTGGAGAGAGGGCAGGAAAAGGCTCCAGAGATGGGAGGTGCCCACCCCACAGCATGCTCATGCCACAGCATAGGGATGGGCTCCTTGTTGGCATAGGGATGGGCTCCTTGTTGGCACATGCTGCCAAACCTCCTCTTGCCTTCCCTGCTCCCCCATGAGATGCCCCAGGAGCAGAGGGAGCTCCTTTTCACCCTGGGGCCCTGCAGCAGCAGGATTCATAGAATCACTAAGGCTGGCAAGACCTCCAAGACTATCAAGTCCAACCTTCTAACCAACACCTCTGTGACCACCAGACCATGTCCCCAGGTGCCACATCTACTTCTTTTTTTGAGCACCTTCAGGCACGGTGACTCCACCACTGCCCTGCCTGCCTCACACATGGAGCAACAGCGCCTGTGCCCCATCTGTGCTCAGCGTGGGGGTGAAGCTGGAGCCAAGACCCCCCATGTCCACCCCTGCCCAGCAGTTCTGGTGCTGGCAGCTCTGCCCTCATGGGCTTTAATGAGAGCTCTGGAGAGCTGCCAGCTAATTACCGGCGGAGGCAATTGTCAGGCCAGGGCACAAACAAAGCCCAGGAGATGAGATGGGTGATTCAATGCCACATTTGCATTTCCAAGAGCCTGCCCAGGACAGCTCCTTTCTGAAGGATCAAGGTCCCCATCGGCGGGGGCCAGACCCAGGGGCAGAGGTGGGTGCTCGTCCTGGGAAGGGGGTCTAGGTGGTGCCATCCCCAGAGCGGGGGGCAGCTGGAAGTGGTGCTCACCGCGGTGCTCAGGAGCTTGCCCCAGTCCGGGCGCAGGTAGAAGAGGACTCCCCTCCAGGCGCCGGGTAGGGTGGCCCCTCGGACTAGCAGGATGAAGAGAACGACGTAGGGCAGGGTGGCTGTCACCCACACCACCTGGAGAGAGGCAACCATCACCCCTCGGCAGCTGCTCCACCATGCCCAAACTGCCCACGCTGGGCATGGCCAGCTTCTGCCTGTGGCTTGATGGAGGTGGCCAAGGGGTCAGGGGGTGAGGAGGAGACAACATCTCATGTTTAAGCAAGACCCCACCAGGACTTGGTCACTCCTGCTCGACCTTGGCCAGGGAGGGGATGCTTTGTGCCAGGCTGCGAGCCCATGCATGCCCAGGGCTCCAGCACAGTCATGGCCAGGCAGGGCTGCTGCTGGTCCCCTCTCTTACCTTCCCTGATGTTTTCACCCCTTTCCACAGGCTGAAGTAGACAATGGTGAAGATAAGGAAGAGGCAGAGGAGCAGCTGCCAGCGGATCCCCCCCACATCATAGAGGCCCCCAGACTTCTGGATCTCCAAGACCTTCATCCTGTGGGCAGGGATCCAGGGCAGGTGTCTCAGGACAGCCTGGTGCTGTTGGCTCAGCCCTGGACAGACAATTCCATGCTTAAATCTGCCCTGGGGCACAGGGCACGGTGACCATGATCACCTCAGGAGCATCAACAACTGAGAACCTGCTCTCTGCCCTGGGGCACAGGGCACGGTGACCATGATCACCTCAGGAGCATCCCCAACTGAGAACCTCCTCTCAGGTCCCCTGCTCCTGCTCCCCATGCAGCAGTTTCTCCATGGGGATGTGCCTCAGCTTAAGCACATCCTCCAGGCACATGCACTTACGTGTAGAACTCCTCTGCAGGGGACCTGGAGAAGTTGGTCCAGGTCACATTACTCCTCCCAAAGTAATTGGTGCAGTTGGGGGTGTTCCAGGGGTTGTCACAGCTCGCCCAGGGCAGGGTGCCCGAGAAGGACGAGTAGAAGTAGTAGAGAGCCCAGGCGATGATGGTGTTGTAGTAGAAGGAGACATACAGGCCAATGATGCAAATGGCAAAGCCAGTGCCTGGGGAGAGAGTGGGACATCCTCCTTGTCCCCTGGGATGTGGCTGAGGGGACCAGCACAGTCCCACTCACTAACACCTGCGTGGCCCCAGGTGTGTGGTGGTGGCCTGGGGGTCTCTTACCTTTGAAGATGGGGCAGATGCGCTTCCAGATGGGGATGGCGCCAGTCCGGTGGAACTGCCCCAGTGCCAGCTCCATGTAGAAGAGGGGAACCCCTCCAAAAACAGCCATCAATGTGTAAGGGATGAGAAAGGCTCCTGTAGGGTGAGGAGCACAGTGGCACTAACCACCACAACCCCGTGCTGGCCGGCTGTGTGTGCAGAGCCACCACCACCACCGTCCCTCCCAGCACCGCAGGGATGTCACAGAGCAGCATGTTAGGGTTTGGATGTGTGTCTGTGAAGGTGCTGGGCAAACTCATTTGCTCAGAGGGATTCAGGACTGTGAGGACTTGGTGTCCCAGCTTCCTGGGCTGCTGTGTCAGTGTTCACTGCTGTCCCAGTCTTTGCTGTGGTGGAATCACTTGGCCAGGATGGTCCAAAGTGAAATCATTAGGGTGGAGGAAATGAGGCACCAAGAAGCTCCCAGATCTAGAAGAGCTTTGGAGAAAGCTCCACTGCATGTGCTGGGGTACCCCAAGACAGGAGTAATTAAGGCTGCAGCCTGCATTATTCATAGCAATGCCATTTTGAACAGGCTGCACTCCTACCCCACGGAGAGTTTGGAACTGGAGCTGCTCTCCACATTCATCAGAAGGGTCCTGTTGGGATTAGTTAATTTAACCCCCACGGCTCCTCTCACCAAGAGCTCTCCAAATGCTCCACCCTCAATCCCCCAAGGGTAGAAACAACTTCTAGGGTAAAAAAAACACCTTCTAGGAACATCACCAGTGGTGGGTGAGCCCAACACCAGCCTGGATCAGTGCTCCTGCTCTGCAGGGTCCATGGACATCCTTCTCAGGAGCTGCTGTTTGAACTCCTCACCCTCCTGTGTGCATCGGGTGGGTGAAGCAAGCATCTGCCTGAACCACATCAATGAAGAGGAGCTAAAGTTTGCAGCTGTTTCCCACAGGAGTAAATCACAAATAACTGAGCTTCAGTTTGGGCACCTGGGATCCACATTTTAGCCTTGAGTATGCTACTAATTATCTCCTTCTCCTTTTCCTGAGACGTGGAAGATGTCACCCAAGCGCTGGCTTCGGTAATTAAATTCACTCTGCTGTTGCAAAGAGCACAAAAATGTTCATCCCTCATCTTTAATTCCCATGCAAGGGGGTTTGCCACCCCCCCTCTAGATAAAGCCATTCAGTTTGATGTCTTTACTCAAGGTTTGGGTTTGGTTTGGGGGTTACTTTTTTTTCCTTCCTGGAGCTTTGTCTGTGGATTGATCACAGGATCTAACATCCTGAGCCCTCTGAGATGTGGGGCTGAGCATCCCAGGAAGCTGGGGCCAGCAGCACCACCACCACCACCTGCCTGGGTGAGATCTGCCTGCTTGGGATCTGCAATATTTGCCTGGGATACTGGTGAGGATGGTTTCAAACCAGGGGCCATCAGGTAGGGTGGGTGGCTTTCACCGAGTCACAGCAGCAGAAAGAGCAGGAACCTCTCAGCCCAGATTTGCTGATCTGGACCCTTTTTAGGCTGTTTGGACCCTGCTGGTGTTCTCTGCCTGATCCCAGAGCTGCTCACACACCTCATCAAAGGACAGAGTGACAAAGGGGAAAGGCTGAATGAAGGAGGATTTGGAATGAAAGAAGACACAAAACAGTCAAGAGACGAGTCAGGAGGAGTTGGGTTGGTTTCTAAACCACCTTGTCCAGAAGGGAAGCAGCTCAAGACAAAGACAGACAAGAAACAGTGAGTTTTTCAGTGCTGCAAAGATGCAAACCAGGATTCCTGCTCCCAGAGAAGGCTTAAATAACCCCAGCAGTGTCCTTACCCCCTCCGTTTTGGTAGCAGATGTAGGGGAACCTCCAGACGTTGCCCAGATCCACAGCAAATCCAACCACCGACAGCAGGAAATCCAGTTTCTTGCTCCACCTGTCCCTGGGGTGGGCTTGGGCTGCCAGGAGTGTGGGGCTCCCCACGGGCCCCAGGCGAGGGGCTGTGCCCAGGTGGGGAGGACTGGAAACAGGCAGCGGGCAGGGCTGCTCTGCCATGCTGCCAGCCTGGTAAGTCCTGCAGGATTCAGGCTGGGTAAGTTGGGGATGGGAAGGGAAGGATCGTGGTGTGGCTGATGACAGAGCCGAGGAGGGGAGGGTCAGGCTGGCTGCGCTTCCCCACCTCCCGCTGCAAACCCCGGGAGCAGGCGGCACACAAACCCATCCTCTGATCAAAGGCAGTAGGGGGGAGAGCAGCTCTGAGCCCGAGGACCAGCCTCAGCCGGCAGGTTTCTGTGTCCTCTGCTCCTGGGTCCGTGCCTGGGCAGGTGCCTTGTGGGGTCAGGCTGGAGTTGGTGACACATTGGCACACAGAGGTGATGCTCCTTCCTCCCAGCATCTTGTTTCCCATCTCCTTTCTTTCTCTTTGGTGCATTTTGCATTTGCCACGCTGCGAAGCATGACCTCAAAACCCACCAAAGGCTGCTGGTGGCTCACCCTTGCAGAAGCAGCTTTGTGGAGTGAGCAGGGTCTGGAAATGCCCCTAAGTGGGAGGCATGCACAGGTCATCAACTCACCTGGTGGTGGGATGCATGCACAGGTCATCAACTCACCTGGTGCTCGCCATCAGCCTACCAGACCCATGTGGACTAGGGTTATCTCTGTGTTCTGCCAGGAGCCAGGACCACTGGGACAGAGCTGCCCAGCCTGAGCCATCCCACATCACCCAATCGGTCCTCAGGGACTCCATGGGTCTGTCTGTGTCAGCTGGGTGAGCTGCTGCAAATAAGCCACTTGAAATAGCTTCTGCAGCTCAGGTGTGAGCAGGGAGGGGATGGCAGCCTACCAAAAGCCACTTTTGACAGTTTAACAGCAAATTTAATTGCAAATAAAAAGTATCAGTGCAAGTTTACAGCTCACACAGGTCCCTATGTCTTGCCTCTGGCTGTGACACGGTGACCAGTGCCAATCAAGCCCTAGTCCAGGACCACCAAGTGCTCTGAGGGCTCCTGGGTGCTCCAGCACCAGCTCTGGCAGGAGGAGAGGTGGGGGGGGGGGAAGGCAAAAAAAAAGCTTCATCTGTAATTAAAAGAAATGACAGAAGAGATCAAACCAGGTGCTGAGGTTCTTGAGGCCATGGTTAGCAGGTTGCTGTGACGACGTGACGCAGCCGCCCAGCATCTGCCCAGCATGGGAGCCTCTGGACACTGTTAATCCTTCAGACACTCTGATGGAGACCTGCTAGAAACCCCCAATTAAACACAGATGAGTTTTCTGTGCTGTGCCTGGCCCTGCCTGCTGGGGCTGCTGGACTGGAGCATCTTGTGACGAGGTGGGAAGAGCAGGCTGTGCCTTGGTGGCTTTAGTCCAGCTGTCCCGAGGCAGGGATGTGGATCTGCTGGGGGACACCACCCCACAGGCTCCTCACTGCACAGTGTGGGCACAGGAGCCCTGCATTTTCTTTCAGAGACTCATAGAATCAGTCAGGGGTGGAAGGGACCACAAGGAGCAGCCAGTCTCAACCCCCCTGCCATGCCCAGGGACACCCTACCCTAGAGCAGGCTGCCCACAGCCTCAGCCAGCCTGGCCTTAAACACCTCCAGCCATGGGGCCTCAGCCACCTCCCTGGGCAACCCATCCCAGCCTCTCACCACTCTCATCACCAACAACTTCCTCCTCACTTCCAGGCTGAATCTCCCCACCTCCAGCTTTGCTCCATCCCCCCTAGTCCATCTCTACCCTTCCTTGCCCTCCTGCATTTGGCTGTCCCCAACACCTCCCAGTGTGTTCCCAGATGTTCCCTAACTCAAGAGTGGAGTGGCCACACTGGGATGCCCAGCCCAGAGCTACAGGAAGTGATGGGTAGTGGATCTGTTCCTCAGCACCTTGTTGAGTGTCCCCAGGTGTTCCCTGACCTGGAGTGGGGGACCTCAGCAGTGGGATACCCAGCCCTGAGCTGTGACAGGTGGTGAATCAGCTCCTGCCACCCTCCTGCTGTCGGTGCCCACTCAGGGTGGGCTATGCTGAGCACAGCTGCTCCTGCTCTGCTTGGTGCTTTTTCAACACCTCTCATTTGCAAATGCAACTATCTTCCTCCATTGGCTCCAGGAGGAGTGGTTGGAGCTCTCTGCAGGTGCTTTTTCCCAAGCCAAGGGTTTCAACTGGAGGGGTTCATCTGGAGGGCGGCAGGATGATGCCACACACTGGTCCCCAGACTGGGTGAGGAGCAAGAGGACGTTTGAAGGGGGAGGGCTCTTGTTGTGGCCAGGCAAAGCCCCTCAGCCATGAGCTTAGGTGCACGTGGCCCCCGTGGGCTTTGCCAGTGTGGCTGTCCCTAGGCTGGGGATCAGCACAGGAGTGAGGGATCAGTAATCCCCTGCAGGTTTAGGTGGGATTTGTGTCACTCCTGGACTTGCAAAGGCACAAGTTGCAGTTGCAGTCCTTACAATAGAGGTGTGGGAGCAGTGGGGCTGCAGCCAAAGAGGCTTTACTGCCTCCCCCCTTTCCCTTCCTGCTCAGGGATGAAGGTGAGAAATCCTCTTTGCCAGCACAATCTGCCTGAGGAGCCTGCTGTGGGGAGCAGGGTTTAATCCCCCCAATCCAGGACCATCTTAAGGGTATCAATGACATAAAAAGAGACAGCTGGTGCCACAGGAACTGCACAGAAAGGACAGCTTTCTCTGGAGCTGACCCCTCTTTTCTCCAGGGGGTGCTGAGAGTGGAGACCCTCCTGCACCCCTGCCCTGCTCCCTGCTCAGGAAGCCTCAACAGATGGGCTCAGAGTCACTCCAAGCGTGACAAGGAGGAGCTGGTTGTGCTGATAGGGGTTGTGAAACGGTCTGGGCTGGCTTGGCAGGGGACAGATCAGTCCACAGATCAGCCCTGGGCTGCAGCAAGAGAAGTGTTGCCAGCAGGGCAAGGGAGGGCATTCTCCCCCTTTACTCTGCTCTCCTCAGACCCTACCTGTGTGCAGTTCTGGAGCCCCCAGCACAAGAAGGACATGGAACTGTTGGAGCCAGTCCAGAGGAGGCCACCAAGATGCTCAGAGGGCTGCAGTAGCTCTGCTATGAGGACAGGCTGAGAGAGTTGGGGCTCTGCAGCCTGGAGAAGAGAAAGCTTCAAGGAGACTTTGGAGTGGCCTGAAGGGGGTTACAGGAGGGACTATGGACAAGGTCTTGTACTGACAGAATGAGGAGGAATGGGTTTGAACTGGCAGAGGGGAGATTGAAAGTGGATGTTAGGAAGAAGTTGTTTGCAGTGAGGATGGTGAGACACTGGCACAGGTTGCCCAGGGAGGTTGTGGAGCACAGAGTCACCCAATGTGATCTTTGATCACATTGGGTGACTCTGTGCTCCACAACCTCCCTGGAGGTGTTCAGAACCAGGCTGGATGAGGCCTTGAGTGACCTGTTCTAGTGGGAGGTGTCCCTGCCTATGGCAGGGGCGTTGGAACTGGCTGAGCTTTGAGGTCCCTTCCAACCTAAACCATTCTATGATTCTATGATAGCATCTGCTGGAGTGGGGTTTTGGACTGAGGTCCCTCCCTGGGTGTGAAGCAGCTGTTCAAATACTGATGTCCTTTTAAAACGAAGCTGCTTGCTGTCCTGAAGAGCCTCTTGTTCTCTCCACATTGATGGTTTGAGTTCCTTGCGACGAGAGGCCTGAAGAGGGCTTTGTGCTAATACCTTGGACAGCGCTGGGCACGCAGGCACAGTCCCAGCCAGGCACAGAATCAAACATGCAATTGTTTGGGTTGGAAGAGAACTCTGAGATCACCCAAATCCAACCATCAACCCAACACCACCATGGCCAGCAAACCATGTCCCAAAGTGCCATGGCCACAGGTTTCTTTCACACCTCCAGGAATGGTGACTCCATCACCTTCCTGGGCAGCCTGTTCCAATCCCTGACCACTCCTGCAGCAAAGAAATCTTTCCTTATCTCCAACCTAACCCTCCCTTGGCACAATTTCAGGCCAACTCTTCTAGTTCCATCTCCTGATCCTAGGGAGAAGAGACCAACCCCACCTTACTGCACCCTTCTTTCAGGGAGTTGTAGGGAGCAAGGAGGTCTGACCTCAGCTTCCTCTTCTCCAGGGCCCTCAGCTGCTCCTCACAAGACTTTTAGCTGCTCCCACAAGTCCTGTCAGCCCCATGGTGGTCATTGGTGCTTAAAAGCTCCCAGCACTGAGGCACTGAACCAGTATCACTCAGCAGCCAGTGCCGCAGCATCGGCTCTGTGCTGCTGCTGCTGGTCCAGCAGATCCCTGGTGCTGTTCCTCCGTGCCTCATAGGTTCCCCCCAGGGTCCTGACTGGTGAATGAGCTGTGAATGCACCCAGTGCTCCTATCCTGCTCCTCCAGCTCCCACCTTCTCCTCAGGCACCTGTTTGCCTACAGGTGCCACTGCTGCTCTGCTCTGCCCCGCTGCTGCGGTTGCCTCTTCTCTGGCATCAGGTCAAGGCTGCTGCTGTCAAGCTGATGAGGACAGAGCTTTGAAATCTCAGTGGTTTGCAGAAGCTGCAAGGTGGAAAATCCATTGCAGGTTCTTAAGGCTGCTGGGGAGAGGAAGAGGGCAGAGGGAGGGGAGTATCCTAGAGATGGTTTTCACTGTAATCATAGATAGAATATAAGGAGTTCTATCTAAAGATGAGGAGGAACTTCTTGAATTGAAGGATGCTGGAGCCCTGGAGCAGGCTGCCCAGAGAGGAGGTGCAGTGTCCACCTCTGGAGACATTCCAAACTTGCTTGGACACATTCCTGTGTGACCCTCTCTAGGTGCCTCTGCCTAGAAAAGGCAGTGGGGTTGGAACTGACAATCTCCAGAGGTCCCTTCCTAGCCCTATCTGCCTATAATTGTGTGATTGTGAGGAGCTGCACTCTGCAGACTCAGCCTTAGTGCAAATGCTGAGCTTGCAATGGGGCCCCAGCTCTGTGACCTGCTGGAGAGGTGAGCTTTCCCCAGAGCTTCCTGCTCCCACTTTTCCAGCCTCTGTGTGTGTTTTCCCAGCCTGGCCTACTGGCTGCACTGCGTGGGGCTGGGTGTGCTCACCAGTGACACACCAGGCAGGTGTTTTCTGGGTGGAATGGGGCAACAGGCACAAAGTGGAACTCAGGAGGTTCTGTCTCACCAGGAGAAGGAATTTCTTTGGTGTGAGGGTGCCAAAGCCCTAGAGCAGACTGCTCAGAGAGGTTGTGGAGTCTCCTTCTCTGGAGGGATTCCAAACCCACCTGGCCACTGTTATCCTGGGCAAGCTGCTGCAGGTGCTGTGGAAGATGTCCAGAGGTCCCTTCCAGTCGCTGCTGTGCTGAGATTCTGTGATACAACCCAGAGCTGAAGCTGGAGTGTTGGATCTGAGTATTTCCTATGGCCTGTGGTGGGGAAGGGGCAGCTGCAGGTAGCTGCATGGGGGGGCCTCTGCCTTTCCCTTACCACAGCTCATGCTCCAAGAGCTGCTTTGTCCATGCACGCTGCTGGAACCCCTCCAACACCATGGTCAGAAGCACTCTCTTCATCACTTTCTTTTTGCCTTTCCCTCCCCTCCCCCTTGCCATTTCCTTTACTCAGAGGAAACCACTTTAGATTTAAAGTGTAGAGCTTAAAAATCGAGCTCAAATCAGATTTAAATTTGAATCTCCAGCCAAGCTCCAAGCTGTTTCCAAACCAGTTTGATCACTTGAGGAGCAGATTGCTTTTATCCTACCTGCTCATCCATGCAATGAAATGCAGAGAAGTCAATTGTGGTCTTAAAACAATGATCCTCTTTAAGCCACAGAGGCAGCAGTGGGAAGTTTAATTTAATTAGCATGATACTTCAAGATGGAACTTAATCACATTAAGTATAGATCAACCTGCACTCTCATTTAAGCTCTCCAGACTCCAGAAAACAGGGGCCCAGTTGTCTCCCACTTAACTTTAATCCAAGGAGAAGCAGAATTTGCCAAGGAGGCAGCAAGGCTTATGGACAGCTTCTCCTTGTGCTTCTTCCAGCTGCCTTTCCCCCAAAGATCATTAATCAATAGCACCATATATATATGGGGAGAAAGAAGCCAGACAAACCACTCATTGTCCTTCTCAAATGGTTTAAGTGTTGCCTTATTTGGTCCATGGTCCCACCACCAACCTCCCAAAGCTCACTGGGCTGGTGCAATATGTGGATGCTGCCAAGAGAAGCAGGTTCCATGGTTCTGTCTGGAGAGGCTGACCAGAGTTGCTCAGGGTGTCCCATTCAGGTGAGCCAAGTGGGGAAGATAAGAAGTTCTATCTAAAGATGAGGAAGAACTTCAGTTTAAGGGTGAGGGAGCCCTGGAGCAGGCTGCCCAGAGGGGCAGTGGAGTCTCCATATGTGGAGGCATTCAAAACCTGCCTGGATGTGTTTCTGGGTGACCTTCTCTAGGTGCCCCTGCCTTGGCAGGGAGGTTACATTGGCTGACCTCCAGAGCTGCCTTCCAACCCCTACCATTCTGTGATTCAGGTTCAAAGCTCTGACAGGCAGCCCAAGCTCTCCTGGCTGGCAGATGCTGCTAGTTTAAGTCAGACAGCTTCATCCTGGGCTGGAGAAGCTTTAGTGGGACCAGAGCTGTGTGAGGTGCTGTGTGTGACATGTCCATGCTGTGCCCTGGCCCCTTTTCAGCTTTCAGCAGCTGGTGTTTGTGCAGAGCCATGGCTCTGTGGTGTCCCCTGAGACAGGTGTTTAATGCCAGGCTGGAGGAGGCTGTGACCAACCTGATCTAGGGTAGGGTGTCCCTGCCCATGGCAGGGGGGTTGGAACTGGCTGATCCTTGTGGTCTCTTCCAACCCTGACTGATTCTGTGATTCTGGCTCAGGGTTGGAAAGGCAAGTTGGTTGTCTCTGCCCTCAGTAATTGGATTCACAGTTGATTGGTGATGGAGCTCCTACGTGGTGTTTTATGAGCCTGCACTGCCTTCATGATGAGTGTTTATTAGCCTGTCTTAATTACCCTCTCAAGGCTGTAAGCCCTGCTGGTCATAGGTACACAGTGATGTTGCTGTGAGCACAGCCTGATGAGCCCTGGCTGGCTGAGAAGGTCTCAGACAGATTCCAGCATGCTGAGGACCTCTGGAGATCATCCAGTCCAAACTCCCCCTGCTCAAGCAGGGCACCCACAGCAGCTTGCCCAGCATCACAATGACCAGGTGGGTTTGGAAACTCTCCACAACCTCTCTGGGCAGCCTGCTCCAGGGCTCCAGCACCCTCACATCAAAGAATTTTCTCCTCCTGTTCAGCTGGAACCTCCTGGGTTCCACTTTGTGTCTGCTGCCACTTGTCCTGTCAGTGAGCACCACTGAGCAGAGTCTGGCCCCATCCTCTTGACAAACCAGGACCACCTGTACGATCCCTGATGTTGCACTGCGAGTTCTGTGTCACTCACAGGGGTCCTAACCTCAGAAAAAGGAGTTTCCCTGGGCTGGGAACAGAATCCCAAGCCTCAAGTCATCACTCAGTGACTGCAAACAGGAGCTGTGACCCCCCCCACCAGTAGCACCTCGAGCTGCCCAGGCTGGTATCCCAGCTTGGCTCAGCGATGAGAAGCCAGCCCTGCTGCTGCAGCTGGGTAACATTTGCACTGCCACCTCCACAGGCTGTGCAGCAGGCAAATAAACAGTGGAAAGCAAACAGTGTACAAGGAAATAGGTTTGCTCTCCCACAGATATGGCACAGCTCTTCTCCTCACCCCTGGGCCAGCAGTGAAGTACAAAGAGGGTTGAATCCTGATTAAATTAAAACTAAAGTGTCCAGCAGCTGGGTCGAGGCAATGCCAAGCACAAATGCAGGCTGGGCAGTGAGTGGCTGGAGAACAGCCCTGAGGAGAGGGACTTGAGGGTGCTGCTGGAGGAGAAGCTCAACAGGAGCCAGCAGTGTGCACTTGCAGCCCAGAAAGCCAAGCAGAGCCTGGGCTGCAGCAGCAGCAGTGTGGCCAGCAGGGCCAGGGAGGGGATTCTCCCTCTCTGCTGTGCTCTGCTGAGACCTCACCTGGAGTGCTGCATCCAGTTCTGGAGCCCCTGGGACAAGAGGGATGTGGAGATGCTGGAGTGTGTCCAGAGCAGGGCCACTGGAGCAGCTCTGCTGTGAGCACAGAGTGAAAGAGTTGGGGCTGTGCAGTCTGGAGCAGAGGAGGCTCCCAGGTGACCTTCTTGTGGCCTTCCAGGATCTGAAGGGGGCTACAAGAAAGCTGGGGAGGGACTTTTCAGGATATCAGGGAGTGGCAGGACTGGGGGGAATGGAGCAAAGCTGGAGGTGGGGAGATTCAGCCTGGAAGTGAGGAGGAAGTTGCTGAGCATGAGAGTGGTGAGAGGCTGGAATGGGTTGCCCAGGGAGGTGGTTGAGGCCCCATGGCTGGAGGTGTTTGAGGCCAGGCTGGCTGAGGCTGTGTGCAGCCTGCTCTAGGGTAGGGTGTCCCTGGGCATGGCAGGGGGGCTGGAACTGGCTGCTCCTTGTGGTCCCTTCCAGCCCTGCCTGATTCTATGATTCTAAATCCCCAAGGCAAAGCTCCATCCTGTTCTTGTAGCAGTGGAGTGCTCAGCTTGGGTGGCAGAAGGGAAGGGATGGTTCCTGCCATCTTCAGGCCCACTAAGCACCAGCACAGAGCAAAAGGCAGCTGCTCTGACAGGGAGGATGCAGTCCAGAGCTGGATGTGGTGGAGAAACAGCCCCCAGAGCTGCAGGGATGGCAATTTGGGATGGGAAACTTCATTCTGCAATGGGATGGGAACTTCCCTGCTCGACATGTTAGGATTGAGTCCCTTCCCCAGTGATGGCAGCGAGGACCATCTGTGGCCCTTGTTTAGTCTGGAGAAAAGGAGGCTGAGTGGGAGACTTTATTGCTCTAAAACTCCCTGAAAGGAGACTTTATTGCTCCAAAACTCCATGAAAGGAGACTTCATTGCTCCAAAACTCCCTGAAAGGAGATTTTATTGCTCCAAAACTCCATGAAAGGAGACTTCATTGCTCCAAAACTCCATGAAAGGAGACTTTTTTGCTCTAAAACTCCCTGAAAGGAGACTTCATTGCTCAAACTCCCTGAAAGGAGACTTTATTGCTCCAAAACTCCCTGAAAGGAGAACTTATTGCTCTAAAACCTCCTAAAAGAAGACTTTATTGCCCCAAAACTCCCTGAAAGGAGATCTTATTGCTCTAAAACTCCCTGAAAGGAGACTTTATTGCTCTAAAACTCCCTGAAAGGAGACTTTATTGCTCCAAAACTCCCTGAAAAGAGACCTAATTACTCTAAAACTTCCTAAAAAGAGACCTAATTACTCTAAAACTCCCCGAAAGGAGGTTGGATGGAGGTGGGGGTTGGTCTGTTCTGCCAAGGAACAAGTGATAGGACAAGAGGGAACAGACTCAAGTTGCATCAGGGGAGGTTTAAAGTGGATGTTAGGCAGAATTTCTTCACTTGTAGGATTCTCCAGCATCAGAACAGGCTGCCTAGGGAGGTGCTGGAGTCACCATCCCTGGAGGTATTTAAGAGTTGTGTAGATGTGGTGCTTAGGGACATGGTTTAGTAGTCAAAGACTTTGTCAACGTTGGGTCCTGGATCATCCTGAAGGCTTTTCCCATGCCAGGCAGTTCTGTGGTGTGGTGGCTGCAGCGGTGGCAGGGTGCTGCTGCCCTCCTGCTAATGTGGTTTGTAGTTATTGGAAACTGGACTGCGAAGGAGCCAGGATCCTGTTACTATGGAAATGTCCTGGAACAGCAAACGAGGGAAGAGAAAAACAGAAGATACATCAGCTGGAGCTGCTAGGCAGAAGGGGCTGTGATGCTCATAGGTGGCATCCGCAGTCTCCAGTGAGAGAGATGTCCTCTCAGCTCAGTGATGCCCTCCTGCTGGGGAAGAGCCCACAGGAACGTGTTAGGATGGCACATGGCTGTGGAAATGTTGTCACTTCACACCTCCATGTGACTCCTAACCCCCCCTGCGATGCCAACACCACCGGCTGCACCCACCCCAAAGCAGCCCCACACGCAGGGAAGGGACACGCTGAGGACTCACTGGGCTGCCCCATCCCCACGCTCCCCAGCCCTGGGCACCCCTGGGCACCCTGGAGCTGGTCAGGGGCTGCTGGGGCATGGCTGGGGTGGGGGATTCCCAGCCAGGAGGAGCCCTGGGGGGCACTGGTTATGACCTCCCTGAGGCACAGCCGAGGCCACCTCCAAGGGCTGGATCCCCTTGAGTGTCCGGGACCAGTCAGGGTCCCCCACTGAGGGTCTGGCCCTGGTTGGGATCCCCGCTCCGAGGGTCTGGGCTGAGCTGGGCCTCCCCTACAGTGTCTGGGCCTGGCTGCGGCCCCCTTAAGGGCCGGGACCCGGTTGGCTTCTCCCTCCCGGGGGGTCGGGGCCCAGTTGGAGTCATCTCCCTTCGGGTTCGGGCTCCACGGAGGGTCAGGACCTTGCTCGGGGTCCCTCCCTCTGAGGGTCCGGAGTGTCCGGGCCCGGCTGGGGCGCCCCGCCGAGGGCTCCCCGCGGGCCGCCCGTTGCCGGGGGTGCCGCTTGCCTGTGGCCCGGCAGCGAGAGCGGATTGGCGGCGGCGGCGGCGGCCCCACCCCGGCGGGCGCGGCGCGGCCAGCCCGGCCCGGCCCGGCCCCGCCGCTGCGAGCCGAGCGGAGCGGAGCGGAGCGCTCGGCCCCGTCGCAGCAGTCTGCCGGCGCTGCGGAGCGGAGGAGCGCGGCCATGGCGGCCACCCCGGCGGGTAAGGGCGGGCGGGCGGCGGGGGGTAGGGGGTAGGGTTGGTGGGACCGGGACCGGGGCCGGGTCCGGGCCGCACTCACGGGCCTCTCCCCGCTTCTCCCCACAGAGGCGGAGACCCGGCAGCGGCTGCTGCGCACCGTGAAGAAGGAGGTGGGTGCGGGACGGCGGCGGACCTGGCGGGAGCGGCTCCGTGGCTCCCCCGCCTCCCTCTTCCCCGGTCCCTTGGCGCGGCTCGGTGACGGGAGGCTGCGGCGGACCCCTGCCCGGAGCGGGGCGGCGGAGCCCTGGCCCCCCTGGGCTCGTCTGCCCCTAGCTCCGATGCTGCTGCTGCAGCGAATTTAAGTCCCCCCCTAAAGCCTTAACCCCCGAGCAGCGCTTGCGGTGAGGGCGTGAGATGGGTTCCCGGGGAGGTGGAGGAGCATCCCTGCAGCACCGGCGGATTTGAGCATCGCAGTGTCCTAGCCTGCGCCTTCCCCACATTGCCTTTCCCGGTGGCGTGAGCTGCTCCCACGAGTTGTGATTCCCCGCAGGGGTAGGAGGAGATGACTGCCGCTGCCGCCGCTCCTCGCCCCGGGAGCTGGGCTGGACCTCCGGCTGCAGCTCTCTGGCAGGGTGGGTGCTGGGGAGCCCAGCCGAGGAAATGGGCACCCTGCACATGACTCGAGGATCTCAAAGGTCTCTTCCAACCTAAACGATTCTACATCTGCTCATGTGTCCTGTGCAAAACGTGTTTTCCATCTGCTTGCTCTGCTCTCTCTCAGGCACCTTTAACTCTGTTAGTTTATGCTGTGCTTTCATGCTGAGCTGCCTTCAAGGTCCTTCTGCCTGCACAGAGCTCGGTGGAGCATTGACACAGGGAGCTGATGGGAGACACAAACGTGGAGCTACGAGTCCCATGGCTCTGCCACGTAGTTTGGGTGTTGCTGGTGCATGGGGGTGGGCTGTGAAGGGCCATCTGAGCCACTTGTCCGTTGCTGAAGGGGCTGGATGTGGTGGGACTTGCTGCAGGAACACCTGGGCTTGCTCTGCCCTGTGGCTGAGGGTTGGATTGCCAGGAGCTGTTGTTGCCTTGCCTGTGGTCTGTCCCTGTAGGTCACCTCCCCTGGGATGCTGGAGGGTGTGATGTGTGACATTCTGTTTCTGGACTTGGGAACATCTTGATATCCAGCTCATGGACTCCAGGAAGTGGAACATCTCTCTTGGGAGTAGAGCAAGAGCACCCGTGGGTGGCAGGCCTGGGGGGGGGTGTATGCGTGGGAGGTGACAATGCAACGTGTTTGGTTGTTCTGCCAGACCACTGCCCACCTTTAATCCTCTGCCGGGTGTGGTGGTAAAGGAATACTCCTGGTTGCCTTGGCGACGGCTATTAAAGCAGGCAAAGGGTCTGACATTTATTTAGTGTGGTGGATTAAGCTGACATCTCCTTATTACTGTCTGTCTGCAACTGCTCCTGAGTGCAGAGAGGCAAAACAGCAGACTGCACGTCGGCAGGAGGGGAGCTGAGGATTGCCCATGGCTTAAACCACTCGGCCTGCGGACAGGAGCTTCCTCCCAGAGGCTGCTGTGGCTTCTGCAGGCACCTGAGCATCTTCTATTCAGTGCTGAGCTGCTTTCCTTTTGCTCTTCCTCCAGGGCCTGTGTGCTTGAAGTGGTGATGCTTGTACCTAAGGGAGGACAGCTGAGGGTTGTGTCGTGCCCTTCTGCTGCCTTTTGGTACAATAAACCTATCGTACAAGGGCATGGTGAGTGGAAGGAGAGAGGTGGTGTAGGGGGAAGGTCCTGCCCTGTGGAAATGCCACCAGGCAGCACGTCACGGTGCTGTGATGTGGGTGTGTGCCATGCACTGGTGGCTCTCCAGCAGCCCTTTAGCAGGGGCAGTGCTGACGCACAGCAGAAGGCTTTTTCTGGTGATCTCAGCCTTGGGGCATCAGTGCAGATGTGGCTGCTTTGCATGTGCAAGATGGTTGCACTTACCTTCAGGTTCCTCCCAGCTTGGAGCTCCCTGGACGTGGTGGGACTTGCCCCAGCAAGGTGAGAGAATTCCATGCCAGACCCCTGCTGTGCACTTCCTCTACCTTGGCTTTGCTCTGTTGGGATTCAGAAATCCTGGGAACCATGATCCCATAGTGATGTAATGTTGAGCAGCATCCCTGAAGCAGGGAGCTGGTGGCCATTCTTTTTGCCACCTACTCCATGCTCACTAGGCCTGTTTTGCTCATGCATCTATTTTTTTCTTCCCCTGCTAGACAGACTTCAGGTTCAGTCAGGAGCTTGTGCAGACTCCCAGGAGTAGTAGAAAGGGGCAGCTGCAGAAATCTTTTATTTTTATCCCAACTCATGGAATTATTACCTTTCCCACAGCTGCACACTTTCATGAGCCCATAGCTAATGAGGTTTTGCTTCAGCTGTGGCACTGCTTGATCTGCTGCGAGCAGGTGAGCTGCTGCCTTAAGCTTGGGGAACAGCCATGGAGCACACTTGGGAAGCCACACCACCTCTGACATCCTGGGCACTGAAGGAATAAAATACTATGGAGACAAGGTCTGAGGAGAGAAGGCAGATGAACACTGAATCCAAATTGCCCAAAGCTCTGCAGTGAGCAAAGGGACCTGGACATTTGGTTGTTGCCATGGTTAATATGTTTTTATTTTCCAGGAGTCCTGCTCTGCAGTAGATTTGTAGGTTGAAATCAGTGTTGCTATCATTATTTCCCCACCACCCCCTCACCCCCCAGATGGTGCTAATAAATCAAAGTAATCCTGAAAGCTGAAAATTTGACTATTTGTCAGCAGGCTGCAAGGGGAAGAGTGGAAATAGGATTTTCTGAGGAGTCATAGAATAGAATAAAATCAACCAGGTTGGAAGAGACCTCCAAGCTCATCCAGTCCAACCTAGCACCCAGCCCTAGCCAGTCAACCAGACCATGGCACTAGGTGCCTCATTCAGTCTTTTCTTGAACACCTCCATGCCTCTTCTTCTGCAGGATAAGAATCATAGGGTGGCCTAGGCTGGAAAGGACCTTAAAGATCATCTAGTTCCAACCCCCTGCCATGGTGGAGACTGCAACTTCCACTAGACCAGGGACCTCTTCCCTTCCACTAGACCAAGTTGCTCAAGCATAACCAGAACTTCTCTGATTCCTTTATAGAATCACAGAATCAACCAAGTTGGAAGAGACCTCCAAGCTCAGCCAGTCCAACCGAGCACCAAGCCCTGGCCAAGCAACCAGACCATGGCACTAAGTGCCCCAGCCAGGCTTGGCTTCAACACCCCCAGCCATGGCAACTCCACCACCTCCCTGGGCAGCCCATTCCAATGCCAATCACTCTCTCTCCCAACAACTTCCTCCTAACATCCAGCCTAGACCTCCCCTGACACAACTTGAGGCTGTGTCCCCTTGTTCTGCTGCTGCTTGCCTGGCAGCAGAGCCCAACCCCACCTGGCTACAGCCTCCCTTCAGGTAGTTGCAGACAGCAATGAGCTCTGCCCTGAGCCTCCTCTGCTGCAGGCTGCACCCCCCCAGCTCCCTCAGCCTCTCCTCACAGGGCTGTGCTCCAGGCCCCTCACAGCTTTGTGACCCTCCTGTGGACACCTTCCAGCACCTCAACATCTCTCTTGACTTGAGGAGCCCAGAACTGGACACTCAAGGTGTGGCCTGAGCAGTGCTGAGCACAGGGGCAGAAGAACCTCCCTTGTCCTAGGACATGGTCATGACACTTTGGGACAGTTTAATGGCCACAGTGGTGTTAGGTTGAAGCTTGGATTTGATGATCTTCGAGGTCTTTTCCAACCCAACCAATTCTAGGACTCTTTAAAACCCCAGACCCTGACTTGCCTAGGTTTTGAACTAAAAATATCCATGCAACCCATGCCTTCCCCAAGTGTCTTTTTTTACCAGAGGAGAATCCCGTGGTGAGTGTTTGATGAGCTCCAGGTAATTGCACTGCAGACAGGAATAGGTGGGAAGAAGCAGGTGTTACCCATGGAACACAGCCTGTGTTGCAGCCTGCTGGAAAATGAGCTGTCTGGAAAGCTGAATGGGAGATGAAAGTAAACAGTTGTCTTGTTTGTTCTTTGGCAAAAACTTCATTTCTATTTAGCCTGCCACTCAGCAGGAGGCTTGAAGTCCTTTTCCCTCTCCATAGCTGCTCTGCCTGGCTTGGATGTTTTGCTGCCTGCTCTCAGGTCTGATTGTTGACTGACCACAGCCTGCTGGCTGCTTGCCACTGGCCTTCCACTGCTGCTGTTGGTTATCTTTCAATAACTTGAGTGATTGTCACTAAGTAGCTGTTGGCTAATTCTGTGATATAGCATCATGGAATTGTATGGGGTGGAAAAGCCCTCTAAGATAATCCAGCTTGACCATCAACCACTGTGGCCATCAAACCACGTCCCACAGTGCCACAGGTTGCTTGAATACTTCGAGGGATGGGGACTCCAGCACCTCCCTGGGCAGCCTGTTTCAATGCCTGACCACTTTTGCAGCCAAGAAAATATTCCTTGTCTGCAAGCTAACCCTCCCCTGGCACAATTTCAGGCCATGTCTTCACATACCATGTTTCTGTATCAGGAAGTGCATGGCCACCAGGACTGGGGAAGTGGTTGTCCCCTTGTACTGGGTACTGGTGAGGCCACACTTCAACTCCTAGGTTCACATTTGGGGTCCTCTCTCCAAGAATGACATTGAGGGGCTGGAGTAGGTCCAGAGAAGGGCAACAAAGCTGTTGAAGGGTCTGGAGAACAGGGCTGGGGAGAGGGAACTGAGGTGAGACCTTCTTACTCTCTACACTTTGTGTCATGGTCTAGTTGATTGGATAGGGCTGGGGGATGGGTTGGACTGGATGGTCTTGGAGGTCTCTTCCAACCTGGTTGATTCTGTGATTCTATGATTCTGTGATTCTACAACTCCCTGAGAGGAGATTGGAGCCAGGTAGAGGCTGCTGTCTTCTGCCAAGGAACAAGTGACAGAACAAGATGAAATGATTTCAAGTTGCCCCAGGGGAGGTTTAAGTTAAACAGGAAGAATAATTTCTTCCCTTTGAGGGTTGTCAAAGCCCAGACCAAGCTGCCCAGGGCAGTGATGAGCTCCCAGTCCCTGCAGGGGCTTCAAAGCTGTGGAGATGTGGTGCTAAGGGCCATGACTTAGTGATGCCTTGGCAGTGCTGGGTTAAAGGTTGGAGTGGATGATCTTGAAGGTCTCTTCCAACCAAATCAACCCCATGATTCTGCAGGGAGAACAGTCAGCATCTCTTCCTCCCACCCTTCAAACGCTGTGCCCCCTCAGCCACGTCATCTAGTTGGTGGCTCAGTAAGATGCAGTGACTGCCAGGAGTGAACATTTTTGCAGCTTGGGTTTTTTTTCTGGAGCCTAGGTCCAGAAGCTCAGCCTGCAGGTGTCAATGCCAGCGACTTTCATTCTGGAGTGGTAGAAAATGGGGAATTAATTTGCTGTTCTGAAGGGTTTAAAATTTAATGGTGATAGCTTTAAACCTTCTCCAGGCCAATTCAGGGAAAAGGGAAAAAAAAAGGCATTTGTGGAGCTGTCAAAACTCTTCAAGCACAATGAAGATGAGGATGATAAGCTGCAGGTTTGTAATGGAAGCTGCTATTTGCAGAGGGACCTTCTGATGCCTCTCAAGCAGCCAGGTCAGCCTCTTTCAGATGTTCCTGGATCAAAAGCAAACAGAGGGCTTTAATGCAGCGTTTCTTGATTGCCTGCATCGATCCCTTCTGAAGAGAGGATTGCTAATCACCAGGGGCTGTTTCCTCTCCTTTGGAGGATGAAAGCAGTGGTGTGCACAAGTGCTCTCACGCTGCCCAAACCCCTGCCTTCATCTCTCACACCCAGCGCAGCTTCTGTGCTGCTTTCCTCCCTCTTTCACCGTTCTCCTCTGCGTTCAGGGAGAGGAGATCTGTGTGCCAGAGGAGCCTCCTTCTTCCCCACCCAGCCTCTTCTCTTTGCTGCCAAAATGTCAGCCTTTCCTTGTGGTGTCCTGGCCGTTGCCATGGCAGTACCTGGTCCTGCACAGATTGAAGACTTCAAAGCAGTTCAGAGCTGGAAGTTGCACCTGGGTTCAGTCTTGGCTAAATGAATCCAAACTGCTCAGAGTAACAATAATGTTTGGACTCAATGATCTTAAAGCCTCAACAATTCTGTGATCCTACCATTTAGCCCCTTGGGAAACAGCAGCTTTATGGTGTGATGGATGCAGAGCAAACCAGCCCTACCCTGCCCTGGTGAGGTCACATCTGATGTCCTGGGGCCAGTTCTGGCCTCCTGAGTTCAAGAAGGGCAGGGGCTTGCTGGAGAAGGTACAGCAGAGGACTACAAAGATGCTGAGGGGGCTGGAACATCTCGATGAGGAGGAAAGGCTGAGGGAGTTGGGGCTTTGCAGTCTGGAAAGTGCAGACTGAGAGGGATCTGATCAGTACTTCAAGGGTGGGTGTCAGGAGGATGGCACCAGGCTTTTTGTAGTGGTGCCCAGAGACAGGGCAAGGGGCAATGGGCACAGACTGGAACATAAAAAGTTCCATCTAAAGATGAGGAGGGATTTCTGTAATTGAAGGGTGCTGGAGCCCTGGAGCAGGCTGCCCAGAGAGGTGGTGGAGTCTCCATCTCTGGAGACCTTCCAAACTTGCCTGGATGTGTTCCTGTGTGACCTTCTCTAGCTGTCCCCTGCCTTGGCAAGGGGATTGGACTGGCTGATCTCCAGAGGTCCTTTCCAACCCCTACCACACTGTGATTCTGTGAAAGCTTCAAGCTGAAGCTTTGGAAGCAGAGAAATGACTAAAGCTTCCCCCGAAGCGTCGCAGTGTCTTTACTGAGCGTCTTGCAGCTCGTGGTAGCAGCAGTGCCAACAGATGGCAGGGGAATTTGTGTTTGACAAGCACAACAGGAATAGAAGCAACTCTAGCACAATCCTAAGTGATCTCAAATCAGTGTTGTGGGTATGGATGAGTTGATGCCCTGTGAAGAGAGGCTGAGACAAAATACTGTCAGCAAGCAGACGTGGCTGGGATCATTCCTTTGGTCCCCTGGGGTCCATAGGTTGCATTAGGGTCTCTTCTTTCATGGCTTTTTGGATTTCCTTTCCAGCAAACTCTCCAAATGTTCATTGTTGATATCCACATATGATACCTTCCTCCATCTCCAGGATGCTGTGCCCCACAGGGACTTTTGAGCAGGCCAGCAGTGGAGGACTTGGGGTTTGGGTTAATCTTTGTGTCCTGGAGCTGAACAGAGATTCTGTGCTTGCTTTGCTTTGGACACTGAACCACCACAAGCCAACCTGAGAGCTGGAGGCAAAAAACCAATCTGGGGTTTCTGCTGGGAAATGTCAACTGGGTGAGCTGATGGCAAAGCTCTGCAGCCTGGTGCAAGGGAATTGAGTTGGTCCTTACAAATGCAAACATGCCTCAGATTGCCTTAATATTGCTTCCCTGAGTGGTCTTTTTAGCATTCTCCAGCACCTGAGAAGTGATAATACAGTGGCACTACCTGGGCAAGGCTTGCAGAGGGTGTGGGAAGCTGTTTTCCTGTGGAGCTTAACTGGAGCTTGTTCCTGGAAAGAGACCTTGATTCAGAGAAGCAATTAAGGAAATGCTCTGATGCCATCCAAGAGTGCCCACGTGGACTTGGTGCACCAAAACTGGCAGATCAAATGGGGGGGGGCAGGTTAAGTGCTGGAATTAACTTCTGAACACAGAGTCAAGGCAGCACTTAAAGGCTTGCAGTGAGAAGGAGAAAACATTTAACTCCTAAAAGCATTTAAAAAGCCAGCACACAAAATGTTTAAAGCCTCTCTCAGCAGTGTGGGAGGTTCTCTTTTTGGTTTAGTTTTGGTGGGGGTTAGATTAACCCAACCTCCCCCCTCCAAGTCTTCTACTTCTGGGTCCCTGGGGACACAACCTGCTGGGGATGGTGGGTAGGAAAACCAGGACGTTCCAGCACACTGCAGCTGCAAGCCACTTTTTCTTCCAGCTAAGGCAGAACTTCTCAGTCTGTTATCTCTCACAAACCACAGTTATCTTCTCATTTGAAAATGAAATGCCTGCCAGTGTGCCTGTCTGGTTGCTACAACACCCATTTCTTAGCAGGCTTGTTTACACAATTCCTTTTATCAAACTCTGCTTTGTAAGATACAGTTCCTTAACTTCCCAGCAGCTAAAAGCAGGTGCCAGACGTTTCCAGTACCATCACAAGTTGCAGCCCAGCTCTTCCACTTCACAGAACCCCAGAATCCTTCTGTGGTGAGGGATGGAAGGGACCTCTGCAGATCATCCAGTCCAACCCCACCCCTGGTCAAGCAGGGGCACCCACAGCAGCTTGCCCAGGGTCACAATGGCCAGGTGGGTTTGGAAACTCTGCAGAGAAAGAGACTCCACAACCTCCCTGGGCAGCCCATTCCAATGCCAGTCACTCTCTGCCAACAACCTCCTCCTCACATCCAGCCCAGACCTCCCCTGGCACAACTTGAGCCTCCTCTGCTGCAGGCTGCACACCTCCAGCTCCCTCAGCCTCTCCTCACAGGGCTGTGCTCCAGGCCCCTCACAGCTTTGTCACCCTCCTGTGGACACCTTCCAGCACCTCAACATCTCTCTTGGCTTGAGGAGCCCAGAACTGGACACAGCACTCAAGGTGTGGCCTGAGCAGTGCTGAGCACAGGGCAGAAGAACCTCCCTTGTCCTGCTGCCCACACTGCTCCTGAGCCAGCCCAGGATGCCATTTGCTCTGCTGCCCACCTGGGCACTGCTGCCTCCTCTGCAGCTCCTCTCTCCCAGCACCCCCAGCTCCCTCTCTGCCTGGCTGCTCTCAGCCACTCTGGCCCCAGCCTGGAGTGCTGCTTGGGGTTGTTGTGGCCAAAGTGTAGAACCCTGCCCTTGGCCTTGTTCAGTCTCATCTCATTGGCCTCTGCCCACCCATGCAGCCTGGCCAGGTCCCTCTGCAGGGCTCTCCTACCCTCCAACAGCTCCACACCTGCTGCTAGCTTGGTGTCTTCTGCAAACTCACTGATGCTGGACTCAATCCCCTGGGCCAGATGGTCATTATGAAGCTCAGTTGTGGGAAACTGGACTTTGAGTGACCCTGGGAATTTCACAGCAGAGATCTCATTCCTCTCTGGGGCCAGGAGTTGTGTTGGGTAGGTAAGCATTTGGATTTGCTTTTGGAAAGGAGAAACAGATGATTAGTCAAAGAAAGTCAGGGTCTGGGCTGGGGCTGCCCAAGCAAGGGGAACCAAGTGGAAGGCTGAGACCTCTTTGCTCCCTGCAGCTCCCTGAAAGGTGGTTGCAGTGAGGTGGGGTTGGTCTCTTCTGCCTGGTGTCAGGTGGTAGAAAAGAGGAAATGGCCTGAGGTTGTGCTGGGGAGAGTTAAGTTGGAGATGAGGAAATGTTTTTTTTCTGCAAGAGTTGTCAGGGATTGGCACAGGCTGCAGGGAGGTGCTGGAGTCTTCGTGCCTGGAGGTGCTCAAGAAACCTGTGGCCATAGCATGTGGGATGTAGTTGAATGGCCAAGGTGGTGTTGGGTTGACAGTTGGACTCTTAGAGGTCAATTGGATCTTAGAGGTCTCTTCCAACCCAAACAACTCTCTCATTCTGTCTGGGTCTCACTGGAGGTGTGGAGCTCAACCTCTTGATCTGAAGTGGGTTCACTGACATCCCTGATGAAGGCCATAACCCAAGGACTCTTCTTCATGCCCAGAGCTCTGTTGGATCTGGCTTTGAAGGTGAACCAAGGAGGGGGGGGAAATGTTTTTCCATGCAATGGGGGCTTGCACGTGTGGCAAAGCAGGAGCAGCTCACTGCTCACGAGTCAGTGATTCAGATCTTGTCTTCTGATGTATTTTTGGAGCTGCAGTGAATTCAGTGAGCTTGTGTTGGACACCTTGCTGTGGGGTGGCTTTGTGACCCTGCTCTCCCACAGCAGGGACAACCTGTCCTGTGCTCACAGCTGGAGCCAGGAGGAGTGGTTTTGATTGTTGAATCCTTGGTACTATTCCCCTGGAGTTTACCTCTAGCTAAATGATTAGTTGCTGGTTTAATTTCCTGCCTCATAGAAGAGGAGCAAACATCTCATTTTCCTTAGACTGGCTTTAGATAGGGAGTGGGCAGCTTCATTTGTGGAGATTGTTCTGGCTACAATATGAGAATTAGCATCCAAATGCTGAGATGCTGCATGTTTAGAGGCTCTTCTGTGGAGGGAGCCAAGCGTGGCTTAGCTGCTGCTCTTCTCCAGTCCTCCAGTGCCACAAACCCACTTTGCTTCCAGGAGATCTGGAAGCAGTGTGGCAGGTGGTGGCTGCTGCTGCTGCTGCTGCTGTGGTGGTGTTTATGATCTTCCCTGCCTGTTGCCTGGGTGGGAGAGTCCTTTGGAATATGCAGCTATCAGCAGAGGAGACCTGTCAGGAGATTTTGGGAGTGCTGGTGGCCATCAAGTTCACCGTGAGGTAGCAGTGTGGCCTCGTGGCCAAGAAGACCAATGGTTTGCTGGGGTGAGTGAAGAAGAGTGTGGCCAGCAGGTCAAGGGAGGTTCTCCTTCCCCTCTGCTCTACCCTGGTGAGGCCACATCTGGAGTATTTGGTCCAGTTCTGGACTCCCCAGTTCCAGACAGACAGAGAATGGGCTGCCCAGGGAGGTGGTGGAGTCACTGTCCCTGGAGGTGTTGAAGCAAAGCCTGGATGAGGCACTTAGTGCCATGGTCTGGTTGATTGGCCAGGGCTGGGTGCTAGGTTGGACTGGATGAGCTTGGAGGTCTCTTCCAACCTACTTGACTCTGTGATTCTAAGAGAGTCCAGCAGAGGCTACAAAGATGCTGAGGGACCTGGAGCAGCTCTGTGAGGAGGAAAGGCTGAGAGCCTGGAGGAGAGCAGCCTGAGAGGGGATCTGATCAATGCTTAGCAAGAGCTAGAGGACCTGTGGGGGGCAAGAAAATGGGGCTAAGCTCTTGTCAGTGCTGCCCAGTGGCAGGCCAAGGGGCAACAAACACAAAGAGGAACCCAGGAGGTTCCATCTGAAGAGGAGGAGAAACTTCTTTGGTGTGAGGCTGCTGGAGGCCTGGAGCAGGCTGCCCAGAGAGGTTGTGGAGTCTCCTTCTCTGGAGAGCTTCCAACCCTCCCTGGCTATTGTGATGCTGGGCAAGCTGCCGTGGGTACCCCTGCTTGAGCAGTGGTGTTGGACTGGATGATCTGCAGAGCTCCCTTCCAACCCCACCATGCTGCAATGCTCTTCTCTGGCCAGTAGCTGTCCTACAGATGCCTGCCATGCCCATTTATGGGCAGATAAAGGCTTCTTCTGCTTGAAAACATTCTTGGTAGAACTTTTGGGTTTGGCTATGAGACCACATCAGTCTGTCTGGTCCTTACCTATTGAGACTTGGCTTTGCTGCAGGGTTGCTCCTGATTTAACCCTTTACATCAGGTGACTGCCCCTGTGCCATGCCCTTTCCCACTTCCATTTCTTTCCTTAGACTCATAGAATCATAGAATCAAGCAGGTTGGAAGAGACCTCCAAGATCATCCAGTCCAACCTATCACCCAGCCCTATCCAGTCAACTAGACCATGGCACTAAGTGCCTCATCCAGTGTCTTTGATTTCTTTTGTGTGATGGCCTCAATCAACACCATGGGTTGGTTGGGTTGGGGTTTTTTTTTGTCCTCTCAATGAGTAGTTTTCCACTGAACTCTGTCTCTTAGAAGGGTTTGGGGCTTTTTTTGTTGTCGTATGCAGGTTGCTTCTGCTGTGTTGGCACCAAGATACCCAGTTAGAGCTGGAATCCTGCTGTGCTGGCTGCTCCACAGGCATTGCCTGACCAGATGGTCCATGCCCCACAGAAGGCAGTCCTGTGGTGGGTGTGATCACAGGTGCTGCAGCAGAGCAGCCAGACCACGGCTTGGGCAGGAGGTGGCTGACGAATGGTTGGAGCACATTGCTGAAACGTTGGAGCCCCTGCTTGAATTGGGCTGTGCTCCTCCTTTAGCAGGAGCTGGGAGCTGTGTAACTGTGAGCACTGCTTCTCAAGGGTGTTTTGGGGTGTTTAAAATGCCAACAAATCCCAAGGTTGCCATCAGGGTGCCCTTTCTGACTTTGTTTTCTGGGTGGTTACTTGGATATGTGATTTGACTCTGAGCAGCCTGATCCAGGTGGAGGTGTCCCTGCAGGAGGGGTTGGACAAGATGACCTTTGAGAGTCTGTGATTCTGAGGGAGAAGTCAATGTGCTGTGGTGGCCAAGAAAGCCAATGCCACTCTGGGGTGACTCCACCACGTCCCTGGGCAGCCTATTCACTGCTGTGCCCAGGGGAATGTCCCAGAGCTCTGAGCCAGCTCCAGTCCCCAGGTGCACATCTCAGGGATGTTCCCTGCTGTGAGTGCCTGACTCACTGGCAGCTCATCAGAGCCCTGAGATGCAGGTGATGTCACTGTGAGAGTCCTGCTGCCCCTGGGCTCTCCAGCAGGCTTGTTAGTCACCCAGCAGAGTGGCAGTGGGAGCTGACCTGATTGCTTTGACATGCTGAGAGATGCTGTTGGCTTTAGATGTGACTTTCTCCTTCATCCATACTGGTAAAGGGGTTTCCTTTATCAAGCTGTCTCTGTGCCTAGCTGACCTTCAGTCTACCTTGCACAGCACTTCCATTCTCAAACAGATGCCATCCAAGTTGTCTCCTGCATTCAAGGCTTGCTTGGCCATGTCTTGTCCTGCTCGTTTTAACTCTTCCCTGTGACTTCAGAGACAACATCTTGATGCATCTTGAGGCCTTGAGCAACCTGCTCTAGTGTCCCTGCCCATGGCAAGGAGGTTGGAACTAGATGATCTTTAAGGTCTTTTCCAACCCAAACCATTCCATGATTCTGTGATGCACAGCCTCCCTCATGCCCACATCTCTGCTCTCTGAAGCCTTTCCTCTGCATTTTCTAACACCAGAGGTAAAGAGCAGGATCTGGACCAGGGAATTGAGTCTAGCATCAGTAAGTTTGCAGATGACACCAAGCTAGCAGCAGGTGTGGAGCTGTTGGAGGGTAGGAGAGCCCTGCAGAGGGACCTAGCCAGGCTGCATGGGTGGGCAGAGGCCAGTGGGATGAGATTCAACAAGGCCAAGGGCAGGGTCCTACACTTTGGCCACAACAACCCCAAGCAGCACTGCAGGCTGGGGCCAGAGTGTCTAAGAGCAGCCAGGCAGAGAGGGAGCTGGGGGTGCTGGGAGAGAGGAGCTGAAGAGGAGGCAGCAGTGCCCAGGTGGTCAGCAGAGCCAATGGCATCCTGGGCTGGCTCAGGAGCAGTGTGGGCAGCAGGACAAGGGAGGTTCTTCTGCCCCTGTGCTCAGCACTGCTCAGGCCACCCCTTGAGTGCTGTGTCCAGTTCTGGGCTCCTCCATTCAAGAGAGATGTTGAGGTGCTGGAAGGTGTCCAGAGAAGGGCAGCAAGGGTGGGGAGGGGCCTGGAGCACAGCCCTGTGAGGAGAGGCTGAGGGAGCTGGGGGTGTGCAGCCTGCAGAAGAGGAGGCTCAGGGCAGAGCTCATTGCTGTCTGCAGCTACCTGAAGGGAGGCTGTAGCCAGGTGGGGTTGGCCTCTTCTGCCAGGCAAGCAGCAACAGAAGAAGGGGACACAGTGTGAAGTTGTGCCAGGGGAGGTCTAGGCTGGATGTTAGGAGGAAGTTGTTGGCAGAGAGAGTGATTGGCATTGGAATGGGCTGCCCAGGGAGGTGGTGGAGTTGCCATGGCTGGGGGTGTTGAAGCCAAGCCTGGTTGGGGCACTTAGTGCCATGGTCTGGTTGTCTGGCCAGGGCTGGGTGCTAGGTTGGGCTGGCTGAGCTTGGAGGTCTCTTCCAACCTGCTTGATTCTGTGAGATTCTAGAGGCATTAGAAGATGAGATCCAGGCATGGGGACAGCTCTGTGTTTATAAGACAGAAGGGTTAAGAACCGAAGATTTAAGGATGAGGCATTCAGCTGTGCTGATGCCAGGGAGGCTGACAGCTGGGTGTGAAAGCCAGCACAGCTCCTGGCAGGGTAGGCCAGACTGAGTGCCAGAGGCATGGCACAGGGGTAGGGCAGCTGGGGTCTACCTGGTGTTTTTAGCAGGGCTATGGGGTGATGAGGAGAAAGCAGAGGGATGGCAGATTCTGTGGGCTGCTGGTGTGAGCTGGCAGAGCTTAGCTGGTGAGGCTGTGGTGGGCATGGTGGTAGGGGAGCAGCCTGGCTGGGGCTGTCACACACTCCACTACAGCTCTCCTCACTCTGGTCCAGTGCTGAAATCCAGCATTTTTCTGACTGAGCCTCTCTTCAACAGGTGAAGCAGATCATGGAGGAGGCAGTGACGAGGAAGTTTGTGCATGAGGACAGCAGCCACATCATCTCCTTCTGTGGTGAGTCCCTTCCCTGGGGGTGGTCAAGGCCTAGAGCAACCTAGGCTAGTGGGAGGTGTCCCTGCCCATGGCAGGGGGTAGGAACTAAATGACTTTCAAGGTCCCTTCCAACCTAAACCATTCTGTGAATCTCTGAGTCCCTGGTGGCACCAAGGGGCTGGAGCACCCTCTTCACCCTGAGCTTTCCCTGCCCAGCACCCAGGCTTGCAGCACACGTGTTTCTAGGGACAGTCCAGCTCTGGGGCATCGTGCTGGGGGCTGGAGGGGTGGTTGGTGCCAGAGGATAAGTTGTTCTGGCAGCAGTGTGAGTCCCTGAGGTCTTTGCTCTGTGCTTAAAATATATGGAGATGTGTCAGAAGAGGCAGGGATGGATGCTGGCAGCTTGCACAGTCACTTCAGAGAGACTGGAAAGGATCTTTTACTTTTCATTCCCTTGAGAACAGATTCAACAAAGTCTGTCAAGTCCAAATATTTCTTTGCTGTGATGGAATTTATGGAAAGGAGGCTTCAGATTTGCCTGAGTGCAGAGCAGAGTCTGGAGGCCACTAAAAGGTTTTTAAATGGAATTTGAGGAAGAGCTGCTCTGATGTTGTGCTGGTTTGGACTTTGCTTCCTGGCAGCTGTGCTTTACACTTAGCCTGTTGAGGTTTTTATGCTGTGACAGTTTTGTAACTGTGGAAGTGTTTCAGAATGGAGCTATCAAAATCCTGGCAAAGTGACTTCTGAAAGCCTTCCTGAAGAGCTGCTGGATGCTGTCTGTGAGACGTGCTGGGGGCACTGTGGGCAAGGACTCTGGTGGTCCCAGGGAGAGGAGAAGTGTCTGTAACTCCAAGGTGGAGTGGAGCAGGAGAGGGTCACCCTTGATCCTGGTGGCATGTGGCATGGGTTTGAGGTTCAGTGGGCCAGTGCCTCTCAGGGGGAGCATTTGGGACAACCTGCCAACTCCTGTGATGTGGCAAAGCATGGTGTGGCTGGAGAGCTGGCATGGCTGGCACCACCTGGGCAGTGGTGTCCATGATCCCATCAGCAGCTGCTCTGCACTGGACAAGCTTTTGGGGGGTTGGAGCAGCCCAGACTGATGCTGATTGATTTGCCATTGGCATGGGCTGCCCAGGGAGGTGGTGGAGTTGCTGTCCCTGGAGGTGTGGAAGCCAAGCCTGGCTGAGGCACTTAGTGCCATGGTCTGGTTGCTTGGCCAGGGCTGGGTGCTAGACTGGGCTGGCTGAGCTTGGAGCTCTCTCTCAACCTGCTTGATTCTACGATTCTAATGGCCTCATGAGTTGACTCTCAGTCTCTCCTCTGACAGATGAGAACAGGATTTTGCCCTTTAGTAAGATCAGTGCTGATGATCAGGGGAGGCTTTGCAGTCAGAGGGGTGGAATGAGATTGTTTCTGTTCCTTTGGCCTTTCTGTGCAGCTTTGGTCATGCATTCAAGCTGGAGAATAAAAATCTGCCTTGGGCACAGTTGATGCCCAGGTGAAGCAGCTTTTCCAACAAGGGCCAAGTGCTGCCAAAGTGCCCCAAGAGACCTGACTGGTGAGCTGGGGGCTGTTTGATGACTTTCAAACCTGAGCAGAGGCCTATTGGTCTGTTGATAGCAGGACAAGTGCTTCAGGCTGTGGGATGAGAGAGGTTGTTGTAGCCCTGGGCATGGAACAGACCTTTTGTGCTGGATGTTCCATGGATAAAAAATATCCCTCAGCCCCTTGGGGATGCAGGTGGGATGGAGCTGGAGCCAGATGGAGAGCTTCAAGGAGACAAAGGGGACAGCAGTAACCAGACACATGAGCTGTGATTTCTGTGCCCTGTCAGTGTGAAGTGTTTACCCACTCACCCACAGCCCGCAGCGTGCTTTGGCAAGGTGCCTGGTGCCCTCCATCTGCCTCTGTCACCTCACAAGCAGCTGGTGGAGAGATGAGTGCTGCTTTTGGGAGACATCAGTGACCAGTGTAGAGGAAGAGCAAGTTCCTTTCTATCCCCTGGCTTGGTAGCAGACTTGCACAGTGGTGTTTTGCCCAGGTCCTCTTGGTTTGGACCTGTTTGTAGCCCATTCCTTTGGCAGTGTGAAGTGGAGCAGCAGTCAGTGTTGTGCCACACACAGAGGTTCTCCCCCCAGTGGGGCTGGTGTGGATGCCAGCCACATCAGATGGAGGTAGTTTGCTGAAGGTGGCTTGCCCTGAGGGCTGGCAGTTCCACTGAGTGTCTTCCCCTGTTGTGCTTTCCCTCTTGCCTGTGTGGGGTAGAGCTCCATCACTCTAATTGCTGGAGCTGCCCTCCTTGGGATGCTCATGCAGTTTTGCAAGTTCCTACTTGGGGTTCTTGATGGAAGTGGTTGGAGTTCCCTCTGCCCACTGGGAGGGCATTGCCCTGGAGCACATCTCTTCCTGCTTGGAATGGGCTTTTGGGGAGTGTGGTGTGTGTATCTGTGTGCTGGCATGGGCAGAGTTCTGTCTGCAAGGTGGGCACTCAGTCTGATCCCCCTGGCTGTGCTGTGCTGAGAATGCCTCCTCTGCTCTTGAGCAGGCTGTGGTGAGCTCCTGAGGAGCTTGTGCTTGCTTCCTTTGCTTCCTGCCCTCTCTTTTTCACCTTCTGCTGAGAAGACACAGAGGAGGCACCAGCCTAGCTTTGCAGGAGGAAGCTCAGCTCCATCCCTGCCCACTCACCAGTTCTGCAGCCGTGGTGCCTGTTGTGTCTATGGCAACACACAGGCTGGTGGCTCAGCAGGCAGGATGCAGCACCAGGGCTGCAGGGCTGGAGCCTGGGCCTAGCTCTACCATGTTGTGGAGAGGGTGTTGTGGGCTCCCTTGGCCTGAGCCCTCTGGGCAGTCACAGCTCTCCTGCTTCTTGTGCTCCTGGAGATCTGTGGGGAACCTTTGGGGGCATCACTGGGCAGAGCCTGGCCTCTGCAACATGCTTGGGTGCTCCCAGAGCAGCTCTTGGGCACCTCCTTGTCCTTTGCTGCTGCGTAGTGATGAACCCAAGAGACCAGAGGCCTTCCCAGGCCATCAGTTCATAGAATCATAGAATCAACCAGGTTGGAAGAGACCTCCAAGATCATCCAGTCCAACCTATCACCCTACCCTATCCAATCAACTAGACCATGGCACTAAGTGCCTCATCCAGTCGTCTCTGCAAAGCACTGAGATGGCAGAAACAACCTGCATCCAGCTGCTCCTCACCAGCCCTGTTCTCCAGACCCCTCACCACCTTCGTTGCCCTTCTCTGAACCTGCCTGAATCCCTCAACATCCTTCTTGGAGTGAGTGGCCCAAAACTGAGCCCGGTATTGGAGATGTGACCTCACCAGTGCCCATTCCAGGGCTGTGATCACTGCTCTGCTCCTGCTGCCCACACTCTTGCTGGTCCAAGCCAGGATGCTGGCAGCAGACACCTCTTGCTGTGCCAGTGGCTCTGGGCAGAGATGATTTGCTGAGCTCCAGTCAGCTGCTCAGCCACGCTGGGAGCGTGCAGCTGCTGCGTGGGGAGGGTGAGTGGCACTTGTCAGTTTATGAATAGCTGAAGGGCAGCTGGAGGCTGGGAAGAAGATGACAGGAGTGACAACTAGCACTTGAAGAAGTCGCTCTGAGACTGCTCATGCAGCACTGTCATCGCTGAGTAAGGCTGGAGCAGCCTTCCAGTACCTGAAGGGGGCTACAGGCAGGCTGGGGAAGGGTTTAGAGGGTCTGTGGTGATAGCACAAAGGGCAGTGGGTTGAAATTGGAGCAGAGGAGATCCAAGTTGGACATAAGGAGGAAGTTCTTTGCTATGAGGATGGTGAGACACTGGAGTGGGTGCCCAGAGAAGTTGTTGACACATCACAGAGTCGTAGAACTGTTTGGGCTAGAAGAGACCTTGGATCATTGAGTCCAACCCCACTCCACTGCAGCTATAAACCATGTCCCACGGTGCCATGGTCACAGGTTTCTTGAGCACCTCCAGGGATGGGGACTCCAGCACCTCCCTGGGCAGCCTGTGCCAATCCCTGACCATTCTTGCAGCAAAGAGATTTTTCTTCATCCCCAACCTAACCCTCCCCTGGCACAGTTTCAGGCCATTTCCTCCCTAGTATCAGGTGATAGAGAGAAGAGACCAACCCCTACCTAGCTCCAACCTCCTTTCAGGTCACTGTAGAGAGCAATGAGGTCTCTGCTCAGCCTCCCTGTCTCCAGGCTGAACCACCCCAGTTCACTTGGCTGCTCCTCATAAAACTTGTTCCTTAGACCCTTCACCATCATCCCTGGAGGTTCCAGCTCAGCACAAGGGGGAACTTCTTTACTGGAAGGGTCCCAGAGCACTGGCACAGGTTGCCCAGAGAGGTTGTGGAGTCTCCTTCTCTGGAACCTCTCAAGGCCTCTCTGGATGTGTTCCTGTGTGCCCTGAGCTAGATTGTGTGGTCCTGCTGTGGTAGGGGGGTTGGGCTGGATGATCTCTTTGGGTCCCTTCCAACTCCTAACATCCTATGATCCTGTGGAGGTGTTCAAAGCCAGGTTGGATGGGACCTTGAGCAGCTTGGTCTAAAGGGAGGTGTCCTTGCCCATGGCAGGGGCTTGGAACAAGATGATCTTTAAGATACCTTCCAACCCAACCCATTCTGTGAGAAGAGAAGGGATAAAGAGCTGTTGGATCCTCCTTTCTGCTTTGGAGCCTGGAGAGGCCACCTTCTTCCTTTGCTCCTGGTTCCTCACGTGAAAGCCCTGCAGATGCTTGGTAGGTTGGTGCCTGAATGGCATCGAAAGAGCAGAGCTGAAGGTGTGACTCATTCTCTGCTCTGCAGCACGAGGCTTGGCAGCCTGGCATTATTTATAGCCTGCTGCAGCACGGAGCAAAGGCATCCAGGCAAGGAGGGCTCCTTGCTTCCTCCTGCCTCCTTCGTGCTGCTGCTGCTCCTGGAGTGGCTCCGTCGTGGTGCTGCTGCTCTGCTGGTGCTGGCTCGTTTCACTGGGACGTGCACCTTCCTCATGTTGTGGCTCTCCATGAGCTGGCTGAGCTCATCCCTAACCTCTTTTCCCTGCCAAGCAGAGCATGCTGCAAGCCTGGCTGCGGCTCTGCAGAGCTGCCCTTTTTCCCTGGGGAGAGCTGAGCTGCCCTCCTCATCCTCTGCCGAGCCAATGGACCGCAAAGCCCTCCTGATGGAAGCAGTGGGCTGGCAGGGAAAGGCAGCTGCCCTCTGGTGCCCACGAGGGGATGGTCTGAAGCAGACAAACACGAGTTGGCATCTGTCACGTTCAGGCTGGCCTGGGAGGCTGATGGGGAGCCAGTGGCAGGGCTGGGGGCCTGCGTGAGATGAGGAGTTTGGTGTCCATGTCAATGCTGAGATTGGTTTGATGCTCAAGCCCTGCCAGGCCAGAGCACTCTTCATCTCAGAGACATCTTCAGTCTTCTGTCAGGAATCAAAACTCCTACTGGCCCTCCCTCTGCACCCTGTGTCTCTGCTGCAGGGCTGGGGAGAGGCTTTCTCTTCACAGTGGGGATCATAAGTTGTGTTCTGGGCTCAGAAATTCACACAAGGTTGAAGAAGAAACTGTCCCTATCCTGGGATCTAGTGTGGACAAGCTGCTCTTAGTGTGTGTGCTCAAGCCTCTGAGCCCTTGGGAGAGCACAGGGAGAATTTTTTCCTGTGGACACAGCACATCTGCATGGGATTTGGCCAGCAGGAGTAGCACTTTGGAGAGGTCGAGGCTGTGGCGTTAGGGACAGATACTTGGTGCCTTCTGGAACGTGCTGGGAGGCTCCTCAGCAGTCTGGGTTTTCTCCCATCTGCTGCTCCTTACCTCACAGGAAGGTGTCCTGGTGCTGGTGTTTAAGTGGGAGGGAGCACTGGGTGCTCAGGCTGAAGCTGCCTGGCACTCTAGTGAAGATGTGGAGCCACAGGCAGGCACAGCATCAGTAGGTCTGGAGCAAGGTCTTGTGAGGAGCAGCTGAGAGAGCTGGGAGTGTTCAGCCTGGAGAAAAGGAGGCTGAGGGGAGACCTGGCTGTTAACAACTCCCTGAAAGGAGGCTGGAGCCAGGTGGGGGTTGGTCTCTTCTCCCAAGGACCAAGCAATAGAACAGGAGGAAATGATCCTGAGTTGCCCTAGAGGAGGTTTAGATTGAACCCGAGGAGCAATTTCTTCCCCTTAAGGTTTGTCAAGGTCTGGCTCAGGCTGCCCATGACTGGTGGAGTCCCCATCCCTAGAGGGGTTTCAAAGCCATGGAGATGGTTTGGCAGTGACCTGACAGTGCTGGCTTAACATTTTTGGACTCTTGGATGACCTTAAAGGTATCTTCTGACTAAAACAATTCCATGATTCTGTATAATCCCCTGGGACAGGTGGGAAGACCCTTCCATGGCATGGGGCATGCCATGCTTAAAAGGTGTCCACCCAGTGACTCTTAATGGCTGGGAGTGGGTGAGCAGGACTTGCCTGCCCCAAACGTGGCATTTCTGCTGGTAGCACAGGACCTCAGATGCTGCCTGCCTGGTGCTGAGCTCAGGCATGGCACTAAGGAGAGCATCTTGCAGCCCTGGGACCTGTGTTGGTTGTCTGCCTGAAACGTCTCTCCCTCAAGCCTTTCTCAAGGGCCAGGAGGATGCTCAGAGGCTGCAGCAGCTCTGCTGTGAGCACAGACTGAAAGAGTTGGGGCTGTGCAGGCTGGAGCAGAGGAGGCTCCCAGGTGACCTTCTTGTGGCCTTCCAGCATCTGAAGGGGGCAGCAAAAAAGCTGGGGAGGGACACTTGAGGGCTCTGAGGGAATGACAGGACTGGGGGGAATGGAGCAAAGCTGGAGGTGGGGAGAGTGAGGCTGGAGGTGAGGAGGAAGTTGTTGAGCATGAGAGTGGTGAGAGGCTGGAATGGGTTGCCCAGGGAGGTGGTTGAGGCCCCATGGCTGGAGGTGTTTGAGGCCAGGCTGGCTGAGGCTGTGTGCAGCCTGCTCTAGGGTAGGGGGTCCCTGGGCATGGCAGGGGAGGTTGGAACTGGCTGCTCCTTGTGATCCCTTCTAACCTAAACCATTCTATGGATCTGTGATTCTGTGAGTGTCTCCTGAGGGTTGTTCAGCTGCAGGAAAGCATCTGCTGGGTGGCTGCAGGGAGGGCTTGGTGGGTTCCTGGGGAAGGGCTGGGTGCTGGTGAGGCAGACAGCTCCTTGTCAGGCCCAGCTGCATGGCCTGCAGAGCCTGGTGGCTTGCCAGAGCTTTGATCAGCCTGGTTAAGGAGCCTGTGTGTGGCTCCAGTCATCCATCCTGAGCCCTGCCAGGGGACTCCAGCAGGCAGATTGCTGGTGGAGCCCTGCGTGTACGTGTCCTTCTGTGGAGTCCTCAGCTCAGAGAGCTGCTGCAGTCTCCAGCTCTGGAGGCTTTCAAAGCCTGCCTGGGTCCTTTCCTGTGTCATCTGCTTTGGGTGGCCCTGCTTTGGCAAGGGGGATCTTTAGAGGTCCCTTCCAACCCCTGCCATTCAGTGATCTCCCAGCACCAGCAGAGCTGGCTCACTGGTCTCCCTGCATGCCTGGGCAGGGAGCCTGGCAGGAGAGGAGAGGACAGGACAGGCAGCTGGTGCTTCCTGGGCACTCTCTGTGTTTTGATGAGTGCCCAGTGCTGCCTTTTGCCAGAGCTCAGTCCAGGAATTGGTGGAACAGAGACTTAACTGTTGAGAAGCAGCTTCAAGGAGCCAGCTGAGCACCACCAAGCTGCGGGGGACTGAACTGCTGGTGTGGCCTGGGGCTTCCTAGCTCAGTCCCTGCCCAGTCCCTGCTCAGTCAGACACTTTCTGAAGCTCAGGGCAGGTTTGCACACCAAGCTGTGAGGGTCTCTGAAGCCAGACTGAACTGATGATGTGGCCTGGGACTTCCTAGCTCAGTCCCTGCTCACTCAGGCACTTTCTGAAGCTCAGGGCAGGTTTGCACAGCCAGGAGCTGCTTCCAGCAGTGAGAAGCTGCTGGGGAGAGTTCTGCCAAGGCCTGGGCTGCAGAAAGCCTCTGGCTTGGACTTGGTCCTCTGCAGAACAAGGGCACTGCCACGTATTGTGCCACTCCCTGGGGGCAGGAAGGCAGAGGTGGCACCTGCAGGGAGGAGCAGGCAGAGCAGATGACCCTCAACTGCCCAGCAGGGGATTGCAGCCCACGGATGGCACCTTGAGGGTCCAACTGGGGCATCACCAGGGTTGTGCCTCTTTTCCACTGGCTTGTGTCCCAGGAGGACTCTGTCCCTTCTGCCTTCCATTCTGATCCATCTGTTCCTGAATCCAATTCTGGAACCCAGCTCCCATCTGCTGCTGAGTCCAGTCTGGGGCTTGCCTAGTGCCTGCCCCACCATCAGTGGTGCTAATGGTGACATCAGGGGTTGGGCTCCATCCTGCTTTGCATCTCTTTGTCTCTGGTGGGATTGTTCCTTCCATCCCAGCTGGTTTCTCTTCCCTTTGGGAAGGGGCAGAGCTTCACAGAGAGCATCTCTCAGTTGTCCTGTGGCCTGGCCCTGCACACCAACCTCCATTTTTACCTCTTCTGCTTTGCACAGTTGAGTCTGTGCTTTGCTGCATGATGTCTCTGCAGGCTGGCTCAGGAGACACCTCCCTGCCCTCACCTCCTGCCTTCTTAGGCACAACACTGCAGCGCTTTCCTCTTTGGGAAGCACTGCTGCTGTGCTGGATGCAGCAGGAGCTGGGCTGCTGTGAATTGAGCTGCAGGCTCTCCTGGTGCTTCAGCCGTGGTTTTGCTCTCTTGCAGCTGCTGTGGAAGCCTGCGTCCTGCACGGCTTGAAGAGGAGGGCTGCCGGGTTCCTGCGCAGCAACAAGATAGCAGCTCTCTTCATGAAGGTGGGGAAGAGCTTCCCTCTGGCAGAAGAGCTCTGCAAGAAGGTGCAAGACTTGGAGCAGCTCATTGAGAATGCGTAAGGCACCAGCACTGTTGGTATCCAGCCCTCAGGGCACTCCACTTTGGGCATGGCTCTGGGTCGCTGCATCACCGTTTGGCTTCTTTTACAGTGAGGGTGGTGAGACACTGGCACAGGTTGCTCAGGGAGGTTGTGGAGCACAGAATCACCCAATGTGATCTTTGATCACATTGGGTGATTCTGTGCTCCCCAACCTCCCTGGAGGTGTTCAAGACCAGGTTGGATGAGGCATTGAGTGACCTGTTCTAGCAGGAGGTGTCCCTGCCTATGGCAAGGGCTTGGAACTAGATGAGCTTTGAGGTCCCTTTCAATCTAAGCCATTCTATGATTCTCCAGGAGAGAATCACTCTCCAGTGCAGCAGAGGATTGTCCTGAGATGTTGATATCTTTACCAAAATGGTTGTTTATCTAAAAGAGTGTGAGTCCAGTACCTGAAGTGACCTACAAGAAAGCTAGGAAGGGACTTTTTACAAGGGCTTGGAGTGACAGGACAAGAGGCAATGGATTGGAGCTGGGAGAGAGGAGATTCAGACTGGAGATTGGGAAGGAGTTCTTTCCAGTGAGGGTGGTGAGACACTGGCACAGGTTGCCCAGGGAGGTTGTGGAGCATAGAAGCACCCAATGTGATCTTTGATCACATTGGGTGCTTCTATGCTCCACAACCTCCCTGGAGGTGTTCAAGGCCAGGTTGGATGAGGCCTTGAGCAACCTGTTCTAGTGGGAGGTGTCCCTGCCTATGGCATGGGGATTGGAACTGGATGATCTTTAACTTCCCTTCCAGCCCAAACTAAACTCTGTGACTTTAGAGTTGTGTTGTGGTTTAAGCTGGCATGAACAATTCAGGCATTGGAACAGACTGCCAAAGGAGATGGTGGAGTTCCTGTCCCTGGAGGTGTTCAAGAAATCTGTGGCCATGGCACTTTGAGACATGGGTTAATGGCCATGGTGGTGTTAGGTTGAGAGTTGGGCTTGGTGATCTTCAAGGCCTCTTCCAACTGAAATGATTCTGTGAATCTGTGATTTCAAGTTGTGGTTCCTCTGCCCCTTGTCTCCTGCCTCGGGGGCAGCTAAAGCTTATCTGCTCCTGAGCTGTCAGAGTTGATGGAGCAGTGCTAGGGGAAGGTGTCCCTACCTATGGCATGGAGCTTGGAACTGGATGAGCTTTAACTTCCCTTCAGCCTAAACTAAATTCTGTGAATTTAGAGTGGTGTTGTTGTGGTTTAAGCTGGCATGAACAAGCTAGGCATTGGGAAATGAGGAGCTTGTCTGCTCCTGAGCTGTCAGAGTTTATGGAGCAGTGCACTAAGCCAGCTGGAACCACATTTGGTCTGCTTCAGTGTGCAGGGCTTGAACCTGTAGTAATTCAACTCCTGTGTGAGAGAGGCTTACTCATTCTTGGGCAGGAAGCAGGGAGATGGCTGGAGCAGCTACCTGGTGGCAGGGATCTTGATGCTGTCCTAAGCTGCGTTGCTTGAGAGCTGCTGTCCTCAGGCACCAGTGGGAGAGATGTGGGTTGGAGGACTCTGCTGAGGCAGAGGCTTGTCCTGGGATGCCTTTACAGTGGGGAACTGATCTGGTGGTGCCAAATACAGCTGTAGGCCTTCTGGAGCAAGGGGTGGAACAGGGGAAGCAGCAGCCTCTGGAGCTTTGTTCCTATATAGTTCCCTGGGCAACCATCACATTGATCAGCAGTTAGAGCCCAGCCTTGTGCCTCAGGAGGTGCCATGAGTGCCCTGGGCTCCTGCAGCACTCAGTGATGAGCCAGTGATGTTGTTGCCTTTTCCCTTGTGCCTCTCAAGACGAAATCAAGCCCAGGGCATCCCGGAGAACGTGCGCAAGGTGCCCAAGCTGCCCAACCTGTCTCCTCAAGCCATCAAGCACCTCTGGATCCGCACAGCCCTCTTTGAAAAGGTCCTGGATAAAATCGTGCACTACTTGGTGGAGAACAGCAGGTGAGTGCTGCCACGAGGTCAACCCTTTGCCTGTCCCAGCTCCCTCTTCCACTGGTGCTGAAGGTATTGTGTCCAAGCGGGCCAGGAAGCCGCTGGATGGGACAGGTCATTTGTGTCACTCTGCCCAGCGTGGGCATTCTGACTGACCCCCTGCTGCTGGTGGCCTCATTGTACTCCCTAAAATAAAGACAGGCCACTCTTGCTCTGCTGAGAGCTGAGTTGTCCTTGTCTGGACAGGATGATCTTTGAGGATCCCTTCCAACCTGATGCTTTCTGTGATTGTGACAGCTGCACACTGAGGAGTCTTGTCCCAGGGAGGTGTCATCTCCAGTCCTGGGGATGTTTTGTGAGGCAGTGTGCTGCAGAAGGGTGTCTGCCCCAGGAATGCCATGGTTGGCAGGAACAGCCTGATAGGGGCTTCTTGTCCTCTCAGCAGGGAGGGTACAGGAAGAGAGGGGCAGAGCAGGGCTTTCAAACCACTCTGTACTGGGGCATGGAATGCTACAAGATGCTGCTATCTGTTATCTTTTCTAGTAAGTACTATGAGAAAGAAGCTCTCCTGATGGATCCCGTGGATGGGCCAATCCTTGCATCTTTATTGGGTAACTCTGCCTTCATACCCCACTTTGCCAGCTTGCTCTCCAAACTCCTGCTGCCAGCTCTGTGATCTGGAGTGGGTAATGCAGTTGTTCTCTAGTAAGAACTTCAGAAGACTTAGCAGCCCTGGGCAGGTGGAGCCCCTGTGAAGACCACATGATGTGGTTGGGTGATGCCTTGAGCGACCTGTTCTAGTGGGAAGTGTCCCTGCCTATGGCAGGGGGTTGGAACTGGCTGAGCTTTGAGGTCCCTTCCAACCTAAAGTGTCCTATGATTTTGTGTATAGAGCTGAGCAGTGCCTAGAGATGGAGAATTGTAAGGCTGAGCTTGGGAGTTTCCTTATCTTGCAGAGACTTCAGTAGTGGAGAGGGGCAGAAAGCAGGGCTGAGGCTGGGGTCTTGGAGCATAGTGCTGCAGCACAGGGCTCAGCATGGTCACAACCAGTCAGGCAGTGGGGACATGAGCCAGCAACGTGCACTTGCAGCCCAGAAGGCCAGTGGCATCCTAGGCTGCATCAGAAGCATGGCCAGCAGGTCAAGGGAGGTGATTCTGCCCTTCTCCTCTGATGAGACCTCACTTGCAAGTACTGTGTTCGGCTCTGCAGCCCTCAACAAGAGGGATGTGGACCTGCTGGAGTGGGTCCAGAGAAGGCCACAAAGATGGTCAGAGGGCTGGAGCACCTCTTCTGTGGGCACAGGCTGGGAGAGTTGGGGCTCTTCAGCCTGGAGAAGAGAAGGCTCCAGGGAGACCTTAGAGCTGCATTTCAGTATCTGAAGGGCACCTACAGGAAGGCTGAGGAGGGACTGTTTAGAAGGGCCTGTGGTGAGAAGACGAGTGCAGTGGTTTGAAACTGGAGCAGGGCAGATTTAGGCTGGACATCAGGAGGAAGTTCTGCACAGTGAGGGTGAGAGATACTGAAAAAGGCTTCCCAGAGATGTGGTGGAGACCCCATCCCTGAAGATATTCAAGGTCAACCCTGATGTGACCTGCTGAGTGCAGGGCTGGTTGGACAAGATGCCCTTTGAGGGTCCCTTCCAACCCAGTGCAATCTGTGCATCTGTGAGCTGACCTCAGTCACAGTGACACCTCCACCACCCTCCTTGCAGCTGTGATTTTTCTCCTCTGTGCAGTGGGGCCCTGTGCACTGGAGTACACCAAGATGAAGACTGCTGACCACTTCTGGACAGACCCCTCAGCTGATGAGCTGGTTCAGAGGCACCGGATCCACAGCTCCCACTGTCGCCAGGACTCGCCCACCAAGCGCCCTGCGCTCTGCGTGAGTGTGCCAGGGGCAGCCTCTCGCTCTGCTCCTCCTGGGGGGTGCACAGGCAGCCAGGCCAGGCCTTGAGGTTCTGTCTGCTTGCAGAGAGCTGTGAAACCAGCCCTCTGATGGGAGAAGATAGAAAAGTGCAGTTATTTGAAGTCTTCAAGCCCAAAGTGCTGGGGCCATGGCCCGTGGAGACTGCAGGAGTGCTGGAGCAACGCGGTGCTGCAGAGTGGGGTCTCTGCCCTTTGAGGACATCAGCTATGAATGAAAAGCAAAACCATCTGAAGGCTGCTCTGCTTATTGTAAGCAAAGCACACTCCTGGGGCTTCTCTGAGTAGGGAGTCTAGCTTGGCCAGAGCCAGGAATCCTCTTAGAGGACACAAAGGGAAAGGTTTAGTGTTGTCGAGCGCTGAAACAGGCTGCCTAGGAAAGTGGTTGAATCATCACCCCTGGAGGGATTTAAAAGGTGTGGAGATGGTTTAGCACCAGCCTTGGTAGTGTTAGATAATGGTTGGACCTGATGATCCTAAAGGACTTTTCCAACCAAAACGATTCTATGACTCTCTCTCCAGTGATTTCCTGAAGTGCACAAGTGAGGAGGGAATGAGCTTCAAGAGAAGCTTTCTGAAAGCAGGAGGTGTCTCTGCTCACCTCACCTTTGTAGGTGGCTCTCTTCCAGATCCAGAAAAGGCACTCGAGTGGCAGTATGGATGACAGACCATCGCTGTCTGCCAGGGACTATGTGGAGTCCCTGCACCAGAACTCCAGAGCCACACTCCTCTACGGCAAGAACAACGTCCTGGTGCAGCCAGTGAGTACCTGCTGGGGCACAAAGTGCTGCTGGGGAATTCTCTCTTAGGTTTCTCCTTGATGGAGAGAAGCACAGGCCACAAAGGTGTTCCAAGGACTGCAGCACCTCTGCTATGAAGGAATAAGTTCTTCACCATAAGGGTGGTGAGAGCCTGGAACAGGTTGCCCAGGGAGGTGGTGGAAGCCTCATCCCTGGAGGTGTTTAAGGCCAGGCTGGATGAGGCTGTGTGCAGCCTGCCCTAGGGTAGGGTGTCCCTGCCCATGGCAAGAGGGTTGGAACTGGCTGCTCCTTGTGGTCCCTTCCAGCCCTGACTGTGATTCTACTTGGTTTAAGTGTGTCTCAGTTGAAGAGCAGCTCCCAGCCCTTTCTCAGGCTGATGAAGTGTCCTGATGCCTCTGCTGGGAGGTTTTGCAGGGTCACTGTGGGCTCAGGGACAGCAGACAGGGCTGTGTATGGTCCAGGGCTGTTCTCTAGGGCACGGCTCAGCCTCAGTGGTGAAGCTTTATGCTTCTGGCATCTTCCAGCCTGTCAGCAGCTCACTTTTTCCCTGTGTTTCTCTTCTCAAGCGAGATGACATGGAGGCTATCCCAGGATATCTGTCCCTTCACCAGACTGCTGACATCATGGCCCTGAAGTGGACTCCCAACCAGCTGATGAACGGCTCCGTGGGTGATCTGGACTACGAGAAGAGGTAGCTGGCTCCAAGTGCACAGGGCAGAGGGGTGGCAAACCTTCCCCAGCTTCAGAGTTTGGGTCTGATGTCCAAGTCACCAAGCAAAAAAAAAGGACAAAAGTTGTCCTTGAGTCAAGGGAAGGGACAGGGGAGGAGGCTTGTGGTGGGAGACAGTGGGAGATGCTGTGCTGAGTAAGGCTCTCAGTGAGCTGTGAGGTGCTTGTTCTGGATCTTCTCTGCACACTGCCCAATGCTTTCAGGTTTATGGTGCTTAGTTTAATCTGGGGAGCTCATAAACAAGGACAGAGCTCCTGCAGAGAGAAGGAACTTCACTTCCCAGATCATTCCACCTTGATGACAGAGCCCAAGCTGTTCTCTAGCTCTGTTCTGGTGCAGCCTGCAGCTGATCCTGTGTGCAGGTCCTCAAAATCCCTTGGATTTGTTGGAGTCCACAAAGCTCATTCCTCCAGGGGGGCTGAAGTCTGCTTAGTTTGCTCAGCAGTGTGTGTTGCCATGCCCTGGGCTCACCTCGTGGGCTGCTGCTGGCATTTCCCTTGGTAGCTGTCGTGCTTTTAGCTACAGAATCATGCCAGGTCCTGTTCCACCTGAGGAACAAAACAAACACAAACCCTTCCCATCAGCAAACACTGCAGGAAGGCTGGAGGGTGTAGGACACTGATTCCTTGTCCTAGGGTAAAGATCTTCTTCAGCAAAACTCATTCTCAGTTTTGTTTGCTCTCAGTTAGAGTTTTTTGGAGGGGTTGTTTACCTGTGTTCTTTTCATCTCCCCTGTCTTCTTGGCCCCTGGGCCATCCTGTTCTGCCTGGTACCTCCCCCCTAAACCACTGTCTTCATCTCTACACTATTTTTCTGAGTTCTTGACTTGGGCACCAGCCTAAGCTCTAAAATTTCCCAGTGTCAAGATGTGACCAAGGAAGAGAGAAGCCAACTGACAAAGTAAGTGTGGATCTAGAGGGAGTGACTCTTCTGCACCCTTCCTGTCCTTAACTGACTTGCTGAAGCCGTTTGAAACCACCTTTGCTTGCAGCAGTGTTTCAGTGGCTTGGCAGATAGTGCTGCTCCAAAGCTGGCAGGGTGCTGGGGTGCTGGTGAACGCTGCCACCCTCACAGAGCAGTGCTCATGCAGGGCTCTCCTCACAAATCAAACCCTGCCCGAGGCCATGTGTCTTCTGGAGACATCTCCAGCTCCCTCCTGCTGTCTCTGTCCCTCTGCCCTGGAGCTACAGAGTCATGCCAGGTCCCATTTTGCCTGAGGAACAAAGCAAACCCTGTCCTGGAGTCATCTGTAACTTCCTCCCTCTGCCCTGCCTGGTGACCAGCAGCTCTCCAGCGTTCTCAAGATTTGCTCAATCCCCTCAGTTCTCAAACAGCAGCAACTGTAACCAAACCTATTTTCAGCTCTAAATAAAACCCACAGATTGTGAAGTTTTATTTTCCCCCTTCCCTGGGGACAGGAGCTCAGCAGAGCAGCAGCCCAGGCTCAGCCTGCCTCTTCCCTTGGGGCTCCAGGGCTGCTCCTGCCAGGTTTGTGGGCTTCTCACAGCACCACATCAGGGTGGTACTTTGAGAGTTTCCCTCAAACCAGCGTAAGAATCCTTGCTGGGGTGCCCAGAGAAGGTCTTTACCACTGTAGGGCTCCACATCCTCCCACCCTGTAGTTAGCAGGATCCATGGGCACCTTGTTTGTGGCTGGGAACAATGAGAAACAGTCCAGGGTAGGTGGGAATGGACTTGTCCTGACTGAGCTGTAGGGGCAGGGACAGTTATGGTTCTGGAGGGACGTTGTCACTTCTTCAGGCTGGCTTTGTGGCAGTCACACTGCTGCTGGGACCTCATCCTTTCTGTAGCTTCCCCTGGAGGCAGGCTCTGGGGCTGGTGTGAGCAGAAACAGAGCCTTCTGCATCCCCAAAGCTCACAGCTTGCTCTCTTTCTCTGCTCCAGTGTTTACTGGGACTACGCCATGACTATTCGCCTGGAGGAGATTGTCTACTTGCACTGCCACCAGCAAGGTGAGGCCACAGTGAGGGGCTGCTGGAGGCTCATGTCCCCTCATGTTCTTCACAGCAAGAGTGATTGCCCACTGGAATGGGCTGCCTGGGGAGCTGGTGGAGTCACCATCCCTGGAGGTGTTCAAAAAGAGGCTGGGTGAGGCACTTAGTGCCATGGCTCAGTTAATTAGAAGGTGTTGGGTGGTCGTTTGGACTCTGATCTTGAAGGTCTTTTCCAGCCTGATTGGTTTTGTGATTCTGTGGCACTTGCTTCAGTAGATCTTTGGAGGAGTGCCCCTATGGAGATGGAGCCCCAGGATATCCAGAGCTCAGGGTGGTTGGGTCAGTGCTGTGGAAGTGCTTCTAGGAAAACCTTCAAACCAGCTCCTGGCTGTCGTGCTGGGCTGGGGAGTGCTCCCTGCAGAGCAATGCTCTCTGGTCAGGGTGTGATCTCCTAGGCAAACCTTCTCCAGGGCTCCAGAAGAATCCATATGAAGAAGAAATTCTTACTTTTCCATTCCTTTCTGTTCCCTGAGCCTTCTTGCCCTCTGCCTTTTTCACTGGTATGATTCCCCCAGTCATGACTTCTCTCTGCTCTCGCTGTTGCCAGCAGTAGACAGCGGTGGGACGGTTGTCTTGGTGAGCCAGGATGGCATTCAGAGGCCCCCACTGCGGTTCCCCAGAGGAGGACACTTGCTGCAGTTCCTGTCCTGCCTGGAGAATGGCCTCTTACCCCATGGGCAGCTGGATCCACCCCTCTGGTCACAACGAGGAAAGGTAGGCAACCCAAAACTCAGCTGCTTCTGAGCCCAGGGCACTGCAGGCTCCTGCTGGTGTTCCCTTGTGGAGTGTCTCAGAGCAGAGCTGATGTGCAGCACCTTCTGCCTGACATTATGGAGGCCTTCCAGTAGCAGACAGAGGGCTACAGGAAAGCTGGGCAGGGACCTTTTGCAAGTGGTAGAGTGAAGGGCAATGGCTTTGAGCTGGAAGATTGAGAGTGGGGATCAGGTGTGACCTCATTGCTGTCTACAACTACCTGAAGGGAGGTTGTAGCCAGGTGGGGTTGGGCTCTGCTGCCAGGCACCCAGCAACAGAAGAAGGGGACACAGCCTCAAGTTGTGCCAGGGGAGGTCTAGGCTGGATGTTAGGGGGAAGTTGTTGTCAGAGAGAGTGATTGGCATTGGAATGGGCTGCCCAGGGAGGTGGTGGAGTCTCTGTTCCTGGAGGTGTTCAGGAAAAGCCTGCATGAGGCACTTAGTGCCATGGTCTGGCTGATTGGCCAGGGCTGGGTGCTAGGTTGGACTGGCTGAGCCTGGAGGTCTCTTCCAACCTGGCTGATTCTATGATTCTAAGAAATCCTTTGCAGTGAGGGTGGTGAGACACTGGCACAGTTTGCCCAGAGAGGGTGTGGATGCCCCCTCCCTGGATATAGTCAAAGCCAGATTGGCTGGGGCCTTGAGCAACCTGGGCTAGTGGGAGGTGTCCCTGCCCACGGCAGAATGGGTGGAACAAGATGATCCTTAAGGTCCCTTCCAACCCATCCCATCCATCCATGAATCTCTGAAACCCATTCACGGTGGAGTCGAAAGCTTAATCCAAAGGCAGCTGCAGCCCAGGGGAGGTTCAGCCATCCACTGCTCTGGTGAAGCCCATGCTCTCGTTGGGAAGTTTGGCAGGTGAGGCAGTGCCCACCTCCATGGGGTGGCTTGTGAAGAGCAGGTTTTGTTCACCCAGGGAAAGGTGTTCCCCAAGCTGAGGAAGCGAAGTCCCCAGGGCTCCTCCGAGTCTGCGTCCGACAAGGAAGACGACGAAGCCACAGATTATGTGTTCAGGATCATCTACCCAGGGACACAGTCTGAATTTGGTGAGTGGGCTGGCAGAGAGTCTCTTGGGGGGTTATTATGGGATGCATGAGCTGGGGGCACACCCCTGAACTGGGGAATGGTCCCAGGGCAGTGGACTCTGCGTGTTACAGCTTTGGGCAGCACCACATAGGGGCTGGGGGGAGTTAGCTTTTTGGTTGAACCTTTCACTTGTTACCAAAGCCTTCTGCAGCTGCTCAACAGCTCACTACTGCCTTCATGGTTGGGGAAAAACACCTTGCACGTGGTTTCAGCAGTGGGGGTCACTCTGGTCATGCTCTATTGGGGTCAGTTTTCAGTGTCACAAGCCTCCAGGGCCGATTCTTCTCTTGTCACCAGGCCAGCTTGGCGAGTGCTGCATTAAATCCAGCTCTGTTGCTTCTGCAGGCCAGTGGAGAGGTTGCAGCAGCCTTCTTTGGGTGCTGCCAGGCTGGACCCACATATCTTCACTCCCTGGCTCACAGGGTGGTGGTGCAGCTAGGCAGAGGCTGCTGCTGGATCCACCAAACCAGAAATCTCTCAGTGCTGAATGATCTGAACTCTGTGCTTGGCTGAAGGGACCCGACCTTTGTCCTCACTCCTCTGTGGGCTACTAAGAACATTTTATTGACCTCTGGGAACACCACAGGGGGAAACCAAAAGTGGAATAGAGAAGTTGTGGGGTCCTTTGGAAAAATGACCTTTGATCAAACCCTTGGTGCTATATCTTTGAGGCTGGAAGGGTGCAATCAGATCTCCTGTGACTCCTCCATCATTCCAGTTCAGACTACACCTCCGTCTCCCTGCCTTTAGCTGAGTAACGCAATTCAGTGAGTCAGATAAAAATCTGATTGAGGCTAAAATAGCAGATGGAGATGTTCCTCTCTCTACTTTCCTTTTGATCATCTCCCCCTTAAAATTCCATGCTGGGGGCCACATTTTCCCTGAAATGAATTGCTGCAATCTCCTCAGCTGGCGTCAGCAAAGCCTCTGCAGTTCCTGCCGACCTTCCCAGAGGGGGCTGGAACTGCATCAGCTCTTTCTTCTCTGCGAATTCTTCCTTTCTCCCCTTTTCATTTGTGCCCTTGTCCCTCTCTCTGTGTCTCTTAGTTACCATTAATGGTAATTTTCACCCATTCCTTGCCTCTGTGATCTGCGTCGCTGCTACGAGGGGGAAGATGGAGAGGACTGCAGCTGCAAGCAAGACCCTGGTGATCCCTAAATGGTTTCTGAGTCTTCCCATCACATCTCGACCTCTCCTTGCTGCTCTGAGGGCCACTCAGCATCAGTGTAATGTGTCTAGTTCTACTGCTTTGCCCATGTTGTCACTTGCCCGTTCCTGCAGAGGTGTCCCCTGTCGCTGCTGACCGTCACTGACCCATCCGCACCTGCTCGGTGTGAGGGCAGTAAGGCTTCACCATTCTTCTTGCTGTCAGGTATTCAGCATCACAGACAGATCAAGATGGGTGAGGAGACCCTCTCCTATCTGGAATTTCTACCATGATTCAGTCTCTAGGGAGGAGGAAATAGGATTATTCCTCACTACATCTTTTTCTGTGTCCCAGAAGTTCGCCCTCATCACCCCAGGGCAGAGGCAGTGCCAGGCGAAGCCAGCATCCCTACTGCATGGCCCCATCCATGCAGGATCCAAGCACTTTGGAGTTCAAACAGGGATTTAACAAGTGACAACATGAAGAGCTACTTGCTTCTGCTGTCCCTCCATCGAAGACATTATCTCCTGCCTTGTGATTTGGATGCTGCTGTCTTTCCCTGAATCTTGGATGGGATTCTGATGTTGGAGTCATGGGGGCTTTTTCCTTCCAGTCATCCACTCTTCCTGCAGCAGGGCTTGGTTCCCATCCTGGTTTCTCTCATCTCTGTGACTTCTCTCCAATCTCTCTGGGTTGGAGGTTTGGTTTCAGCTGTCCCAGATCAGCTTGCTGAAGGCACTGTAGTTAATCAGCAGATGGTTTTCTCTCTCTCTCTCTCTCATCCCTGCTCTTTGTTTCCTTTCTTTTCTCCTGACCTGACCAGTGCTGGTGCTGTGATTACCTGGTGTGGGTCCTCTCCACTTGCTCAAGTCTCCTGGGGAAGAATTTGGGATGCTGCATCCAATCAGACCTCTCCTGTGGCTCACCTGATTCTGGGGCAGTGCTAGCAGCTGATTGTCCTCTCTCTGCCCTCTTACAGTGCCCCAGGACCTGATGGACACGCCGGGTGCTGGCCTCCCTGCCATGTGGCAACCCAGCACCCGCAAGTCCTCCTGCTCCTCCTGCTCTCAGAGTGGCTCCTCTGATGGAGGACCATCCAATGGCTGCAGCCACGAGAGGTATGATGGCTTTGCTGCTTTCTTGGGCAGGCAAAGTGTGCTTAGAGGGGAAAGCCCAGCTGGGTGGCTGAACTAGAGCAGCTATGGTGCAAATGCTGTCTCCAGCCTCAGCTTGGTTGTCCAAAACCCGTTTGCAGGGCCCAGGAGGACATGTCATAGATTGATTAAGGTTGGAAAAGCTCTCTAAAATCGAGTCCAACCATCAGCCCAACACTATCATGACCACTGAACTGTGTCCCAAAGTGCCATACCTACAGGCTTTTTGAACACTCCCAGGCATGGGGACTCCACCATCTCCCTGGGCAGCCTCTTCCCATCTCTGGCCACTCTTTCAGCAATGAAATTTTTCCTTGTGTCTGACCTAAACCTTCCCTGGTACAACTTGAGGCTCTTTCCTCTTGTCCTCTTGTTGATTACTTGAGAGAAGAGACCAACACCCATGCCACTACAACCTCCTGTCCAGGCTGAAGTGAGGCTTGTCTCTTCATCTGGAACCTCTCAGCTGCTCTGCAGCCGTGTCCTACCAGCAGGAATTGCTGCTCCCAAGATGAGCAGAGGTCTCATGGTGCACTTCTGAAGGCACAGCTGGAACAATTAGAGCAAAGCAGAGGCTGAGGACATGCATGGAACACTTCTCCTCACATCCCATGTGTTTCTTGGCAGAGCTCCTCTGAAGCTGTTGTGTGACAACATGAAGTACCAGATCCTCTCCCGGGCCTTCTATGGCTGTGAGTACTGGTCCCAGCCATGATACCTTCAGATGTGTGATGGGCAAGGGATGAAATGCTGGACTGTGGGCTAGGAGTGGTGCTGAGGCAGCAGGGCAGTGGCCAAGGGCAGTGGGACCTGTCTGATACATGCAGGACCATTCTCAGGACCTCAGCAAACATCTGCATTGTGACCCTCAGAGTTCAGGCCAGCGAGCAGCAGCACTGGTGCAAGCTGCTGAGATGTTCAGCAGTGTGCCCTTGTGGCCAAGAGTGCCAATGGGACCCAGGGGCGCAGAGCAAGGGAGGTTCTCCTCCCTCTCTACTCTGCCCTGGTGAGACCTCATCTTCAGTACTGCCTCAGTTTGGGGCTCCCCAGTTTAAGGGGGACAGGGATTTGCTGGAGGGAGTCCAGGGGAGGACTATGAGGATGATGAGGGGATTGGAGCACTGCCTGATGAGGAGAGGCTGAGGGACCTGGGGCTGAGAAGGTCTTCTGAGAAGTCTCAGAAGACTGAGAGGATATCTAATAAATGTTTATAAATCTCTGAGGGCTGGGAGGCAGGAGGAGGGGACAGGCTCTGCTCACTGCTCCCTGGGATAGGACAAGCAGCAATGGGTGGAAGCTGCAGCACAGGAGGTTCCAGCTCAGCACAAGAGGGAACTTCTTTCCTGTAAGGGGTCCCAGAGCACTGGCACAGGCTGCCCAGAGAGGTTGTGGAGTCTCCTCCTCTGGAGCCTTTCAAAGCCTGTCTGGATGTGTTCCTATGTGACCTGAGCTGGATTGTCTGGTCCTGCTGTGGCAGGGGGGTTGGACTGGATGATCTCTTTGGGTCCCTTCCAACCTCTGACATCCTGTGAACCTGTGAGTGTGTCCCAGTAGACTCCATGCTTTTGCTGTCTTAGGCTGGCAGTAGCTTCAGAGGGTCTCCTTCAGGGACCAGGTTCATCAGAGCTTTCTCCTGCTCTTCACCCTCCCTGAGTTCCCTGGCTGAGTGCTGTCTCCTGCCTGCTGCAGGGCTGGCCTATTGCCGGCACCTCTCCACGGTGAGAACTCACCTGTCGGCGCTGGTCAACCACAGCATCGTGTCTCCTGATGTGCCCTGCAGTGCCAGCTCAGGACTGACTGTGGACATATGGCAGAGATACCTGCAGGACACCACGGTAGGGCCAGGGCTCTTGGGATGTGCCAGTTGTGCTGGCTTTGGCATCTCTGGGGCAGTGTCACTTCGGTGCTTGCAGCATGGTAAAGCACGTGGAGAAATTCCCCAGGGACAGAAGTCAGAGAGCCTGCCTGGGGCACAGAGCCTGAGGCTGCTAATCCTCCACATGAAGTGCTGGGGTCAGCTCTGGAGTCCTCAGCAAAACAGAGACATGGACCTGTTGGAATGGGGCCAGAGGAGGCCACAGCAATGCTGGCAGGGCTGAAAGCCCTCTGCAGTGAGGCCAGGCTGAGACAGTTGGGGTTGTTCAGCCTGGAGAAGAGGAGGCTTCAGGTGGCCTTTCAGTGCTTAAAGGGACCAATCAGAAAGCTGGGGACAGACTTCTGAGCAGGGCCTGTGGTGACAAGGCAAGAGGTGATGGTATGAACTAAAAGAGGGAGATTCAGAGGGGAGAGAAGGGAGAAGTGTTTGACACTGAGGGTGCTGAGAGCCTGGCCCAGGTTGCCCAGGTTGATGCCCCATGCCTGGAAGCATTGCAGGTCAGGTTGTTTGGGCTCTAAGCAACCTGCTGTAGTTGCAGATGTCTCTCTCAGTGCAGGGACAGTGTCTGCCACCTTGAGTACTGTGGTCCTGAGGGAGGTCTCTGTACATTCTTACAGAGGATGCCTGGAGAGCTGTGATCAGTGCTGCAGCCCTGCCGTGCTGCTGGCACTCAGGGACACAGCAGTGGCCTCGAGTGGCTTTGTTGGGTCATTTTCTGGCTGTGCTGAGCCAGTGCTCCCCACCGTGTCCATCCACAGGGGTCTCTGGCTGTGCTGAAGCCCAAGCAGGGATCTGAGGGAGCATCAGCAGTGGATGGGCAGTGACTCTGTGGGTGGTCAGTGTCTGGGGACTGAAGAGTGACATGGCCAAGCTGGGGGTTGCTGCTGGGTTGTGGTCCTGGCTGTGTCTCTGCTCTCACTCAGAGCTCTTCCCACAGAGTTATGAGGACCAGGAGCTGCTGCGGCTGATCTACTACGGTGGGATCCAGCACGAGATCAGGAAGGCTGTCTGGCCCTTCCTGCTGGGCCACTACCACTTTGGCATGACAGAGGCAGAAAGGAAAGAGGTTGGTGTGAGTGTGCTGCCAGCTCAGCAGCTGCTGGGTTGCACTGGTGTGTCCTGGGTGCTTCGCAGCTTGAAGGGTCTTTGTGCCAGAGTCCACCCTGTGAACCCTCTGGGTCTTGGGACTCCTTTGTGCTGCAGCTGTAGATGAGAGGTGAGAGAAAGAAGGCCACCAGCATCCTGGCTTGGATCAGCAATTGTGTGGCCAGCAGGAGCAGGGCAGGGATTGTTCCGCTGTACTAGGAGCTGGTGAGGGCACACCTTGAGTGCTGGGTTCAGTTTTGGGTGAAGAAGTACATTGAGGAGCTAGAGCAGGGCCAGGGAAGGGCAACAAATCTGGTGGAGGGTCTACAGAAACAGGGCTGGGGAGGAGCAGATGAGGGAGCTGGGGGTGTTCAGCCTGGAGAAGAGGAGGCTGAGAGGAGACCACATTGCTCTCTACAACTCCCTGAAAGGAGGTTGCAGGGAGGTGGGGTTGGTCTCTTCTCCCAAGGAACAAGTGATAGGACAAGAATATGGCCTCAGGTTGCACCAGAAGGGGTTTGGGTTGGACGTGAGGAACAATTTCTTCCAACTGAGGATTACCAAGACCTGGCCCAGGCTGCCCAGGACAGTGGTGGAGTCCCCATCTCTGGAAGGGTTCCAAAGCTGTGCAGATGTGGTGCTGAGAGCCATGGCAGTGCTGGGTCAGTGGTTGGATTTGATCATCTTCAAGGTCTCTCCCAACCTAAACGATTCTGTGATTCTCTGAAAGGCTCAGATCAGCAGGAGGTGACAGGCTGAAGCTCAGTGCTGCCATGTGCAAATGCTGCTCAGTGCCCTCACCCCTCTGCAAGGCAGAAGGAGCTGAGTGCTCAATTCTGCACCCTCACTTGGGCAAGATTTGGTGGGTCAGGCTCTGGCTGGCAGCGTGCTGCAGCTGGGTGACTTTGTGTGCCATGCAGCCGCAGCTGATGCAGGCATGGAGTTGGCTTGTCCCTGCAGGGCTGTTTGGGGCTGGAGCAGGAGCTGGTTTCTGGGCCTCCATTCCAAGCCCCTCTGTGTGTGAACCCCTCAGGCTGATGAGCAGATCCGTGCCTGCTACGAGCACACCATGGCCGAGTGGCTGGGCTGTGAGGCCATCGTCCGGCAGCGGGAGAAGGAGTCACACGCAGCAGCCTTGGCCAAGTGCTCCTCTGGGGCCAGCCTGGACTCCCACATTCAGAGGATGATGCACAGGGACTCCACTATCAGCAACGAGGTGAGGGGGAGCAAGGGCTGCAGGAGGGTTGGACTAGATGACCTTTAAAGGCCCCTTCCCACCCAGAGCAGTCTGTGACTCGGTGAACGTGTGCTGGGAGGGGAGCTGGCAGAGTTCGTGCGGACAAAGCTTCCTCCTTTTTCCCATCTCAACCTGAAATTTCCTGTTCTGCAACCCTCCCAGGCCAGTGGAGGAAAGCTGTCGCCCTTCCTGTCTCCAGCAGAGCCCTGCCCACCTATTGCCCACAGTGCCAGGGTGGGGACAGCTTCTGCTGGCCGTTTCATCTGGACTACCCGGAGGGGGCTGCAGGAGAGCTGGGAAGGGACTTTTTGCAAGGGCTTGTAGTGATGAAACGAGGGGCAGTGGCTTGGAGCTGGGAGAGAGGAAATTGAGACTGGAGATTAGGAGGAAATTCTTTACAGTGAGGGTGGTGAGGCACTGGAACATTTTGCCCTGGAAAGTTGTGGATGCTTCCTACCTAGGGGTGTTCAAGGCTAGGATGGCTGAGGCCTTGAGCAACTTGGGCTAGTGTGAGGTGTCCCTGCCCATGGCAGGGGGTTGGAGCAGGATGATCCTGAAGGTCCCTTCCAACCCAAACCATTCTGTGATTCCATGGTTCTGTGATCTCAGTGCTCTGCAGGTCCAGCAGCCTGAGCAACAGCAGCTCCTGTGCTACAAGAAAGCCTCAGGGCAGGGAGAACTCACTCTGGAGTGAAGCTTGAGAAGGAATCCACCGGGCTGAGCATCAGTTGTTTGCTGCAAAGCCCAATGCTTCCTTCTGTGCTTCAGCTGGGATCCAGAAAAGGGTGCTGTTGACTTTTGGAGGGGCTGCCTCCACTGAGTCTGGCTTCAAACGTCAATATTTGTCCTTTAAGAACAGGGGGAAAGCTTCAGTGTGCATGGAGGGATTGTTTTATAGCCTCTGACTTCATCTTTTATGTAAACCAAGATGGGGTGAGCTGCACTGCTGCCAAATTAGGACAGATTGGCAGAAATTTGCACTCCAGGCAGGCAATGTGACCTCTCTGAAGGTCAGAAGAAAGCAGTTCTCTGCAGACCCAAACATACAGTGTTTGAACAGCTGCTCTGGCCAAGGACTTTGGGGTTTTTGTCATCTTCTCCAGCTGTAAATGTCAGTGGCAGGCTCGGGCAGGGCACTTCTGTGTGACAGAGCTGCATGGCCCAGCTGAGGGACCTGGGGTTGTTCAGCCTGCAGAAAAGGAGGCTGAGGGGAGACCACATTGCTCTCTCTGCAGCTCCCTGAAAGGAGGTTGCAGTGAGGTGGAATTGGTCTCTTTTCCCTAATATCAGGTGGTAGAATAAGAGGAAATGGCCTGAAATTGTGCCAGGAGAGGAGGAGAAGTTTCTTTGCTGCAAGAGCAGTCAGGGATTGGCACAGGCTGCCCAGGGGGGTGCTGGAGTCCCCATCCCTGGGTGCGTTCAAGGAATGTGTGGCCATGGCACTTTGGCACACAGTCTCATGGCCATGATGGTACTGGGTTGGACTCAGTGATCTTAGAGGTCTCTTCCAACCCAAGCAGTTCTCTGATCTCTGTGACATCAACATCTTCCATGGGGCACATAAGGGAATTTATGGGTGGATTTTCTGCTTGCTCCTTATGTGCAGATGTGTCCACCCCTGGCAGCATGGTGTGAGCCTCCCCATGCTGCAGACCATGCCTTCTCCTGTTCTTTGCCTCCTCCTTCTGTTCTTTGCCTCCTCCTTCTGTTCTTTGCCTCCTCCTTCTGTTCTTTGCCTCCTCACTGGCCTTTTCTCCTCTCTCTTGCAGTCCTCTCAGAGCTGCAGCTCTGGCCGGCAGAATCACGCCCGGCTGCAGAGCGACTCCAGCTCCAGCACGCAGGTGAGCAGCAGAGCTTGGTCCCCTCTTGCTCATCCAGGCAGCAGCCAGCACACAGGTTGTTACTAGCTGATACCCACAATGGTGTCTGGCAAATGCAGGTGGTGGTTGTTTGGAGGAGGTAAAGGACTCTCAAACCTGCTTCTGGAGACACTGAGGTCAGAAGTTGCTTGGCAGTGTTTAATGATCACCTGCCTGCTCTGCCCAGGCTTGAAGGACCCAGCCCCCATGTGGCCTTCACACTTGAAGGCCCTTGGCTGCTCCCTGTGTTAGTGACCATGTGTTAAACCAACCTGTTTGAGTGAGCTTCTGCCAAGTCTAGCATGCTGAGTAAAGTGCAGTCCTTTGGAGCAGGGACTGTGGGCTCTGAGTTGTGCAAATCATCAAGCTCTGACCTGCCAGATCCAGGCAGGGGAACCTAAAGGCTGAGAACCATGTCCAGAAAGTCCTCCAAGAGTCTGGTTCACATCAGACATGGCTCTAGATGTTTGGGCTGAAGGTGTCTGTCACTCTAGGGAAGATGTGGAGCCACTGCCAGACACAGCAGTAGTGAGTCTGGAGAACAGGTGTGGTGAGGAGCAGCTAAGGGAAAGGAGTTGTTTGACCTGGAGACAAAGAGGCTGTGGAGAGACCTTCTGGCTCTGGTGGGTGTTGGTCTCTTCTCCCAAGGAACAAGCAACAGAACAAGAGGAAATGGCTCCAAGCTGCCCCAGAGGAGGTTTAAATTGGACATGAGGAACAATTTCTTCCCCTCAAGGGTTGTCAGGGTCTGGCCCAGGCTGCCCAGGGCCAGTGGTGGAGTCCTTATCCCTGGAGGTGTTTCAGAGCCGTGGAGATGTGGTGCTGAGGGCCAGTGTTTAGTGGTGACCTGGTTAATGGTTGGACTCAGTGATCTTAAAGCTCTCTTGCAACAGAGTTAAGATGCCCCTAAGAAAGCTCAAGTCCTCTGAGCTTTCTTCCACTGGTTGCTTTGATGAGCCCTTCACATGCAGAGCAGATCTTCCTCCCTTCCAACTCTTGGGAACATGAGAATGATGTCCCCAATAGCTGCTTTGCAGCATTCCCATGTTCCCAACAGTTGGTTGAGTCCAGGATGTTTCCTCTCCCTCACGTGGATCTCCGCTCGGGCATTGCAGGTGTTTGAATCTGTTGATGAAGTAGAACAGACCGAAGGAGATGCTCAACTGGAAGATGGCAAACAAAGCAAGATCTCCAATGGCACAGTTCCCAATGGCACATGCTCTCCTGATTCAGGCCACCCATCTTCCCAGAACTTTTCCATCACATCAGGATTCTCAGAGCGTAGCTTCAGCAATGAGGACAGCGCCATGGAAACCAACAAATCCTCCACTAGCTCTCAGGGTAAAGCTGGTGGCTCTGACCTACCAGGTCCACAGGAGCAAGATGGTGCCCAGCAAGAGGAGAAGCTGCAAGGCCAAGACAGCCTGGAAGGTGAATTTTCCACCAGTGGAAGCGTGGATTTTGTTCCTGTGGATGAGAGCTCGTCGGGGGTGCTGCGCGATCGTGACAGCGTGGCCCTGACAGTGGTGGAGAGCTGGGCAGACAGCGAGGCTGAAAAGCAAAGCTTGGTGGAGAGTGAAGATAACCTCTCTGAGGAACCAGAGATGGAGAGTTTGTACCCACAGCTGGATTCTCTGGCTGTGACTGATCTGGCCAACAGTGACACATCTGCTGTCTCCTCGACGGGTGTCACCTACTCTGTAAGTACGGACTTGGTCAGGGAGGGTCCCACTGCTTACCTGCACTTGCCCTGTGCTGATCTGCAGTTGGGTGTCCAGGGGCTCTCCACCTTCCACCCAAGCACTACCCAGTGCTGATCTGCAGTTGGGTGTCCAGGGGCTCTCCACCTTCCACCCAAGTTCTACCCAGTACTGATCTGCAGTTGGGTGTCCAGGGGCTCTCCACCTTCCACCCAAGTTCTACCCAGTGCTGATCTGCAGTTGGGTGTCCAGGGGCTCTCCACCTTCCACCCAAGCTCTGCCCTGTGCTGATCTGCAGTTGGGTGTCCAGGGGCTCTCCACCTTCCACCCAAGCTCTACCCAGTGCTGATCTGCAGTTGGGTGTCCAGGGGCTCTCCACCTTCCACCCAAGTTCTACCCAGTGCTGATCTGCAGTTGGGTGTCCAGGGGCTGTCCACCTTCCGCCCAAGCTTTACCCAGTGCTGATCTGCAGTTGGGTGTCCAGGGGCTCTCCACCTTCCGCCCAAGCTTTACCCAGTGCTGATCTGCAGTTGGGTGTCCAGGGGCTCTCCACCTCCCACCCAAGTTCTACCCAGTGCTGATCTGCAGTTGGGTGTCCAGGGGCTCTCCACCTCCCACCCAAGTTCTACCCAGTGCTGATCTGCAGTTGGGTGTCCAGGGGCTCTCCACTTCCCACCTATACCCTACCCAGTGCTGATCCTACACTTGGGTGTCCAAGCTCTGCTGCACTCACAACTCTCTCTGGGTTTTTCACCTGGAAAGAACTGAGCTTGGCTTTTATTGTGTGCAGCCAGAGCTGCTGGACATGTACACGGTGAACCTGCACCGCATTGAGAAGGACGTGCAGCGCTGCGACCGCAACTACTGGTACTTCACCCCTGCCAACCTGGAGAAGCTCCGCAACATCATGTGCAGGTGGGAGCTCTGGCAGGCCAGCCTGGGGGCCTGCCAACCCTCCCTGCCATAAGGCAGGCTCCTGGCACTGCAGGCTGCTCTCTCTGAGGTCACTGGAACCCCAGACTTGGTTCTGGTTACTGCGTTTTAGCTCCTTGACTTCGTCCCCCAAATCCCTCTCATCGTCCCAGAATTGGGGTCATGGCTCCAAGGACCTTGGGAAGTTCAGTCAGGGCAACAGGTAGGGTCCTGCACCTGGGGAGGAAGAACTTCCTGCATCAGGACAAGTGAGGGAGTGACCTGCTGGAAAGCAGCTCTGCAGAGAAGGACCTGGTAGTGCTGGTAGGCAACAAATTCATCAGGAGCCGGGAATGTGCCCTAGGGTGCATTAAGAAGAGTGTGGCCAGCAGGTCCAGGGAGCTTCTCCTGCCCCTCTGCTCTGCCCTAATCAGGCTATGTATGGAGTCCTGGGTCCAGTTCTGGGCTCTATCAAAGAGAGACAGGGAACTACTGGACAGAGTCCAGCAGAGGCTCCAAAGATGCTGAGGGGCCTGGAGCAGCTCTGTGAAGAGGAAAGGCTGAGAGGCCTGGGGCTGCTGAGTCTGGAGAAGGGCAGCCCCAGAGGGGATCTGAGCAATGCTCAGCAAGAGCTAAAATGTGAGGGGCAAGGGGACAGGACCAGATTCTTGTCAGTGGTGCCCAGCAGCAAGCCAAGGGGCAGCAGGCAGAAGGTGGAACCCAGGAGGTTCCATCTGAACAAGAGGAGAAACTTCTTTGGTGTGCTGGAGACCTGGAGCAGGCTGCCCAGAAAGGTTGTGGAGCCTCCTTCTTTGCAGAGCTTCCAAACCCACCTGGGCATTGTGATGCTGGGCAAGCTGCTGTGGATGCCCCTGCTTGAGCGTGGACTGGATGATCTCCAGGGGTCCATTCTAACCAGCCCCATGCTGGGATCCTGTGATGCTGTGACCTCACAGATTGCAGACCAAGGGCTCCAGCCATCTTGGCTGCTGCTCTGCCTTGTGACTGCCACGTGCTGGGCTTGTTGGCCAAAGCAGAGGGCTCCCTGGGGCTGCCCAGGCATGCTGCCTCGTGGTCTGAACCCATCACATCCCACCTGCTCCCTGCAGCATGTCTGAGAAAGATTTTAATGAGCCCTCAAAGCTGTGGTGCTGATGAAGAAGGAGCCTGAAGCAAGTTGGTTCATGCCTGTCCTGGAGGGAACAATTGGGAGCATTTTTGCTTCTCTTTGCTCCTTCCCTGTGACTGAGAGGTGGTTGTGTGACAGTCACCAACTCCAAACCAGCTCCAGCTCAACAGCTGTGGCTGCTTGGGGGTGGGGGGAGGACAACAAAAGTTACAATATTATTACTCATCTTCCAAATACGAGGAGAAGCTGCTGCTTCACTCGAGCTGTCACTTGAGCTGACAGCTGGAGTTGGAGATCTCTGCTGAGATAGGACCTACAAGGCAGCAGATCTTGGAGAAGTGGCAAGCAGGGTGGAAAAGATCATTCCCTGGTGTCTAGCAGTGGAGCTGAGTCCTTTCAAGAGCACATTTTGACTTGCAACCAAATATGGGAAGATATCTCTGCAGGGTTGCTTGCTGGGCACAGGGAGGGAGAAGCTGATGATATGGTGGAGAGATGAATGAAGGAGGGAAGGAGGAGCCACGGCACGGCTTTGGATCAACACCTTGCCGTGGCAGAGTGGTGGTCCAGGGCTGTGCCAGGAATGGTTTTGCCTGAAAGTCACCCCAATTGAATCATTTCCAAGGCAGCTGTAGAGGTGACAGCCTGTAGGAGACACCAGCATGCCAGGAACTTCCCCTGCAGGGCACAGGGAGGCAAGGTGGCAAGTGGTGAGGTGAGAAGGGTTCATGGATCACCTTTCCTGCTCTCTCTCTCTCTCCCCCTCCACAGCTACATCTGGCAGCACATTGAGATTGGCTATGTGCAGGGCATGTGTGACCTTCTAGCCCCTCTTCTGGTCATCCTGGATGATGGTGAGTGCGTGGCTTGGCTCTGTTGTTCCCCATAGCTACCTTGAGAGGAGCTGCTGGGTTTGGTGCTGGCCCTTTGCGGTGGGAGGGTCTCATGCTTGCAGGTGTGGAGCATCTGCTGGCAGGACCCTGCTTGCTCTTCATGCTGTTTGACTCTCAAGAGCCTAGCCTGGGGACAAGGTGGACTTTAGCAGCATGAGCTGTCTTTCTGAGCACCTAAGTGTGTGTGAGGAGCAGGGAGGGACGTTCCTGCTGCAGGTGGTGGGTTGTGGTGATGCAGCAGTGTCCATGCAGCCGAGCAGTGTCTCTCTTCCCTGCACAGAGGCTCTGGCTTTCAGCTGCTTCACTGAGCTTATGAAGAGGATGAATCAGAACTTCCCCCATGGAGGAGCCATGGACACTCACTTTGCCAATATGAGGTCTCTGATCCAGGTAGGAGGGTCCTGGTGGTCTCTGAAAGCTCTGCATAGGGGTGGGGTGGGGTCTCAGAGGGGCTGAGAGGAGCTTTCAGTGGTGGGAAACAGGAAAGCGAGCTGGGGGCTGTAAAGAGCCTGGAGTTTAGGTGTGGCAGGATGTGGAAGCTGGGTGGAAGGTGGCATGGTGGGAGAGCAGTGAGAATGGAGGCAGGCAGGCAGAGGAGCTGCTGGTGCCTCTGCTGAGCTCTGCTGAGCTTCCTGTGGCTTTCCCTGGCAGATCCTGGACTCTGAGCTCTTCGAGCTGATGCACCAGAATGGTGATTACACTCACTTCTACTTCTGCTACAGATGGTTCCTCCTGGACTTCAAGAGAGGTGTGTGCTGGGAGGAGGCAGCTGAGCCCAAGCAGGTGGGGTGGGAAGGGCAAGATGTGCCAGGCTTTCCAGTGTCACTTGCCTGAGCTTCTCACCCTGTGTCCCTGCTTTGCTTTTCCTTGCCAGATCTGTGGCTGACATTTCTGCCTCCGTGCAGAACCTGTCCTTCCAGAGCTGCTGGTGATCCTCCACCTGGTTTGTGTCCTCAAGCCTGTGCCACCAGCTGCAGGCCAGATGATTTACCTTTGCAGATGACTGACCTGACTGCTTCCTACTGGAACAGGTTTCCCGTGGGAAGGAACCGCCCAGCGTCTCTTCCCGGTGCTGCTGGGAGCTCTGGGAGTCAGGACTGGACAGCCATGGCTGGTGTAGTAAGTGCTGGCTCTTCTCCTCTCTCCCCAGAGCTGGTGTATGACGATGTGTTTGCTGTCTGGGAGACCATCTGGGCAGCTGCACATGTTTCCTCTGCTCACTATGTGCTCTTCATCGCCCTGGCGTTGGTGGAGATGTACCGGGACATCATCCTGGAGAACAACATGGACTTCACAGACATCATCAAGTTTTTCAATGGTACACCTGCACTTTGTGGGGCTGGCTTTGTGCTAGCTGTTTAGGTGTTGTGATGGTTTGGGTGTTCCCTGCCCCCCCCCCACTCTTATGAAATCACCCAGACTAGGCTCGGCTGGCTGGAGATTAAGGAATGAGGCTTTGTGTTTACAGCTCTGCGCAATATACAGGCAGGCATTTGCATTAGAGAGGCATGGAATCAGGCAGGGCTGGAAGGGACCACAAGGAGCAGCCAGTTCCAACCACCTGCCATGCCCAGGGACACCCTACCCTAGAGCAGGCTGCACACAGCCTCAGCCAGCCTGGCCTTAAGCACCTCCAGCTGCTCAACCACCTCCCTGGGCAACCCATTCCAGCCTCTCACCATTCTCATGCTCATCAACTTCCTCCTCGCAGCCACTCTGACTCTCCCCACTTCCAGCTTTGTTCCATCCTCCCCAGTCCTGTCACTCCCTGAGAGCCTAAAAAGTCCCTCCCCAGCTTTTTTGTAGCCCCTTTCAGATCCTGGAAGGCCACAAGAAGGTCACCTGGGAGCCTCCTGTTCTCCAGCCTGCACAGCCCCAACTCTTTCAGTCTGTGCTCACAGCAGAGCTGCTGCAGCCCTCTGAGCATCCTCCTGGCCCTAGCCAGTCAACCAGACCGTGGCACTAAGTGCCTCATCCAGGCTTTGCTTGAACATCTCCAGAGACAGAGACTCCACCACCTCCCTGGGCAGCCCATTCCAATGCCAATCACTCTCTCTGCCAGGAACTTCCTCCTAACATCCAGCCTAGACCTCCCCTGGCACAACTTCACACTGTGTCCCCTTCTTCTGTTGCTGCTTGCCTGGCAGCAGAGCCCAACCCCACCTGGCTACAGCCTCCCTTCAGGCAGCTGCAGACAGCAGTGAGCTCTGCCTTGAGCCTCCTCTTCTGCAGGCTGCACACCCCCAGCTCCCTCAGCCTCTCCTCACAGGGCTGTGCTCCAGGCCCCTGCCCACCCTTGCTGCCCTTTTCTCGACACTATCCAGCACCTCAACATCTCTCTTGAACTGAGGAGCCCAGAACTGGACACAGCACTCAAGGTGTGGCCTGAGCAGTGTTGAGCACAGGGGCAGAAGAACCTCCCTTGTCCTGCTGCCCACACTGCTCCTGAGCCAACCCAGGAAGGTTGTGTCTGGGCTATACTGGCAAAGGTTTAAAGCAAACTGAGCCATTGAGGGTTGTGTGACGCTGATGCTCTCTCTGTGATGGCAGAGAGAGACCCTTTGACCTAAGCAGTCATACTCTGAGGGGGTCTGGTGATGGTCTGGAGTCTGGCAACAACTCACCTTGCTGTCCTTGAAGGGAGCTGTGAGTGCAGGTTTTGCTTGCTGCTTGCTCTAAGCCATCCAGGATGGGCTGGGTGACACTGGCTCTTCAGAGGCAGCTGTCTTCATGCTTGGACTCCACCATCTTGAAGATCTTTTCCATTCTCTGGCTCTGTGTCTTTGTGAGGGGTGGTGCTGGGGACCTTGGACAGCTTCAGCTGCTGCCTGGAGCTGTGCTGAGAGTGGTGAGGCCTGGGCTCTGAGTGGGTTGCTGCTGTGTGTGTTGCAGAGATGGCTGAGAGGCACAACACCAAGCAGATCCTGAAGCTGGCTCGGGACCTGGTCTACAAAGTCCAGACTCTGATCGAGAACAAGTGAAGGATGTGAGGAAGAAGAGGCACCCAGACAGAGAGCCAGGACCCCCTTTCAATGCTTCCTCCCCTTCTCCTCCTCCTCCAAGTGCCATACCTGTGGAGGTGAGGTAGTTGCACACATGCTGCTGTCTAAACTGGAAGTCCCTTTAGCCCTCCAAGTGCTGTGGTCAGTGTTAGGTCCAGGGGTCCTGGCTCAGATCTTCACAGCCTTCTTCAGTGACTTAACCAAAGATCCCTACAGTTGCATTGTATTGCTGAGGACTTGCTTTGCAAGCAGGGCCTGGGCAGTTGCTTCCTCACCTTGCTGCAGCAGAAGGGCAGTGAGTGTGGTCACCACCACAACTGCTGAGGCTGATGCCAGCATCCCAGGTCAGAGCTGAGGGTCTGGGAGACTCCACAGGGCAAACTTGGGCAAGGTAATAAAGCTGCTTCCTTGAAGAGCTGTTGTCCCTTGGCATGGGGATGCTGGCCAGCCCTGCCAGCCTGGGCAACACAGGGCTGCTGCCACAGCTGAGTACCAACCTCGTGAGGTTCTGCCAGTAGCAGAGAGGGACTTTGATCACTGAAATTCTTCTCTTTTGATCTTGTCCCTTTGTGCACTGCAGCCCCTGTAGGGTTTTTTTTTAAGGCTCTGTTCTCTCCCTGGGATTTTTACCTTGTTTGTTACTACAGCATCTGAGCACACAAGAGTTTCAGATGTTCAGAAGAGCTCCAAATTCAGCACTGGGTTCTTCTTTCAGAATCCAGCCTCTGTAATGCTCTCTGAATGCTGCAAAGTCTGGTCCTGACCTCCTCTGGGAACTTCAAGCTTGAGGTTCTCTTACCTGCCTTACTCTAGCTGCTCGTGGTAGGAGTCTGGTCTCCCTCTTGTTCTTTTCCAGCCCCTGTCAAGGAAGGGCTCCCCAGAAGGTGAGTCAGAGCTCTGACTCTGGTGACTGTCCTGGCTTTCCCTCTGAAGGTGCCTGGTCTCTCCTGGCCTCCTCTTCTCTTACTTTGAAGACCAGCCACTCAAAAGCTAGACAGTGGAACAATCCCCTTGGTGCCTGCAGGTTTTCTGTGCACTTCTAAGGCTGCAGAGTCCCCTCAGTCCACTGAAAGTCTCCAGTTAAGCCTTGGTAGGGCTTCTTTCACATACCTGTGACAGCCCAAGGTCCCTGAGTGGTCTTTGCTTTTGAAAGATGCACTTCTGTGGCCACTTCTCCTGCAGTGGCTCTCCAGCCCCTGGAGCACACTGCGTGAAGTGCCTCTCCAGCACTACCAGCCTGAGAGCTGAACTGCTGTGTCCTGCTGCAGAGGGTTTGGATTCATTTTTCAACTCAGGTAAACAAAACAACCCAGAAGATTAAAAAATATATATCAAAAAACAAACCCAACAAAACTCTAAAGGGAAGGGAGAGATGTTGGTGGCTTAAGGTCCAGTTCAGCTGGAGAGGGCTTCTTCCTGGCCACAGAAGGCTGCCTTGAGGGTGTGCTTTCAGCAGCAGAGAAGGTGCTGGGTGGTAGCTCTCCTTGAGGGTACTCTTCTCTCCAGTCTTGCTGCAAAAACGTCTGTTGCCCTTCCCTGCAATGTGTGTGGGGTGTGTGTGTGTGTGTGTGCTCTCCTCCTCCCTGCCAACCAAGCCCCTGCTCTTCTCTTGCTGCTGGAATGATGCTCACCTGAAGGGAAAAGGAGCCCTTCCCTTCCTCTGTGGGAACATCTGTCTGTGCCAGCTGTGTGTTGTACCTACTTGTGGTGTGTGTCAGATGTTGCTTGGGGAGAGGAAACAAACTAAAGCCAGATGGAAATCTGCAGAGGAGGAAAAACTGCTTCAGAACAGCTCTGCAGGGGCTGCTGGGGTGAGTTGCAGTTCCTGGGTGAATCAGCTGATCCTTCTGCAGGGCTAGGACATGGAGCCTGCAGCTAGAAAAACCAGGGGACAGCAGCCAGCACAGAGCCCTTTGGGAAAGAGGAGCAAGCAGGGTGGGCAGAGCAGCAGGGAGCCCTTTGGTTTCTCAGCCTGCCAACGAGCAGATGTGTTCCCCCCAAGCCAGAGAGTGCTTTGAAGCAATTCTCTGCATCACATCTCCTCAGAGTGCTTGGTTGGGTAGCAGCACAAGAAAGAAAGGCTTCAAACAGGAGCTTCAAACCCTCCAGCTCCTGTGTGAAGCTTCCATCTTGCCACAGAGCAGAAGCAAAAGCTCAGCCTGTCCCCACCAGCCTATTCCTCTTCCCTCTGGATCCCAGGCCAGATGCCAATCTGCCTGCATCACTTCCTCCAGAGAGGGAAAAGGAATGGCTCTGCCCTCCTCTTTCTGAGAGCCAACAAGCAGCAGGTCAACTTCAACACAAATCCTCCCAAGCAACACCGCTGACAACTTTTATCCTTCCAGCTTCTCTTTGGGTTTTGTTTTCCTCTTCCCTTGGTTTCTAAACAAAACCAGCCAAGAAATTCTGCACAATATTCCCTGTCTGTGTTAACTGAGAGTAGTGTTTTGGGAACAACCTTTTCTTTTTTTTTGGGGGGGGGGGGGAGTGGGATGGGAGAGGGGAAAACCCCCCAAGTATTTATTGATTGATTGATTGTACATCTGCTGTGTGTGTCCTTGTGCCTGAGTGTGTGTGGTTCTGCACCTGCAGATTTCTCTTTGCCAGTGTTCTTGAGGATAGCTTGTAAATGTTTACCAAGAGGATTGTGTCTCTATATAAGATCTATACAGGCTAGAGAGAAAAATTATTAAGTGGGTTCTTTTTATTTTGCCTTTTGGAGGGGGTGGGGAGGGAGAAAAAATAATATATATATATTTATCTATATATACTAATCTTTTGCTTCTGAGAAGTCTGTGGTTTCTATAGCACCTGTCCCATGCTGTGCCAATCTGTCCCTGTCTCCTGTGCTGTGAGACTTTGTTCTGGGATAGCAAGAGGAAGCTCAGAGCAGAGTCACTGTTGTGACCTTGATGTTAGTTCTGATTTTAAACTAGGAAAAGAAGAGGGAGAGGAAAGAAATAATGAAGAAAAAAGCTTTGTTGCAGCCTCGTTGCAGCCTCGTTGCAGCTTTGTAGCAGCTTTGTAGCAGCTTCGTTGCAGCCTCGTTGCAGCTTTGTAGCAGCTTTGTAGCAGCTTCGTTGCAGCCTCGTTGCAGCCTCGTTGCAGCCTCGTTGCATCATTGTTCCAGCTTCATTGCAGCTTCGTTCCAGCTTTGTTCCCCTAGCCCTGGTGCCGAGTTGAGCCCACAGCAGCAGAGCTCTTTGTGGTGCAGGGTGTTTGTGCCCCCCACCCTGGGTAAGGCCAGTTGCAGAGTTGAGGTTTGGTGAGGGCTGCAGAGGGATTGGGTAGTCCAAAGAATGTGGTGGGTCATGGAAATTGGGGTTGAAGTTGTTCCTCCCCGCAGCTGGTCCTGCTGGTCGGTTAGGAGGGAGTTTTGCATGACCTGTAGGAGGTGGTTGTGGGGCTGCTCAGCCCCTAACTAGCACCCATCTGGAGTAGCTCTGCTCCACACCCTGCTCTGCTCAAATTCCTGCAGAAGTCAGGCAAAGCCATCTGCTCGCAGCCACTGAACGTGGAGCTGCAGCTCTGTGTTCCCGTGCAGGCATGAGGCAGAAGACACAGAGGCTCTGCGCTGGTGCTCACTGCCGTTCCCCAGCTGCCCGCCCTGCCAGACCCTCGCTGTGCCGCTAGCCTGGGAGCCACGGGAGGGCAGAAGCAGGCTGTGTGTGATAGTCCTTCCACAGCCCCATCCACATGTGGTCCCACCTTGCTGTGGAGCATCTCATTAGCAGTGGCAGTGAGCAGCTCCGGGGTCACCACTGTCTGACCAGCTGTGGGCATCCACAGTGGAGCAGCAGCAGGAGTCAGGGGCTCAGATCTATTCGATGGTTAAAAGCTACTAAAAAGGAAGGGAAGGTTTTTGTTCTCCTCCATAGGCCTTCTCCTGGCTCAGTCCCTCTGCTAGGCTGCTCCAAGAGGAAAGCATTGTCCCGATCTCTGCTGGCTGGGCAGCTTGAGATCTCCTGCCTGCCGCAGAGGAATGCTTGTCCATATAGAGTCATCTTGTCTGGCTCCTTAGGGAGAGGAATGTCCCATTCCAGCAGCTCCCTGCAGCTGAAATCCATCCCTGCCGTGGCTCTGCACGCTGGGGTCTGTCTTTATCCTGCTGCTGTTTGCTTGACTTGAGCTGCTGTGCCTTGTGATTCGAGCCTCAGTCCTGCCCCTGGCTGCAGACAGGTTGGCATCCTGCTTGTCTCCAGCCCAGGGTGCTCCAGAGCTGAGCTGAGCGAAGAACAGAGCCTTCAGCCTGCACTGAGTGTCCTCAGAGGTGTGGGATGCTCACTTGGTGTTCTCTTGGAGCTGCTGAGCTCACAGATGATCTTGGTGCCTTCAAACAGTCACTGTTTGTGTGCTGGCCCCGTGTTCCCCCGGGGGAGCTGCTCATGGATTCTCTTTTCTGCATTGGAGCTCTCTGCTGATGCATCCAAATCACTTTTGGTCCCACCTCCTTCAGTGTTGCTGCTGTGAGCACCCAGAAGTTGTCTTGGCTCCTCAGTGGGAGCTTTCTGTAGAGCTTTTTCTGTCCCTGTGTCAAGCCTCTCAGTTGCTTTGCTGTTGAACATCTTTCATGGAGACTGAGAAGGCTTTTATTTTGCTTGGGAACTTCTTGCTGCCAGCCTGCTCTGCTCTCATCCAGCCTCTGGATGTTTTGGGCATCCCCTCTATTATTTGTTATCCATTCTGTTATATCCAGAGATGCCTTCTGCTGTCACTAGAGCCAGCAGTGGAAGTGCAGCTATCAACCATCATCCCTCAGAAGTGGAGAGCAGATCAAGGGACTCCTTGATGGCAGCTCTGGGGATGGCAGCTCTGCTGGGAACCCACCGGGGGTAGGCTGAGCCCATCCCTGAATCCCACCTCAGACGCACCAACCTTGTGGCCAAGAGCAGTTTACAGGATGAGATCCTTCTCCCTCCCTTCTCCCTCCCTTCTCCCTCCCTTCTCCCTCCCTTCTCCCTCCCTTCTCCCTCCCTTCTCCCTCCCTTCTCCCTCCCTTCTCCCCCCCTTCTCCCCCCCTTCTCCCCCCCTTCTCCCCCCCTTCTCCCCCCCTTCTCCCCCCCTTCTCCCCCCCTTCTCCCCCCCTTCTCCCCCCCTTCTCCCCCCCTTCTCCCCCCCTTCTCCCCCCCTTCTCCCCCCCTTCTCCCCCCTTTCTCCCCCCTTCTTCCCCCCTTCTCCCTCCCTTCTCCCTCCCTCCTTCCTCCCTCCTCCCTCCCTTTTTCGCTGGCTGCATCTCCTTCCCTTTCTCTGTGAGTAGTTGACTGATGCTCTGCACCAGGATGTTTGCCCTCAGAATGGCCTGGGGCCAGTTTCATTGCATTTACTGCTTTAAATCTCATCTTGCTGCTCTGCTGTGGCATGGCTGCTCAGCTGATCGTGGCCTCTCAGTTCAGCCCTCAGTGAAGCCAAAACCATGGCCACCAAACCCTCTGTCAAATACCTTCTACTCCACTTGGGTATTTTCACAACTCCTCAGCAGTTCTGGGCACGTTTTCAGCTTCTGGCTGTCTCCTGAGCACAAGCTGAAGGTGGAAGAGCACAACCTGGAGTCGAAGTGATCATTTGGTAGCAATAGGGCAGGGTTGGAGCTTGCACTGGAGGCACTTCTCAGAAGTTTTCAGCTCTGCTGCAGCAGATAAGATGCCACTTGGTGTTGCTGCTATTTCAGGCCCTCCAGCGATCTTCAGTCAGGGTCATTGTCCTACTTCCTTGCCCTGAAGTCATCTCCTGTCACTGATTAAGTCACCCAAGTCTTTGTGGTCCCTGGTGACACTGCTTCTGTGGTGGCAGCGTGGGCCAGAGTGAAGGTTATTTTGGGTCCATATCTGTGTTCCTACATCTCAGAGTGTTGGATTTCTTCTGAACTTTGTCCCAGTCCTGAACTTCCTGGAGAATGTAGGTTGTTGGGTTACCCATCTAATTTTAGGACAGTGATAAGCAGTTTCAGCCCTAAATTCCTGCTCAGCAGCTGAATAATTTCCTCTCCTAAATGGATTTTGCACATGGAAGCTGAGCAGGGAGCCAAGGATGGAGCTGCAGGTGACAGCCTCTGCTTTGTGGCTGGGTGTGATGGCTCCTGAGCTGCTGGCACGTGGAGGTTTTGTGTCCCCATTTGGAGCTGGGGCCAGCCCTGCACACAGAGCCCTGTTTGAAGCAGGCAAGGTTGTGCCTCAGCCTCCCTCTATCATAGAATCATAGAATCAACCAGGTTGGAAGAGACCTCAAAGCTCATCCAGTCCAACCTAGCACCCAGCCCTATCCAGTCAACCAGACCATGGCACTAAGTGCCCCAGCCAGGCTTTCTTTGAACTACACTTTGGGCACAACAGCCCCAAGCAGCACTACAGGCTGGGGCCAGAGTGGCTGAGGGCAGCCAGGTTAGAGAGGGAGCTGGGGGGTGCTGGTAGAGAGGAGCTGAAGCTGAGGCAGCAGTGCCCAGGTGGGCAGCAGAGCCAATGGCATCCTGGGCTGGCTCAGGAGCAGTGTGGGCAGCAGGACAAGGGAGGTTCTTGTGCCCCTGTGCTCAGCACTGCTCAGGCCACAGCTTGAGTGCTGTGTCCAGTTCTGGGCTCCTCCATTCAAGAGAGATGTTGCAGTACTGGAAGGTGTCCACAGGAGGGCGACAAAGCTGTGAGGGGCCTGGAGCACAGCCCTGAGAGGAGAGGCTGAGGGAGCTGGGGGTGTGCAGCCTGCAGCAGAGGAGGCTCAGGGCAGAGCTCATTGCTGCCTGCAACTGCCTGAAGGGAGGCTGTAGCCAGGTGGGGTTGGGCTCTTCTGCCAGGCAAGCAGCAACAGAAGAAGGGGACACAGTCTCAAGTTGTGCCAGGGGAGGTCTAGGCTGGATGTTAGGAGGAAGTTGTTGGCAGAGAGAGTGATTGGCATTGGAATGGGCTGCCCAGGGAGGTGGTGGAGTTACTGTCCTCCCAAATGGGTTTGCTGCTGTCCTCAGCAGAGCTCCTCAGCTCTCCTGGAGAAGCCACCACTTCCTTCTGCCTAGCAAGAGCCTGGGTGGGGTGAGAGCCTCCAAGGAGCTCAGCACAGAGCCAGGGACCAGTATGTGGCTGTGGGAGGTGGTTAGGAGGGAGGTTCATTTTGCAAGGGCTGAGAGGCACCACTTAGCCTTTTCAGTTATTTTTAAACTCAATGCTGAAATGTAAACTATGCACAAAGGTCTCCAGAAGTACCTGGAAGTCTTAAGAATTTGGTGTGGCCTCACTGCTGGGGAGGGTGAAGAAAGGGTCTGGAGGTCACAGAGGTGCTGGGTAGAAGTTTGGGCTTGATGATCTCAGAGGTCTTTGCCAGCCTGTGTGATTCTGTGAAATTCCTCAGGCTGAGATACTGAAACTGTCCTGGAAATCAACTGAACACTCTCAGCAATTCAATCTCCTATTGGGAGACCCTTCCTGGGAGGCAGGCAAGGAGAAAACTGATTCCACAACCAGAAGAATAGAACCAAGCCCTTGGTGGACAAACCCTGCTCAGAGGACACCTTAGCCCCACCATGGTCACTGCCCTTAGTGCCAAGCTGCATAGTGAGAGGGGGGCAGGCTGAGCTGGGCAGATTGAGGCCCTCATCACAGCCCCCACGGAGGGAGCAGGTTGTGCCCCCTGGCAGCAGGGTGATGAATGCATCTGTCTGACCTACCAACCTTTGACTCTTCTGTTTGCCCTACACTGAACTGCTGCTTTCTGTGGGCTGTGGATGCCTGTTGGGTCTCTGGGAGCTTGCTGAGCACAAGAGCTTCTCCATCCCTTTGTACCAGTGCTGCTCATGGTGCTTGAGCTGGTTTGAACTCCCCACTGTGGCAGGATGTCTGGTTTCTGTTTGTTGATCCATGTGTTGGGTTGGTTGTTTTGTTTTTCATGTGAACTGTTCCTCCTCCTTGTTCAGAGAGAGGAGAATTAAAGCTCTATTCTCTATGGTTGATGTATTTTCAAATCAATAAACTCCTGCTGCTTCTTTTATGGCTGCACAGTCCCTGGGGGAGACACAAAAAGGCAGCTCTGATGCCTTCAGAGGTGCTGCTGCTGCTGCTTCAGGGGCACTGGGCTGGAGGAAGGCTCAAGCCAAAAGTGCTGCTGTCTCCTGGGAGCACTGGGATGGATGCTCAGGTGCTTTGTTCCTTGTTTTGAGGGCATGAGGGGTGAGAGCTGCACCCCAACGTGCTGCTGTCTCCTGGGAGCACTGGGATGGATGCTCAGGTGCTTTATCCCTTGTTTTTAGGGCATCAAGGGTAAGAGCTGCACCCAAAAGTGCTGCTGTCTCCTAGGAGCACTGGGATGGATGCTCAGGTGCTTTGTTCCTTGTTTTGAGGGCATGAGGGGTGAGAGCTGCACCCCAAAGTGCTGCTGTCTCCTGGGTGCACTGGGATGGATGCTCAGTCCTTGTTTTGAGGGCATATTTCTGTCTCTGTCCTCAGAATGCCTGCTCCTTGTTGCTAAAAACAATAAGAAAAGCTGCTAACTTTTAATGAGCAACTCAAAGCCACAGCAAAGTAACTGCTCCTGCTTTAACTCCTGGCTGGAGGAAGCTCTCTCCTTGCTGGGTGCATTGGGTGGGCTGGAGGAAGCTCTCTCCTTGCTGGGTGCATTGTGTGGGCTGGAGGAAGCTCTCTCTCCTTGCTGGGTGCATTGGGTGGGCTGGAGGAAGCTCTCTCTCCTTGCTGGGTGCATTGGGTGGGCTGGAGGAAGCTCTCTCTCCTTGCTGGGTGCATTGGGTGGGCTGGAGGAAGCTCTCTCTCCTTGCTGGGTGCATTGGGTGGGCTGGAGGAAGCTCTCTCTCCTTGCTGGGTGCATTGGGTGGGCTGGAGGAAGCTCTCTCTCCTTGCTGGGTGCATTGGGTGGGCTGGAGGAAGCTCTCTCTCCTTGCTGGGTGCACTGGGGGTTGTGTCTGTCCTGCTTAGGCATCTCCTTTCCAAAACAGCTCCAAGGAGGATGCCATCACTGCTGGGCTGTGCAGAGGTCTGTCAGGAGCAAGATGTGGGTAGGGTGAGATGATAGTCCCAGGCTCCAGCAGGGCAGATGGTCTGGGGCAGAGCTGTTGCTTCTGACATCAGAGAATGATTTAAGTGGGAAGAGACCTTTCAGCTCATCCAGTCCAACCCTTTACCCAGCACTGCCAGCTCACCACTGAACCATGGCTCTCAGCACCACATCTCCACGGCTTTGAGACCCCTCCAGGCATGGGGACTCCACCTCTTCCCTGCAGGGAGTCAGATCTGGGACCAGTCCTGCACACAGAGCCCTGTCTGGAGCAAGCAGGTTGTGTCCCTGCCTCCCTCTGTCCCATCAGTTGGGACATTCCTGGCTCTGCTTTCATCCTCACAGCCATGATGTTGTGACCAGCTGCACCGAGGTCACTCCTGCTCCTTTCCCAGCACTCTGCAGGCTGCTCCACTTGGTCACCAGCCCAGGGACTCCTCTGGGGCCAGGGCCAGGTTCCACCCAGCCCCTGGGAATGGCAGCACATGGCAGAGGAGCTGGAAGGAGCTGGGCTGGGAATGGCAGCATGTGGCAGAGGAGCTGGAGGGGAAGTCAGACCATGGTGCTCATGAACTTGATGGGGCTGGAGAAGAGCTGGGGCAGGCTTGGGCAAACACCTGCTGTGCCACAGCCCAGCTCAGCTTAGTGGCTGGGGAGCTGGGCACAGTCAGGAGGTGGGCAGGGGGAGCTGCAGGTGGCAGCTGGGCTGGGGAGACACCACCCAGCACTGGGATCCTGAAGCCCTCCACAGCCTGAACTCATGGGGGTGTCTCTTCCCCAGGAGTGCCCTTCCTCAAGCTCAGACCTGGCAGCAGATCCACAGAACCCCACTGCTGGGGCCAGTGCTTTGCTCCAGAGGGGGGAGAGATCCTGCAGAGCCAAGGTGGGTGCTGGAGGCAGCCAGAGAGGTGATGTCAGAACAGTGCTTTGGAGGAGTTTTGTGCTTTCACATCATCCCCAGCTTTTAGAGCTACCTTTGGTCCCTCTCCTGGGGTACCCTGCTGTCATCTCCCTTTTTGCACTTCTCTTGCAGTGCTTGTTTTGGTCTGCATCCTGGTGCTCACCTTCCCTGATCACATCCCTTGGCCTCCTGGCTCCAGCCAGCACATGTGGCAGCACAGCCAGGCAGTGACAGCAGCACCTCCTTGCCCCTGCTGCTCCTGTCATCTCCACCCTTCCTCTTGCCGCACCCCCTGGCAGCATGGAGAATTTAAGCTGTGAAGGGGAAATGGAGCTCATAAACAGGAGGGAGAAGTTGCTAGGGATGGCTGGGATGAGTGCTGCTGCTGCCTGGGGTGAAGCACACTGAGGTGCAGCTGGTGGAAGGGTGGCAGAAAGCCTTTCTGGGAGGGCTGTGGGGCAGCCCAGAGCAGGAGGTGGTGGTGACCCTTTCTAGCTAACCCTCTGCTAGCACCCATGGGGTGTGCAGGGGCCAAGGCAGTGCTCTTCTGGTAGTATCTGAAATGACCTTGGGCTCCATCTCTTTGGTTTGCATTGGTCTATCTCCAGAGCTTCAGCTGGCAGTGACGTGACAGGCTCAGGGCTGCTCCACTGCAGGTAGGTGGGTGGCAGGAGTCCAGGAAAAGATGCAGAGAGGATGAGAGTGTCGAGAGGAGGCTCAAATTATTACAGTCAGGTAGTCACAGAAGCCCCAGATTTGGGAGAGCAGGAGGACAAGCTGCTGGGGGTCCTGCTGCACTTGGGGCTGGTGCCCATCACCTCTGGAAACTGCAGAAGGTCTTGAGCTTCACAGATGAACAGACTGCGTCAGGTTGGAAAAGACCCCCAAAGGTCATCTTGTCCAACCCCCCCCTGCAGGCAGCAGGGACACCTCCAGCCAGAGCAGGCTGCCCAGGGCCACAGCAAGCCTGACCTTGCATGTTTCCAGGGAGAGGCCCTCAACCACAGCCCTGGGACTCTGTTCCAGTGTCTCCCCACCCTCACTGTCAAGAACTTCCTCCTGATGTCCAACCTAAACCTGCCCTGCTCCAGTTTCAAACTGCTGCCCCTCACCCTCTCCCCACAGCCCCTTCAGAACAGTCCCTCCCCAGCCTTCCTGCAGGTCCCCTTCAGACACTGCAATGCAGCTCCAAGGTCTCCCTGGAGTATTCTCTTCTCCTGTCCCCCATAGCAGAGGTTCTCCAGCCCTCTGATCATCATCTTGGTCTCCTTTTGACCCACTCCCACACATCTGTGTCCCTCTTGGATGCTCATGGGGGGGGTCCACCCTCCCCAGGGAGGATGTTGTGTTTGGGAGCAGGGAAGAAGCCAACCCTGATCCTTCTTGGTGCCACCAGCCACCCCTTCTGTCGCTGCTGTGCTGCTGGCAGGGGAAGGACAAACCTGCACCAGCCTGGAAGTCACAGTTTGAGCAGCACCCAGTTTGAAGGTGCTGCTGAAAATGAGAGAGAGAGGAGTGGAAGGGAAGGTGGATGCCAGCTCCAGATTCCTGCCTCTCTACCTACTTAAGAGAAGAGGCTTAATTAAATAAAAGCTGGCATTTAATTAATCCTTAATATGTTTGCTTCTCGGGGCAGGTCTGCTCTGACGGCACAGCAGCAGGCTCCTGGAGGCTGCAGGAGGACATCAAAAGGCTGCTGAAGACACTCCCCAAACACGCAGCCGCTGCAAAAATGTCAGGGTGGGATCCAAGCAGACCTCGTCAACGCCTTAATTACCTGTTGTTAATGAGCAGTCTAATGACTAGAGGCCAGGTGTGTGTCCTCCCCCCCCCGCCCCGAGCTGCGAAAGCAGAACCGCTCCGCACTGATGCTGAGGAGAGGCTCGGGAAAAGTCCTGCTGGTGGAGGAGGGAAGGAAATGAGCCTAAAAAAAAAAGGGAGCTTGGTTAATGTTTAACTCGGGACACTCTCTCCCAAAAGCGGCGGTGCTGAGGTTGTGCTTTGAAGCGCACTGAAGGCAGCTGCAAGCAGAATTCCCAGCTCCCTGCGGCCTCTTGCGAAGCTGCAGAGCGGCTCCTTAGGGCTGCTGCTCCTGCCCCGGGCTGTGCGCTGGGCTGCACCGCGGGAGGATGCAGTCCCACCCCGCTGGCGGTGGAAGGGACCTACCTCCGCAGATCATGCCCTTGCTCCAGCAGGGGCAGGCAGCTTGCCCAGCATCACAATGGCATGGGAGGGCTGGAAGCTCTCCAGAGAAGGAGACTCCATGACCTCTCTGGGCAGCCTGCTCCAGGGCTCCAGCAGCCTCACACCAAAGCAGCTTCTCCTCCTGTTCAGATGGAACCTCCTGGTGCCAGTTGGTGCCCATTGGCCCTTGTCCTGTCACTGGCCTCTCCCCACCCTATAGTTATCGATCATCATTGATGCAGGGAGGTGGCAGCTCCTCCCAGGTGGCAGGGTTGGTGGCACCCCCAGTGCTTTCCAAGGTCTTGATCCTCTGCTGCAGGAGTCTGAGCCCTTGGGCTGCTGGTGCCAATCCAGCAACCACAGCTGTCAAACCAGTTTGGTGTGGCACAAACCCAGTGCAGCCCAAGGTGGTGGCTGTGTCTGGCAGTGGTGAGGGGGGCAGCCAGGGGGCTGTGTTGGTGCAGTGTGGCTGCCAGGGCTTGTCCTAACACCCTGTCCCCACAACATCCCAGCACATGGCACCGGTGCAGCACTGCAGCTGGGAAGGGCCAGGGCTATTTATAGCAGGTTGTTAGCATGCATGAGTGACCACCTTAAACCTCAGCACAAACACAGCTCTGCTCCTCCAGGCATCTGCTCTGCCCTGCTGCCACCTCCAGCCACACCTAACCTCTTATTCTAACAGGTCTTTCAGAGATGCCCTTTTGCAGGGAGAGCAAAGCCGTGGCACAAAGGCTGACCCACAGCTGGGTGGAGCAGATCCTTTGGAAGCAGAATCCTCTGGTGCCCATAACAGTGTGTGCCAGCATCACTAAGGTACCCTGGTGCTAGGGGAAGGGGCAGTGGCACTGACCCTGCTGACAGGCTTGGGTGCCCTCCTGTGCCCAGCAGCACTGAGAGCTCGAAGGGTGTGCCACAGGAATCACAGAGTCAAGGAATGGTTTGGGTTGGAAGAGACCTTTCAGATCATCGAGTTTAGAGGCAGAGGAGCTTGGAATGGGTGCCCAGAAACCAGCTCCTGCTCCAGCCCCAGACAAATCCAACCACTGACTCAGCACTGCCATGGCCCCCAGCACCATGGCTTTGGAACTCCTCCAGGGATGAGGACCCCACCACTGCCCTGGGCAGCCTGGGCCAGGTCTTGGCAATCCTCAAGGGAGAGAAATTGCTCCTTGTGTCCAGCCTAAAGCCCATCTGGTGCAACTTTAGGCTGTTTTCTCTTGTCCTACCACTTGTTCCTTGGGAGAAGAGACCAACCTGCACCTGGCTGCAGCCTCCTTTCAGGGTGTTTTAGAGACCATGAACATCCTGCCCCTCTGAGCCTCTTTTTTTCTCCAGGCTAAGCAGCTTTTGCCTGCCTGGAGGTCTCTACCGTGGAGATTGGTTTTGCCATCCAGGGATTGGGAAGGTCTCCTCTCACCAGCAGTGTGCTCAGTGGCTGTGCTGGAGCAGTTTATGCTCTGGTGTTTCTTTCCCATGAGCTGTGGTGAGAGTTCCTGACAGCCATGAAAAAAACAAAACAAGCTCTGATATGGGAGACAAAGGAGCAGGGAGGTGTTGAGCCCTTTCTTAAGCACAAAGAAGCTGAGGACTTTTTCCTGCAGGGTTTCTCAGACAAGTGAAAACATTTCTGCAGCACTTCCAGCAGCTACATGCATGGCCTGGGGTGGTCACTGCAACAATCAGAGCTCTGGACCATGACAGCACACGAACCAAGCTTGTTTGTGTTGCTTCACACCACAGTGTGTGCTCTGAGAAGCTTCTCACACCACTCCAAGAAGGACACTGAGGTGCTGGAGCAGGTCCAGGAAAGGGCAGTGAAGCTGGGTCTGGAGAACAAGTCTGGTGAGGAGCAGCTGAGGGAGCTGAGGTTGTTCAGCCTGGAGGAAGAGAGGCTGAGGGGAGACCTCATTGCTCTTTGCAGGTCCTTGAAAGGAGGTTGGAGCCAGGTGGGGTTTGCTCTCTTCTCCCAAGGAACAAGCAACAGGATAAGAGGAAATGGCTTCAAGTTGCCCCAGGGGAGGTTTAGATTGGACATGAGGAAGAATTTCTTATCATAGAATCAAGCAGGTTGGAAGAGAGCTCCAAGCTCAGCCAGCCCAACCTAGGACCCAGCCCTGCCCAACCAACCAGACCATGGCACTAAGTGCCCCAGCCAGGCTTGGCTTGAACACCTCCAGGCACAGCAACTCCACCACCTCCCTGGGCAGCCCATTCCAATGCCAATCACTCTCTCTGACAACAACTTCCTAACATCCAGCATGTACTTCCCCTGGCACAGCTTGAGGCTGTGTCCCCTTGTTCTGTTGCTGCTTGCCTGGCAGCAGAGCCCAACCCCACCTGGCTACAGCCTCCCTTCAGGCAGCTGTAGAGAGTTCTCCTTGAGGGCTGTCCAGGCCTGGCCCAGGCTGCTCAGGAGGGCAGTGATGGAGTCCCCATCCCTGGAGGGGTTTCAGAGCTGTGCAGTTGAGGTGCTGAGGGGCACTGTTTAGTGGTGCCCTGGCAGTGCTGGGTTAAGGGTTGGACTGGGTGAGCCAAAAGGTCTTCTCCAGCCTGAACAACTGTCTGATTGAAGGCTTGCAGGAGCTCAGGGAGGCCGTTTGGGATCCAGGTGCTGCTGTCCCTGCGCGGGGTCCGGGCAGCTGAGTCTGAGCTCTTGCGAGCTGATCAAATGGCTGAGAGCTCCTCACCTCCATCCCTCTGCCTCCCAGCGTGTTGCTGTTGGCTGCCTTACAGGAACACGAGCTGCAATCTGAGTCACTCTTCTGCTTGGCAAAACAAGAGCAGACTCCCAGGAACTGGCCTGTCCTTTGTTCTCCTGCTGTGCCCCCACGCCTGACCATGTGCTGCTGGCTGATAGCGCCGGGCGGGCCCTGGCTGGGGTGGGTGCTGTGTCCTCACCCCAACCAGCCCAGCTCCAAACTGCCAGGGGTTATATAATGGGCCAAAAACACCCTCCACACCCACTGGGTGTTTTTTTTCACTCACTGATGCAATCCAACCTCCACCAGAGTGCACTCCATCAGCTCCTGCCTCCCGAGGAGGAGTGTGGGGACAAGGCTCGCTTATCCTTGGGCTCTTGGCAAGCAGCTCTGGCTGGAGCTGCTCTCAGCACTGAGGCTCTGATGACCTCTGCTTTGCCTTCCTGCATTTCTCCTTCCTGGAGGAAAAAAAACGTGTTTTGAAGATGCTGAAGGTTCCAGCCTGGGTGATGTCCTTTCCAGACTGGCAGCCTGGCAGGGCTCAACCTTCTCAAGCACACAGGGGCTGGTCCGAAGGAGCCAGGGGACACTGGACTGTGTGTTTGACTCTTCCCTTCAAATCAGGACTCTCTCTCCTGCCTCCCTCCTCCCAGCCTTGCTCCTGTTGCAATCAGAAGTCAAACTTGGGGGATGGCAGAGGAAGAAATGGGGGTGCCATGGCCTGTTGGTCTGTGCCCTCTGCCATGCTCTCTGTGCAGCTCTGCACTGATTTTCAGGGTAGGTGAAGATGGAGAAGTGGGAAAGGAGCTGTTAAGGCTCCTTGTCATGGTGGTGGTGGTGGCGGTGAGCAGGATCTTCTGCTTCCCCTTCTTCAGGTTACCTGTGGCTGGCAGTGGAGCACCTTTGTGCAGTACCTGATGCCTGAGATGTGTAGGGAGCCCCTGGCTGCTTCCTCCTGGGGCCTCACCCCGGACCTTCATGGACAGATTTGCCTCCCATGGGAGCACTGCCAAGACAGGACACTGAGGTGCTTCACTGCTTCAGGCCAGAGCCTTTCAAGCCCAGGTGGGCCTGAGGAGAGCAGATGAAGTGGTTTTGCATACATCTCCATCTCTTCCTAACACAAGCAACTTGCTCAGTGGGAAGAGATGGAGATCAGTGGCTGGAGCAAAGGAGGGAATCTTGCACTTGGTGAAGTCATGCAGAGCCTGGCTGCTGTTACAGCATGGAGTGGGGGGGTAGGAGAGGACCTCTAGAGATCATCCAGTCAAACCCCACCCTGCTCAGGCAGGGGCACTCACAGCAGCTTGCCCAGCATCACAATGGCCAGGTGGGGTTGGAATCTCTGCAGAGAAGGAGACTGCACAACCTTCTCTGGGCAGCCTGCTCCAGGCTTCCAGCACGCTCACACCAAAGAAGTTTCTCCTCCTGTTTTGGCAGAGGTGACACAGGAGTGGACTTTCATCCCTGCTGTTGTGACGGTGCTTGGCTGGGATCTCCCCAGCAGCTCCCACGGTCTGACCTCAGGTGGTCAGGGCTGCAGCAGGAGGTTTGGCAGTGAGTCCCCATTGCATATGCAATTAACCCATTTCTCCACTGCAGGGCACTGACAGACTGTGCCAGAGGAGCCAGCTCAGGGGAGCACTCCAGCTTTGCTGCTAGCCACTGCGTTCTGCCGCCCCTATTGTGATTCTGCCAAGGTCCCACCTTGGAAGGTTAATTGTGTGGTGGAGAAGCAGCAGTTCCACAACGACCTGGTTGGAGAGGACCTGCAGATCACTGAGCCCAGCCATAACCTAACCCCTCCCTGCACACAACTCCTTAGACCATGTCCCTGAGCTCTTCACAGAACTTTTATTCATGGAATGGTTTGGATTGGAAGGGATCTTAAAGATCATCTAGTTCCAAGCCCCTGCCATGGGCAAGGACATCTTCCACTAGGTGATCCACAGGGTGCTCAGGGCCTCATCCAGCCTGGCCTTGAACACCTCCAGGGAGGGAGCATCCACAGCCTCCCTGGGCAACCTGTGCCAGTGTCTCACCCTCCTCACTGTGAAGAATTTCTTTCTAATCTCCAGTCTCAATCTGCCCTCCTGAAGCTTCAATCCATTCCCACTCACCTTATCTCTACAAGCCCTTCTGAACACCTGCAGGGATGAGGACTCCACCACCTCCTTGGGCAACCCGTTTCAGTGCCTGAGCATCACCCATGTGAGAAGAGGAGCTGCTGCTAAGCTGGTGCCACAGCCTGGCAGAGCCTCTTGTTGGCTTGGGGGCAGGGAATGGGCTTTGAGATGGGCATTTCTTGCAGGTAAGGAGCTCATCCCTCCTCCACTCTGCGTGGCTTGCGAGCCACCACGCTGATGGCTCTGGTGAAATCATAAACCAAGGGTTCAAAGCTCAGGTGGCTGCCTGAGGTGGGCCTGGCAGCGTCTGCTTGCTGCAGCCATCCACACCACAGGGTGGAATTACAGCTCTAATTTAAACACGTGGGGCAGAGGGCAGGGCTCTGCCTTTCACCCTGCCCCTAGATTGCAGCCAGCTCCGCTCCAAAGCTCTCCGGGCAGCACGGTGGGAGAGAGGCTGATGCAGGGTCTTGGTGGCAAGAGAGAGCATGGGGGCAGAAACTCTTCTTGGAGCCAGGGCTGCATGCCACATCTCAGGTCCTGCTTGCCCAAGGGAGCTGCAGGTGTCATAGGGTCATAGAATTGTTTGGGTTGGAAAAGACCTCTAAGGTCATCCAGTCCAACTGTCAACCCAGCACCGCCATGCCCAGCAAACCACGTCCCCAAGGGCTGTGGGATGGTGACTCCAGCACCTCCCTGGGCAGCCTCTGCCAATCCCTGAGGAATTTTTCCTCATCTCCAACCTAAACCTCCCCTGGCACAATTTCAGGCCATTTCCTTTCCTTCTCTCACCTAAACCCAAGGAGAAGAGACCAACCCCACCTCACTGCAACCTCCTTTCAGGGTTCCCTCTCAGCCTCCTCTTCTCCAGGCTTGACCCCCACAGCTCCCTCAGCTGCTCCTCCCCAGCCCTGTTCTCCAGACCCATCTTCAGTTTTGTTGGCCTTGTCAGGTGGCAATGGGTGATGGTTGGGTGTTGGTTGGGTGATGGTTGGGTGGTGGTTGAGAGTTGGGTGATGGTTGGGTGACAGTTGTGTGGTGGTTGGGTGACGGTTTGGTGATGGTTGGGTGACAGTTGGGTGTTGGTTGGGTGATGGTTGGGTGTTGGTTGGGTGATGGCTCTCCCTCCTGGGATGTGAGGGCTTAGCATCCCCAGAGTGATGGCAGCCCAATTCCCCACAGTCGTTCCCACAGATCTCCACTGTCTGCTGGACCCACATGGTCAGGATGCCCCTAGGACAACATGAGCTGCATGCAGGTGAGGATTTGGCCTCTCCAGCTTTGCCCTGGAGGTTGCTCAAGCCCAGGCCTGCTCCACACCACTGCATCTACCCCACAGCTCTGCAGTCCTGCAGGTGCAGCTGCTGCCTCTGGCCTGCCAGGGCTTGATGCATCGAGAGTTTTTGTGGCTGCTTTGAAGCTCCCAGGTCTCATCTCCCCAGGCATCTCCAGAGAGGACAGGCTGAGGTTCCTCCTCAGACAGTGGGAAACGAGGGAGCAGCTTCTTGGGAACGAGTCTGCTCGTCTTGAAGCCAACCATTTGAATGCAGCCTCCCAGAGGCTACGTAGCCTCCAGAGCCTGGCTTGGCCAGTTCTCCTCTTGCTGCCTGGAGGTGGTTTTTTGGGAAGGGTGCTACCATTAGAGAGGCTCCTGAATAACTGAGCAGAGGATTTTATTGCTTCCCATGACTTGCTGAAAGCCCCACATGCTACAGCAGGGGCTCCCAAGCCAGGGATGGAAGAAGAACCACTTCAAAGAGGTGCAAGAAGCAGTAACACCCTCTCTGCAGACGCTGATCCCAGCCGTGGATCAATCATCCTCTCCCATAGGGGCAGACACCAGCCTGAGCTGCGGGGTGGGTGCCGGCGTGGGGGTGGCTGGTGCCAGGGAAGGGTGCTGGGAGGGATCGGTGGGTGAGGGGATGGGCTGTGTCTTGACTGCTGGAAAAGAGAAAGGCAAATGAGTCACGGAACCGGGATCCCTCTGCGTTTGCATGTGCCGCGAAGATAAAAGCCTTGCTAAGGTGGGGAAAACACAGACATTATCCTGATTTGGGAGAAGGGGGAGGGCTGTGGGAAAGGGATCTGGATGTAAATGGGCTGTGGGTGTGCGCAGCAAGGGTGGGGACAGAGGAGGTGCTGCTTTATCCCTGCAGCTGCTGCAGAGCTGGGTGGCTCTGCTGCCGAAGCCTTGCTGCTGGCCCCCATCCATGCACCTGCTCGGAGGCAGCTACTGTGCAGCCAAGGCATGGCAATGTCACCTCCCTCCAGCAGCTCGGGGGCACGGGGGAGATCCATCAGCTCGGTTTGCTCAGGACCCACCACCTCTGAAAGGAGCTGAGCTTTAATCCTGCTCCCTCCAGGGCTGGTTAATGGCTGACCAGGAAGCTCCCAGCTGGCAGCTGGGACAGGAGCCCTGCTGCTTGACCTCTGAAGGTCTTGCTCAGGGATGCAGCGATCATGTGGAGCTGCCTCCTCCTGCCTGCCACACCATGAGCCCTCCTGGTCTGCTGCGGCCACACCTGCTGCCAGCCAGGTCCTCCTTTGTCCCCAGCCACAGTGTGGGCACTGCCTGTCTGCCGTGAGTCACCAGTCTCCTGGGGAGATGACTTTGGACTCAGTCACACGAAACCACACCTTTTGTCATGACAAACCCCAACATTTGGAGCATTTGAGTGACTGCCACCCTGCCGTGGCCTTGGAGAAGGTGGGGGGGGGGGAGGCACCGAGGTGACTGCAGGCACACACAGTGACTCAGGGGCCATTGCTTAGGGAGGGCTGCCTGGCTGAGGAGCAATGTCCCCAACTGTAGAGAAACATTTGACATCTGGGGAGCAGTGTCCCCAGAGGAGGAGAAAGCAGGCTGCTGTGCTGTCCTTGAAGCATGGAATGGCTTGGGTTGGGAAGGGACCTTCACAGGTCGTCTGGTCCAAGCCCACTGCAGTCATCAGGGACACCTGCAACTAGAGCCCAGCTGCTCCAGTCAGGGAAGGAGAAAGAGCAGCAGCAGAGCCGAAGAGGAGGTGTGAGGCTGGAGGGTGAGATCAGGTGGGCTGAGGTCAGCTGGTTGAGGTTTAACAAAGCCAAGTGCCAGGTGCTGCACTTGGGTCACAACAACCCCCATGCACACTCCAGGCTTGTGGCAGAGTGGCTGGAAACTGGCTGGTGAAAGAGGACTTGGATGGCACACGAGCCAGCATGCAGCCAGGAGGCCAGGGAGGCCACCAGCATGCTGGCCTGGATCAGCAATGGTGTGGCCAGCAGGACTAGGGCAGGGATTGTGCCCCTGTACTGGGCACTGCTGAGGGCACGACTCCAATCCTGTGTTTGGTTTTGGGCCTCTCACTCTTAACAAGGACATTGAGGGGATGGAGCAAGTCCAGAGAAGGGCAACAAAGCTGAAGGGTCGGGAGAACAGGGCTGGGGAGGAGCAGCCGAGGGAGCTGGGGGTGTCCAGCCTGGAGAAGAGGAAGCTGAGGGCAGAGCTTATTGCTGCCTACAGTTCCCTGAAAGGAGGTTGGAGCCAGGTGGGGTTGATCTCTTCTCCTTAGTTTCAGGTGACACAGAAGGAAAGCAAATGGCCTGAAACTGTGCCAGGGGAGGCTTAGGAGATGAGGAAAAATTCCTTTGCTGCAAGAGTGGTCAGGGATTGGCAGAGGCTGCCCAGAGAGGTGCTGGAGTCCCCATCCCTGGAGGTGTGTGCAAGCAACGTGTGGCCACGGCCCCTCGGGACATGGTTTGATGGGTAGATGGTTGGACGGGATGACCTTCGAGAGCTTTTCTAACCCAAACAACTCCGTCGGCACGGTCGGGGAGCTGTGTCCCTCAGGCTGCCGACACGAGGCAGGGCGGAACTGCCCTCCGGTGCCGCGGGGCCGCGAACTCGCAGCCTCAGCGTCTGCGTCTGTGGGAGGGGGCAGAGGGGGGGCGGAGCCGTGCCGGGGAACCAGCCAATGAGCCGCGCGGTTGCCATGGTAACAGCGGCGCTTCCCGCGCGGGGGGGCGGGGCGCGGGGCGGAGCCAGTCGCGGCCGGGCGCGGGTTGGGCTGCGCGCGCGCATGCCGCCGCCGGCGGCTCCGGAGGGGGCCCCGGGACCGGGACGAGCGGCGCGGCCTGTCCATAACCTCACCCCTTCTGTAACCCTCCCGCTTTAACCAGCCCCCCGCTTCCTTACCGGGAAGCTCGGAAGGGCCACCCCCACCCCCGCCCCTCTTCCATTTTCCTCCCCATCCCCCGCCGTCCCGGCGGCTCCGCCCCCCTTCCCGCTCCACCCCCCCCATTCGGGTGGGGGTGTCCGGTTGTGTCCAGCCGTAGCAGAGGCCGTTGAGGTGCCGTGGTGCGTTTTAAAGTTTGGCTTGGAACTTCCCCCGTCTTCAGCGCCGTCCCGTGTTGGTTGGAGGGACGAAGCGGTGCTGCCGTTCCGGTGAGTACCGTGGGTAGACTCGGTGGGGGGGTGGTTCGTTCGCTCTTGGAGGAGCACGGTCCCTGGAGTCTCCTACCACCTTTTCCCGGGCCGGCTCTTAAGAGTCCCCTGTGGTTCCCGGGAGTGGCGCTCCCAGTTACCCGGTAACGGGGACACGCACATGGGCACCCAGAGGACAAGCTGCCGCTGGTGGGTCAGTCACGGTGATGTTGGGGTGGCCTCGGTGCTTGCTTTTCACTGCGTCAGAAGGCAAGGGCGAGGGAAGAAGCTGCCCTGTTCTGTGTACGCCTTAAAGAGAGAGGGGAAAGGGAAATAGAGCGGGGAGAGAAAGGGAAAAAGAGGGGAGAAGAAGGGAAAAAGACAGGGGGGAAGGGGAAAAAGAGAGGAGAGAGGGGGGAAAAAGGGGAAAAAAAGACAAAAATCTGTAGTGGTTGTAATCTCTGGGTGCGGTTCTGGGTGGTTTTCATGCTGGTTTTGGTGGCCCCCGGGTATGATGTTCTGTTGGTGAGTAGATTAGAGCTTTATTTTCTAAGCCAAGATGATTTGGGTAAGAGCTTCCAATTATCTGTTCCCCTTCGGATTAGCGATGCTAATGTGCTTAAACGTTCCAAATAAAGATATTTTCCTCTCTTCCCCCCCCGCCGCGTTTCTCCCCAACTAAGGAGTTCACAGCTGTGCGGGGTTCCTGCTGGTGGTCTGCAGAGGGTTCGTGGCTTTTAGGAGCGCTTCGGTTTTGGACTTGAGGGGATGGGACTGCTCTCTAGAGTTAGATTTAGGTGGCAGTTTGAGGTCATCGCGTTGGTTCTCTTTCCCTGGTGGGTGCACATCCTTTCCCTTGTGGCACATCAAGCCCCTCAGCGGGAGTATGGATTTATTTTGGAAGCAGGTCTGACGTTTAGGCGTCAAGTTTCTGTCGCTCTCCTCTATTACACAACCTCGCTGTCCGTTGTGCATCCGAACTCCAGTTGGAAGTGGTGTAGGTGTGGATGGAGGGGTGCGGAGCTCTGCTTAGGGGTGAAAAGATCACGCAGAGGTCAGGTCCTACGTCCCTCAATTTGCACGGAGATCTTCACGGTCAGGAGCAAAACTGAGGTTCTGAGAGGGTGAAGCAAACTGGAACCAGCTGAGCCGGAGGAGAAATTACTTCGACGTGAGGGTGCTGGCAGGGGCTGACCGGAGAGGTTGTGGAATCTCCTTCTCTGGAGGGCTTCCAGACCCACTTGGGCATTGTTGTCCCGGGCAAGCTGCTGCGAGTGACCCTGCTTGAGCAAGGGGGTTGGACTGGATGATCTGCAGTGGTTCCTTCCAACCCCCACCGGGCTGGGATACAGGGATCTGTGCCATCGCTTTATTCCTCGTCTGGCGGTGTAGGGAGCTTTGCCCTCCCATGTTTGTTGCCTGCAGCGTTGTTGCTCTTCCTTCGTCCCTCCCCTCGGAAGGTAGGAGGTTAATCCCCTGGATTCAGGTGTTGACTTGACTTCTATTCCTGCGCTGTAATCCGGTGATTGCCGTTTGCGGGTGAGCAATGGGATTAGGGGACCTGGCGCTCGGCAGATGGTGGAGCTCTGCTGCACCATTCCCAACCACCACAGCCTTCCATCCTCCCTCCAGATGGGAGTTTCCAGAGTTCAGCGACAGATTTCTCTTCAGGCAGTGCTCCTGATGAAACGTCGGAGGGATTGCAGCCCCCAGCAGTGGATATTTTGTCAGAAGTGATGCTTTATTCCAGGCTGGTAACTGCAGCCAGCTCTCCCGGTAGGCTGGAGAGGTGAACTATGTTTCCAGGGTAACTGTGAAGTTGTTTAGCTTCCTCGGAGGTACTTTGTGCCAGAAGTGAAGCTTGCTGGCATTTTCCTTTCCTTGTCCCTCTTCTAGAAACGGGAAGGCTTCACATCTCTTTGTTTATTATGGTTTCTTTTTCTCTTACATCTTCCTTTTCTTTGTTTTCCTTTGACGTTCTTAGGGTGTGGTGGGGGAAGCAGAAGATGTATGGCAGAAATGCTCCTAAACTTCCCTGGCAGCTTCACCAGGGTAAAGGCTTTCCCCAAGAAATCTCTCAGGGATTTATCTCTTCTTTGATAGGATTTTCTTCTCTGCATACAGTGCCTTTTTCTGTTTAAAAAGCAACATAAATCACAGAATCAGCCAGGTTGGAAGAGACCTCCAAGATCATCCAGTCCAACCTAGCACCCAGCCCTGTAATTGTTGAGGCTGTTTCAGCCCGGAGAAGAGAAGGCTCCAGGGAGACTACCTGGTGGCCTTTTGGTGCTTAAAGGGGCTAAATAAGAAAGTTGGGGGACAGAATATTGAGCAAGGTGATAGGATGAGGAGTGATGGTTTGAAACTAAAAGAGGGAGATTCAGAGTGGAGAGAAGGGAGAAATGTTTGACTCTGAGGATGGTGAGAGCCTGGCCCAGGTTGTTCAGAGAGGTGATTGATGCCTATCCCTGGAAGCACTACAGGTCAGGTTGGTTTTGGCTGTGAGCAACCTGCTCTAGTTGCAGATGTCCGTGGTGAGTGCAGGGGGATTGGACTGGATGAGCTTGAAAGGTCCCTTCCACCCAAACCACTCTAGGATAGTAAAGTCCATGTTCATTTTGGAACATCTAGAACCTTGAGACTCAGGTTGTTTGGATCCTGCTAGGACTTCTGTCTGTTCTGAGGTTAAGCTTTGTTTAGTTTCTCTTCAGACTCACACTGGAAGGCTCTGTGGAAGGTGTCCTTGCCCATGGCATGGAGGGTTGGGACTGGAAGATCTGTAAAGGTCCCTTCCCACCCAAACCATTCTATGCTAGTAAAGTCCATGTTCATTTTGGAGCCATCTAGAGCCTTGAAACTCAGGTTGTTTGGATCCTGCAAGGACTTCTGTCTGCTCTGAGGTTAAGCTTTGTTTAGTTTCTCTTCAGACTCACACTGGAAGGTGTCCTTGCCCATGGCATGGAGGGTTGGGACTGGTTGATCTGTAAAGGTCCCTTCCCACCCAACTCACTCTAGGATAGTAAAGTCCATGTTCATTTTGGAGCCATCTAGAGCCTTGAAGCTCAGGTTGTTTGGATCCTGCTAGGAATTCTGTCTGCTCTGAGGTTAAGCTTTGTTTAGTTTCTCTTCAGAGTCTCAGTGGAAGGTGTCCTTGCCCATGGCACGGAGGGTTGGGACTGGATGATCTGTAAAGGTCCCTTCCAACCCAAACCATCCTGTGATTCTATGCTAGCTGTTAGCCAAGGATATTTATTAGCCAGTAAACCTCTAAAGCCTTTCTACTTCAGGGTAATTAGAGAGGTAGGACTCCTGTCTAAACAGAAGATGCAGCCTGTAATTAGCTTTTGCTAGCTGCACAATTCGGTGTGAATAGACTCCTAAGCCTCGCTCTGCTCTCTTTTCAGACCAGGCTCTGAACTGATTCTGAGCTAAATGTTTCTTTTCTGATCCATGCCAGTGTCGAGTGCCGTCCTATGGAAAGTCCCTAAAGGCAGTCACAATACAGAGCTGCTTCTTAATTGGAATCCTTGGCTTTGTCTTTTTCTCCCTCCTGTCTTATTGTCTGTGCAGCAGTGAACGTTGCCAGCCTTAGGTTTGTGCTCCTGCTGCAGTTCTAGGGTTGAGAGGGCAGAGTACCTGCTCCCTCTGACCTGAGCTCTGAGCTGGCCAGCTACCAGCTCCTGGGGGAAAGGTGTCATTTCTGATGATGCTCGTGGTTGGGTGGTTGGTTAGTTTTTAATCCTGTGTCGTTCTGGATGCTGATTGAGCCCCTGGAGTGTCTGCGGGCTCCTCTGACAGTAGTTAACACGCTTCCTGGGTGCCTCATTTCCCCCAAAGGAGAAAAATAACATCACTTGTCACTGGGAAATAGCTGCTATTGCAGGGCTCTGGGGGCTGGGGAGGCAAGGGCTTGGGGAGCTCTGGGGGCTTGGGAGGCTGAGGCTGATGGAGCTCTGGGGGCTGGGGAGGCAAGGGCTTGGGGAGCTCTGGGGGCTTGGGAGGCTGAAGCTGATGGAGCTCTGGGGGCTGGGGAGGCAAGGGCTTGGGGAGCTCTGGGGGCTTGGGAGGCTGAAGCTGATGGAGCTCTGGGGGCTGGGGAGGCAAGGGCTTGGGGAGCTCTGGGGGCTTGGGAGGCTGAGGCTCAGGAGGCTGAGGCTTGCAGGGCTCTGGGGGCTTGGGAGGCAAAGGCTTGCGGGGCTCTGGAGGCTTGAGAGGCTGAGGCTGATGGAGCTCTGGGGGCTTGGGAGGCAAAGGCTCAGGAGGCAAAGGCTTGCAGGGCTCTGGGGGCTCGGGAAGCAATGGCTTGCAGGGCTCTGAGATCATCTGTGTGAGCTGTAGACCACATGTGAGAGAATCAAATCCTGAGCAGCAGGCAGGCAGAGCATGGGGGGTTCCACCTCCTGGGAGCCTTTGCCCAGCGCTGTGATTTTCGCCTGGGTGTTGTCCTGGACTCTGCTCCATTCAGTGCTTCTGTTCCTCTGGCTACTAGATAATTTTGAATCCAGCCCTGTCACCTCCCTTCTCTTTCACACGTGCTTGTGAAGCAAAAAAGGAGCTGGCTGTCCCCAGCGAAGAATGTGCTGCTGCATTCCCTGCCTGCTCCTCTCCTCAGGGTTGGTCTTCGCTGCATCTTTGGCCAAGGAGCTCGCTGCTTTCTGGCAGCTTTTCCAGGTAGTGTCAAAATCAGCTTTATGCAACTCCAGGTGATTTTTTTTTTTTAGCTTGGTGTTTTGTTTTGTTTCTCCTGTCCTCGTTGAAGGTTTCAGGATGGTGGTGGTGTTTGTAGGGGATGCTCTGCAGATCAGGGGCTCAGGATCCCACGGGAGGATTACTCCTTGCGTGGCAGCCAGGGGCACGGTGCAGTCCTGGCTGCAGGAAACTGCCTCTTACAGCTTTGGCTGCTCAGGGGGTTAAAAATTGGCCTGGTTTGGGGTTGAGGAGTCTCATGAAGGTTCCCCCCCCCCCCTCCCTCAAGCCTTGGCATGTTTGCTTGAATTAATATTCCACAGAAAGCGGTAACTGGGCACTGGGGAATTTCCCTTTGGCAAAGGGGTTTGTCAGGCTATGTGGTTACATAAAAGTGTGAGCAGTCAGAGGGGGGCAAGGGGCTAAAATGTGCCAGTTTTGAGTGATCTGCATCCAGTTCCATCTCATGCCACTGGTCTAGTTCTTATTTTCAAGCTGTGCCTTCTGAAGAGTGATGTTTTCCTGCAGGAGGAGATGGATAATGCTGGCTGGAAGTTGTCCTTTCATAGCTTGGTGAATTCATAGGATGTTGGTGGTGGCAGGGGAATGTGGATGTGGCACTTTGGGACATAGTTCAGTGGCCTTAGTGATCTTAGGTTGACATTTGGACTCGATCTTGGAGTTGAATTCTGTGATTCTAGGAGATAGGCAATGAGCTTTTCTGCTGATTGGTTTATTTCCTAGCACAGACACAGCCTGTTGGGACTCCTTGTTCAGCCCTTATGTAGCAGGCAGCTTTGGGGAGGGAAGGGCTGTGTCTATTCAGTACTTCCAAGAGAACCTTCACAGAATAGGAGACTGCTCAGTGTGTGAGACTGAAGTAAACTCCTGAATCCTTGCAAGCCCAGACAAGAAGCCTGCAGAGATGCTGTGAGCACAGTCTGGATCACTTCTGTGTCTGATGCATGAAGGTGACTGGAACCTGAGAGTGTTGCAATCTTTTAGGTGTGTTTATTCTTTGTTTTGCATGGAGGAATCATGTGGAAACCCCCCCCAGACTTGTGTGCTTTTGCCTTAGAAATGTATTCAGGTGAAGGCTCCCTGGTTGCTGTGGTGGCCTTTGTGGTGCCAACCACTGCCTGGTTGTCTTGAGTTGGCAGCCAAAGAGGCTGGAATGGCAGCATCAGGAGGGCTGTGGAAGTCCCTCCCCAGCAAACTGCTCTTGAATCCTAATCACAACCTTCTGAGTGACCACAGGCTTGGTAGACTGAACAGTTCAGCTAGAAGAAATTTCCAAGTGCTGCACCTGCCCTGTGCTGCTGGGTGTACAAACTTCTCCTGCAGCTGGGCAGGAGTTTGTTGTTAAGGTTCCCATTTATGTGCTGCCAGTGAGAGGTGGCTGTTGGAGCTGGTTCTGGAGCTTTGAAGGTCACACAGAAACTTCTCTCTGAACTGTCCTAGAATGATAGAATGTCAGGAGCTGGAAGGGACCTCCAAAGCTCAGCCAATCCAACTCCCTTGCCAGAGCAGGATCTCCTATACCAGATCACACAGCAACACATCCAGGCAGGTTTTGAATGTCTCCAGAGAGGGAGACTCCACAACCCCCCTGGGCAGCCTGTTCCAGAGCTCTGTCATCCTCACAGAGAAAAAAATCCCTCCTCATGTTTAAATGAATCTTCCTCTGCCTCAGCTTCCACCACTGCCCCTTGTGCTGTCGTTGGGCATCACCCAGCAGAGCCTGGCTCCAGCCTCCTGCCACTCACCTTTACACATTGATAACCATTGCTGAGGTCACCTCTCAGTCTCCTCCTCTCCCAGCAGCACAGTCCCAGCTCCCTCAGCCTCTCCTTGTAAGAGAGATGTTCCATTCCCTTCATCATCTTTGTGGCTCTGTGCTGGACTCTCTCAAGCAGTTCTATGTCCCTCTTGAAGTGGGTGGCCCAGGACTGGACACAGTACTCCAGATGCAGCCTCAGCAGGGCAGAGTAGAGGGGGCAGGAGAACCTCTCTGGACCTACTAACCACAGCCCTTTTAATACACCCCAGAATGGCCTTTCTTTTGAAGCTGTGATCTAGCAACACTTAAATCCCTCCCTAAATTAACCAATGAAACCTGTGGCAAGTCAATTCTTGTTTGCCTCAATGAGGCTGCAGTGGCTGGAGTGGTTTTATAAAGCACAGTGGACTCTTCACATCTTAAATCATAGAATTAACCAGGTTGGAAGAGACCTCCAAGATCACCCAGTCCAACTTATCACCTAGCCCTATCCAATCAACTTAGACCATGGCACTTAGCTTCTGTTAAGTGACAGGAAACCCAAATGCTTAAGAAAACCTGAGTGTTGAGTTTGGGCCAAAGATGCTAAATTTAGTGTGAGGCTGTGATGTCTTTGTGCAGTTCCTGACTGAAAAAAAAAAGGTAAATCAATATTTCCCTTTTCTCCTCATGACTGGGTATCAGCTTAGAATCATAGAATCAGGCAGGGTTGGAAGGGACCACAAGGAGCAGCCAGTTCCAGCCCCACTGCCATGCCCAGGGACACCTTACCCTAGAGCAGGCTGCACACAGCCTCAGCCAGCCTGGCCTTAAACACCTCCAGCCATGGGGCCTCAACCACCTCCCTGGGCAACCCATTCCAGCCTCTCACCACTCTCATGCTCAACAACTTCATCCTCACATCCAGCCTGACTCTCCCCACTTCCAGCTTTGCTCCATTCCCCCCAGTCCTGTCACTCCCTGACAGCCTCAAAAGTCCCTCCCCAGCTTTTTTGTAGCCCCCTTCAGATCCTGGCAGGCCACAAGAAGGTCACCTGGGAGCCTCCTCTGCTCCAGCCTGCACAGCCCCAACTGTCAGTCTGTGCTCACAGCAGAGCTGCTGCAGCCCTCTGAGCATCCTCCTGGCCCTGTTCTGGACACTCTCCAGCATCTCCACATCCCTCTTGTCCCAGGGGCTCCAGAACTGGATGCAGTACTCCAGGTGGGGGTCTCGGCAGAGCAGAGCAGAGAGGGAGAATCACCTCCCTGGCCCTGCTGGCCACACTTCTGCTGCTGCAGCCCAGGCTCTGCTTGGCTTTCTGGGCTGCAAGTGCACACTGCTGGCTCCTGTTGAGCTTCTCCTCCACCAGCACCCCCAAGTCCCTCTCCTCAGGGCTGCTCTCCAGCCACTCCCTGCCCAGCCTGGATTTGTGCTTGGCATTGCCTCAACCCAGCTGCAGGACCTTGCCCTTGGATGCAGGACCTCGCACTTGGCTTTGGCTGGTATGACCTGGCCACCTGATCAGAGAGGGAAATGTCTGCTGGGTGATGATGTTGATGTTCCTCAAGCCTAGGCTTAAACAATCTCCACTCTAAAGGAAGTTTGCTTCCAGAAGCAGCTTCATCTTGAGATTCTTTTCCCAAAGCAAGAGGAAAAAGAAATCTTTTCCTGCTTCCTACCATCTTTGGTTTGTTCTGGAAATAGGCAATGCTGGAACTCCTGCAGGCAAGAAAACTTTCAGCCAGCCTTCCAACCTGCTTGGGGGTTGTTTTTGTGCAAGGCATCTGTAGAAGAAGAGATTGTTAGTAGGGATTGCCACAGTTTGTGAACACCTTAGGAGGATGTTGAAACACAGGAGTTGAATTTGCTTTTCTTCTGTTCTTGATCTCTACAAAACATGCTCAGGTTTGCTTTTGATACTCTTCATCTCTGTGATGTGTTTCATAGTAGTATCACAGTATCATCAGGGTTGGAAGAGACCTCACAGATCATCAAGTCCAACCCTTTAGCACAGAGCTCAAGGCCAGACCATGGCACCAAGTGCCACGTCCAGTCCTGCCTTGAACAGCTCCAGGGACAGCGACTCCACCACCTCCCCGGGCAGCCCATTCCAGTGTCCAATGACTCTCTCAGTGAAGAACTTTCTCCTCACCTCAAGCCTAAATCTCCCCTGGCACAGCCTGAGGCTGTGTCCTCTTGTTCTGGTGCTGGCCACCTGAGAGAAGAGAGCAACCTCCCCCTGGCCACAACCACCCCTCAGGTAGTTGTAGACAGCAATAAGGTCTGCCCTGAGCCTCCTCTTCTCCAGGCTAACCAATCCCAGCTCCCTCAGCCTCTCCTCGTAGGGCTGTGCTCAAGGCCTCTCCCCAGCCTCGCTGCCCTTCTCTGGACACGCTCAAGCATCTCAATGTCCCTCCTAAACTGGGGGGCCCAGAACTGAACACAGCACTCAAGGTGTGGTCTAACCAGTGCAGAGACCAGGGGCAGAATGACCTCCCTGCTCCTGCTGGCCACACCATTGCTGATGCAGGCCAGGATGCCACTGGCTCTCTTGGCCACCTGGGCACACTGCTGGCTCATGTTCAGGCAGGTATCAATCAGCACCCCCAGATCCCTCTCTGTCTGGCTGCTCTCCAGCCACTCCGACCCCAGCCTGTATCTCTCCATGAGGTTGTTGTAGCCAAAGTGCAGTTTGAATTATGTTTTGGTACCCTTCATCTCCACAAAACATGCTTGAGTAGAGCAAATGATTTTTGTTCTTAGGCTTGTGTGCTTGTGCTGATGCAATTTAAGCAGCCTGGAACTACAGCAGGTGATTATCCCGAGGTTGCTCAGGGGGGTTTCTTTGAGTCACATCCCACGAACGTGCACTTAAACACTGGGGGTGAAGTGGGGAGGGCAGATCTGGGCTACTTGAAACCACTTAGACCCTTTTATTGAGAGTTGTTATCAGAATTAAGTGCTGAAACAGTCCAGTTTTGGGCTCCAATAAATCTGTTGCATGCCTGGGGGGAAGATGAGTGTTGGTCTCGTGGCAATGTGAGAGCTGGGAGCTTCTTACTACTGTAGTAATTATGAGTCAGGATGTTCATTAGGCCTGCTGGAACAAGGAGCAAAAGATAACTAGACCTTCAGCAGCTGAATTGTTATCAACAGCCTTCACTTGGAGGGAAAACTGCTGCGTCCCAGCAGTTCTCCAAAGAGTCTGTCTGCAGCATGCCAACAGCTCCAGCTTTGGGGTCACTTTGGGCTGATTTTACAGCCTTAGCCTAACTAAGCTATGTTGGGGAGGTTGTAGGAGGGGGGGGGCTGGTAGCCTAAGCTCTGTTGGGGGGGTTGTAGGAGGTGGGGCTGGCAGCCTAAGCTCTGTTGGGGGGGTTGTAGGAGGTGGGGCTGGCAGCCTAAGCTCTGTTGGGGGGGTTGTAGGAGGGGGGGCTGGTAGCCTAAGCTCTGTTGGGGGGGTTGTAGGAGAGGGGGCTGGCAGGCTAAGCTCCGATGCAGGGGGTTGTAGGAGAGGGGGCTGGCAGGCTAAGCTCTGATGGAAGGTTGTAGGGGATGGGGCTGGCAGGCTAAGCTCTGATGGAAGGTTGTAGGGGATGGGGCTGGCAGGCTAAGCTCTGATGGAAGGTTGTAGGGGATGGGGCTGGCAGGCTAAGCTCTGATGGAAGGTTGTAGGGGATGGGGCTGGCAGGCTAAGCTCTGATGGAAGGTTGTAGGGGATGGGGCTGGCAGGCTAAGCTCTGATGGAAGGTTGTAGGGGATGGGGCTGGCAGGCTAAGCTCTGATGGAAGGTTGTAGGGGATGGGGCTGGCAGGCTAAGCTCTGATGGAAGGTTGTAGGGGATGGGGCTGGCAGGCTAAGCTCTGATGGAAGGTTGTAGGGGATGGGGCTGGCAGGCTAAGCTCTGATGGAAGGTTGTAGGGGATGGGGCTGGCAGGCTAAGCTCTGATGCAGGGGGTTGTAGGGGATGGGGCTGGCAGGCTAAGCTCTGATGCAGGGGGTTGTAGGGGATGGGGCTGGCAGGCTAAGCTCTGATGCAGGGGGTTGTAGATGTGATTTTTTTCCAGGTCAGAACACCCCCTTGATTTGGCTGGGGGCTGGGGAGAGCATTGCCTTGATCCCAGCAGCCCATTAGGTCTAGTGCCCGCCGTGACCCACTTACAGTCCGGCAGCGAAGTCCCGGAGCTCTGGCATTCCCAGGAAGCTCTGTGTGTGTGTCTGGGAGCAGACAACTGCAACTGGACTGCAGAAACAGAGCTTGGAGACAAAGAAAGTGGATGCAAATAGAGAGGAAAAAGAACTTGGCTGCATTTTGTTGTTTTGGTCTGAAATAAGTTGGTTTTGATGCGTGGGAGAGAAGAGGAAGAAGGCATCAGTGCCTTGGAAGGATTTCTTTAGTGAGTTAAAACCAATTTTACCCTTTAGAGCTTCTAAAGGTCAGAAGCTGCCAAGGCTTTAGTGGAGTATTGGTGAATATTAGTGAGTTTGGAAATGTTAGGGCACTGGTTTTAGGGAACTCTTTTTGCCCTTCAGAGATTCCAAGGGTAAAAAGCCAGCAGTGGTTTAGCGGAGTACCTAAGATGTGGAATATTAGTGGCAAACTGTTTTACCCTTCGTGGTTTGTAAGGGTAGAAAGACTTGAAGTGAAATGCATGAAAGTAGTGGGATCTTAGTGGGATCTTAGTGGGATCTTAGTGGGATCTTAGTGGGATCTTAGTGGGATCTTAGTGGGATCTTAGTGGGATCTTAGTGGGATCTTAGTGGGATCTTAGTGGGATCTTAGTGGGATCTTAGTGGGATCTTAGTGGGAAACTGTTTTACCCTTCATGGTTTGTAAGGGTAGAAAGACTTGAAGTGAAATGCATGAAAGTAGTGGGATCTTGGTGGGAAACTGTTTTACCCTTCATGGTTTGTAAGGGTAAAGACTTTAAGTGAAATGCATGAAAGTAGTGGGATCTTAGTGGGTTCTTAGTGGCAAACTTTTACCCTTCATGGTTTGTTAGGGCAAAAAGACTTGAAGTGAAATGCATGAAAGTAGTGGGATCTTAGTGGGATCTTAGTGGGATCTTAGTGGGATCTTAGTGGGATCTTAGTGGGATCTTAGTGGGATCTTAGTGGGATCTTAGTGGGATCTTAGTGGGATCTTAGTGGGATCTTAGTGGGATCTTAGTGGGAAACTGTTTTACCCTTCATGGTTTGTAAGGGTAAAAAGACTAAGTGAAATGCATGAAAGTAGTAGCATCTTAGTAGCATCTTAGTAGCATCTTAGTAGCATCTTAGTAGCATCTTAGTAGCATCTTAGTAGCATCTTAGTAGCATCTTAGTAGCATCTTAGTAGCATCTTAGTAGCATCTTAGTAGCATCTTAGTAGCATCTTAGTAGCATCTTAGTAGCATCTTAGTAGCATCTTAGTAGCATCTTAGTAGCATCTTAGTAGCATCTTAGTAGCATCTTAGTAGCATCTTAGTAGCATCTTAGTAGCATCTTAGTAGCATCTTAGTAGCATCTTAGTAGCATCTTAGTAGCATCTGTTGTTAACCCACACCTGAGCCCCTTCTGTTGGGTATGGCCCTGCTGGGTGTTTTTGTGGCCCTGTTGGGTGCTTTCCTGGCCCTGTTGGTCGTTTTCCTGCTGCCTGTTTCTTCTCCTCTTGGATTTGGTGAAACACAAGCTTTCTTTTTTGTTTCCCCCCTGTGCCTTTCAACAAGTGGCAGTGCTAAAAGTGAACTTCTAAACCTCGTTGTTCCTCCTGTGGCAAAGCAAAGATCTTTCTGTTGCGGCGCTGATGAGAGCTTGCAAGACATAAAGAGGAGCGGGGTTGAAGTTTGTGTTTGTTCCCCTCTCTTAATGAGCCCAGATGTCAGCTTGGATTAATTCTGGCTGCTTTCTCAATTCATGGTATCAGTGACTCTGGGTAGGCAGTGAGCTGTGCCAACATTCAAGAGGGGTGTTTATCTCTTGCGAGTGTGTTCAGCCATACAAGGCTTGGAGTGGACAAGAGCTGTCTCAGCTGGAACGAAAGCATTCAGCTTAGGGTTGGGATTTTTTGGCCACTGAGGAAAACTCACAATCCCTCATTGAATAGATTGAGCATGGATCAGAGAATGGGTTGGATTGGAAGAGACCTGCAAGTTCATCCAGTTCCAACCCTCTGCCATGGGTGGGGATGCCTCCTGCTAGCCCAGATTGCTCAAAGCCCTGTCCAGCCTTGCCTTGAGCATCTCTGGGGAGAGAGCATCCCCAAACTCCCTGGGCAACTTGTTCCAGTGTCTCCCCACCCTCACTGCAAAGAATTCTTCCCTAATCTCCAGTCTCAGCCTGCCTTCTTCCAGCTCAAAGCCACTGCCTCTCATCTTGTCACTACAAGCCCTTGCTGAAGGTCCCTCCCCAGCTCTCTTATAGCTCCCTTCAGGTACTGGAAGGCTGCTCTAAGGTCTCCCTGGAACCTTCTCCATGCTGAACAGCCCCAGCTCTTTCAGCCTGTCCCCATAGGGGAGGTTCTCCAGCTCTCTGGACCCTCTCTTAACAGTTCCATGTCTCTCTTGTCTTGAAACCCCCAGAACTGGATGCAATACTGCAGGTAGGGTCTTGGGAGAGCAGAGCAGAGGGGGAGAATCACCTCACTGGTCCTGCTGGTCACAGCTGCCTTTAAGCTGAGTGTCTGTACTGAAGCTGTGGAGCTCAGCTGGCTCATGCCTTTGCTTGGAGACCTTCAAATAATGCCTTTTCTGTTCTTTGTTGTCAAACAGTGCCCTGACTGTTGGCCCCACCACATGACAGGTATGGGTAGGAACCTTTTAATCAGCATCAACTTACCCAAACATCAGCTTGTTCTGGCACTTCACAGCTGCAACTGATGCAGGATTTTTTCCCTTGCCATGTTCAAACCCACAGTAGCAGTTTTGGCCAAGACAATAAATCTCTTGGTCTGTGCATATAGTAGTGTCTTCTGAAGCACCTTTGAGTTTATGTAGCTTGTGACACCAACACTGGTTCAGCAGTACAGGTTGTGGGAGTGACCTGCTGGAAAGCAGCTCTGCAGAGAAGGACCTGAGAGTGCTGGTGGACAAGAAGTTGTCCATGAGCCAGCAATATGCCCTTATGGCCAAGAGGGCAGTGGTGCCTGGGGGTGTAGGTAGAAGAGTGTGGTCAGCAGGTTGAAGGAGTTTCTCCTCTCCCTCTGCTCTGCTGTAGTGAGGCCACATCTGGAGTCTTGGGTTCAGTTTTAGGCTCCCCAGTTCAAGAGAATCAAGGAACTGCCAAAAAGTGGAGGCTCTGAAGGTGCTGAGGAGCCTGAAGAAGCTCTGTGAGGAGCAAAGGCTGAGAGATCTGAGGATGTTGAAGCTGGAGAAGAGCAATCTCAGAAGGGATCTGCTCAGTGCTCAGCAAGATCTAAAAGGTGGGGGGCAGGAGGATAGGACCAGATTCTTGTCAGTGGTACCCAGCAACAGGCCAAGGGACAATGGGCACAAAGTGGAACCCAGGAGGTTCCATCTGAACAGAAGGAGAAACTTGTTTGGTGTGAGGGTGCTGGAGGCCTGGAGCAGGCTGCCCAGAGAGGTTGTGCAGTCTTCTCCTCTACGGACCTTCCAAACCCCCTTGGACATTGTGATGCTGGGCAAGCTGCTGTGGGTGCCCCTGTGTTAGCAGCAGGGTTGGACAGGATGATCTCCAAAGGTCCCTTCCAACCTTCACCATGCTGGGATCGAGGGATCTTGTGATTCTTAGCAGTCACTGTGCTGTTCAGTTTGTGTTCTCCACGAAATGGATGTTTGAGAACAAATCCCTGCAGCTCTCTGTGGTCACTACCTGCCAAGGAGAGAACAAGTGAGTGGATTTGATGCCAGAGGAGTTTCTGCTGCTTCAGGTCTTTTGCTCCTCTCCTCAATACAAACTTAGCAGGTAGGAGAGAGGTGCTGGTGGTTTCTCTCTGGTGCTGTGCAGCTGCAGGAGAGATTTTCGTGTCTGACCTGTTCTCCCTAAACCTGCCAGGACAGGGGATGTTTCCTTGACTTCTGGGAGCTGAATCACTGCACACATAGGAAGGACTCATCAATAGCTCCAGATCAGCATTTCAAGAAGGTCAGGGAAGCAGGTTTCTGCCTGCTGAGCATTATGCTAATTGGGTTGTTAAACGTATTGGGATTGTGCTTCCTTTTGCTTCTGCAGCGCTGGCAGATTCCATTGGAGCCTCTGTTCTGTGCTCAGGGTGCAGAGGGTTTGCTTTGGGCAGGGAGAAGCTTTCAGCTTTCTTCTGGCCTGTGTTGTAATCGTGTGTGAGACACATGTGAGCAGAGCTCAGCTTGGCTGCAGCTCTTCTCACCAGGTGTCTGCTGCACTTCTGTCGCTGCTGTCTCAGTGCTCCTGTCTGAAGGTAGACTCACAGTTGTTTGGGTTGGAAAAGATCTCCAGGCTCATCCACTCCAACCAGTGGCCATGAATCCATCTGCCAAAGTGCCACGGCCACAGGATTTTTGGACACCTCCAGGGGTGGTGATTCTGCCATCCTTATACCTCAGGGTGGTTGGAGCTCTGCCACAAGTTCTCAGGGCAAGACTCTTTCTGCTTTCCTGCTCAGGGATGCTGGACTCTGGGTGGTTCTTACTGCTTTGAAACAGTTCTAAACTGGGCTCTGCTGCTTCTTGCTGCTCCTTCAGATGCTGTCTTCTGGAGACCTGCATCTCAGCATCCTGACAGTTAGACTGCTTCCAGCAGGACTGTTGTTGATGGGAGCGTGGCAGAAGCCTGTGGACATGGGAGGGGGGCTCCTAAACCTCACATTTGGAGACCATCTTCAGGAGTGTGGGGAGGGAGGCAATGAAGCAGATGGCAGGTCAGGATCTGGAGAGCTTTAAAACTGATCACAGCATGTGCTGGAAGGCAAAGGATGCATTTGGACGCTCGGCTGTCTGGCAGCATCCTGCTCAGATGCTCCTCCCTAGGCGGGGGGTGGTCACTGAGTCTTTGGCATTGCTTTGAGTATGGTGGCTACTGCCAGGGCTTGATGGGCACTGGTTTGGAGCTTTCTGAGGTTTGGGAGACCAAGGGTGGTTACTGCTAATGAAACACTCCCTACCTGAACTTGGCTGCAAAGAGTGACTGGACAGGGCATTGTTGGGTGGCTCTGCTTTCCATCACATCTGCAGAGGAGGCTGAGTGAGAAGCTGGAGGCATGAGTGTGTATCTGAGCCTCTGCAATTAGCAGGAGGTTGTTTATCACTCTCCAGCCAGCACTGGCTGTAACCCAGCACACAAGACAGTGTTTGCAGTCACTTTGCTGGCTTTGCTTCGGCATCCAAAGCTGTAGCTTTAGCGTTTTCCTGCAAAACAAACAGAGCACAGTGCCTGAGCTGGGGCTGCACTGGGTCAGGCAAGGTGGAGCTCTTAGAATTACAGCCATAGACTTGTTTGGGTTGGAAAAGCCCTCTAGGAACACTGAGTCCAGCTGTTAACACCATCATGGCCAGCAAACCATGTCCCACAGTGCCATAGACACAGGTTTCTTGAACACCTTCAGGGATGGGGACTCCAGCACCTCCCTGGGCAGCCTCTGCCAATCCCTGACCACTCTTGCAGCAAAGAAATTTTTCTTATCCCCAACCTAGCCCTCCCCTGACACAATTTCAGGCCATTTCCTCTCCTCCTATCACCTGATACTAGGCAGAAGAGACCAACCCCACCTCACTGCTGGATGGTTCAACTTGATCTTGGAGGTCTTCTGCAACCCAAACAGTTGTCTGATTCTAAGGTAGCAGAAGGAGCTCCTCTGGCACAAAAACCCCAATCTTGACAGCAGTTTTTTTAATGGGTCTGCAGCTTGGGGCAGATTATTGGTGCCTGATGGGTGGCAGCACCCTGCTGCATTGCCCTACCCACCTTAATACAAGCAAGAGATCACAGAGCTGTCTGCACATTGCTCACAGCCTGAGAGGCAGAAGGATTAACTTCAAAGTGTGTAATTGTGTGGTAGAGCTGAGGATGACATAAGGTGGTTTGGCCCAGAGAATGATAAATGCCACCAGGTGTTTTTTGCTTTCAGAGCAGTGTTTTATTTGATTCCACACAGATCCACCCATCTCAGCTCTAGTGGCTTTCCCAACATTTATGGGATGTGAGTGGAAGCTGCAGAACTGCTGCTGGTGTCTGTTTGAATCGGGGTGAGTTGGAGCAGGCTGCCCAGGGGAGGTGGTGGAGTCACCATGCCTGGGGGTGTTCACAAGTAGATGTGTCAGTTGGGGTCATGGAGGTGTTGGGGAGAAGCCTGGAGTCGATGATCTTAGAGGTCTTTTCCAACCTTGATGCTCCTGTGAGTTTTAGTGGCTGAATCAGTGTAGTGAAAGGCAGAACTGGAGTCCAACTGATCCTCGTAAAGACTGTTAATAATTGACTTGGGCCAGGTTGGGTCATCTTCCATGCAAAGCTTTTTGAATTGCTGCTGTAGGAGCAAGAGCTTGGGCAAAGGAGGCTTTTTATCTGATGACCTACCCTGCATCATAGGCAGTGCTGGGGAGAAAAGCTGAGGCTGGCATTTTGCTTGTGAGGTTGGCTACCGGAACCGGTCCTGAAGGTGGTTTGGGGCAGGTCGTTGCTGAGCACGCTGGAAAAATCTCTCCTCCTGAGTTGGCTACCAGAGCTGGTGCTGAAAGGTGGTTTGGGGCAGGTTGTTGCTGAGCATGCTGGAAAAATCTGCCCCTGAGTTGATGCCAGTGCTATGAAACCAGGTCCAAGTCCAGTTCTACTCTTGTCTCCACTGAGACATGTCCCCATAACCCAAATACACTTGAGAGAGGTGTGTCAGGGTCTGCTTCTGCACAAAGCAAAGCTTGCCCATCAAGATGGGGTTTGCTTGGCAGTGCTGCTGAGCCCTCTGCTTGGGATGGAGATCAGAGTACCATAGACTTGTTTGGGTTGGAAAAGCCTTCTGAGATGATCAAGTTCAACCATCAAGCTAAGGCCACCATGGCCATCAAACCATGACCCCAAGTGCCATGGCCACACCTCCAGGGACAGTGATTCCATAGAGTGGTTTGGGTTGGAAGGAACCTTTAAAAGTCATCTAGCTCCAAGCCCCTGCACTGAACAGGGACATCTTTAACTAGATCAGAACCCTGTCAGATGCTTCCCCCTTTCCAGGTGCTGCCACTGTTGTCATTGCCAGCTGCAAGGGATGTCATCAGTCAGAATTTGCTAGGTAGTGCCCACAGCTCCATTTAATCTTGGTACCCAGCACACTGAATTGCCTCCTGTGGTAGTTCTGAGCTGGAGAAGCAAAGCTTGGTGCAAGGTGGTGGTGTGGTGTCAGCAGCCCTGCTGGCAGTGCCATTGGAAGCTGTGCCATAGACCACCTGGCTGCCTTGGCATGGTGACCTGTGTTGTTTATTACTGCTGACTTGGGCAGCCTGTTGTCATGGTGTTTGTCCTGTGGTGACAGGGAGATGGCATCATTGCCCATTTTAGGTAGCTGCTGCTGGGGTGCAGTGCTGTGGAGAGCTGCTGCAACCTAGAGGAGCTGGATTAGGAACTGATCATAGGACAGAACAACCTGTTCATGGGAATCATCTCCCCCCACCCCCTGGCTAGAGCAGGACCAGTTCACAGGATCCCAGCAGAACTGGGGATTGGAAGGGAACTCTGGAGATCAGCCAGTCCAACCCCTACTCTGCTCAAGCAGGGGCACCCACAGCAGCTTGTCCAGCATCACAATGGCCAGGTGGGTTTGGAAGCTCTGTAGAGGAGGAGGCTCCACAACCTGCTCCAGGCCTCCAGCACCCTCACACCAAACAAGTCTCTCCTGTTCAGATGGAACCTCCTGGGTTCCACGTTGTGCCCATTGCCCCTTTTCCTGTCACTGGGAACCACTGACAAGACTCTGGCCCCATCCTCTTGCCCCTCACCCTTTTAGCTCTTGCTCAGGTCCCCTCTCAGGCTGCTCTCCTCCAGGCTCTCAGCCTTTTCTCCTCACAGAGCTGCTCCAGGGCACTCAGCATCTTTGTAGCCTCCACTGGACTCTCTGCAGTACTTCCCTGTCTCTGTTGAACAGGGAAGCTCAGAACTGGACCCAGGACTCCTGATCTGGCCTCAGCAGGGCAAAGAAGGAGGAGAAGCATCCTGGACCTGCTGGCCACCCTCTTCTTCATGCATCCCAGGAGGTGTTGTCTGTAGTTGTATTCCTTGGGAGAAGTGTTTTGGGGTTTAGTGTGGCTGCTTGTTGACCAAGTTAGAGCACATGCTTATGTGGTGACTAAGGCAAATATTTGACAGTAGACTGCTGGACTGAAAGGGGACACTGCTCCTAGGCAATGCTGACTGTCTGTACTGGAAGGAAAAATGTTGTTAGCAGCAAACCCCGAGGCTGGCACACACAGGGCATTGCTTTTTGTAAGCAAGCAAGTGGGAGTCAATCAGTAAAGACATCAAGTGGCAAAGCTGGGAGGGATGGAGCAGAAGGAAGGTGCAGTGGCAGAGTTGCAGCTAGGTGAGGGCTTAGAAGCAGCACAACCATGACAGTGTCTTTGCATGAAGTGTTTTGCCTGTGGGTGGCACATCCTGTGCCAGACTCTTCTCAGTGGTGCCCAGAGACAGGACAAGGAGCAGTGGGTACCAACTGGAACCCATCTGAGTGGGAGGTTCCATCTGAACAGGAGGAGAAACTCTTTAGTGTGAGAGTGCTGGAGGCCTGGAGCAGGCTGCCCAGAGATGTTGTGGAGTCTCCTTCTCTGCAGAGCTTCCAAACCCACCTGGCCGTTGTGATGCTGGGCAAGCTGCTGTGGGTGTCCCTGCTTGAGCAGGGGGGGTTGGACTGGATGACCTTCAGAGGTCCCTTCCAACCCCCCCTATGGTGGGATGCTGTGAATGAATGAAAGAGTTGGCATTTAGAGAGCAGCCCTGGTGATTGCAGGCCAGTGACAGAAGAACTTGAGCTGCTTGTACTTTCTGAAGGAGGTTTACTGTGCCAGGCCACAAATGAGTTCTCCAGCAGTGGAAATCCTGTTAGAATGTGAAGAGGAAGATCAGAGGATTAGGAGCTTTGTCCTTTCTTACAGCCTCTGCTGACACACAAGCACCTGCCAGGCATGGAGACAAGCAGGAAACATCTTCTCACATCAGGCTATTTCTGTGGCACAGTGACCTTCAGAAGCTCCATTTAAATGAAATGATCCATTCTCCTGAATCCTTCCTGGGTTCAGGGGGTGGTGTGTCAGCTTTATTTCTGAAGCCTCCCATAGCCTTTGCCCACAGGCAGTAGCTCTGTGAAGCCTTTTGCCTATTTTTATAACAAGTAGGTGTTCTTTTTTAATGAACCAAAGCCCCACAGATCTGTTCCACAGGACACTTTGACTTGCATGTCACCTCAGCTCAGCAGCAGTCCCATCTCCCAAGGGACTGGGGAAAATTTCTTTCCAGATAGGCTTCTGAGGCTGAGGGAGCTGGGGGTGTGCAGCCTGCAGCAGAGGAGGCTCAGGGCAGAGCTCATTGCTCTCTACAACTACCTGCAGGGAGGTTGTAGCCAGGTGGGGTTGGGCTCTGCTGCCAGGCAAGCAGCAACAGAAGAAGGGGACACAGTCTCAAGTTGTACCAGGGGAGGTCTAGGCTGGATGTGATGAGGAAGTTGTTGTCAGAGAGTGATTGACATTGGAATGGGCTGCCCAGGGAGGTGGTGGAGTCTGTGTGGCTGGATGTGTTGAAGCCAAGCCTGGCTGGGGCACTTAGTGCCATGGTCTGGTTGGTTGGGCAGGGCTGGGTGCTAGGTTGGGCTGGGTGAGCTTGGAGGTCTCTTCCAACCTGCTTGATTCTATGGTCTGGTTGATTGGACAGGGCTGGGTGCTAGGTTGGGCTGGATGATCTTGGAGCTCTCTTCCAACCTGGTTGATTCTCTGATTCTCAGGCACTGGAACAGGCTGCCCAGGGAGGTGGTGAAGTCACCATCCCTGGAGGTGTTTCTCAGCCAGTTGGACATGGTGTGGAGGGACGTGGGTTAGTAGCAGCAGCTTAACAGTAGTGGTGGGATTGTGAGCTCTAGGTGAGTGGTTAGGCTTGGTGGTCTCAAAGGGCTTTTCTAACCACCACAGCTCTGTGGTCCTGGGAAGGTTGCACCTTTTGCCACTGTCTTCAGCTTTGCTTGCTGCACACCATGGCAGTCCTTCTCCGTGGGCCCTTTCTGAGGAGGCTTTTTAGCTTCACGTTTGCTCCATGCAATAAATAGTTTCAGTCTCAATCCCCATGTCATTTCTCACAGTGTTTAGGGAGGAAACTGTCCCCATCACATTGCTGCTGCTTCTCAAGTGTTGGCAGCAGCTGATGGCTCTGGGGGCAGTGAGCATGGAGAGCAGAAGGGAACATCCAGAGTTGGCATCTGCGCCCTGTCAGCTCTGAGCTGTTGTCCTTTGTCTTCTCTCCTCGCCAAGGAGATGAGAAGTACAGACAACACCAGGACATATTTCCAGGTGTGGGTGGTCTCTGAGCTCCTTTTTGCTGGTGAGGCATGGTTCTGGCTGTGGTATTCTGCAGGGGAGTAGCAGGTGGAAGAATGCCAAGGGTTGGGGCTTTTTATTTCCAGCCCTGTATTTCTGTGCTGCAGACAGCTGGCTCATCCATCTCCTTGCTCTCCTTCAGCTGTGTCCATGCTCTGCCTGCCAAATTGAGAGCATTCCCACCCCAAAGCTGGAGCCTCTGGAGACAATCCAGCCCTGCCTCGCCTCCATGGGCTTCAGCTAGGAAGGGATGGTCCAAGTGCCACCTGCTCGAGGTCAGGGGCATGAGTCACTGTTTGATGTGTTGCTGAAACAACCAAGAGCCAAATTTCACTTCTTCTAAAGCAAGGGCATGGAATCCTAGAGTTGTTTTGTTTGGCAAAGCCCTCTGAGATTGAGTCCAACCATCAGCAGCACCAGGGCCATCAAACCATGTCCCCAGTTGCCATGGCCACACGTTCCTTGCACACCTCCAGAGATGGCAACTCCACCACCTCCCTGGGCAGCCTCTTCCAACAGCTGACTTTTATGTGCCTTACTTTAGTACCCTGAGTGTTAAGGTGTAAAAAAGTTCACTCTGAACTGGGAGAGATCTCTGAAACCATCCAGTCCAACCATTGACCCAACCCCACCATGGCCAGCAAACCATGTCCCCAGTTGCCATGGCCACATGTTCCTTGCACACCTCCAGGGATGGGGACTCCTCCACCTCCCTGGGCAGCCTGTGCCAATCCCTGACCACTCTTGCAGCAAAGAAATGCTTCCTCATCTCTAACCTAACCCTCCCCTGGCACAATTTCAGGCCCTTTTCTCCTGGCACTAGGCAGAAGAGACCAACCCCACCTCATTCCACCCTCTTTTCAGGGAGCTGGAGAGAGCAATGAGGTTTCCATTCAACCTCCTCCAGGCTGAACACCCCAGCTCCTTCAACTGTTCCTCACCAGACCTGTTCTCTAGACCCCTTCACCAGCCTCACTGCTCTTTTGAAGCACAAAGCCACCTGATTTATCACCATAAAGCAAAAGAATGTTCCTTATTCTGACAGTTACTAAAGAATCATCACTTCAAATCCTTGAAAGGTGAAGAATAAACAACTTGTCCTCCCCAACAGCCAGGCCACAGCTGCCCATCTTTAAACCCACATTTCAGTGAGCCCTGTTTGGCAGATTCCAGTTTTGTCAGGCCCTGGTTTAAACCCCCAGCAGGTTTTTACCCTAATCTCAATTATTGCCATTCACTTTCTGTCACAAATCTCCCTTCTGTGACAAGAGCCTGTGAAGTGCCACCCTAGAAGCTGACCTTCAGACTGCTGATTTTCTGTTCTTTTTCCCCCATCAAAATATGACTTTTACCATGACAAAGCAATTTCCCCAGGACCTCACCAGCAAAGGCAGGAGATTAGCTCAGGCTTTAATTACATTCTTCCTGCAGAGGCAAGGGGAGAGCAGCAGCCATTTGAATTTCTGCAGCAAGAAGGAACTTGATTTTCCCTCGTTAAAAGCACATTTAACCTTTGCAGCAGGTGCAGGGGGCTACAGGAGGTTTGAGTCTTTTCCTTTCCTTGAAGAGCTGTTGTGCTCTGGGAGAGGAGTTTTGGGACATCTATGCAGTATTTCATCATCTCTCACCCAGGGGCTCAGTTTGGTGTTGCCATCCTCTTGGCTGCTTTGGGGACAGCCTTTGGAGGGGGAGTCTTTGAGCACCTCTCAACTGAGTGGGTTTGATGTATGTGTACCCTACAAATCAGCAGGTTTGCAGATGGTGCCAAGCTGAGTGGTGTGGTTGACCAGCCTGGGGGACAGGATGGCATGCAGAGGGACCTAGGCAGGCTGGAGATGTGGGCTCAGGAGAACCTCCTGAGGTTCAGTAAGGTGAAGTGTAAGCTCCTGCAGGGAGGTCAGCAAAGTCCTTGAGGTGAGTCTGGGCTGGGGGATGATGAGGTTGAGAGCAGATCTGCAGAAAAGGATTTGGTGGTGCTGCTGGATGAGAAGCTGGGCATGAGCCAGCAATGGGCACTTGTAGCCCAGAAGGCCAATGGCATCCTGGGCTGCATCAGAGTTGGAGAGAGGTGATTCTGCCACTCTGCTCTGCTGAGACCTCACCTGCAGTGCTGTGTCCAGCTCTGGGGCACCCAACACAAGAAGGGCTTGAACCTGGTGGGGTGGGTCCAGAGGAGAAGGTGTCAGAATGCTGCTATGAGGACAGTCTGGGAGAGTTGGAGCTGTTCAGCCTGGAGAAGAGAAGGCTCCAGGGAGACTTTAGAGCAGCATCTTGATATCTGAAGGGGACCTAGAAGGAAGGCTGGGGAGGGACCATTGAGGAGAGCCTGTGGGGACAGGACAAAGGGCAATGGTCTGAAATTGGAGCAGGGGAGATGTAGGTTGGACATTAGGAAGAAGCTCTTTACAATGAGAGTGGTGAGATGCTGGAACAGGTTGCCCAGAGAGGTGGTTGTGGCCCTATCCCTGAAGATACTCGAGGTCAAACTTGATGTGGTCCTGGGCAGCCTGCTCTAGTTGAAGATGTCCCTGCTGCCTGCACAAGGGGGTTGGATAAGATCACCTCTCAGGGGCCCTTCCAACCTGATGCCTTCTGTGATTTTTTGATGATTCTAAACGTGTTTATTTATGGATTCTGTGAAATATTGATGTGAAGATTTAGAACCCATGCCAGGACCTTACCCTCCTGAGTCTGTAGCCTGGAGCCAGCTTCTCTGCACACCACCTCCACACTGGCATGGTGAACTGCAGAGGTTTATTTCTGTCCTCCCCTCTCTTGGGCAGGCTGATGAGCTCTCTTCACCTTCCCCTTCCCCTTTCATCTCTCAATCCACTTGAAGTTCCATCTCAGCTGTGTTAGTCCCCTCCAGGTCCACGACCTCTCCTATCCAAAATAGTCACCTAAACCAATCAGCTTATCAGAATCAATCTGTCCTGTCCACAGTCCCACAGATCTTAATGGAACTATCTTCTCTCTCCCACTCCTTTATGCTGGGAAATGCCATCAGGATCCCATTACAACACATTCCAAGGATGCAAAGGTCTGGTGAAGAGCAGCCAGGCTGCAATCGAGGTGATGCTCACAGGGAGCTCCCCAAAGCCCCAAAACTGAAGCTGCAAACCCACCATTCTTGGGGTTTGTTTTATTGTTCTCCTGTGGCTCTTTATTTTGCTTGGAAAAGGAGGAGGGAGGCACAGAGCTTCTTACATGGAATAAAAGTTGATCCTCAGCGGCACGCAGGGCAGGGAGTATCCAATGTGGGACATAATCCTGGCTAACAGCACACAGTTTGCTGCTCCAGCCAACATTCCTAACCCACAACTTACCCCTCTGAGAGATTCCTGCTTTGGTTTATTGCACTGCAATCTTTATATGTGTGTTTTTCCCCCCTTTCCTACATGAAATCAGTAAGGTTGGAAGAGACCTCTAAGACCATCAAGTCCAACCAGCCATCCAGCACCACCAGCTCGCTGATTTTCACATTCTCATGGCTCAGCTATGTGGCCTGAAATGTGGATTCAAGCAAGAACAAAATAACTGGGGGGGGTTGGTGTCAAATCATCCAATTAGCCAAATTTTCACAATTATAAAGCTGCTCCAACTTCCTGCTCCTCCTTCTCCCTGGGGGTGTTCAAGGCCAGGTTGGATGAGGTCTTGGGCAGCTGAGTCTGGTTGTGAGGTGTCCCTGCCCCATGGCAGGGAGGTTGGAGTGGATGATCTCTGAGGTCCCTTCCAATCTAAGCCACTTTATGGCTCTGTGAACTTCAGAAAGCTGTAAATTGGATAAAGAGGACTCCTGTTGTTAGTGAGAGGTTATCTCTAGTTCAAGAGAGATGGGAAACTACTGGAGAGAGTCCTGTGGAGGCTGTGAGGGTGTTGAGGGGCCTGGAGCATCTCTGTGAAAAGGGAAGGCTGAGAGCCCTGGGGCTGTTGAGCCTGGAGAGGGGCAGCCTGAGAGGGGATTTAAGCAATGCTCAGCAAGAGGGTGAGGGCAGACTCTTGTCAGTGGTGCACAACAGACATTAAGGTGTTGGGACAGGTCCAGAGAAGGGCAACAAAGCTGGTGAAGGGTCTGGTGAGGAGCAGCTGAGGAAGCTGGGGGTGTTTAGTTTGGAGAAGAGGAGGCTGAGGGGAGACCTCATTGCTCTCTACAGCTCCCTGAAAGGAGGCTGGAGCCAGGTTGGGTTTGGTCTCTTATCCCAGGGAACAAGCAATAGCATAAAAGGAAATGACCTCAAGTTACACCACAGGAGGTTTAGGTCGGACATGAGGAACAATTTATTCCCCTTGAGGTTTGCCAAGGCTGGGCAGTGATGGAATCCCCATCCCTGGAGGGGTTCCTAGGCTGGGATGTGGTGGAGAGGGGTTTCAAGGTGGAGATGTGGTGCTGAAGGCCATGCTTTAGTGGTGGCCTGGCAGTGCTGGGTTAAGGGTTGGACTTGGTGATTTTTAGTTAGGTGTTTTCCAACCAAAACAATTCCATGGTTGTATGCTTCTCCTTGCTCAGTTTCAGAACATCTGGAGTGGGATTTTCCCTGGGCCAAGCTGAACCACTGCAGGGCGTTGCAGAGATGCGCACACGAGCGCTGCTCCGGGCTCGAACTGAGCCTTCAGATCTTAATGTCTGGAGGTGCTGATGGGATTCTTAATTAAACAATCCATCTTGCCCAAGGTCATTAGCATTGCTCCTTAGAAATCAGGCTGAGTTGCTCACTGCACCGTGTTACTTCTGCAGGAATCAGGAGAGAAGAGCTTCATCCCAAACACACCCTTCAAGTGGTGCCCTCCATGTCCATTTTGGACACTGAACTTATGGAGTGGGTCCAGAGGAGGCCACAAAGATAATCAGCAGGCTGCAGCACCTCCCCTATGGGAACAGGGCAGAGAGTTGGGGCTCTTTAGCCTGGAAATAAAAGGATCTCAGGGGACCTTTAGAGCTGTATTTCAATATCTGAAGGGGTAGGCTGGGGAGGGACTGAAGTGCAGTGGCTTTCAGCTTGAGGAGAGGAGATTTAGATTGGGTATCAGGAAGAAATTATTTGCAGTGAGGGAAGTGAGACATTGGCACAGTTTGCCCGGGGAGGCAGTGGATGATCCCTCCCTGGAGGTGTTCAAGGCCAGGTTGGATGGTGCCTTGAGCAACCTGAGCTGATGGGAGTTGTCCTTGCCTATGGCAGGGAAGTTGAAACTGGATGATCTTTCAGATCCCCTTCCAACCCAAACCACTCTCTGTCTGTTCTGCTGCCCTGCCTTGCCCATCAGCCACACACAGAACCCTTATTTACATCACTGCTAATTCCTTTAAGCCTATTAGGACAGGGGCAGCAGCCTGCAGATCGTTTTTGCACCCTGACTCACGTGGTTGTCGCCACCTTCCTCGCTCAGAAATAAGAATCCTCCCAATGACACAAAGCAAAAGAAGCTATAAACTGTCCCTGGACCTTACAGCAGAATCAACAAATCCATCTATCTTTGCTAGAGGTGGCATGCATCAAAATTCCACAGAGGAAAAAAAAAAGATCTTTCTGCTCTACAAGAAGCAAACAACAACAAATCCTTGGAAGGAAGGAAGCAGATAGCGTAGCTCCAGCAGGGAATATCCCTGCCTGCTTAAACTAATCATACCCCAGTAGGCAAACTACCAAATAAACACCAGGTTTTTTATTCTTTAGGTGCAATTTTACCAGTGAATCTCCCAGCAGTAGAGAACAAAATGAGGCCCTGGGTATGTAAAGAGAGGAGGTGCAAACGCTCTGCTCATTAGAGGCTGCACAGAGCCACCCAAGATTCATTTCATTCCTCTTTGCAGAAAGGCTTCCCTCAATGAGAAGTGGTTCAGCCTTTAAAAACACAGATCTGCTCTTTGGGTGTTTCTTTCCTCTCTTCTCTGGCTACCTTTTGGCATCAGTCAGTCGTAGAGTCATGAAGGTTGGAAAAGCATTCTAGGGTCATCCAGTCCAACTATCAGCCCAACGCTGCCATGGTCAGCAAACCATATCCCCAAGTACTATGACCACAGGTTTGATGAGGACTCCAGCATCTCCCTGGGCAGCCTGTGCCAATGCCTGACCACTCTGGAACACCTCCCTGGGCAGCCTGTTCCATTGCCTGACCACACTGGAGCACCTCCCTGGGCAGCCTGTTCCATTGCCTGACCACTCTGGAGCACCTCCCTGGGCAGCCTGTTCCATTGCCTGACCACTCTGGAACACCTCCCTGGGCAGCCTGTGCCAGTTCCTGACCACTCTGGAGCACCTCCCTGGGCAGCCTGTGCCAATTCCTGACCACTCTTGCAGCAAAGATTTTTTTCCTCATCTCCAACCTAACCCTCCCCTGGCCCAATTTAAGACTTTGTCACTCTGTCCCTAGTTGCACTGCAGAAGGTACCAACCCCCACCTGGCTACAACCTCACTTCAAGGGCATTGTATAGGTCAATAAGGTCTCTTCTCAGCCTCCTCTCCTCTAGAAGCATCTTGTTGCTGCTTCTTCCCAAACTAGGGAGAGTCACTGATGGGATCTGCTCTCTTAATTCCTTAATCCAATCACTCACTGTGCACATATGAAGAGGAGAATAACTTGGCCACGTGTGTGAATCCCAGAGTGAACCCAAGGCTGACTGTGACACAACCAAAGTAACAGAAGGTACAGCCAGGGGCTGCAAAGGTGCTGAGGGGACTGGAACATCTCTGAGAGGAGGAAAGGCTGAGAGAATTGAGGGTTTTTTAGTCTGGAAAGAGCAGATTGAGTGGGATCTGATCAATACCTCAAGGGTGGGTGTCAGGAGGATGGCAGCAGGCTTTTTGCAGTGGTGCCTAGAGACAGGGCAAGGAATAACAGGCACAGACTGGAACATCAGAAGTTCCACCTAGAGATGAGGAGGAACTTCTTGAATTGAAGAGTGAGGGAGCCCTGGAGCAGGCTGCCCAGAGAGGTGGTGGAATCTCCATCTCTGGAGATGCACCAAACCTACCTGGACGTGTTCCTGTGTGACCTGACTGGATAGGGCTGGGGGATAGGTTGGACTGGATGATCTTGGAGGTCTCTTCCAACCTGGTTGATTCTATGACCTTCTCTAGGTGCCCCTGCCTTGGCAGGAGGGTTGGACTGGCTGAACTCCAGAGATCCCTTCCAGCCCTTACCATTCTGTGAAGGGACATGTTCTGCCTCTCAAAAAAATCCAAATTAACAGGTTGAGAACTCAAAAAGACCTATTCCAACTCTCACATGGCCAAGACCTTCTGACCTGTACAGACCTCCAACACCTCTACTCCACTTTGCAATATGATTTTCCCTTCCCCTTGTGAAACCTGTTTTGAATCCTCTCATTTTTGGGTGTTTTTCTAAAGGACAAAGTTCTCGTCTTCTGTATCTTAGAGCCCAGGGTGAAATACTCTGCTCTGGCATTTTCTTCCACTACAGAGAAAGATTAGTGTTTGGCTAAAGTGCCCATCCTATAAATAGCAACATTTACAAGCACTTGTAAATCTCTAATTGCTCCTGCCAGTGCCCTTGCGTAACTCACCGCTGCTCACAGGCTTCACCCAGACCTCAGCATGCACTGAAGAGCAGAAATATTTTCAACAAGCCTTCTGAATTCTTTGCTGCCACCTCAGCAGAGGGAAATGAGTTTTAATACTCATTAAATACCCTTAGGGGTATTTAACCCTTCCCTTAGGGTACTAAGGGAAGGCACTTAAAAGTCAGGCGTTGGAACAGGCTGCCCAGGGAGGTGATGGAGTCACCATCCCTGGAGGTGTTCAAGGAATGTGTGGCCATGGCACTTGGGGACATGGCTTAGTGGCCATGGTGGTGTTGGGTATGTTTAGTATGAAGCAGCACCAAGCTCCTGGCCAAGCTGGCAGCTCCTGGCTTGGACTGATTCACTCTGAGATGGGGTCAAGAACTGGCTGGAGGGCAGGGCTCAGAGAGTGGTGCTGAATGGTGCCAGAGCCAGTGGGCAGCTGGCACTAGTGGTGTGCCCCAGGGATCAGTGCTGGGCACAGTCCTGTTCAGTATCTTTATTGATGATCTGGAGCAGGGGATTGAGGCCAGCATCAGTGAGTTTGCAGATGACACCAAGCTAGGAGCAGCTGTGGAGCTGTTGGAGGGTAGGAGGGACCTGGCCAGGCTGGATGGGTGGGCAGAGGCCAATGGGATGAGATTGAACAAGGCCAAGTGCAGGGTTCTGCACTTTGGCCACAACAACCCCAAGCAGCACTACAGGCTGGGGCCAGAGTGGCTGAGAGCAGGCAGGCAGAGAGGGAGCTGGGGGTGCTGGGAGAGAGAAGCTGAAATGAGGCAGGAGAGCCAATGGCATCCTGGGCTGGCTCAGGAGCAGTGTGGGCAGCAGGACAAGGGAGGTTCTTCTGCTCCTGTGCTCAGCCCTGCTCAGGCCACACCTTGAGTGCTGTGTCCAGTTCTGGGCTCCTGAATTGCAGAGAGATGTTGAGGTGCTGGAAGGTGTCCACAGGAGGGCGACAAAGCTGTGAGGGGCCTGGAGCACAGCCCTGTGAGGAGAGGCTGAGGGAGCTGGGGGTGTGCAGCCTGCAGCAGAGGAGGCTCAGGGCAGAGCTCATTGCTGTCTGCAGCTCCCTGAAGGGAGGTTGTAGCCAGGTGGGGTTGGGCTCTTCTGTCAGGCAAGCAGCAACAGAAGAAGGGGACACAGTGTGAAGTTGTGGCAGGGGAGGTCTAGGCTGGATGTTAGGAGGAAGTTGTTGTCAGAGAGAGTGATTGGCATTGGAATGGGCTGCCCAGGGAGGTGGTGGAGTCACCATCCCTGAAGTTGTTGAAGCCAAGCCTGGCTGGGGCACTTAGTGCCATGGTCTGGTTGATTGAGCAGGGCTGGGTGATAGGTTGGGCTGGCTGAGCTTGGAGATCTCTTCCAACCTGGGTGATTCTATGGCTGAGCTTGGATGCTCTTAGAGGGCTTTTCCCATCAAAACCATTCTGTGATTCTCTGAGGAGTCTCAAATCCCAAAGCACTACAAAGCAGTTCAGTTTTAATTCACTGATTAACTGAAGTCAGTCATGAGTGAATTCCTGCAGTAAATCAGTGGCCCTACAGAGGCAGTGACATTGAGAGGTGACCTTTAGAGTTCCCTTCCAACCCAAAGCATTTCATAATTCTCTAGCAAGCCCAGTGGATTTCACATGGAATCCTCTGGTGTGTCCATGTGATGGACAACATAGAGAATGGTTTGGGTTGGAAGGGACCTTAATGAGCAGGGATTTCAGCTCTGAGAAGACCTCCAAAGCTTTCTGCACTCAGTTTTGGGGACTCTTCTACAGTTAATTAAGGGCAAATACTACTTTGTCAAGATGAACTTGGTCAATAGCAGACCCTTGCTTAGGGTTTTTCACAGGATGTTAGGGGTTGGAAGGGACCCAAAGAGATCACAGAGTCCAACCTCAACCCTCTTTGTGCTTTCCTCAAGAGAGGGATCCACCAAGAGGAGAGGCTGCCAGAGCACGTTAGGCATTTCCTCTGACCTGTACAACCACCTCATTGCATCTTGTTCCTCCCCAATTCCATTCTCCACAACGCCTCTCAGCCACAGCCCAAACTCTTTTCCCTTCCAAGCTTCACAGAGAGGCTGATGCCTTTGGAAAGCCTGAGGAGACCCAGCTAGAACAAACCCTGGCCAGAGGAGGAATGCTTTGAACTGGTGGTGAATCCCTGTTTTTGTGGTACCAGCTGCTCCTGCCCCCTCACCCTCCCGAGTGAGTCACCTCTTGTTTCCAGCTAACACCCTCCGGGAGGGATTCCACTCGGCTCCTTAGTGGGTGGCTGCGTTCAGAAAGTCCATTTCTTTTGGCAGTTGGAGTGAAGAACTGCAGCAAAGCCTTGGTTGCTGCCAAGGGAGGATGACATTCAGCAGGAACAACACGAATTACTGGGTGGAGCTGGAGCCAAGCTAAAAGCATGGTTGTGTGGAAGGTTGAGCTTCCCAGGGGACCTCAGCAAGCGTTGGGTTGTTTGCTTCTGTCATCAACCAACCTTTTGTGGGCAGCTTCAGCTCCTGTTAATGTTCTCTTAGGTATCATCCTCATAAATATGTTTCACCCACAACCAAGCTCTGCAAATAACTTCCCCCCCCCCCACTCCCCATTAGAGGCAGTTTAGCAGCGGGGAGGAGCGGGGGGAAGGCATTCCAGAAACAACTGCATTGCATGCCAGATGAAATATTAATGCTCAGGTTTGGTTAGGAGCAAGAAAGAGACACTGAGAGAAGACAAAAAAAGAAAGGAGAAGCACTCAGACTAAGGCTGTTGGAGGAAGGCTCCATCCAGTTGTTCTGAGGCAAGGCTTTGTTCTCCTTGCAGCTTCCAAAGGTCAGCAGGGTTACAGCCCTGACACAACCCAGGGTGGATGCTTCCCGTTGCAAAGTGCACCTCAGACCTTTTCAGGGTCCTTCTCAGATGCCTGATTCATCTGTAGGAACAAAAAGGACTTCTGGCAAGAAGCTTAACTTCACTTGTAGCTGTGAGAAGAAGTTTTTCTGCCTTGCTTTTCCTGAATTGGGGAAGTCCCCAGCTATGTCAGTCACATTCTGTTATGCTGTGCAGGACAAATTCACACTGATTTATGCCTCTTTTGAGCATGTGGTTCCCCAAGAAAACAGCAGTTTGAGGGAGCTGGAAGTTGTTTAGTCTGGAGAAGGTGAGGCTGAGGGAAGACCTCACTGCTCTCTACACCACCCTGAGAGGAGGTTGCAGCGAGGTGGGGTTGGTCTCTTCTGCCGAGTGGCAGGTAATAGAACTAGAAGAAATGGCCTGAAACTGTGCCAGGAGAGGGTTAGGTTGGAGAGGAGGAAAAATTTATTTTGCTGCAAGAGTGATCAGGGATTGGCAGAGGCTGCCCACGGAGGTGGGGGAGTCCCCAACCCTGGAGGCGCTCAAGAAACCTGCGGCCATGGCACTTTGGGGTCATGGTTTAGTGGCCATGGTGGTGTTGGGTCGATGGTTGGACTGGATGACTTCAGACATGTCTCCCAATCCAAACAATTCCCTGGTTCTATAAAATGGGAGTCAACTGGATTCTTAGTGCTCAGGTTTTTTGCCTGATGTGGTGTTCCCTGCGTGGAGCTGGTTGTGTGCCATGCTGGAACCTGAATGTTCTTTGTTCCTTTGCAGGAGAGCTCTGAGCAGTGCTGCTGAAGCAATTGCGTTCCCCTCCTCTCTAATGTCCTCTTGGTGACCAGGATCTTGTTTTCACTATGAGCAGTGAGTTGTCTTGTACGAGTTGGCTCCAGCAGAAAATGCACATTATGGTAAGTGGCAGCAAAGCTTTCTTGGAGATTTGGAGGATCTTCATTTGTTTCCTTTGTTTAATTATAGACATTTGCTAACAGATGACAGCGGGGGCTGGAGCACCTCACTTATGGGGACAGGCTGGGAGAGTTGGAGTTGTTCAGCCTGGAGAAGAGGAGGCTTCAAGGAGACCTTAAAGCAGCATCAAGGAGACCTTACAGCAGGGGCCTGCAGGAAGGCTGAGGAGGGACTGTGTAGAAGGGGATGTGGTGAAAGGGAAAGAGGCAATGATTTGAAGCTGCAGCAGGGGAAATTAAGACTGGAGATTAGGAAGAAGTTCTTTCCAGTGAGGGTAGTGAAACACTGGCACAGGTTTCCTAGGGAGGTTGTGGATGCTCGTTCCCTGGAGGTGTTCAAGGTCAGGTTAGAATCATAGAATCAGGCAGGGTTGGAAGGGACTGCAAGGAGCAGCCAGTTCCAACTGCCCTGCCATGGCCAGGGACACCCTACCCTAGAGCAGGCTGCACACAGCCTCAGCCAGTCTGGCCTTAAATACCTCCAGGCACGGGGCCTCAACCACTTCCCTGGGCAACCCATTCCAGCCTCTCACCACTCTCATGCTCAACAACTTCCTCCTCACCTCCAGTCTGACTCTCCTTATCTCTAGCTTTGCTCCATTCCTCCTAGTCCTATCACCACCTGATGTTGAACACCTCCAGAGATGGAGCAGCAACCTCCCTGGGCAACCTGTGCCAGTGTCTCACCACCCTCACTGCAAAAATCTTCATCCTAACATCCAGTTTCAATCTCCCTTCTGCCAGTTTAAACTCATTCCTCCTCATCCTGCCATTACAAGACCTTGTCAGTAGTCCCTCCCCAGCCCTCCTGTAGCCCCCTTCAGATACTGGAAGGTCACTAAAAGTTCTCCTTGAAGCCTTCTCTTCTCCAGGCTGCAGAGCCCCAACTCTCACAGCCTGTTCTCATAGCAGAGCTACTTCAGCCCTCTGAGCATCTTTGTGGCCCTAAAACTTGGTGGTGATTTGCCATTGGAATGGGCTGTGCAGGGAGGTGGTGGAGTTGCCATCCCTGGAGGTGTTCAAGCAAAGCCTGCATGTGGCACTTAATGCCATGCTCTAGTTGATTGGCCAGGGCTGGGTGCTAGGTTGGCCTGGATGAGCTTGGAGCTCTCTTCCAACCTGGTTCATTCTATGATTCTAAGAAGCACTTAGTGCCATGGTTTAGTTGATTGGCCAGGGCTGGGTGCTAGGCTGGACTGGCTAAGCTTGGAGGTCTCTTCCAACCTGGTTCATTCTATGATTCTAAGAAGCACTTAGTGCCATGGTTTAGTTGATTGGCCAGAGCTGGGTGCTAGGCTGGACTGGCTAAGCTTGGAGGTCTCTTCCAACCTGGTTCACTCTCTGCTTCCGTGTTCTTGCAGGCTTTGGGTGGTGTTTTTTCGGCTGTTTAGCCTAATCAGTGCCTCGTGGTGAGTTGTGCTGTGTTGTAGAGGAGGAGGAACAGTCTGTCTTCCGTTGTGACCCACTCTGTGAACAGCACATCTGAAAGGCCCCTTTAGTCTGAGCGTAGCTGCCTTCTGCCTGTAACCTGGGAGGATGCTGCTCGCTGCTTGCGCTGCCTGCGCATCAGCGTTTGCCTTTTTCCTTTTCTCTCCTGGCAGAGCCTGTTCCCCGCTCGGATTTCTGCGGCTGGGCTGAACGTGTAAGCACAGCTATGGCAACCAGGGTGGAGATCAGTTCGCCTTTGGCGTCGCTGGCGGCGGTGCCTGACCTGAAGGAGCTGCGGGGCGAGGAGAAGGCGCAGCGGGTGTACGTCAGTGTGCTTTCGGACGCCGCTAGCAAGGCGAAGGAGGCTTCGGCAGCTCTGGCTCTGGAGGGGAGCGGCAGCAAGTTTGGCAGCGCTTTGAGATCTGCAGCCATGCCCTCGCTAGGCTCCAGGCCGAGGCTTTTCCCCAAGCCTTTCTCTAAAGAGAAGCCTTCAGATGCTTTTGCCAACGTCAAGCCCCCGGTCCCGGCTGTCAGGTCAAGTAGCCTCCTTCGGAAGGGCCCCGAAGAGACTTCCCCTGGCAAGGCGCTAAGCGGCAGCGTTCCTCCGCTGCTCGACCAGAAAGCCATGGAAAGCGAGAGCAAGGCTGGCGGGGAAGTGGTCACCAATGTGACCTTCTACACCGGTCCCACCGCCAACACTGTCATCCTCTTCGAGGCAGCGGGCACGGAGCAGTCGCAGGTCAGCCTGGCCCAAGGGAAAAGGGCTGCTGAGGAGTGCAGGGTGTTCAGTTCTGTGCACACCAAGGAGCTTCAGTGCACCTCGAGGCTGGAGAAAGCGCCCGAGACCCCCAGGAATCCTGAAGGGTCTCTTCACAGGCAGGTATCGTTTTGCTCCAGCCTTTGGCCGGTCACTTGGAACTCCCTCAAAAGCGGGGACAAGAAAGAGGCTCACGAGGTTCACCCTGGGGAGAACAGCAGCAACAGCAAGGCTGAGCTCTCTCTTGATGTGCAGCAAAGGCCAAAGCACAGACCAGTTTCTGCCATCTTTCTGGAATCCTTACGAGACCAAAAGCACCGCACCCTGGAGGCTTCCGAGGAAAAGTCTCCTGCAGACAAATCCTGGCCTAGAAAACCAAGACCTCTGTCCATGGACCTGACAGCCAAGTTTGAACAGAAAGATCCTCCTGCCTGCAAGAAGCCTTCCTCCCCTCACGAGAGCAAGGAGAACCTCTCAGTCGTTTCTTTGACTGATGTGGGCTGTCAGGATCAGTCTGAAACGGGGCCAAAAAGTGATGAAATGGAACTTGCTAAGAGTGGTTCTTGTAGAACCAGCTTGAAGTGCAGCAGCCAGGATGTTGGCATCCTAAATAATGCAAAATACACGTGGGAAACGAAGCTGAAAGCTAAAAGTGAGCCAAGTGAGCCAAAACCAGAAGCAACGCTGGGGGCTGAAAGAAGCCAGGAGAGCACTGGTGAGAGTTGGACTAATAAAGGGGGGAAAAGAGCGGATCAGAAGGAGACTTTTCTGTTTCTGGGCTCTGAAAGCCCTGCAGCTTCCTCAGAAAAAGAGAGTAGCATCCTGAGAGGCAGCGTTAAAAAACACATTAGTCTGTTTGCTTCAGAAAATCCTGCTCCCCCAGTGGAGGCAGAGCCTCTCTCACCAGCTGCTGAGAAGGAAAACAGATGTGTGAGCATCCAGCAGAGAATCAAGGAGCTGACGACAGAAACCACTGATGTTAAGGCAGGAAATCTACGCAGGTCACTTCAGTCACGGCCACTTTCTGCAGACTTGACCAAAATGTAGGTTGCAGAGAAATTCTCTTTAATCCTCTTAAGTTCATTCAGTAGAACTTGTGCTGCTTGATGCAGTGAAAGAAGTGAAGCATTTTGCTTTCACCGAACGTAATTTGTTCTTTATGCTGTTGCCTGGGTTCAGTTCTGGGGCCACTCTCTCCAAGAAGGACATTAAGAGGCTGGGGCAGGGCCAGGGAAAGGTAACAAAGCTGGGGAAGGGTCTGGAGAACGGGCTGGGGAGGAGCAGCTGAGGGAACTGGGGGTGTTTAGTCCGGAGAAGAGGAGGCTGAGGGGAGACCTCATTGCTCTCTGCAGCTCCCTGAAAGGAGGTTGCAATCAGGTGTGGGTTGGTCTCTTCTCTCTAGTATCAGGTGACAGAAGAAGAGGAAATGGTCTGAAATTGTGTAAGGGAGGGTTTAGGTTGGAGATGAAGAAAACTTTCTTTGCTGCAGGAGTGATCAGGGAGTGGAATAGGCTGCCCAGGGAGGTGCTGGAGTCCTCATCCCTGGAGATGCTCAAGAAATGTGTGAACGTGGTGCCTGGAGATGTGGTTTAATGGTCACGATGCTCTTAGGTTGATGGTTGGACTTGATCTTAGAGGTCTTTTCCAATCCAAACAATTCCATGGTTATGAAATAGTGATCTTCCTCCTTAAGAAATGCAATTTATTGGCTCTTTGCTGCCAGCCTGCTGTGGTAGGAAGCACTCCTGCCAACTATCTTGGACTGTGTCTGGGGGTACTGGGTCCAGTTTTGGTCAGCACAGTATAGGAGGGACATTGAGGTGCTGGAGCAGTGCAGAGAAGGGGCGACGAGGCTGGGGAGAGGTCTGGCAAACATCACCTATGAGGAGCAGCTGAGGGAGCTGGGGGTGTTTAGTCTGGAGAAGAGGAGGCTGAGAGCGGACCTTATTACCCTCTACAACTACCTGAAAGGAGGTTGCAGTGAGTCTGGAGCTGATCTCTTCTCCCAAATTACTAATGATAGGACAAGAGGAGATGGCCTCAAGCTGCGTCAAGGGAGGCTTAGGTTGGCTGTTGGGAGGAGGTGGTCAGACACAGGAACAGGCTGCCCAGGGAGGTGGTGGAGTTGCCATCCCTGGAGGTGTTTAAAAGGAGAGTGGCTGTGGAGCTTGAGGCTATGGTCTGGTGATGAAGGCTGCTGGGATGAAGGTTGGACTGGATGACCCTGGTGGTCCTTTCCAACCACAGCAATTCATAGTGATTAGATGTTGTGCTGAGGGATTTGGACTCGTCAGTGTGACACTAATGATTGGACTCGAGGAGCTTGAAGGTCTTTTCCAGTCTAAGAAATCCTGTGATTCTGTGACTAAAAGGAGTAACAAAAGTCTCTCCTCTTAGGTTTTCAAGTCCAACACCAAGCAGTGAAGCAAAGCCTGAGAAACCTTCTGACTCCACCAATGAATTGCAAGAGAACCAGAAAGTAAGAAAGCAGCATCAGGTGATGTGGTCTCCAGCAAGGTTTGCGTCCTGTGTGTCGCTATCAATCAAGGCCTTCATCCTGGGTCTGCAGGGAATGAAGAGTGACATAATCCTAAGAGGTTTACTTGCATGAGGCTATCTTTAGGCCACGCTGGGAATGTAGGGGAGTGCCATCTCTTGAGAGTTTAGGAGTTAAACATGCAGTGTAGTGACAGAGTGTGAAAAGTATTTTTGTATCCCGTTTAGAGAGGGACTTTGAGTGCCTGAAACCTCCCAGTGAAATGGCTGTGGCTGTTTGTACAGTGATTAGCCTTTATTTCCTCTGAGTGAGAGCATTTCTGCATCCAGCTCACCACTCCTTACCATACACATGTTGTAGCTCTTGCATCTGTCAGCTAAATAGCATTTAACTTGGACACTTAATTTGGATGCTGAAGTATTACGGAGTTTGAAGGTTGGACTAGAAGACCCTTAAAGGTCCTTTCCAGCACAAACTAGACTGGGATTGTCCTTTGTTTTCTCTGAGTTAGAGGATTTCTACATCCAGCTCACTACTCCTTGTTGTAGGTCTCCTGTCCCATCTCCTAAACAGCATTTCCCCTAGGAATTTGGACACTGAAGTATTACAGAGTTTGAAGGTTGGACTAGAAGACCCTTAAAGGTCCTCTCCAGCCCATGGTAGTGTGTGATTGCCCTTTGTTTTCTGAGTTAGAGGATTTCTACATCCAGCTCACCACTCCTTACCATACACATGTTGTAGCTCTTGCATCTGTCAGCTAAATAACATTTAACTTAAACACTTAATTTGGACACTGAAGTATTACAGAGTTTGAAGGTTGGACTAGAAGACCCTTAAAGGTCCTTTCCAGCCCACAGTAGTGTGTGATTGCCCTTTGTTTTCTCTGAGTTAGAGGGTTTCTACATCCAGCTCACTACTCCTTGTTGTAGGTCCCCTGTCCATCTCCTAAACAGCATTTAACTCAGAAATTTGGGCACTGGAGTATGGACCTGGAAGTGCTGGTGGATAATATCCATGGACAGCAATGTGCCCTTGTGGCCAAGAAGGCCAATGGGATCCTGAGCTGCATTAAGCAGAGTGTGTCCAGCAGATTAAGGGAGATTCTCCTTCCCCTCTACTCTGCCCTGGTGAGACCTCACCTTGAGTACTGCCTACAGTTTTGGACTCCCCAGTTTAAGGGGGACAGAGATCTGCTGGAGAGAGTCCAGCGGAGAGCTATGAGGATGATGAGGGGACTGCAGCACTGCCTGATGAGGAGAGGCTGAGGGACTGGGGCTGTTTAGTCTGGAGAAGAGCAGACTGAGAGGGGATTTAATCAATGTTTATAACTATCTGAGGGCTGGGGGTCGGGGAGAGGGGACAGGCTCTGCTCACTGCTCCCTGGGACGGGACAAGCAGCAGTGGGTGGAAGCTGCAGCACAGGAGGTTCCAGCTCAACACAAGGGGGAACTTCTTTGCTGTAAGGGTCCCAGAGCACTGGCACAGGCTGCCCAGAGAGGATGTGGAGTCTCCTTCTCTGGAGCCTTTCAAGGTCTGTCTGGATGTGTTCCTGTGTGACCTGAGCTACATTGTATGGTCCTGCTCTGGCAGTGGAGCTGGACTTGATGATCTCTTTGTGTCCCTTCCAACCCCTGACATCCTCTGATCCTGCCACTGCCCTGCACATCTTTATAAACATGAATGAGGTCACCTCTCAGTCACCTCTAAGCTAAAGAGCCCCAGTTCCCTCAGCCTTTCCTCACAAGGGAGATGTTCCACTCCCTTCAGCATCTTTGTGGCTCTGTGCTGGACTCTTTCAAGCAGTTCCCTGAGGTCCTTTTTGAATTGAGTGGCCCAGAACTGGACACAGTATTGCAGATGTGGCCTTGCCAGTATCAATCACGTAATCATACAATGGTCTGGGTTGGAAGGGACCTCCAAAGGTCATCTAGTCCAACCCCTCTGGATTTAGCAGGGGCATCCTCAACTAGGTTGCCCTGTCGAGCCTCACCTTGAGTATCTCCACAGCTACTCACTGCTTCATCTGTTTTTCCTTTCTTTATACTAGAAAGCAAGCTAGGGGAGAGTTCTGTTCTAATCAAGACTCAGGAGCTGCTCCTTTGTTTAGGTGACTCTGGCCTCAGTGGGTTTTGTGTTCAGAGCATATGGGTCAGTTTAACTTGTGCAGGCTGTTGCACAGAGCAGGAGCAAGTAAGGTGTAAAGTACACTCTCTTGCACTCCTTTCAGATAAATGACCCTAACTGTTGGGTTCTCTCATTCCAGAGTAAGGAGCTGAAGCTGGCAGCTGGCACAGATGGCACCGAAGCACCCACTGCTGGGAGCCCATGGAAAGCCAGGCAGGTTTTAAAGATTGCAAATAAACCTGATCCCATAGAGAGGAGAGGAAGCTTCCACGGGGATGGGCAGCATTTCCCTCAGCAAGGTGAAAATCCTGTCTCCTTCACAAGCAGCCTGGAAAAAAAATTCAAACCAAACCCCCTTACAGAAAAAAGCTCCATTAAAACTGTCCGAGCCACTATGTTTGACCATAACGTTCAGAGGCACAACGTTGCTGCTGACCAGCCTGGGGCTGATTCTGCACTGAAAGTGAACACTGAGCCAGAGGTGAAGCCTGAAGTGGTGACTTTAGGCCAAGCCAGGCGGTCATGGCTGGGAGATGTGGAGGAAGCCATTAGTGTCAAGAAGGAGTATCACAAGCAGTCGGATCCATCGAGGCAGACAGGTGTAGCGACAAGCGGGAAAGCAACTTGTTCAAGTGAAGACAAGAAAATGACTCCAGGAATCCTCTTGGAAAAAACTTTGGTTGAGAAAAGTGAGAAACCCACAGCTAAAAGTGCAGAGGAGTCCCTCCTTTACCAGAGAGTGGAGCCCAGGTATGAAATCTTTCAGGCGTGCGGTGAGAGAGCTCTGAGCGAAGCCATCACGATGGCTCCCGAGAAAAAGGCCATGACTCTCAGGACCAGAAAATCATCTGTGAGAGAGAGCAAACTGGATGAGGATGTTCTCCATGCTGGTCAGTCGGGTAGAGCGAGTAGTAAAACTCTCTACTTGAGGGAGGAAGATGTGATTTCAGGAGCTGGAGACGCAAAGGTGCTCGCGAGCAAGTCTGTGTTGAGAGAAGCAAATGGTTTGTTCTCCAGTGAATGCACTTTACCTGAGCAGAAGAAAGACTCTGATAGAACTGAGCCTGAAAAAACAGCTTCTTCCACAAGCAAAAGCAGAGGTTTGGGGGTGAATGAGAATGTGAGCAGACTACATTCTGATGTGAGAAGTGATCAGGGTGGTGTCTGTTCTGTGGAGAAAGCAGAGAGGTCTAACGTGATGAAATGCTCCTTTGAGAAGAGGAGTTTTAGGTCAGGTGGGACAGAGAGCTCTGAGTTCAGAACCAACTTGGACTGGGAAGTGATTTCAACAAGTATAAGCAAACAGGTGGCCCAGTCTTCTGCACTGCTTTCAAGTGGGCAGTTGTGTAAACCTTCCAGCAGCCACCATCCTGATCCAAAAGTTGTGCCCATTGATAAAGATGAATCCAGAGCCTTTGGCTTAAGGAAAAGTCTGGAGTTAAATCACAAAGGGCAAGACTTTAGCTTAGATAGCACAGCCCATGAAAACAGGGGGAAAATCAGAGTAATAGACCCAGAAGAAAAACTCAGGAGAAGCAGAAGTAGTGTTTCTGATTTGAAGATTTCTGAGAGGTGGAGGAGGAGGACCTTGCCTCAGGATTCTGTCAAGACAGAAGACGTTGTCTGGCTCGCTCCTGAGAACCTCAGAAGGCTGAGCCAGACAGATTCACTGCAGCTGGATGCAAGCTCAGTGAAAAAGGGAAGCAAAAAAGAGAAAGAAGGGCTGGAAGGCACTGAGGCAAACCAAGCCCTTCTTGGAAGTCCTGGGGATGGCCTGAAAAATCAGAGCTCTGCCTTCGAGCCGAAGGCGACTTACTATGCAGTGACTTATCAGCCTCCTGGTACCAAGAAAGGGAAAAGCTCTGTTGGTGCTCCAAGTGCAAGTGAAATGAACTCAGGCTCAAGCGAGGGAGCAACCATTAACCTGGACCCTGTTATTCCTGGGAGGTCCAAACCTTTATTGCAGCGACCAGCTAAAAATGTGACGAGTCCAAGTGGCAGGGAAGACTCCAGGGAAGGGCATTTTAGCAAGGATTGGGTTAAAGAAGATGACAAAGATGATGTTTTTTCCAAAAACACTGCATTTGGTAGTTTTCACCTGCCCAGGAAAGATAACCAACAGTATCATGAGAGAGGTCTGGATCATTCTAAAGAGAACATTATAGATGTGGATGCTTTCCTGTTAAAACAGGATCTGGAAAACACAACTCAAACTGACCTCAAAAGTAGCAGGAGAAAAGTCTCCTCTTACCATGAGCCCAGAGCTCCTGCAGGTTTTGCACAGTCCCACAAAGACAGCGAACTGCCCCCCCAGAAAAGGAGTGAAAGTGGTTGTGATCTGCCTGGAAAGAAGGCTGAGGATGGATACAGATCCCAGATTCTTGATATCGATGCGCTCATGGCGGAGTATAAAGAGGAATCGGTGAAGGCCAGCAGCGTTCCAGACAAGCTCTCTGGAGAGCACAGTTCATTGAGCTGGGAGAAGGCAAAGAACAGAAGAAATATGTCAGACAGGACAAGCTCATCCCACATCTGGAAAGAGTGGAAGGGGTCAGATCACTCCTCTGTTGCTAACAAGCAAGGGGATTGTGTGGAAGAGTCCCACCGACTGGAGAAGTCAGCTGTAAGCGAGAAGAGCAAAGAGAAGCTGGAATCATGTAGCCCAGAGCTGGAGAAACCAAAGTGCAAAGACAAGAAGTTCAACCCTCCTTACTGGGGAAATCCCAGCAGCTTCTCTCCAGAGAGGTTTATCAGTCCCTCTGTGGAGCTCACTCGGAAGAAGACTTTCATTGTTGATGAGGGTGAGGAGGTGAACCTGACCTCCAGGACTCCAGGCTCAAAATTCGTGATTGAGAAGGTGCAGCCTGTCAAGCTGGTTGGCACAGACCCCAGGTGGGAAGTCAGTTTTGCTTCCAAGTTGTCCATAAAGACAGATGATGGCCACTGCCAGAAGAAGCTGCTCTCCAAAGAGCAGTGTTTGGAGGCATCTCCAGAAGGCGACTGGAGCAGAACTGCAGTGAGGGGCAAAGAGAACGCCAAGAAGGCAATCTGTGAGAGCGACTCTGCCAGTGGGAGGAGTAAAACCGACTGGAGGAGCTACACAGCCGCTGTAGGAAGCACACCCACGGATCTGAGACGATCCTACTCGGAGAAGATCCGCCCAGGGAAAGACAACCTGCCCCTTGTGCAAGAGGGGAGGGGAAGGAAGGACCTGTCCCGCTGCAGGCAGAGCCTTCCGCTGGAGAGCGCAGACAGCGGGTGGCAGCACAAGGTGGCACCTCCAGTGGAGACCTTCTTCCTCGAGGACAGAAAGGTAAACTTCTCTCCAGTGTGAGGGTGGGGAGACAGTGGAATAGGCTGCCCAGGGAGGTTGTGGGTGCCTCCTTGTACTGCTTTGAGGCACAATATTGTGCGTCAAATATCCTCTCTCTGGATGTCACGTTGTACCTAAAGCACTTCTCCTTGGAGGTGCTCAAGGCCAGGTTGGATAATGCCTTCAGCAGCTTGGGCTAGTGGGAGGTGTCCCTGCTCATGGTAGGGGGCTTGGATCTGGATGATCTCGAATCATAGAATCAGCCAGGTTGGAAGAGAACTCCAAGCTCAGCCAGTCCAACCTAGCACCCAGCCCTGGCCAAGCAACCAGACCATGGCACTAAGTGCCCCAGACAGGCTTTGATTCAGCATCTCCGGGGACAGTGACTCCACCACCTCCCTGGGCAGCCCATTCCAATGCCAATCACTCTCTCTGCCAACAACTTCCTCCTAACATCCAGCCTAGACCTGCCCTGGCATGTCTTGAGACTCTGTCCCTTGTTCTGTTGCTGGTTGCCTGGCAGCAGAGCCCAACCCCACCTGGCTGCAGCCTCCCTTCAGGTAGTTGTAGACAGCAATGAGGTCTGCCCTGAGCCTCCTCTTCTGCAGGCTGCACACCCCCAGCTCCCTCAGCCTCTCCTCTCAGGGCTGTGCTCCAGGCTTCTCACCAGCTTTGTCACTCTAAGGTCCTTTCCACCCCAAACCTTTCTAGGATTCTATGCCCATCAAGTCCACCCATCACCCCAACACCATGCCCATTAAAATCCAGCTTGGCATACCTGAACTGCATTTAATTGCCTGCAGTGCTAGTGGAAAGTGTCTGTGCCTGTGGCATGGGTTTTGGAACTAGGTAATCTTTAAGGTCCCTTCCAACTCAAGGCATTCTGTGACTGTGATTCTGTGGCCAGCTGGTGTCTAATTGCTTCCTGTGACTAAAATGGGAAGCAAGAAGAAGCTTTTGTTGTGTCTCTTTATTGGCTTTGCAGCAGTGAGCAGAGCTGTAGAGTGAGGCAGAGCTCATTTCCTTCTGGGTGCTGTTATCTGGAGGAATTTGGTCCTAGAAGACAAGATTGTTCTTTTAGGTGCATAAATATTTGGTGGGGTTTCCATGGAGAGCTTGAAACAGGTCCATGTTATTTTGTTAGTGCTCCCAACCTACCATGTGAAACTCTGAGCTCTGCAATTGGATAATGGTTTGAAAAGAGGCATCACAGAATCCTGCTGGGGCTTCCAGTCTGTGCCTGTTGTCCCTTGTCAGTGGTGTCAGTGACAACACAAGAGCCTGTCCCTGTCCCCTTGCTGGAGTGGGCCCTTTAGCTCTTGCTGAGCACTGAGTAGATCCCCTCTCAGACTGCTCTTCTGCAGGCTCAACAGTCCCAGGGTTCTCAGCTTTTCCTCCTCACAGAGCTGCTCCAGGCACCTCAGCATTTTTGAGTCCTCCACTGGACTCTCTCCAGTAGTTCCCTGTCCCTTTTGAACTGTGGTCTCAGTGTTCCAGACATGGCCTCACCAGGGTGAAGCACAGGAGGTGGAGAACCTCCTGTGACCTGCTGGCCACAGTCCTCTTCATGCTCCTGTCTCAGTTCTGGTTTAAATTTCCCAGAGACTCCAATACAGTTGATGGAACTAATAAGAATTTATAGGATGCCTAATAAGAATTTATAGGATGCCTTTTTCCTCCTTTTTCTTTCTTTCCAAAGAAAAGGAATTAGATGTAGAGAGGAAAAGGTCAAACACACCCAAATAAACAGTCTCACTTTGATTTGGAAGTTGAAAGAGAAAGCTTTACCAAGAAATAAAAGGTATTTGAGGTAGGGGAGTTACAGAGAGGTACAGGGAAGGGAAAACAAGGTACAGAATAGATATATACAAGCAGATTGATGGCAGTGGGTTTTGGGCACCTTGGGTGGTAAAACAAAGAGCAGCAGGGACAGGAGGGTGGTGCTCTCGGGGCAGGGAGGCAGGGCAAGAGAGCATGAAACAGGCAGGCCCTCTGTTTTTCATAGGGGGCTAGATGGGAAGTGGGGATGGGCTAACCACTACACCTGGAGTGAGGATCAGACCTGCCCCCAGAGAGGAGTCAGGAGGACCTGGGGTCAGGGTCAAGGCCACTCGCCCAGGAGGGTTAACCCTTTACAGCACCCCAGGAGACTGTTGACCTTCTTGGCTCTGAAGGTAGGCTCAAGTTGTGCCAGGGGAGGTCTAGGCTGGATGTTAGGAGGAAGTTGTTGGCAGAGAGAGTGATTGGCATTGGAATGGGCTGCCCAGGGAGGTGGTGGAGTCGCTGTCCCTGGAGGTGTTGAAGCCAAGCCTGGCTGGGACACTTAGTGCCATGGTCTGGTTGATTGGCCAGGGCCCCCCAGCCCTGGGGGGTTGGACAGTCCATAGATTGGACTGGCTGAGCTTGGAGGTCTCTTCCAACCTGGTTGATTCTGTGATTCTAAGGTACACTGCTGGCTCATGGGCAACCTGTTCTCCACTAGCACTTCCAGGTCCTTCTCTTTGGAGCTGCTTTCCAACTGCTGTACTGGTGCAGGGGTTTCTTCCTCCTGAGAGGCAGGAAATTACATGTGTCACAGGATCACAGGGTATTAAGGGTTGGAAGGGACCCAAGGAGATCATCAAGTCCAACCCCTCTGCCAGAACAGGACAATACTAACACAGATCACAGAGAAACACATCCAGACAGGTCTTGAAAGTCCCTAGAGAAGGAGACTCCACAACCTCTCTGGGAAGCCTATTCCAGTGCTCTGTCACCCTTACAGTAAAGAAGTTCCCCCTTGTGTTGTGGCAGAACCTCTTGCTGCAACTGTGTCCTTGCTGAATTTCATGAGGTTCCTCTCTCCCAGCCTGGCCATCAAAGATCACATTGGGTGCTTCTGTGCTCCACAACCTCCCTGGGTAACCTGTGCCAGTGTCTCCCCACCCTCACTGTAAATAAGCCTTTCCTAACATCTAGTTTGAACCTCCCCTCTGCCACTTTAAACCCATTCCTTCTCCTGTCATTCCAAGACCTTGCCAGTAGTCCCTCCCCAGCCTTCCTGTAGCCCACTTCAGATACTGGAAGCCATTCCAAGGTCTCCTCAAAGCCTTCTCTTCTCCAGTTCTTGGGTGAATGACCTTCATCCCTGCAGATGCTGACCTGAGTGCAGTGCCAGTGATGCCCTGAGTAATGTGACATGGCCAATTGGACCTGGATGGCTCTAATGGTTTTCTGCTTTGTGTTTTCACTTTCAGACCATCTCTGGTTTTGCTCTTGAGGACATTTTGTGTATGTGTATATCTAACAACATCCACACCTTCATTTTAACAGGCTTCTAGGAAAGAGTGGACCAAGCAGAGTTCAGACAGAGCAGAAGGGACAGACTTTTCCTTGGCCTCTACTCCGAGGAGCCACCACAGCTTCTACAAGGAGAGAAGGGTAGGTGGAGTTGATTCTTGGGCAGGGTTCAGGGAGCTGCAGCCTGGCTGGCTCCCTTCAGCACTGTTTTGCCTTTTGCAAACAGCTGGGGAAGCAAAATGTGTCCCTTCCAGCAGGACCAAATGCACTTCTTGTGGAGCTGAACTGGTGGAGAACACTTCTGTTTGGGGTTCCCCTACTCTCCTCAGTGCCAAGCATTAACAGTGCAGTGTGTTGGTTTTGCTCTCTTGAGCAAAGAATTTCCCTCCTGAACTCTTCAGGTGGGCTTAGATCATTATGGGATTTGTTTGTTTCTTGGTGTAGGTGATGAAAATTGCTTAGATCCTTCCAGAAGAGCTTTTTCTGGAAGACTGTGTGGACAAATAGAACTTTGTTATAGTCTGAAAAACAGTGGATTGAATTTTCTTTCTGAGAGGCCTCTCGATGTGAAGACTCACTGCTGATGCCCTCCATAGTCTCATTTGTCTCTGATGTGCCTAATGTATGTCAGAAGCTGTGGAAGCTCCAAGCCTGGAAGTATTCAAAGCCAAGTTGGATGGGGCCTTTAACAACATGGTCTAGCAGGAGGTGTCCCTGCCCATGGCCTCTTCCAGCCCAAACCATTGGGTGATAGATATTTTTTGGGTAAATTCCTGCTTGAAGTTGCTGGATGTTACTCTCTTAAGTTGCAGAAGGATGTCCTGGCTTTAGGTCTGATGATTTTTTAGGGTAAATTCCTGCTTGAAGTTGCTGGATGTTACTCTCTTAAGTTGCAGAAGGATGTCCTGGCTTTAGGTCTGATGAATTTTTAGGGTAAATTCCTGCTTGAAGTTGCTGGATATTACTCTCTTAAGTTGCAGAAGGATGTCCTGGCTTTAGGTCTGATGAATTTCACCTTGAGAATTAGCATCCTTATATCCAGATGCTCTGAAATACAAAGCAAAGACCTAGATCTTCTCTCCCCTCTCCAGAGTTACACAGTAAAATGAAATCCCAACACTGTGACCTTCTTGTGGCCTTCCAGGATCTGAAGGGGGCCTACAAAAAAGCTGGGGAGGGACTTGATAGGCTGTCAGAGAGTGCCAGGACTGGGGGGAATGGAGCAAAGCTGGAGGTGGGGAGAGTCAGACTGGATGTGAGGAGGAAGTTGTTGAGCATGAGAGTGGTGAGAGGCTGGAATGGGTTGCCCAGGGAGGTAGCTGAGGCCCCATGGCTGGAGGTGTTTGAGGCCAGGCTGGCTGAGGCTGTGTGCAGCCTGCTCTAGGGTAGGGTGTCCCTGCCCATGGCAGGGGGGTTTTGGAACTGACTGCTCCTTGTAGTCCCTTCCAACCTTGCCTGACTATGATTTTCTGTGGAAAACAAAGGCTCTGAAACTCTTAGAGCTGTAGAGTTTCGTGTGAGACATTGCTGCTGCCACCAAAAAGCTTCCTCACTGGAAGGTCTTTGAAACCACTTCAAGTGCTGTAAGCTTTGGCTTTCTGTTGTGTTTCTCTGGGTGAGTGGGTTGGGTTTGGTGAGGTTTATTGTTGGTTTCGATCTTCTTTTTGGTTTCTTTGGCCCTTGAGTATGTTAAGAGGTTTGCCACTGTGGCCTAATGCTGCTGTCAGGTCAGAGAGAGTGAGTGCACTCTCTGCCAGCTCTACACTTGGCGTGTTTTCGCTTCTCCCACCCGCATCCTTGCAAAGCACTTCCACTGAGATGCAAAAGAGGTGACCCAAAAGCGAGCCCCATCCCAACTGCCCCAAGGGCGAGTCTCCTCTCGGTCTGCAGCGCCCTCGTGTGGTGACTGCTGTGTATTGCGCTCCGGCGAGGAGCCTCCTCTCGGTCTGCAGCGCCCTCGTGTGGTGACTGCTGTGTATTGCGCTCCGGCGAGGAGTCTCCTCTCGGTCTGCAGCGCCCTCGTGTGGTGGCTGCTGTGTATTGCGCTCCGGCGGGCGAGGAGTCTCCTCTCGGTCTGCAGCGCCCTCGTGTGGTGGCTGCTGTGTATTGCGCTCCGGCGGGCGAGGAGTCTCCTCTCGGTGTGCAGCGCCCTCGTGTGGTGGCTGCTGTGTATTGCGCTCCGGCGAGGAGTCTCCTCTCGGTGTGCAGCGCCCTCGTGTGGTGGCTGCTGTGTATTGCGCTCCGGCGAGGCGTCTCCTCTCCGTGTGCTGCGCCCTCGTGTGGTGACTGCTGTGTATTGCGCTCCGGCGAGGCGTCTCCTCTCGGTGTGCTGCGCCCTCGTGTGGTGGCTGCTGTGTATTGCGCTCCGGCGGGCGAGAAGTCTCCTCTCCGTGTGCAGCGCCCTCGTGTGGTGACTGCTGTGTATTGCGGCGAGGAGTCTGCTCTCGGTCTGCAGCGCCCTCGTGTGGTGACTGCTGTGTATTGCGCTCCAGCGAGCCTCTGCGTTTGGAGCGCCTCAGACTGCGCTTTGAGTGATAACAGACGAGAGAAGGAGCAGAAAAAGAAAGGAACTGAGTGAGGTTTTTTTTCTACTGAAAACAAAGAAAACTCTCAAAGCCTTCAAGGTTTTGTAGGCAAGTTTGGGAAACAGGCTCATGGCCTCCCAGTTCTAGTCTTAAAACTGCATGGGAGGTAGCCAAGGGCTGAAATCTTCTTGTCTTTCCCTTTCCTGGCATGGAATTGAGCCTGAGGGGTCGTGGTGGGGCGAGGCTGATGGTCATCATGTGAGGAAGTTGGCATGGAAGGAGGTTGAGGGCTCCCCTTGCAGGGAGGTGGTTGTGGAAGGAGGTTGAGGGCTCACCTTGCAGAGAGGTGGTTGTGGAAGGAGGTTGAGGGCTCACCTTGCAGAGAGGTGGTTGTGGAAGGAGGTTGAGGGTTCACCTTGCAGGGAGGTGGTCATGGAAGGAGGTTGAGGGTTCACCTTGCAGGGAGGTGGTCATGGAAGGAGGTTGAGGGCTCACCTTGCAGGGAAGTTGTTGTGGAAGGAGGTCGAGGGCTCACTGTGGAAGGAGGTTGAGGGCTCACCTTGCAGGGAGGTGGTCATGGAAGGAGGTTGAGGTTTCACTGTGGAAGGAGGTTGAGGGCTCACCTTGCAGGGAGGTGGTTGTGGAAGGAGGTCGTGGCTTCACCTTGCAGGGAGATGGTCATGGAAAGAGGTTGAGAGCTCATCTTAGAGGGGGGTTCAGAGTTCATTGTGGAAAGAGGTTGAGCCTCCATAGTGGAAGGAAGCTGGGGGTTATTCACAGAGTAGGCACTGATCATTCAGTCAGTGAAAAGTGGCTGTGTGCTATCAGCTTACAGTGTGGATATGTAAAGACGTTGCTGAGAGGGTGGAATATGTGGGAGGGAAGTGCTGCTGGAAACAGTGCTGAGATCATTCAATTATTTAGGTAATAGCCTTGAATAAACATGAGTGGTGTTCTCCAGCCTGGTTGGTGAGTGTGAGGTTACTCCAGATAAATCTTTGTCTTTAACAAGTGCAGCTGGAGATGAGAAGGGAAGGCTGTCAGCCCCATGAGAAGGGAAAGCTCACATAGAATCATAGAATCAAGCAAGTTGGAAGAGACCTCCAAGCTCATCCAGCCCAACCTAGCACCCAGCCCTGGCCAAGCAACCAGACCATGGCACTAAGTGCCCCAGCCAGGCTTGGCTTCAACACCTCCAGGAACAGAGACTCCACCACCTCCCTGGGCAGCCCATTCCAGTGCCAATCACTCTCTCTGCCAACAAATTCCTCCTAACATCCAGCATGTACTTCCCCTGGCACAGCTTGAGGCTGTGTCCCCTTGTTCTGTCCCTGGGTGCCTGGCAGCAGAGCCCAACCCCACCTGGCTACAGCCTCCCTTCAGGCAGTTGTAGCCAGCAATGAGCTCTGCCCTGAGCCTCCTCTGCTGCATGCTGCACACCCCCAGCTCCCTCAGCCTCTCCTCATAGGGCTGTGCTCTGAGGAGCTGTGAAATTGAAGCTCACTCAGGTTCTGCAGCCTGTTGCCAGTCCAAGAGCTGTTGTGCAAGCCCAGGAGTTGTTCTGCCCTGTGTACTCAGTTCGAAGGCTCTGGAGCCACAGGCTCGCAGTGGGAAGCCACCTGACGTTCAGAAGATGCTTCCCAGTGTTATCTTTTCCTCAATCCTGATGATCCCATCAGGGCTGACTCTGGTTGTTAATGTGCTGACGTTGGGCTTTGAGCCTCTCAGTTCCTGATGGAGTCATCAAGGCTGGTGGGAGTCCTGTGAATTAAAAGCTGAGGAATGTGTGATGTGCTCATCCCCCAAACAGGAGCTACACCTTTACCTGCTCCTTCATCCCTGGATGGGGGACAGCCAAACTTGCTTTGTGTGCAGCACTCTGGCTCTAGAGCCTGCTGTAGGTCTCTGGTTGTAGATTTACTTTCTTTTTGCATTACACTTTGGGGAGGGTTTGGCCAGGGAGGTTGTGGCTGCTCCTCCCTGGAGGTATTCAAGGCCAGGGTGGATGAGGCTTTGAGCAACCTGTTCTAGTGGGAGTTGTCCATGCCAATGGCAGGGGGTTGGAACTGGATGAGCTTTGAGGTCCCTTCCAACCTAAACCATTCTCTGATTCTATTTCTTTAGGGAAAATCTGGTGGTATCCATATAAAGCAGCCAACTGCTGTGGGCATGAACTGTTTTGAAGCTTCTGGTTAGAGATTTTATTTGACTTTAGATTTTAGGGAAGGGGGAATTGGCCTTTCGTGAGGAAAATTCATAGAAGCAGTTCACAGCTTGGAAGGGACCTTAAAGATTATCTAGATCCAAGCCCCTGCCATGGGCAGGGACATCTCCCATTAGCCCAGGTTGCTCAAAGCCTCATCCAGCCTGGCCTTGAACACTTCCAGGGAGAAGTCATCCACAACCACTGATGTCCATAGTTGTATTCATGTAAAGCTATGAAATGGTCTAGGCACAAATTGATCTGAAGCCTTCTAATTCTGGATTCCATTGTATTTGTTTTATATCAAATGTTCATTATTTCATAGAATCAGCCAGGCTGGAAGAGAGCTCCAAGCTCAGCCAGCCCAACCTAGCACCCAGCCCTGGCCAAGCAACCAGACCATGGCACTAAGTGCCCCAGCCAGGCTTGGCTTCAACACCTGCAGGGACAGAGACTCCACCACCTCCCTGGGCAGCCCATTCCAATGCCAATCACTCTCTCTGCCAACAACTTCCTCCTAACATCCAGCCTGAACCTGCCCTGGCACAACTTCACACTGTGTCCCCTTGTTCTGTCCCTGGGTGCCTGGCAGCAGAGCCCAACCCCACCTGTCTACAGCCTCCCTTCAGGCAGTTGTAGCCAGCAATGAGCTCTGCCCTGAGCCTCCTCTGCTGCAGGCTGCACACCCCCAGCTCCCTCAGCCTCTCCTCACAGGGCTGTGCTCCAGGCCCCTCCCCAGCCTTGCTGCCCTTCTCTGGACACCTTCCAGCACCTCAACATCTCTCTTCAATTGAGGAGCCCAGAACTGGACACAGGGACTCAAGGTGCTCCTGAGCCAGCCCAGGATGCCATTGGCTCTGCTGCCCACCTGGGCACTGCTGCCTCATCTTCAGCTACTCTCTCCCATCACCCCCAGCTCCCTCTCTGCCTGGCTGCTCTCAGCCACTCTGTCCCCAGCCTGTAGTGCTGCTTGGGGTTGTTGTGGCCAAAGTGTAGAACCCTGCCCTTGGCCTTGTTCAGTCTCCTCCCATTGGCCTCTGCCCACCCATCCAGCTTGGCCAGGTCCCTCTGCAGGGCTCTCCTGCCCTCAGCCTCTCCTCATAGAATTTGTGGTTTTGACCTCTGGTGAAGGACATCTGGTCCCCATGGGGGTATCCATCTACAAGCTGGTGTAGACTTGGATTGTTTTGAAGCCTGTGGTTATAAACTCTTTATTTTGTATGAAGCTTTCAGGGGTTTTGGCCTTTTGGTGAAGAAAATCTGGTCTCCATGGTGGTATCCATATAAAGCCTCGCTTGTTTTGAGACTCTTTTGTGTGGGTGGAGGAGAATTTGTTGAAGAAAATCATGAGCTGACTCCTAAAAAACTATTTTGGGGATGAAGTGCAAGGGAGAGAAGGTAAATATTGTACAAACATGTGCAGATGAACTCATAGTTTGGCTCGTCATGGTTTGCCACTTGTTTCTGCTCTCTCCTGCCCACTGAAAAGCAAAACCTTCTCCTCATCTTCTGCTTGGGCAAAGCCTCTGGAGCTGGGCACCTTCTCTCCTTCCCAGATGGAAGCAGATGTACTGAAAAACATCATCTGTGAGTTGTTCTGTTGGCTGCAAAAGTGAAATGGCCTGGAAGAGAATCAGAAACATTTGTCAGCTTTACAGGATCTTCTGTGTGAAAATCAGCAGAGTAGGTGTCCAGAGCCCAAATTTCAAGCTAAAGATGCAGTGTTGTTCTGGAGGTTCTTTTGTATCACTCCCATGTGATCTTTTTTAGGTGATGCCCAGGGACAGCACAAGGGGCAAGGGTGGAAGCTGAGGCAGAGGAAGGTTCATTTAAACATGAGGAGGAATTTTTTCCCTGTGAGGGTGACAGAGCCTGGAACAGGCTGCCCAGGGGGGTTGTGGAGTCTCCCTCTCTGGAGATAGTCAAGCCCTGCTTGGATGTGTTCCTGTGTGATCTGGTGTAGGTGATCCTGCTCTGGCAGGAGGGGGTTGGACTGGATGAGCTTTGGAGGTCCCTTCCAGCCCCTACCAGCATTTTTCCTCTCTGGGGAAGGTGGAGAAGTTCTGGGAGGGGAAAGGGCTTTGGGGATCATCCCAGGACAGAGTCCTTCCTCTTGGCTTTCCTTTTCTCATTAAAAAAAACCCAACAAAACCCAAAACCAAACAAAAAAACCCACCCAACAAAATAAAACAACAAAAAAAACAGGACATAGGTCAAAAAAGTAGGAAAAGATAGAACTGAATAAGGCCAGACTGTCCAGTGACAGGACAGGAGGCAACAGGCACAACCTGGCACCAGGAGGTTCCACCTAAACAGAAGGAGAAGCTGCTTTGGTGTGAGGGTGCTGGAGCCCTGGAGCAGGCTGCCTGGAGAGGTTGTGGAGTCTCTGCCTCTGCAGAGCTTCTAAACCACCTGGACATTGTGATCCTAGGCAAGCTGCTGTGGGTGCCCTGCATCAGCAGGGGGGATTGGACTGGGTGATCTCCAAAGGTCCCTTCCCACCCTCACCATGATGGAATTGTGTGTGTGAGAGTCTATGAAAAGTCAGCACCACAAAGATGCTCAGAGGGCTGCAGCAGCTCTGCTCTGAGCACAGGCTACAAGAGTTGAGGCTCTGCAGCCTGGAGAAGAGAAGGCTTTGAGGGGACCTTGGAGTGGCCTTCCAGTATCTGAAGTGGGCTACAGGAGGGCTGGGGAGGGACTAGTGACAAGGCCTTGTAATGGCAGGATGAGGAGGAATGGGTTTAAAGTGGCAGAGGGGAGATTGAAACTGGGTGTGAGGAAGAAGTTGTTTGCAGTGAGGGTGGTGAGACACTGACACAGGTTGCCCAGGGAGGTTGTGGAGCACAGAATCACCCAATGTGATCAAAGACTGGGTGATTCTGTGCACCACAACCTCCCTGGAGGTGTTCAAGGCCAGGTTGGATGAGCTCTTGAGCCACCTGTTCTAGTGGGATGTGTCCCTGCTTAGGGCAGGGGGTTGGAACTGGAAGTTGTTGGCAGAGAGAGTGATTGGCTTTGGAATGGGCTGCCCAGGGAGGTGGTGGAGTTGTTATCCCTGGAGGTGTTGAAGCCAAGCCTGGCTGGGGCACTTAGTGCCATGGTCTGGTTGCTTGGCCAGGGCTGGGTGCTAGGTTGGACTGGATGATCTTGGAGGTCTCTTCCAACCTGCTTGTTGATTCTGTGATCTTTGGGGTCCCTTCCAACCTGGTTCTTGATTCTATGATCTTTGGGGTCCCTTCCAACCTGCTTGTTGATTCTATGATCTTTGGGGTCCCTTCCAACCTGCTTGTTGATTCTATGATCTTTGAGGTCTCTTCCAACCTGCTTATTGATTCTATGATCTTTGAGGTCCCTTCCAACCTGCTTGTTGATTCCATGATCTTTTAGGTCCCTTCCAACCTGAACCATTCTATGTCTTTAATTCCCCTCACCCCTCTTTGGTCATTCAGCTCCACTTCCTACCTCTAAGGCAGCCCAGAGGAGGCTGCCCCCACGTTGGTTCATATTTGAGTTTGCCTGAGCTGCCTTCCTTTTTTGGTAATATTTCTTTGCTGGGCACATTCCAGTGGTGTATAAAAAGCCACTTTGTGTCGATTTCTTCTCCTTCCCAAAAGGCACTTCCAAAACCAGAAGCTTTTCTTTCACTTTCATCTCTCTCTCCCCCCCCCCCCCCCCCCCCCCCCCCCCTTATATTTTCCCTTGCACATTACTGAAAAACAAGGTCAGGCAGCAGCTGCCGTGGCTTTAATAGCGTTTCATAACCCAGCCTACAAACCCCGGTGGGTTTAGAAGCTGCTTTGGTTTTTTTTTGCTTGCCAGCTGAAGGTTGGGTGGTTTCTTTTTAACTCCAACCACCCCACGCTGCTGTTACCCATTCCCGGCTTAGGGCGCTGGGAGAAGATGCTGCTTGCGGAGTGAAGTGCCATGCTGCTGAAGCTCAGCTCCTCTTCCTCAGTAGCCCCAGCAGCTGTTTGGAGAGCTGTGAGCTCAGCCTGCTGACGTTGAGCCCCGTGGTACATTATTCATGATGCCTTTTAATTGCTCTGCTCTGCTTTGAACCGCTGCCGGAGGCGGGGAGGAGAGCGGAGCTTAGCGCCGTCGAGGATGGGGTTGCCTTAACTTTGCGCTCTGCAATGATGGAGTATTATTACTGTCCCCGTCTGCTGAAGCTGCTGCAGTATTTGTGGGTAAGTGTGTGGCTCTTCAGCGGGCTTCCACTCGCCGAATTGGGTGGCTTGAAGTGTTTTCAGCAGTCCCCGGGGGCGTTGGGGGATGGAGCTGTGGCAGTTTCCTTCGGGCCGTTCCGAGTAGCAGCGTCAAAATGTGGGACTTAAACCGTGGGACTTAACCCGGGGCTGAGAACAGCTATGTTGAACTCTCGTTTCAAACGAGGAGGCTGAAAACTGCTTGCAAGTGCCTCAGAAAGCCTTCTGTTAGCTGGAGTTTCTTCCTTGTTTACCCCTAGGCAGGGCAGGTGCCGTTTTGCATCAGGAATGTTCTTTGCCCATGTGTTGAAAAGCTTTCCCTGGACTCCTGGAGGTTGCTGCTTCCAGGAGCTCCTTCCCCTGCTGCCTGCATGGCCAAGATTGCTGGCTTGAGACCTCTGGGTGTTTACAATTCCTGCCTCTTCTGTTTGAGCTGAGTGTGTTAAGAGGTTTCACTTAGGCTGAGCACTTCCCCTTCCTTGGCAAGGAAAAGCTTTCTCACAACCTGCTGCTCCTCTGGGAGGCTGTGAAGGGTTAACCTCCCCACGCTGGCTGCTGTTGGGTTCTGATGTTTGCCCAGCTCTAAAAAAAGATGGATTTGGTTTTTAACACCTTCACAAGCTGCCTTACCTTGAACCCAATTACTTTCTGCTTTAATCTGACCTAATTAAATATCAGTTTTTGGTTCTTGGTGGTATTAATTTCAGCTGTAAATTCAGTGTGTAATCAGCACTGGCACCTGAAACCTTTTTGTGTTAGCTGCTTGCTTAGCGTGGTTTGAAACTCCAGCAAGTTGGGATCTCTCATTTGGAGTTGCAGTTTGCAATCCTTGCCTTGGATGTGCTTTGCTCAGCAGCAAATTGAGATCAAAGAATCAGGCAGGGTTGGAAGGGACCATAAGGAGCAGCCAGTTCCAACCCCCCTGCCATGCCCAGGGACACCCTACCCTAGAGCAGGCTGCACACAGCCTCAGCCAGCCTGGCCTCAAACACCTCCAGCCATGGGGCCTCAACCACCTCCCTGGGCAACCCATTCCAGCCTCTCACCACTCTCATCACCAACAACTTCGTCCTCACATCCAGTCTGACTCTCCCCACCTCCAGCTTTGCTCCATTCCCCCCACTCCCTGACAGCCCAAAAAGTCCCTCCCCAGCTTTTTTGTAGCCCCCTTCAGATCCTGGAAGGCCACAAGAAGGTCACCTGGGAGCCTCCTCTGCTCCAGCCTGCACAGCTCAAACTCTCTGTCTGTGCTCACAGCAGAGCTGCTGCAGCCCTCTGAGCACCCTCCTGGTCCTTCTCTGGACATACTCCAGCATCTCCACAGCCCTCTTGTCCCAGGGGCTGCAGAGCTGGATGCAGGACTCCAGGTGGAGTCTCAGCAGAGCAGAGCAGAGGGGGAGAATCACCTCCCTGGCCCTGCTGGCCACACTGCTGCTGCTGCTGCAGCCCAGGCTCTGCCTGGCTTTCTGGGCTGCAAGTGCACACTGCTGGCTCCTGTTGAGCTTCTCCTCCACCAGCACCCCCAGGTCCCTCTCCTCAGGGCTGGTCTCCAGCCACTCACTGCCCAGCCTGCATTTGTGCTTGGCATTGCCCTGACCCAGCTGCAGGACCTTGCCCTTGGTCTTGTTGAACTTCCTGAGCTTGGCTTGTGCCCACCTCTGCAGCCTGTTCACGTTCCTCTGGCTGCATCCCTGCCCTCCAGCCTGGCTGCTACACCACACAGCTTGGTGTGGGCAGCAAACCTGCTGAGATGAGGTTAGGTTGCCTACTGTAATTTTTTTTGGTGGCTGGGAGAGAAAATAAATGCTTGAACTGAGAATTTGCTTCCAGATCATGAAAGTTTGGCTTGATAACCTCAGAAGTCTCTTCCAACCTTAATGATTCTGTGATCCTCTCCTGATGGAGACTGTAGTGCTGTAAAACATGGGAACCTTGGGATCTTTCCTAAGTTGTCTGATTTAATTTGCTGTTGTTAGATTGTTGGTTGTTTGTTTTTTAAATAGCTTCACTTTAAAGTGCCCCTTCAGAGAAAAAAATGGGGTGATGCATCAGACTTCAGCATGATAAGGGGGGGGCTGGGTGTTCTGGGTGGAGAAGTCTGACAAAGGGCTCTGAATGCTTTTGCTTTCACATCCCTCTGGTGTTTTTTCTGCCAGGCCAGGAGAAAAAGAACCCAACCAAAACCAACAAGAAAGCAAATGTTTGGGGCAATCCAGAAGGGCATTGAGATGATATCTAATCAATATTGTGCAGTTTGAAGGGAGTTTGTGGTGTTTTCAGTGTCAGTTATGCTCTTCCAGAGGGCTTTTCAGGTGTCAGTTATGCTCTTCCAGAGGTCTTTTCAGGTGTGAATTATGCTCTACTGGAGGTCTTTTTAGGAGCCTTCATTGGTGTGAAGTCTTGCAAGAAACTGTTGGAAGGATTTTTGTGATGTTCCTGATTAGTAAATAGCTCTTTTAAAATCTATTCTAAGGGAAAAGCTGTGCCTTTTGTGACTTTCTTTACTAAGCTGAAGGCTACCAAGGAGATGTTTATCAGCTCTTTCTCCTTATCATCAGCAGTAACCAGAGCTGTTTGGGGTCAGTTGAGACCAGCTTTGTGTTGAGTCATTTAATCCATCCTGAGGAGCCAAAGATACTTTATTCATTAGGGAGACATACCCCAGGAAGCTGTAACTCTTAATTAAAATACTATTATCATGAAAATGCACTTTGAAAGCTCCTATTTCAACTTCTTGACAGGTTGCATCTCTTCTGCTGCCTTGGTTTTGCTTCTGTGCAGTGGTGGTGGAGTTGATGGGCATCAGTGGACCCACTCATTGTCAGCTGTCTGCTAATTACTTGTGGGTTAAGCTGGGGAGGGACTTTTTAGGGTGGCAGGTAGGGATAGGTCTGGGGGGAACGGAATAAAGCTAGGAATGGGTAGATTCAGACTGGATGTTAGGAAGAAGTTCTTCATCACAAGTGTTAATGGAAGGAGTTGCCCAGGGAGGTGGTGAAAGCCTCATCCCTGGAGGTGTTTAAGGCCAGGTTGGATGAGGCCTTGAGCAACCTGGTCCTTACCCATGGTAGGGAGATTGGATCTAGGTGACGTTGAAGGTCCCTTCCAACCCAAACCATTCAGTGAGTCTCTGAATCATCCAGACAGCCTGGTCTAGTGTGAGGTGTCCCTGCCCATGGCAGGGGGGTTGGAACTAGATAAGCCTTGTGATCCCTTCCAACCCTGACTGATGCTATGATTCCTCTTTACAGAGGGTATTTGTTGTGATGTGTAGGGAAGCTGTCAGAGGCAAAAAACCTCTTAGTGTTTTTCTGAGCACAGCATAGAGTCATAGAATTGTTTTGGTTGGAAAAGACCTCTGAGGTTGTTATTAGGAATATTAGGAGACTAGGAAGAAGTTCTTACCAGTGAGGGTGGTGAGACACTGGCACAGGTTGCCCAGGGAGGTTATGGATGCCCCCTCCCTGGAGGTGCTCAGGGCCAGGTTGGATGAGACCTTGAGCAACTCAGTCCTTGCCCATGGCAGGGAGATTGGATCTAGATGACGTTGAAGGTCCCTTCCAACCCAAACCATTCCATGAGTCTATGAATCATCAAGTCCAACCAAGTGGTTTGCCCAGGTGTGTGTCAAATAATGTCTGGCCACCAAGAGGGCTGTGTCTGCTAGCCAGGGGTGTTGGGTGGCAGCTCTGAGTTTCTGAAAGGTCATCTCTGTGTCCAGCAAAATGTTTTGTTCCGTGGGTCGGATGAGATACAGGCAGAGTTCTGTCCTGTAATTCAACCTGGAGCTCCCTTTCCAGTTTGAGTTGTGGTAATGAGGAGAAGAGAGAGCTTATCAAACCTGGATCATTTCCACTCCTAACAAGGCACGCCACAGGACTCTGAAATGCTGCAGCTTGCTTTTGGTTGAGGTTTTTCTCCAGTGTGATGTTTAACACTGGAAGAGGGATTCCTGAGAAGCAGGTTTCCAGGAAGGCTGAGCATCAGACTTTGTGGTGACAGAAGGCTGACTAAAGAGAGCTACTGGGAATGACTGCAGAAACAAAAAGGAGAACAATAGAAGAGGAAGCCAAGAGTGCTGATGGAGCCTTCCAGGTAGCTGCATAAAGCTTGGATGAGTCTTTAGGATGGCTCTCCAAGGATCTAGAAGTTCCTGGCTGGTGTGGTAACAGCCTGGTGTTGGTCTAATGGATGTTTCTTTGAGAGGGGAAAGGGCAAGGCTCTGCTCACCCTCAGTAATGTCTCTTTGTACTCTCAAGTGTTCTTGTAGTTGGGAGAAGCTTCTCAGAAGCTTGTGGTTTGTGGCTTCAGCAGTATGCTGACCCTTCTCTGGCTCTGACCATTCAGATTACAAATGGTGTGAGGTGTAATCTGGGTGACATGCAGGTGAGCATTTGCTGGAGATAAGAGGCAGCCTGGACACTTCCCCCCCCCCCCCCTTAGGTCTGTCTGCAGCCCTTGGTAGGACCACTGATGCTTGGTCCTGTGTCTTCCCATAGGCTTGGAGTGATGCTGCTCTTTCTGGTGTTTCCAGGGCTGGCTGTTCACCATCCAGGTGGAACCAGCACTGATTCCTCATATTGCCCTTTCCACCAACCTGGAATCCAAACTTGCCAACTTGCTCAGCTGCAGCCTGTGCTTGCTGCCTGCACCTCTTCACACACAGAGAAGCCTGAAGCAGAGCACTGCACGTTGAGCACCAAATGCTTTGTGGTCGTCTGTGGTTCAGAGACTGAGTCACAGCTCTGTGCTCCACGTCATCATTTCCTTCTCTGCTCTGCCACGTGCCTTCCTCCTAGCCATGATCTTTTCATCATCTTTAATTGCTTAATCATTGTAATTACACATTGAGATGCCAGTCTTTCAGTGGCCATGTTCTATCTTTGTTGTATCTGAGTGTTTTCCAGGGTATGTGAGTAGTTTGTCATCCCTCTTCCAGCTGGTGGGGAGCTTTACTGCAGCTGATAGAAGACATCTTTAGGTCTGACTTGCATACTAGAACAGGTTGCTTAAGGCTTCATCCGACCTGAGCCTGAACACCTCCAGGGAGGTTGTGCTGCACAGAATCACCCAATGTGATCTTTGATCACATTGGGTGATTCTGTGCACCACAACCTCCCTGGGCATCCTGTGCCAGTGCCTCACCACCCTCACTGCAAACAACTTCTTCCTAACATCCACTTTCAGTCTTCCCTCTGCCACTTTAAACCTATTCCTCCTCATCCTGGCATTCCAAGACCTTGTCAATAGTCCCTCCCCAGTCTTCCTGTAGCCCCCTTCAGATACTGGAAGGCCACTCCAAAGTCTTCTCAGAGCCTTCTCTTTTCCAGGCTGCAGAGCCCCAACTCTCTCAGCCTGTCCTCATAGCAGAGCTGCTGCAGCCCTCTGAGCATCTTTGTGGCCCTCCTCAGGACTGACTCCCAATAGTTCCATGTCCTTCTTGTTTGCTGTCCAGCACTTGCACCAGTTGCACTGTTTTGTTGCTCAGTGCTGGAGCATCAAGGCTGAGAAGCCTGTGGCTGTTTAGCTTGGAGAGAAGAAGACTGAGAGGGGCTCTTATGAATGTTTAGAAATATCTGACTCGTGGGTGTCAAGAAGAAGGGGTCAGGCTCTTTGCAGTGGTGTCCTGTGATAGGACAAGGGGCAGTGGGCACAAACCAGAACCCAGGAGGTTCCACCTGAACACAAAGAGAAAATTCTTTGTTGTGAGGGTGCTGGAGGCCTGGAGCAGGCTGCCCAGAGAGGCTGTGGAGTCTCCTTCTCTGGAGACTTTCCAGGCTCATCTGGATGTGCAGTGTGGCCTGCCCAAGGTGATCCTGCTTTGGCAGTGGGGTTGGAACTAGATGATCTTTAAGGTCTCTTCCATCTCCTCCCATTCTATATTCTGTGAATACACCAGGGGCTCAAGTGGGGACTCATTTTGTCTGTAGCCAGCATCCCTCAGGGGACTCACAGAATCCCAGCGTGGTTGGAGGGTTGGAAATCATCCAGTCCAACCCCCCAGCCAAAGCAGGGGCACCTAGGGCAGGTCACACAGGAACATGTCTCCAAAATCTGAAGGAATTTGGGGTATTTGAGTTAAGAAGGAGTCAGCACAGAGTTTGTGTTGGCAGGATTTTAGCTGCTGCCTTTTAAGAGCGGTTTGGATGCCTCTTTATCAGGTGACTGCAGAGGAAGTGGCAGCTCGTTAATAGCAGGGTGCTGGGACAGAGCACTGCAGGAGCAGTTTGGTGGCTGGGCAGTGGGAGGAAACCATAACTGCCAGTCTGCATGCCATGGGGGGTGGTTCTCCCTGCTTTGAAGGGAGGGACCTCACAGAATCAACCAGGGTGGAAGTGACCTCCAAGCTCATCCAGTCCAACCTAGCACCCAGCCCTAGCCAAGCAACCAGACCATGGCACTAAGTGCCTCATCCAGGCTTGGCTTCAACACCTCCAGGCACAGAGACTCCACCACCTCCCTGGGCAGCCCATTCCAATGCCAATCACTCTCTCTGCCAACAACTTCCTCCTAACACTGCCCTCTACAACTCCCTGAGAGGAGATTGGAGCCAGGTGGGACTTGGTCTCTTCTTCCCAAGAACAAGTGACAGGACAACAGGAAATGGCTTCACATTGTTCCAGGGGAGGTTTAGGTTGGACATGAGGAGCAATTTCTTTGCCATAAGTGTTATCAAGGCCTTGCCCAGGCTGCCCAGGGCAGTGGTGGAGTCCCCATCCCTGGAGGGGTTTCAAAGCTGTGGAGATGTGGTGCTGAGGGCCATGGCTTAGTGATGCCCTGGCAGTGCTGGGTTATAGTTGGGTTTAAATGCCTTTTTAGTCTGGAGAAGACTGGGAGGGGATTTAATTAATGTTTATAACTATCTGAGGGCTGGAGGTCAGAAGTGGGGGACAGGATGCCTGGGATAGAACAAGGAGCAATGGATGGAAGCTGCAGCACAGGAGGTTCCAGCTCGACACAAGGGGGAACTTCTTTGCCCTGGCACAGGCTGCCCAGAGAGGTTGTGGAGTCTCCTTCTCTGGAGCCTTCTGTCTGGATGTGTTCCTGTGTGACCTGAGCTAGATTCTATGGTCCTGCTGTGGCCAAGGGGGTTGGACTCGATGATCTCTTTGTGTCCCTTCCAACCCCTGACCTCCTCTGATCCAACCCAAGCAATTCCACGATTCCAACTCTCCCTTTCAGACCATCTCAGCAGGCAAAGCCCCTTGCAGGGATAATTATCACAGTATCATCAGGGTTGGAAGAGACCTCACAGATCATCAAGTCCAACCCTTTACCACAGAGCTCAAGGCTAGACCATGGCACCAAGTGCCACGTCCAGTCCTGCCTTGAACAGCCCCAGGGACGGCGACTCCACCACCTCCCCGGGCAGCCCATTCCAGTGTCCAATGACTCTCTCAGTGAAGAACTTTCTCCTCACCTCCAGCCTAAATCTCCCCTGGCACAGCCTGAGGCTGTGTCCTCTTGTTCTGGTGCTGGCCACCTGAGAGAAGAGAGCAACCTCCTCCTGGCCACAACCACCCCTCAGGTAGTTGCAGACAGCAATAAGGTCTGCCCTGAGCCTCCTCTTCTCCAGGCTAACCAATCCCAGCTCCCTCAGCCTCTCCTCGTAGGGCTGTGCTCAAGGCCTCTCCCCAGCCTCGTCGCCCTTCTCTGGACACACTCAAGCATCTCAATGTCCCTCCTAAACTGGGGGGCCCAGAACTGAACACAGCACTCAAGGTGTGGTGTAAGCAGTGCAGAGTACAGGGGCAGAATGACCTCCCTGCTCCTGCTGGCCACACCATTCCTGATGCAGGCCAGGATGCCACTGGCTCTCTTGGCCACCTGGGCACACTGCTGGCTCATGTTCAGGCAGGTATCAATCAGCACCCCCAAATCCCTCTCTGTCTGGCTGCTCTCCAGCCACTCCTACCCCAGCCTGTATCTCTCCATGGGGTTGCTGTGGCCAAAGTGCAGCACCCTGCACTTGGAGCTATTGAACCCCATCCCATTGGCCTCTGCCCATCTGTGCAAGCGGTCAAGGTCCCGCTGCAGAGCCCTTCTGCCCTCCAAACCCTTCTGCCCTCCAAATTCTGTTGGAAAAGCGCTTCACCTCTGGGGAGGAGGGTTTGTGTGCGTGGCATTGGCGTTGCTAAGAGCCGCTGAAGCTGAGCAGGGAAGGTCATTCCCTGCAGGAACACCAGAGAGTGCTGTTCAGCCGTGCGGGACAACCTCTTGCCCCACGCCCGCGGAGCTCAGCCGGGAAGCGCCGGAGCGGTGCTGCCGGGAAGGGTCTGTTAGCGCTCGGTGTGCTCCGCTGTTCGATGAGCTGTAAGGTCACAGAAGCACAGAAACGGAGCCTCCCGGTCACCGAGCCCACGCTTTGGAAGAATCATAGGATCGCAGAATGGTTTAGGTTGGGAGGGACTTCGAAGCTCAGCCGGTTGCAACCTCCTGCCATAGGCAGGGACACCTCCCGCTAGAACAGGTCGCTTAAGGCTTCATCCCACCTGAGCCTGAACACCTCCCTGGGCAACCTGTGCCAGTGTCTCACCACCCTCACTGCAAACATCCTAACATCCACATTCAATCTCCCCTCTGCCACTTTAAACCTATTCCTCCTCCTCCTGGCATTCCAAGACCTTGTCAATAGTCCCTCCCCAGCCTTCCTGTAGCCCCCTTCAGATACTGGAAGGCCACTCCAAGGTCTCCTCAAAGCCTTCTCCAGGCTGCAGAGCCCCAACTCTTGTAGCCTGTCCTCAGAGCAGAGCTGCTGCAGCCCTCTGAGCATCTTCGCAGCCCTCCTCTGGTCTGGCTCCAGCAGTTCCACATCCTTCTTGTGTCAGGGGCTCCAGAACTGTACACAGTACTCCAGGTGGGGTCTGATGAGAGCAGAGAATAGAACATTCCAGGGCAACTTGGTACAGTGAGGTTTGTGTTCAATTAGAAGGAAGCCCCTGGAGGCTTGGTAATGTTCATCTTGGCTGGGTGCTGGTGGTGTCGTTCTGGGCTGCCAGCAGCTGGAGCTGGGGGACTCTCTGCTTCCCTCTCCACTATAGAATCATAGAATGCACTCAGTTGGAAGGGACCTCAAAAGGTCTTCCTAGTCCAACCCCTCAGTACTCAGCAGGGTCACCTCCTCCTAGCTCGGGTTGCTCAGAGCCCCAGCAAGCTTGGCCTTGAATGCCTCCAAGGATCTTCCATCACCTCCCTGAGCAACCTGTTCTGGTGTTCCACCACCCTCACAAGAAAGAACTTCTTCCTAATGTCCCAGCTAAATCTACCTTGCTTTAGTTTCAAACTATGAGAATCATAATGCTGCTGAGGCTGGAAGAGGACCTTTGAGGGCATCAAGTCCAACTGTTGTCCTGTTATCTGCCCCTGAAGCAGTGAGTACTGATGGGGGGGGCTCAAATGGTTTGCAGGACCTCATTTATCCATACAAAGCTGAGAGAACTTCGCTGCCTCCTTACTAATGTTTTGATCTAAAGTTGTTTTGACTGGGTTCCTGCTTTCCCATGCTGTTGTCCGGGTGGTTGATGCTGGGAGATGGCCAAGTTCCCACTATTGTTCCTGTTCTTTCAGCAGTTGGGAGCTGTTGGTCCAGCCAGTGCCTGTTTACTGGGCTGAAAGGAAACTGCATTGGAAGTGAGCAACTTGAGCATGGGCAAAGTAGTTCTTTGTGGTGGAGAGTCCTCAAGGCATGGCAGGGCTTGGTACTGAGGGCAGAGTTCCTACTCGAGAGTGACTTAAGGTTCATCTTCAGCCTGAATGAAGCTGGGAAGAAATGAAGGTTTTGGTTTAGTGATCCATGACTGAGGCTGACAAATACCTGCTGTGTCCTGGAATCCTTGGGTCCCAGAGTACTCACTAAAATATCCCAACTAGGCTCAAACTAGCATGGTCTAGTTGATTGGATAGGGCAGGGTGATAGGTTGGACTGGATGATCTTGGAGGTCTCTTCCAACCTGGTTGATTCTATGATTCTATGAAAGGGGCTTTGAAGAGACCTCTGTAGATCGTCCAGTCCAAATCCCATGCTCAAGCAGGGGCACCCACAGCAGCTTGCCCAGGATCACAGTGGTCAGGTGGGTTTGGAAGCTCTGCAGAGAAGGAGACTCCACAACCTCTCTGGGCAGCCTGTTCCAGGCCTCCAGGACCATCACACCAAACAAGTCTCTCCTGCTCAGAGGAAACCTCCATAGAGGCCATGTCCTGCTTGTGAGTTTGTGATGGTCTGTGTGGTGCTGGGTTGGTGCTTGGAGCCCATGACCTTAAAGGGCTTTTCCACTTCTATGTTTCCTCTTTATTCATGGCCTTCCAGTATCTGAAAGGGGCCTGTAGGAAGACTGGGGAGGGACTATTGACAAGGTCTTGGAATGTCAGGATGAGGAGGAATGGGTTTAAAGTGGCAGAGGGGAGGTTGAAAGTGGATGTTAGGAAGAAGTTGTTTGCAGTGAGGATGGTGAGACACTGGCACAGGTTGCCCAGGGAGGTTGTGGAGCACAGAATCACCCAATGTGATCTTTGATCACATTGGGTGATTCTGTGCACCACAACCTCCCTGGAGGTGTTCAGGCTCAGGTCGGATGAAGCCTTAAGCGACCTGTTCTAGCGGGAGGTGTCCCTGCCTATGGCAGGAGGTTGGAACTGGCTGAGCTTTGAGGTCCCTTCCAACCTAAACCATTCTATGATTCTATCCTCCTGGTGCCAGAAAGTCCTTTGCCAGCTGAACCTTTTGCCCCGTGGCTGCCTGGCATCTGAAGGAATCGCCCAATGGGAGGTGAGACCTTTGGAAAACAACCAGGATCAGTGGTGTGTTGGGATGATGCCTGTGCCCAGAACAGCAGCACTGCTCCTCAGACCATGTCTGAGGCAGCCTCTGGTGTCCTGCTGCTTTGTGGTTTATTTTCATGCTCATATTTTGATCTCGCTGTGCAAATCGCTTCCCATTCTCTCTTATCAGTTTCATGTTGTGCTTCTTGTTGACATTAGATACCTCCTGCTGCAGGAGAGCTCCTGCCTCTCCACAGCATCTTCCTTAGGTAATGCAAAAGCTGATCAAGAACTCACAGGATAAAAGGACCTCTGGAGATCATCCAGTCCAAACCTCCCCTGCCAGAACAGGGTCGCCTAGAGTGGGTTGCACAGGACAGCATCCAGGTGGGTTTTGAATGACTCCAAAGTGGAAACTCCACCACCTCTCTGGCAGCCTGCTCCAGGGCTCCTCCACCTTTGATGTAAAGAATTGTTCCTCATGTTCAGGTGGAACTTCTTATGCTCCAATTTGTGCCTGTCACCCCTTGTTCTGTCACTGGGCACCACTGCAAAAAAGCCTGGTGCCATGCTCCTGACACCCATCCTTCAAGTATTGATCAGCACTGATCAGATCTCACTTCAGTCTACTCTTCTCCAGGCTAAACAGCTCCAATTTCTCTGTGTTTCCTCCTCTCAGATGTTTCAATCCTCTCAGCATCTTTCTAGCCTTTTAGTATCCCCTCTCCAGCAAATCTCTGTCCTTCTTGAACTGGGGAGCCCAGAACTGGACCCAGTGCTCCAGATGTGGCCTCACTAGAGCAGGGAAGAGGGGGGAAGAAAACCTCCCTAACCCTGCTGGCCACAGTCTTCTCGATGCAGCCCAGGATGCCATTTGTCTTCCTGGACACAAAGGCAGACTGTTGGCTTGTGGTCATCATAGAATGGTTTAGGTTGGAAGGGACCTCAAAGTTCATCCACTTCCAGCCCCCTGCCATAGGCAGAGACATCTCCCACAGGTGGCTCAAGGCCTCATCCAACCTAACCTTGAGCACCTCCAGGGAGGGAGCATCCAACACTTAGCTTCTGGCAAAGCTTGAAGCTAACTTGTTTGCATTTCCAGCTCCCATTGGGAGGGGATGTCTCCTATTTGTGTGGTGATGTTCATCAAACAAACACCTCCATGCTGGGTTTTTGTTTGTGGGAGTGGGGAAAAGCTGCAGCTCTCCATCCCTGGCTTGGTTGGAGCCTTTTGAGGTGGCCACAATGTAAAGAAAAGTCTTTGTGCTGTAGGAATTTCCTGCTCCTGCTTTTGTTTTTCAGTTTTTCCCTCCTCCATTGAGATGGAAGGGAAGTGCCAGATGATTATGTACAGGAGCTTTCAAACAGCACAGGGTATTTTTAGCTCCTTCCCTCTGCTCTAACGTTGATAGCTTTGTTTGACTCTGAAACAATTCCAGGTAGAAAAACTCTACGTGTTCAGGATGTTTAACTGGGTCTTTCTCCAGCTCAAGAGAAACAGAGTTTGGGGGACAAAGGAATGAATGTTTACCAAACCAGTTGTGTCTCTACTCCTTGCAGTTATTGCTGGTAATCCTGTTAAGATTGGAGTTGTCTAAAACCTTGGATTGCAAAGGGAATTTCACAGCTATCACAGAATGCCAGCTTGGGGTGCTTAGGTTGATCATAGAATCAACCAGGTTGGAAGAGAGCTCCAAGCTCATCCAGCCCAACCTAGCACCCAGCCCTGTCCAATCAACAAGACCATGGTACTAAGTGCCTCATCCAGGCTTTGCTTCAACACCTCCAGGCACAGGGACTCCATCACCTCCCTGGGCAGCCCATTCCAATGCCAATCTCTCAGTGAATGGCTATGATGATCTTAGTCTGACAGTTGGACTCAATGGTCTTAGAGGTCTTTTCCAACCAAAAGGATTCTGTGGTTCTCACTGTGTGCCATGGAGAAGCTGGTATTTGTCAGAAGATGGGAGAGGTGGGAGTCCATGTTCAGGCATGAGGTTCAGCTCTAATAAATGACCACTGGGTAGGTATGAGTCAGAATTGCAGCATGGTAGGGTTGGAAGAGACCTCTGGAGATCATCCAGTCCAACTCTCCTCCTAAAGTAGGGTCAACCATAGCTGCTTGCCCAGGATCACAATGGCCTGGTGGGTTTGGAAGCTCTGCAGAGAAGGAGACTCCACAACCTCTGTGGGCAGCCTGTTCCAGGCCTCCAGCACCCTCACGCCAAAGGAGCTTCTCCTCCTGTTCAGATGGAACCTACTATATTCCAGTTTGTGCCCTTTGCCCCTTGTGCTGTCACTGGGCACCACTGAGCAGAGTGTGGCCCCATCCTCTTGCCCCCCACAGGTCCTTTAGCTTTTGCTGGGCATTGCTCTCAGGCTGCTTTTCTCCAGGCTCTCAGCTCCAGGGCTCTCATCCTCCTCACACTGCTGCTCCAGACCCCTCAGCATCTTTGTAGCCTCCACTGGACTCTCTCCTGTCTCTTCATCTGGGGAGTCCAGAGGTGATTACCCCCTTAATGTTGTGGAGTGTCAAGCACCTCCATTGTACTTGCTCCCAAGTCTTCTACTGCTGTTTAGAAGTGCCCATTTGAACCTTCATTTCCTGAGCACCAGATGCACTTCCCTGCTTGGTTTCTGCTTCTGTCTCCAAGTCATTGTTAGCTCAGATGAATGTCCAGACTGGGAAGGTTGGGATGTCAGCAGCTAAGAGAAATGACATAGAACAGGATGGGGAAAAAAGATTTCCTTCCTGTTATGCTGCTTGCAGAGACTTTTGGATTCAAACTTCGTGTTCTGCCATGGGGCAAAAGGGACAGGAGAAGGGACCACAGGCAGGGAAGGAGCCCTGGAGAAGTAAGTTCTGTTTTTACCAGCCCCAAACATTGGATCCCTCTGGCAGCAGCACCCAGCCCAGGGAGCTGTGTGTCCATGTTCCCATTGCTCTGGGGACAGCTTCAACCTGAGCCTGGCTGGGGCCATTCCAGAGATGCTTCAAGGTGCAAGTTGTACCTGGGCAGTGTATGTGGATTTGTTTCTTCCTCCACACTCACTTGCTTTAATTCCCTGCTGTTCTGTTCTCCCTGTAGTCTGAGCCAGTCTATTTCTGTCCAAGACCTGCAGAAACAACATGGGTTTGGGTTTGTTTTTTTCCTTCTCATTTCTCTTCCCTTGTTCCTTTTTATTGTCTCCCCTTAGCTGCTATTCAAGGAGTTACATGCAGTGACTGTGAGCTGTTTGGTTGTTCATGAAACCTTGGCAGAGCTTATTCATTTCTACTGGGGAAGTGCTAAACCCTGTGCTGGAGCTCTGCAGGGAAGTTGGTGGTTTCCTCCCTGAAGTCTTTTTTTTGGTGGCAGGGAATGTTCCAAGTGCTTTTCTGCCTCTGCATGAAAGGACTCTCTGATGCTTGCTGTAAAAAAAACCACTCAGAAACACACAGTCATAGAATTATTTGGGTTGGAAATGCCCTCTAAGAACACTGAGTCCAACCATCAACCCAACACCATCATGGCCAGCAAACCATGCCCCCAAAGTGCCATGGTCACAAGTTTCTTGCACACCTTCAGGGATGGGGACTCCACCACCTCCTTGGGATGGTCAAGGGCATGAGTCACTGTTTGATGTGTTGCTGAAACACCAAAGAGCCAAATTTCACTTCTTCTAAAGCAAGGGCATGGAATCCTAGAGTTGTTTTGTTTGGCAAAGCCCTCTGAGACTGAGTCCAACCATCAGCAGCACCAGGGCCATCAAACCATGTCCCCAAGTGCCATGGCCACATGTTCCTTGCACACCTCCAGAGATGGCAACTCCACCACCTCCCTGGGCAGCCTCTTCCAACAGCTGACTTTTATGTGCCTTACCTTAGTACCCTGAGTGTTAAGGTGTAAAAAAGTTCACTCTAAACTGGGAGAGATCTCTGAAGCCATCCAGTCCAACCATTGACCCAACCCCCCACCATGGCCAGCAAACCATGTCCCCAGTTGCCATGGCCACATGTTCCTTGCACACCTCCAGGGATGGGGACTCCTCCACCTCCCTGGGCAGCCTGTGCCAATCCCTGACCACTCTTGCAGCAAAGAAAATTTTTCTTCTCTCCAACCTAACCCTCCCCTGGCACAATTTCAGGCCCTTTCCTCTTCTCCTGATACTAGGCAGAAGAGACCAACCCCACCTCACTGCAACCTCCTTTCAGGCAGTTGTGAGCACCGAGGTCTCCTCATGTCTCTTGTATTAACATATGCTTGTGTGAACATTTCCAGGTCATCCAGAACCTGAATCATTCCACTGATCCAGAACCTTTGGCCACATCAGCCTCTCCTTGCCCACCAGTTTGTGAAATTATTACAACTGATGGGCAGAGGCCAATGGGATGAGATTTAACAAGGCCAAGTGCAGGGTTCTGCACTTTGGCCACAATAACCCCAAGCAGCACTACAGGCTGGTGACTGAGTGGCTGAGAGCAGCCAGGAGGAAAGGGACCTGGGGGTACTGGTAGATAGCAGGCTGAAGATGAGCCAGCAGTGTGCCCAGGTGGCCAAGAGAGCCAATGGCATCCTGGCCTGCATCAGGAACAGTGTGGCCAGTAGGACAAAGGAGGTTATTCTTCCCCTGTACTCAGCACTGCTCAGACCACACCTTGAGTGCTGTGTCCAGTTCTGGGCCCCTCAATTCAAGAAAGATATTGAGGTGCTGGAACATGTCCAGAGAAGGGCAACAAAGCTGGTGAGGGGCCTGGAGCACAAATCCTATGAGGAGAGGTTGAGGGAGCTGGGCCTGTTTAGCCTGGAGAAGAGGAGGCTCAGAGGTGATCTTATTACTGTCTGCAACTACCTGAAGGGGCATTGTAGCCAGGTGGGGGGTGGCCTCTTCTCCCAGGCAACCAGCAATAGAACAAGGGGGGACAGTCTCAAGTTGTGCCAGGGTAGGCATAGGCTGGATGTTAGGAAGAAGTTCTTCACAGAGAGCATTGGAATGGGCTGCCCAGGGAGGTGGTGGAGGCACTGTCCCTGGGGGTCTTCAAGAAAAGCCTGGCTGAGGCACTTAGTGCCATGGTCTGGTTGATTGGATAGTGCTGGGTGCTAGGTTGGACTGGATGAGCTTGGAGGTCTCTTCCAACCTGGTTGATTCTATGATTCTATATTTTCAAGTGATATAAGGAGGAAAAAAAAAACCCCACACCAAATCTGGAACTTCAGTTTCCTTTGTGGTTGGCTGTGTGTACTTTAAATGCCTTTCAAGCCAAGTTCCATGCCAGTTGTCTTAAATTCTGAGTAAGCAGAAGTTAGGGCTGTGCACTGGAGTTTTATTTGCAGGGGTTAGTTGGAAATTAAAGCAGGACTGGAAAGCAAATATTGAGTGTAAATATTGAGATAACTCTGTGTTTCAGATTGCAATAGAGATTTCACCCTGTGTAGGCACTGGACAAAGTCCTTCTGCTGAAACACTTCATCCAATCAACTGTTTTTTACCTCTTTCCTTTTGTTTTCTTCCTCCACTCTCTTCTCTACCACAGATTGATTTTGGTTCTTGTGGCAAGTGGAGAAGAGAAGGCTCCCTGGAGACCTTAGAGCTGCATTTCTGTGTCCAAAGGAGACCTACAGGCAGGCTGGGGAGGGACTGTTTAGAAGGGCCTATGGGGATAGGATGAAGGCAATGATTTGAAGCTGGAGCTGGACTTAGGAAGAAATTTTGTGCAGTGAGGGTGCTGAGACACTGGAACAGAGATGTGGAAGGTTGGCCTCAATGATCTCTTTGGATCCCTTCCAGCCCCTGACATTCTGTGATCCTTTGGCTGAAGTCCTTTTCCTGGAGGCATTCAGGGTCAGACTTGCTGTGCCTCTTGTCAGCCTGCTCTGACTGCAGCAGGGTTGGACAAGTTGGCCTTTGAGGGTCCTTTCCAACGTGGTGAAGCAGTTCAAATGGGCTGGACTTGTCTCACTGCCATCAACAAGAGAACCCAAAGCAGGCAGAACCACCTTTGGCTGTGTTAAGTTTTGTGGGGAGTCTTGGATTTGCTCAGTCCAGCAGATGGGATAAAGGGTGAAGTAAGAAGCTACCTGACCTTAGTGACTTGGCATAGAGGCCATGTCCTGCCTGTGGTTCTGTGATGGTCTCTGTGATGCTGTGTAAAACACAGAGGAGAAGGCAGGGTTTTGTGGTCTTCAACAGTACCTGTGCAGCAGTGCTGGCTTTGTTGGGGCTTGTGTCTTAAGTTTGTATGAGCACACAAGGTGCCTGCATCAGAGCTGGTGATGCTCAGAGATGTGAGTGTGAAGGATGCTGAGCTGTGGATACAGTCCTCAGCCTGCTGTGGGTCTTGGTCTGGAGTGCTGCCTTCAAGGTAAAGGTGGATGCTGTGGTGTGATCACACCATCTCTGCCCTCAGAACATGACTCGAATGGGCCAAGGGGTTTTACAGAATCACAGAGTCCCAGCAGGATGGAGGCTGGAAGGGACCTCTTTACATCATCCAATCCAACCCCCTGCCCAAGCAGGGGCACTCACAATAGCTTGCCCAGGATCACAATGGCCAGGTGGGTTTGGAAGCTCTCCAGAGAAGGAGACTCCACAACCACTGTGGGCAGCCTGCTCCAGGGCTCCAGCACCCTCACACTAAGTAATTTCTCCTCCTGTTGAGATGGAACCTCCTGGGTGCCAATTTGTGCTTGTCCCTTGAGCACCACTGAGAAGAGTGTGGCCCCAGCCTCTTAATCACACCCTTCAGCTATTGATCAGCTTTGAAGCTTCAGCCTGAGCTGGTGTTGGAAGGTGGCAGCTGCTGTGTGGGTGGGAGGGTTGGTGGCAGCCCCAAGTGTCTTCCATGCTCTTGATCCTGTGCTGCAGGAGTCTGAGCTTTTGGGCACCATTGAGAAGAGTCAGGGCAAAAGGGGATCTGGATAAGGAGATTCCTGCCAAAGTAATTTTGTCTTCTGCTCAGATGGAACCTTCTGGGTTTGTGCCCATTGCCCCTTGTCTGTTGCTGGGCACCACTGAGGACAGTCTGGCCCCATCCTCTTGACCCCAGTGCTCCTTTAGCTCTCGCTGAGCATTGATCAGATCCCCTCTGAGGCTGGGATGTTACATCTAAGCAACTCAGCCTGTAGTTAGCAAGGCTTGGCTAGTCCTTCTCTGAACATGACCATTCAGATGGCAGGGAAGCCAGAGGCATAAATCTGGAGCATATCAAACCTATAAGTTGTTTTGTAGTGTCTGAGGAACCCAAGGAGTAACTGAGTCTGGAGCCATGCAGCTGAGCCCAGCTGAGTGCTGTGCCTTTAAATAGTCCAGCATGTCAGACACAACAGGTTAAATTAAGTTCTCTTGCTAATGAAACAGAAAGAGTTGGTGTGGAATGCAGGAGCAGGACAGCCTTACATGGGCAGGCTCTGCTCCTCCATGGGTGCTGAAGGCAGAATGTAAGTGAGATGGACAAGCTGAGAGGCTCAGGATGGAACTGAAGCTGTCCTAAGCTTTGTGAGTACTTGGCCACGATGCTTCCTTGAGCATGGGAGGATGAGTCACAGTGAACACTTTGGGGCATGAATTATTGAGAGTTGCTAATTGAACTGGAGCCATGGGGTGTGAGTGGGAGCAGCAGGAGAATGGGCTTCTGAGCCAGGGTCCCACAGGGGAAGAGCCAAGGCTTCCTTTCTGCAGCTAGTTGAGACTAACATTGTCCATCCTTCTCTGTCACATCTGCTGTGCTGACAAAGGAACGCTCAGGGATCCAGTCCAGGTGAAAACTCATCCCTGATATCCTTTTGGTGAGTCCTCAGCTGGATTGTCTTCCCAGCTCCATGCCAGAAGGAAGGTGATGATCACAGAATTGTTCTGGTTGGAAGAGGCTTTTAAGATCATTGAGTCCAATCATTGAGCCAGCACTGCCAGGTCACCCCAGAACCTTGTCCCTCAGCACCACATCTCCACTGCTTTGAAACCCCTCTGGGGATGGGGACTCCAATATTGCCATGGGCAGACTGTTCCAGGCTTGGACAACCCTCAAGAGGAAAACATTGTTCCTCATGTCCAACCTAAACCTCCCCTGGGACAACCTGAGGCCATTTCCTTGTCCTAATGTTGGTTCCTTGGGAGAATGAGAATCAGTCAGGGTTGGAAGGGACCTCAGGTTCCAACCCCCCTGCTATGGACAGGGACACTTCACAGTCTCAAGTTGTGCCAGGGGAGGTCTAGGCTGGATGCTAGGAGGAAGCTGTTGGCAGAGAGAGTGATTGGCATTGGAATGGGCTGCCCAGGGAGGTGGTGGAGTGGCTGTGCCTGAAGGTGTTGAAGCCAAGCCTGGCTGGGGCACTTAGTGCCATGGTCTGGTTGGTTGGGCAGGGCTGGGTGCTAGGTTGGGCTGGCTGAGCTTGGAGGTCTCTTCCAACCTGCTTGATTCTGTGATTCTAGATCAGGCTGTCCATGGCCTCATCCAGCTTGGCCTTAAACATCTCCAGGGATGAGGCTTGCACTACCTCCTTGGGCAACCCATTCCAGACTCTCACCACCATTATGGTGAAGAGACCCTAACTGGCTCCAGCCTTCTTTCAGGGAGTCAGCAGGTCTCCCCTCAGCCTTCTTTCCTCCATGCTGATCAATCCCACTTCTCTCAGCTGCTCCTCATGAGACTCATTCTCTAGAACCTTCACCAACCACCTCTGAAGGCTCTGTGGCTGTAGAATCATAGAATCAACCAGGTTGGAAGAGACCTCCAAGCTCATCCAGTCCAACCTAGCACCCAGCCCTATCCAGTCAACCAGACCATGGCACTAAGTGCCCCAACCTTGAGCTCTGTGGTAAAGGGTTGGACTTGATGATCTGTGAGGTCTCTTCCAACCCTGATAATGCTGTGATACCTCCAGGGACAGCGTCTCCACCACCTCCCTGGGCAGCCCATTCCAATGCCAGTCACTCTCTCTGCCAACAACTTGAACAGCTCCCACTCATCATGAGGCTGGGCTGCAAGTTCCACCTGCCTCTCCTGGTGTCTGGGTTATTTGCTGTGCTGCAGGCAGCCCTGTGTTGAATTCAACCTACCAAACCCATCTAGTCATTAGCAAAATCAGCTGTATTTGAGAGCAGGTGAAGCTGTTAATGAGCTGAAAGGAGCTTGTGGGAAAGAGAAATGGGGCTATAGAATTCTCTTCAGTGGGGTGGGAACTGGGGATTGCTGCTGCTTTGTGCAGGACCACGTTGTGGAGTTGTAGGTGGAAGTGATGATGATAATAAATGCATCCAGCAACGTTTGCATAACGAGGTCCCATGTGCTGCTGGGGTAATTAGTCATGCAGAGCTGGTTAGCAATGTGTGCTTGCTGAAGCTGCAGACCCTTGGCACATCCAGGGTGGTTGCAGGGGAAGATAATCACCTCTATTTTGTCCAGGCCAGGAGATGGTTTTGTCCTGTTCTTGTTCAGAACCAATCCCATCCTGAACTGAAGGGGCTGGGGGAATGAGTAACATCTGCACAGGTTGAGCTGTGGTCTGATGGTTGATGGTTCTCAAAGGTCCTGTGGATTCACCAGAGGAGGAGTAAATGGAGCCCTTGTGGAACCCACATGCTGTTGTTTAATTGAAGTGGAGTTGTGAGCTTTTGCCAGCTGGGAAGTTTGTGTGGAGTGCTGCAGAACAGCATGTTCTGGGGAGCCTTGGAAAGAAAGGAGGAGAACAAGTTGGTGTGCTCCTGGGAAGCCTGGCATTTCTTCTTCTCTTGTGTGCATGCCCACAGCCAGGGGATGTGGTCTGTGACAGTGTGCTCTCTGAAATAACAGAGAATCAGCATGGTGAGGGTTGGAAAGGACCTCTGGAGCTCATTCAATCCAGCCCAGGTGCTCAAGAAAAGCCTGGATGAGGCATTTAGTGCCATGGTCTGGTTGGTTGGCCAGGGCTGGGTGCTAGGTTGGACTGGATGAGCTTGGAAGTCTCTTCCATCTGCTTGATTCTGTGATTAAAATCTCACTCTTTGCAGGGGAGTTCTAAACCAAAAGTGGGATACATTCCACAGTGCACTTTCAGATCCTTCCAGCCATGCAACCATCTTGCAGCAAGCTGTAGGAGAGCCACCTTCTGCAGATCTTTGGTTGAGTCTGGTCGTGCCTCTCCTCCCTGCTTGTGCCAGGCAGTACACCAGAAGGTTGGTTACATTCCAGCTGAGCTCTGCCTGTCCTCTTTAGGTGAAGGATCTGCTGACTAACTTGCATGGAGGCTACAGCCCAGAGCTCTCTGCTTGCTATTTTGAGGGGTTACCAAGTCAGACAGACCCTGAAACCATCCGAAATAGCAAAGTGCCAGGTGCAGAATCCCTCTGCTGCAGCAAGGACTCTGCTTCTAAGTGCAGAGATGTTTGACTTCTAGAGCTTAGATCAAACAGCATGAACATGGGAGGTAAGCCTGAAATTTCAACTGTGGGTGCAGGATCTCCTGGCCCATGGAACATCACCCATAGCTGGCTCAGAACAGGTTTAATTCCTCTTGATCAGAAATGTGCAGCTCTTGGTCTGTGCAATCAAAGGTTTCTTCCCATCTCCATGTGATGCCAGCTCTGTAGCTGTTTAGAAGAAGAGCTGAGGAGGTGAAAAAGGTTTTTTGTCTTTTGGTTGGATCCCATTTTCATACTGAGGAGTTGTGTTAGACTGACTTGAGACTGCTCAAAGTGAATAGAATGTGTCAGTAGAATTATGGAATGGTTTGGGTTGGGAAGGGTGATCTAATTTCAAACCCTCTGCCATGGGCAGGGACATAAGGAGCAGCTGAGGGAACTGGGCTTGTTTAGTCTGGAGAAGAGGAGGCTGAGGGGAGACCTCATCCCTCTCTACAACACCTTGAAAGGAGGCTGGAGTGAGGTGGAGGTTGGTCTCTTTGCCCTAGTAACTAGTGATAGGATGAGAGGAAATAGGCTCAGGTGGCACCAGGCAAGCAGCAACAGAAGGGGACACAGTCTCAAAAGCTGTGCCAGAGGAGGTCTAGGCTGGATGTTAGGAGGAAGTTGTTGTCAGAGAGAGTGATTGGCATTGGAATGGGCTGCCCAGGGAGGTGGTGGAGTCATCATGCCTGGATGATGGTTGGACTGGATGAGCTTGGAGGTCTCTTCCAGCCTGCTTGATTCTAAGGGGAGGTTTGAGCTGGAAATGAGAAAAAGTTTCTTTGCTGTGAGAGTGGCTTTGGAGCAGGCTGCCCAGGGAGGTGGTGGAGTTTCCATCCATGGAGGTGTTCAAGAGACCTGTGACCATGGCACTTTGGGGCATGGTTTAGTGGCCATGGTGGTGTTGGGTTATCATTTGAACTTGATCTTCACATGCAGAATTAATCAGGCTGGAAAAGGTCTTTGAGATCATCAAGTTCAACCTACCACCCAACACCATCCAGTCAACTACATCATGGCACCAAGTGCCACATCCAGTCTCTTTTTAAACACCTCCAGGCACAGCGACTCCACCACCTTCCTGGGCAGCCCATTCCAATGCCAATCACTCTCTCTGACAACAACTTCCTCCTAACATCCAGCCTGAACCTCCCCTGGCACATCTAGAGACTGTCCTCTCGTTCTGCTGCCGGTTGCCTGGGAGCAGAGACCAACCTCCACCTGGCCACAACCTCCTTTCAGGTATTTGTAGATAGCAATAAGTTCCCTGCTGAGCCTCCTCTCCTCCAAGCTAACAACCCCAGTTCCCTTGGGTCCTAAAGCCACAATTCCAGAGCACAACAGACCCCCAAACTAGAGCAGAACCTGGAGTTGTGATCCTAGAGCAGAGCAGGTCCTGAAGCCATGTTTCCAGAACAGAGCAGACCCCAAAATGGGGAAGATCACAGGCTCACAGGATGATAGGGGTTGGAAAGGACCCAAGGAGATCATCAAGTCCAACCCCCTTGCCAGAGCAAGACAATCCTATCTAACACAGATCACAGAGGAACACACCCAGACAGGCCTTGAAAGGCTCCAGGGAAAGAGACCCCACAGCCTCTCTGGGGAGCCTGTTCAGTGCTCTGGGACCCTTAAAGAAGTTCCTCCTTGTGTTGAGGTAGAACCTCTTTTGCTGCAACTTCCACCCATTGCTCCTTGTCCTATCCCAGCTGCATTTTAAGACAGCAATGAACACATCCAGACAGGCCTTGAAAGTCTCCCAAGAAGGAGACTATGGAGAGGAGGACTATCCTGGAGCAGAGCAGATCCCAAAGCAGCAATCCCAGCAGAGCCACAGCCCCTGGCCCCTCTTATCCACCCTCCCAGCATGATGTGACGTGGTGTGAAGTGGAAGCTTCCACCAGCCACTTTGGACTCTGGGAGCAGCTGCCCAGCAGCTGGATGTGGGGAGCTGGGAAGGTCCTTGATTTCCAGCAACAACCCAAACCATCAGCATCCTTAGCAGCTCTGTGGTTCTCTTCAGAGTAACATGGAAGAAAATATGGCAGCTTATGTCTTGGCAGCAAAGTTGTTCTTGGAGATAGGTTAGAGGTTGGTGGAGTTCAACTCTTAGAAGCAGCCCATCTGGCTGCTGGCATCGTGGGGGGGGGGGGGTGTTTAAGTAGCACTTCTGAGGCAGCACAACTTGGTGACAACTCTTCCATCAAATCTTATCTAGAAGTTACTCATTCCATTATATCTCTTCCTGCACGGTTTAGAGATGGAGAGGATGATGCAAGACCCTGGTAGTTTGTATGGCAAATTAGGCAACAGCAGCTAAACCCTCTTGAATAAACAAAGGGAGCAGCTTTCAACGTGCCTTGTGGGCTTATCTCCAGACCTGTGTCTCTCCTTCCTCCTGGTCCTGAACTAGTCAGGTCTTGACTTTGGACTCCCACTTGTGTGTATTGATTTAAAACCTTAGCTGTTCTTTCTGCTGTCCACCCAAACAAGTGTTCTGTGGCTGCTGCCTTCTGTTACCTGTTCTTATTTCAAAGAATCACAGAATTAATCAGGTTGGGAAAAGAGCTCTGAGGTCATTGAGTCCAACCTATCACCTAACACCTTTTAATTAGCTAACCCATGGCACTAAGTGCCTCATCCAGCCTCCTCTTAAACACCTTCAGGGGTGCTGACTCCACCACTTCCCCGGGCAGCCCATTCCAATGCCAATCACTCTTGCTGGGAAGAACTTCCTAACATCCACCCTAAACCTGCCCTGGCACAGCTTCAGGCTGTGTCTTCTTGTTCTGTACCTGGCAGCAGAGCCCAACCCCACCTGGCTACTGCCTCCCTTCAGGTAGTTGTAGACAGCAATGAGCTCTGCCCTGAGCCTCCTCTGCTGCAGGCTGCACACCCCCAGCTCCCTCAGCCTCTCCTCACAGGGCTGTGCTCCAGGCCCCTCTGGACACCTTCCAGCACCTCAACATCTCTCTTGAACTGAGTGGCCCAAAAAATTGAGAGGTCCTCTCATTCCCCCAGCCCCTTTTGAGCTTTGCAGTGGTGGTACCAACCCCGCAGTGAGCCAGGGGCTGAGGAGGAGGAAGCAGAGTTGGGGAGGAGGATGATGAGTCCTCGCTTTCTGAAGTTAGCAGTGATGGAATGGGGGAAAACAAAACAGCTTCTGAGGTCAGACCTGTTCAGCTGTGTCTCGAGCTTCTGGCTTAATGATTATCTCACCCTGCTTCCACAGTGACTGCCTTGAAGGTGTCGAGGTTGGGTTTGTAAATCGCATCACAAGCCAGCTCCACGTGATGGTGCTGCCTGAGCACCCCCTGGGCATGGGCAGGGGCTGAGGTTTGGCCTCACCTGCCCCATGCCAGGGTGCCCCTCCTGCTGTGTGGGTGTGCCAGGAGCTTCCCTGGCAGGGAAGGGTTAAAAAGCAGCCAGGTCCACGTGACATATGCAAACTATGAATCATTCCAATGGATCTGTGCAACTCCTGCCTGCTCGGGCAGCAAGCAGATGCTGTTCCCTGGGTTGCCATGGTAACCCTGCCTGTACTCTAATAAAGCCCAGCCCAGCTCCTTCCTTGGGCAGCCTCTGCGGCTCTGTCACCTACCTCATTGTTTCCTCCTCTTTGGAGAAGAGGCCAGGCAGGGACAGAGAGGAGGGGAGCCGAGAGCGGAGCCAGGGCAGCTCTCGCCTTGCCCCGTAGCCAGGAGCCTCCCGAGCATGGCAAACCTTGCTGGCGAGCCTGGCACCGCGGCAAGCCTCGCCGCTGAGGCTGGGGCGGGCTCGCAGACGGCTGCGATGGGCAGCGGTGGCTTCGGAGCGGGTCCGCAGGTGGTCTAAGGAGGGAGGGAGCCCCGCAGCAGGCAGGGCGAAGTCTGGCGGCCACGGCACAGCCTTCTCCCCTCGCCGGCAGCGCTCCCCGGCTCCGGAGCCCCCCCGAAGCAGAGCAGCTGATGTCATTCAGAAGATCTCTTGGCAGTCGCTGAGCCACCGAGCGAGTCTGGTCTTGAAGGCAGCAGGTTTGACACCGTTCCCCTTCAGCCTCCCGTGCCTGCCAAGCTTGTGATCCGTGCTGCTGGAAGGGGAAGGTCCTGGGGAGGGCTCGAAGAGATGAGCAGGCTGCCGGGCAGGGGGTTCTGCTGACCCCCATCCCTCCCTGCAGAGTTCCTCTGGGAGGAGAGAAAGAATCCGGATTTACTGCCCAGGTTGTTTTGCTGCTCAATGGATTGCCTGGAAGCATCAGAACTTTGTTTGCTCTCCTGCCCTCCGAGAAGCTGCCGAGCCAGAAGGATTCCTGCTCTGTCCTCCTTCTGATACCTACAACGAACCCCAAACTTGGCTGCAGGAAGGGGAGTTGCTTTTTTTTTTCCTTCCAGCTGGGAGATGAGACAGTAAAGAGACCAATTCCCTGCTCGCCAATGGACTCGTTTCAAGGAGCTGTGGATTAAACCTCGATTTGGGTTTTCCTTCCTTTCTTTTTAATTGCTTTTATTTTCATCCCCTTTTTAATCCTTTTCCATCGTGGCTGAATGAAACATGTTTGGATGGAACTCTGCAAAGCCTGAGTGTAAGTAGGGAAAAGTCTTTTTTATATATATAGATATATATATATATATATATATATATATATATATATAATTTTTTCCCCCCTACTTGACAAATCTCCACCTTCACCTTGTTGGTTTTGAGGTGGAATTGGTATATTATTTTTTTTTTGGGTGTGTATGTGTGTGGTTAAAAAAGAATAATCACACAAACACCCTGCTGCTGCTGCTGCTGCTGCTGCTGCTTCCAGTTTAATCCCTGGGATTTATTTTTCCAAGTGGCATCTTCTTGCCACACACACAAAAAAGTGGCAAAACAACCTAAACCAAATCAAGGCTGCTGAGGAGAAGCTCTGTTTGCCTGTGCTTGCTTATTGAATATTGATTTCTCATCTCTGCTGGGAAAGGAGGAACCAACCCTCCCCTCTCCCCTCACTGAATAAATGAAGATGGATTACCTTGGAGACAAACTGACAGTGGCACAAACTCACATGACCCAGTGGATGGGTACGGTGCGGAGATCCTTGCAGGAAGCACTCAATTTAGTCACTACTGCAGTTGCACACGAGAGGACTGGTGGGGAAGGTGGAAGCAGGACTCCCTCCTTCAAGAGAACCTCCTCCTTCAGGCACTTTGCATCCCGGAGCAGAGAATCCTTCCGAAGGTTTTCCGTGAGGAGTCAGCAGAGGTTTTCCTCTTTGAGGAAGAGGCAGAGCAGTTCAGAGCCACCTGAGCTTGTAAGCTATCCACCTTTTTGAGAGCCTCGAGGTAGATAAATAGTGCCAACAGCCTGGGCTTGTGGCAGCTTGCTTGGGGTTTTTTTCATCTGTGGGTGTCTGTTGGTCTTATTCTTTGTTTTTGTGTCATGTATGTTTGGTGCTGATCTGTTGGTGCAGGTCTGGAGGAGGCCATGAAGGTGATCAAAGGGCTTGGAGCACTTCTCTATGGGGACAGGCTGAGAGAGACTTGAAGCTGCTCAGTCTGGAGAAGGGAAGGTTCCAGGGAGAGCTTAGAGTAGTGCCTGAAGGGAGGTACAGGAGAGCTGAGAAGGGACTTTTGATAAGGGATGGTAGTGACAGGATGAGGGGCAGTGGCTTTGAGCTGGAAGAGAGGAGATCGAGACTGGAGATTAGGGAGGAATTCTTTGCAGTGAGGGTGGGGAGACACTGGAAGAGGCTGCCCAGGGAGTTGGTGAATGCCTCCTCCCTGGAGGTGTTCAAGGTCAGGCCTTGAGCAGCCTGGACTATTGGTAGGTGTCCTTGCCCTTTGCTGTGTCTCCTTGTTCTGTTGCTGTTATGTTCCAGTTTATGCCCATCACCCCTTGCCCTGTATCTGGGCACCACTGCAAAAACCCTGCTGCAGGGGAGTTGGAACTGGATGATCTTGAAGGTCCCTTCCAAAACACAAACAGCCCCCCCCAGGCCACCCAGCACTTCCAGGTAGTGCTGTCTCCTCCTAATGGCTTGCTTTCTGCAGCACAGGTTGGTGCTCTCATGTGCCAGAGAACATGGCTCACCAGGCTTTGAGGGGTGGGGGAAAGTGGTGTTGATCTGCACTGAGGTAGGGCAAATATTTGTCTAAAGTAAGCAAACCCAAGAAAAGTTCAGTCCCAAACTCTGCTTGGGTTGCTCATTTCAACACCACAGGTCAGAGTGGCTGGGAACATTCACCCATAGGGGTGGAAATGCCTGGGGCTGGGTGAGCAGAGTGAAAGGGCTGCCAGCCTGCACTGGATGGAAAAATGGTTGCTGGTCTCCACTTCTGGTGAGAAAGAGGAGGTTTATCTCCCTTCTAATTGCTACTTCACCATGAAATAGCAGCTGTGTGACCAGCAGCACTTGTGAGGGCTGTGGTGAGGCAGAGGCAGGTTGTGACTCCGTGGGAGCAAAGAAAGGTGAAGGATCCATGGTCCACCACAGCAGGTGCCACACACAGCCCTCCTCACCCTGCCCTTTCCCATTCCCTTCCCTGGTTTCTGGGTTGTTGATGATCTGCATTAAATAATGTGGAAGGGTGGTGTGGAGAAGTCTCTTTGTGGTGGGAGGGCTGTGGGTTCCTGGAGTTGAGCTGGGCTCTTGGTGGTGATGCTGCTGCTGGCAGCCAGCCTTGGGCACCTCCTGATCCTGGTTCCAGCCAATACTGCAAAGCAGTGATAGGTTTAGGTTATAATGTGTGAAAGGGGGCTTCAGTGGACAGGGAGCTGCTGGAGAGGACACAGCAAAGGGCTAGAAAGATGCTGAAGGGACTGGAACATCTCTGTGAGGAGGAAAGGCTGAAGGAATTGGGGCTGTTGTGTCTGCAAAGAGCAGACTGAGAGGGATTGGATCAATGCTGATTGATACTTCAAGGGTGGGTGTCAGGAGGATGGCAGCAGGGTTTTTGCAGTGGTGCCCAGTGACAGGGCAAGGAGTGATGGGCACAAACTGGAACTTAACAGCAACAGAAGAAGGGGGGACAGTCTCAAGTTGTGCCAGGGCAGGTCTAGGCTGGATGTTAGGAGGAAGTTGTTGGCAGAGAGAGTGATTGGCATTGGAATGGGCTGCCCAGGGAGGTGGTGGAGTCTCTGTCCCTGGAGATGTTGAAGCAAAGCCTGGATGAGGCACTTAGTGCCATGGTCTGGTTGCTTGGCTGGGGCTGGGTGCTAGGTTGGGCTGGCTGAGCTTGGAGGTCTCTTCCAACCTGAGTGATTCTGTGATTCTGAGGTCCATTTAAAGATGAGTGAGAACTTCTGTAGTTGAAAGGTGCAGGAGTCTCCATCTCTGGAGACATTCCAAACCCTCCTGGACATTGTGATCCTGGTCACAGTGCTCTGGGTGCCCCTGCTCTGGCAGGGAGGCTGGACTGGATGATCTCCAGAGGTCCATTCTGACCCAAATCATTCTATCCTTCTGTGAATCCAGTTTGTTCTGTTTTATTTCATGGAGAGGAGTCTGAGCTGGTGATCTGACTTATACCTGAACTGGATAATTTAAGACTCAAGCCCTGGGGGATGGGTCTGCTGTGCTGGACTTGAGGAAAGCTTTGGGAGCAGGACATGGGTAGATCCTGAAGAGATTGCTCTCCAAAGTGCCCCAAATGTTGTTTTGCTCTTTAAATGAAGTGGTTAGTCGTTGTGAAGTGTAACCAGGTGTAGTTCTGCTGTGGCCTCACAGAGGTTTGTGCCCTGGTTGGTTGAAGGTAGAGTCACATTCCTGGGGCAGGTGTGGCTTCTGTGGCCAGGCTCTTTCCAGAACTTTATCAGTTATGGTTAACAGGATTTTTGTCCTGGCTTGCTATTCATCTCCTGTTTGACTCTACTGAGGAAGAAAATGTTGTCATGTGAGCAGGAAAGAATGAGGAGGGAAATATTTGGTAACCACTGTTACAGTGGTGGGGAAGTTCTGCTGATGGTTTTCCTCAGCTGATACCTTCCACTTACTGGCCTTAGCTGAATGGGAAAAAAATCAAACCAACAAACTTGTGTCAGAGACTGAAAAGTGGAAATGTGCAACCTGCAGAGGACACCAGCACTGCTTACAGAGCTGAAATCATGAGACACAAGGTCACCTTACCAGTGGAGTCACTGGGGACAGCCAAGGGAGCTGCAGCTCTGCTCCTCCAGCTGCAGTTTGGCCTGGGCTTGGCTTTAGGCATGAAGTTGGTTCAGCTTGTGCCTAACCCCTGTGTTCAAACTGAAGGTCTTGGCACTTGTGAGAGTTCATAGCTGTGCCTCTGTGTCTTTGCAGAACAACTTGTGAGTGTGAAGCTTGAGCTATTCATCTTTCCCCTGGCCGGGACAGGGTTTTACTTAGTCCTCATTGGAGCTACAGCATCTATGGGATGAATAGGTTGGACTGGATGATCTTGGAGATCTCTTCCAACCTGGTTGATTCTATGATTCTATGAATACAGAACATCTAATTCATCACAAACTGACTTCTTCATTGTCTTAGAGATGCTCTGCAGGACACTCATGGTGTTCTGATGCTTCAGTGATGGAGGGTTTGAACAAGCAGCAGCCAGGGTGGCTGGTTGGTGAGCCAGCTCCTGCCTTGGGAGGGACTCAGCATGTGTTGGGGGTGTTTAAGTCCTGTCTCTGCTGTTCCTGGTGGCCCCTTGTTGAGAACTTAGCATTGGACAAGGGCAAGAAATGTGTCAAAACTCAGCCAAACAGCACAGTTTAAGATGGTCTGAGTCAACTTGGTGCTGAGGTTGAAAATAGTGGAGGTGTGGGAGTGCCTTCTGCCACACCTGTGTAGTTTGTCCCCTCTTGACTTTGATGGACTTTGAGATTAAATACCGAGGGAAACAGCAGGTTAGTGTTTGGATGGACCTCCTGTCACTGCTCCAGGCATCTTCTGCAGGAGCTGAGAGTTTTTAAAGCATTGATGGAGTCAAGGAATGGTTTGGGTGAGAAAGAAGCTTAGAGGTCATCCAGTGCAACCCCCCTGCAGTCAACAAGGACGTCTGCAGTTAGAGCAGGTTGCTCAGAGCTCCAAACAACCTGACCTGCAGTGCTTCCAGGGATGGGGCAACCTGGGTCAGGCTCTCACCACCCTCATTTTGCTTGGAAAAGGTCTCTAAGATCATTCAGTCCAGCTTCTTCCCAACATCAGACCTACACCACCTCCTCTTCCCAGCCAAAACCTTCACTGGCTATCTGGGACTACTACCAAATGCTTGGGCTCAGAGCTGGTCTTGTTTTCTGTTTGGTTCAATCCTGAAGCTGCCATCCTGTATTTGGAGCAGGTTTTTTGTGGCATGGAGCTGAGGCTGAGGGGAAAACTCAGGGCTGCTCCCATAGGCACAGTTCCCAGTTGCTTGAAACGTGGGGAAAGTGGCAGATCAGCACCTTATTAATACCATATTTTAGCTGGGAACTTCTGCAGCTGGCAACAGCCTCGTGGGTAGCACTTCTCTCTTCTTTTCCTGAGCTGCAAGAGAGATTTTTATCCCCTCCAGAGGAGCTTTGGGATTGGAGTGAAAGGGATTTGACGTAATTGCTTCCTTCTTTGCTGCAGGCCATCAAAGCAGGAATCAGGCTGCAAGAGAGAGAGGAGATGATTTTCTCTTCCAGCACTCTAACAGCTCGAGGATTACCTTTTCACTTTCTTTCTCTTCATACCTTGTCACATTTTCCTGCTCCCTGCCTTGGCAGGGCTGATTCCCCAACCCAGCTCCGTCTCTCTCTTTCTTGGTAGGATCAACAGGGAGGAGGTTCCTCAGCAGATTCTTGGGGGTGGGAGCTTGGGTGGATCTAGCTCAGCATCCTCTCGATCTTATCTGGGAAACAGCCTTAACACGCAGGACGCTGTGAATTTCATTCTGCCTGACTAAAACCTCCACTTTCCTCCTTCTCTTTTTTCCTTTGGTTCCCTTTTATTTTCCTTCCTCCTCCCCCATTTTCTTCTGCTTTTCTTTTCTCTTTTTCCCCTTTTTATCTTTTGTCATTTGCCCCTTCCCTCCCTCCTCCCAGATTTGCCCTCTTCCCCCCCTCCTTTTCTCCCCCCTTTTTTCCTTTCCCCTCCCTTCCCTTCTTTTTTTTCCTTTCTCCTCCTTTTCTCCCTCTTTTTTCCCCTCTTTTTTCCCCTTTCCCCTCCTTTTCTCTCCCTTTTTTTCCCTTTCCCCTCCTTTTCTCCCTTTTTTCCTTTGACCCTCCTTTTCTCCCTCTTTTTTTCCTTTGACCCTCCTTTTCTCCCTCTTTTTTTTCCTTTGCCCCTCCTTTTCTCCCTCTTTTTTTCCCCTCTTTTTTCCCCTTTCCCCTCCTTTTCTCTCCCTTTTTTTCCCTTTCCCCTCCTTTTCTCCCTTTTTTTCCTTTGCCCCTCCTTTTCTCCCTCTTTTTTTCCTTTGACCCTCCTTTTCTCCCTCTTTTTTTTCCTTTGCCCCTCCTTTTCTCCCTCTTTTTTCCCCTCTTTTTTCCCCTTTCCCCTCCTTTTCTCTCCCTTTTTTTCCCTTTCCTCTCCTTTTCTCCCTTTTTTTCCTTTGACCCTCCTTTTCTCCCTCTTTTTTTCCTTTGACCTTCCTTTTCTCCCTCTTTTTTTCCTTTGACCCTCCTTTTCTCCCTCTTTTTTTCATTTGACCCTCCTTTTCTCCCTCTTTTTTTCCTTTCTCCTCATTTTTTCTTCCTTTGCCCCTCATTTTCTCCCTCTTTTTTTCCTTTCCCCTCCTTTTCTCCCCCTTGTTTTTCCTCCTCCCCCCCCCTTTTCCTCTTTATTTCTTCTTCCCTTTTTTACCCACATGCCTTCAATGACACCTAGATACAGAAATGTCTGACACAGAGCAATCTGATTCTGAGTCCAGAGGAAGAACAGCTCTGCTTTCCAGAGTTGTTTAAAGCCTCAGAGCTAAAGCTACTTTTATCTCCTGCTTCCCAAACCTGCAGCTGATCAGTCAGAATTTAATACATCACAGAATCCCATTGTGGTAGGGGTTGGAAGGGACCTCTGGACATCATCCAGTCCAACCTTCTTGCTCAAGCAGGGGCACCCACAGCAACTTGCCCAGCACCACAACACCCAGGTGGGTTTGAAAGCTCTCCAAAGAAGGAGACTCCACAATGCCTTTGGGCAGCCTGCTCCAGGCTTTCAGCACCCTCACACCAAAGGAGTTTCTCCTCCTGTTCAGATGGAACCTGTAATATTGCAATCCATCATTGAACTCAATTCCTCTGCTGCTTTGTCCTGTCCCCACTCACAGCCCAACCTCCTGAGCTCTGTTTTTCTCATCAGCCCATCAAGCTTTTTCCTTCCTCTCTTTTGCCTGGTCATAGCCTGTTCCTGTGGCTCCATCCTCAGAGCTCCTCAGCAGCCTCTTTTTTTGTTTCCTCGGGATTGAACTGCTCTGAGCTCATTTCCTACAGGCAGATGCAGTGCAGGCATCTCAGGTTCAGCTGGAGGGAAGAAAGTGTCCCCGTGGGCTGGAAGAGCTTCCTGCCTGCTGCACCCTGTGCCTTGCTCTTGCTGCTCACAGGGTCACAGGATGTCAGGGGTTGGAAGGGACACAAAGAGATTACTGAGTCCAACCCCCCTGCCACAGCAGGACCATACAATCTAGCTCAGGTCACACAGGAACACATCCAGACAGGTCTTGAAAGGAGAAGGAGACTCCACAACCTCTCTGGGCAGCCTGTGCCAGTGCTCTGGGACCCTTCAGTTCTCTTGTTTGGGTTCAGTTCTAATATAAATTCAACATCAAGATGGGAATTGGTTTGGCTGAGGGTCCTGGGGACGTTTAGTCTGGAGAAGAGCAACCTGAGAGGGGATCTGCTCAATGCTCAGCAAGAGCTGAAGCACCTACAGGGGCCAAGAGGATAGGGCCAGACTCTGCCTAGTGATGCCAGGACAAGGGGGAATGGGTGCAAAGTGACACCCAGGAGCTTCCATCTAAACAGGAGGAGAAACTTTTTTGGTGTGAGGCAACATCAACAAACTCCAAACCAAAAACCTAACAGAAATTGGTGGGTTTATTCCCACCTTGGCTGCAAGGTCTGAGTAGGGAAGGCTACAAGGTGTGAGAAGGTCACAGACCCTACAGCAAAGGCAGCAGAACCAAAGAGCAGAGTGAACTGCTCTCAAAAAAGCACATTTTGTACCAACAGGGAATGGAACTTTATCTTTCATGCCCAGAGGGCTGCTCTGGTGGCATGAGGGACCTTTGCTCAGGGCTTTGGAGAAGGAGTTGTTTGTCTTGGGTCAGGGCTGGGCTTGGGGGGGAGGAGTGAAGCTGTTCACTTTAATTAGGGAAAATACCAGGGCTGGTGCTGAACCACTTCATGCTTTTTCATTCCTAATAACTTCCCTTTGGTTTAACAGGCCATGAACATAGCTGGCAGCATAAATCTGGGCCAGAAACTCGTCGTGATGGGCGTTTAGGAGCCTGCCTTTGTTGTCCCCTTGTTATTTGGATGGGAGTAATCAACTTAGACAACTTCACTCTGAGGTTTTACTGAGGCTGGCTGCTAGAGATTGCTGCCTTTCTTTTCCTCTTTTCCCCCTCTCTGCCTTTCTTTTCCTCCTTTCCCCCTCTCTGCCTTTCTTCTCCTCCTTTTCCTCCCCTCTCCCCCTTGCTTTTCCTCCCCTCTCCCCCTTGCTTTTCCTCCCCTCTCCCCCTTGCTTTTCCTCCCCTCTCCCCCTTGCTTTTCCTCCCCTCTCCCCCTTGCTTTTCCTCCCCTCTCCCCCTTGCTTTTCCTCCCCTCTCCCCCTTGCTTTTCCTCCCCTCTCCCCCTTGCTTTTCCTCCCCTCTCCCCCTTGCTTTTCCTCCCCTCTCCCCCTTGCTTTTCCTCCCCTCTCCCCCTTGCTTTTCCTCCCCTCTCCCCCTTGCTTTTCCTCCCCTCTCCCCCTTGCTTTTCCTCCCCTCTCCCCCTTGCTTTTCCTCCCCTCTCCCCCTTGCTTTTCCTCCCCTCTCCCCCTTGCTTTTCCTCCCCTCTCCCCCTTGCTTTTCCTCCCCTCTCCCCCTTGCTTTTCCTCCCCTCTCCCCCTTGCTTTTCCTCCCCTCTCCCCCTTGCTTTTCCTCCCCTCTCCCCCTTGCTTTTCCTCCCCTCTCCCCCTTGCTTTTCCTCTTTTTCCCCCCTTGCTTTTCCTCTTTTCCCCCCCTTGCTTTTCCTCTTTCCCCCCCTTGCTTTTCCTCTTTCCCCCCTTGCTTTTCCTCTTTTCCCCCCCTTGCTTTTCCTCTTTTCCCCCCCTTGCTTTTCCTCTTTTCCCCCCCTTGCTTTTCCTCTTTTCCCCCCCTTGCTTTTCCTCTTTTCCCCCCCTTGCTTTTCCTCTTTTCCCCCCCTTGCTTTTCCTCTTTTCCCCCCCTTGCTTTTCCTCTTTTCCCCCCCTTGCTTTTCCTCTTTCCCCCCCCTTGCTTTTCCTCTTTTCCCCCCCTTGCTTTTCCTCTTTTCCCCCCCTTGCTTTTCCTCTTTTCCCCCCCTTGCTTTTCCTCTTTTCCCCCCCTTGCTTTTCCTCTTTCCCCCCCTTGCTTTTCCTCTTTCCCCCCCTTGCTTTTCCTCTTTTCCCCCCTTGCTTTTCCTCTTTTCCCCCCTTGCTTTTCCTCTTTTCCCCCCCTTGCTTTTCCTCTTTTTTTCCCCTTCCCCCTCTCCCTTTCCCCCTTTTCTCCCCCCCCCCCTCCTGTGTTTCCAGCCTAAGAAAAGAACATCAATGCATTTGGAGCTATTTGGAGCTTCCCTTTGCATAATTTTGCCCTGGTTGTTGGCTTTAAAAGCTCTAAGCAGCAGCAATTTGCTTTCGGGGGAGGCAGCTCAATCGTGTTCAAGCCATCACTGAACACAACTCCTAGCAGTGGCAATCTCTTTGATGGAGATTTGGTAGGCTTGTGGTGGTTCCAGGAATCCCTGGTGGTGTTTCCTTGCTCTCCCTCTGTCTGTAATTTGTTTGCTCCCTTCTAAGACATCTTTGAGGTTATCTGAGATGGAATCTCCTAAGAGCTGCCCTTTGTTGTCAAGAAATCCTCTGCCTTTCAGTGCATCTTCAAATCTAGGCTTTTAACCAAAGAACATTCTTTTTTGGGGGGGTTGTTTGGTTGGGGTTGGTTTTTTTTTTCAGTCCTACCTAGGAATGTTTGTTTGAAGTTTAATTTATGTCTTATGTTGGGGGGGGTGTGTGTTTAAAACCACCATTAGCTGTGCAGAAGAGCTGTGAAATCAAGTGTTTGGAGTAGGAGGTGTTGGTTTCAAGGATGGAGCTTTGGAGAGGAAGAAGGAAATCTCTTCACTTCCCAGCATCTCAGCACAAAATTGGCTTGTCCTGGCTGGTGTCTCTGGTAATGTTTGAAGAGGAAGGGATCCTGTTCAGCTCTTGGTGCCAACTTCTGTTAATGCTGGTGAGAGCTACACATGCCCTCTGGGGAGAGAGTGAAGTCTGGAGCGTCCAAGGTCTGCTCAGCATCTCCTGGTGGGCAGGCTGGTGTGCCTCTGGCACTGCTTCTGCTGTGTTTGGTTTCTCAGGGTTTCACTTCTTTATAGCTTGAGTGCTTAAGCCCCTTGGGATGTGGCCAGGCTGGATTGATGGGCCAAGGCCAAGAGGATGAGGTTCCAAGTGCTGGATCCTGTGCTTGGGTCACAACAACCACATGAATGCTCCAGACTGGGGGCAGAGTGACTGGAAACTGGCTGGGGGAAAAGGACCTGGGGGTGCTGGTGAAGAGCAGCTGAAGATGAGCCAGTGTGTGCCTAGGTGGATGCCACTAGCATCCTGGCCTGGATCAGCAATGGTGTGGCCAGCAGGAGTAGGGAAGTGGCCATGCTCCTGTACTGGGTACACCTCAAATCCTGGGTTCAGTTTTGGGCTCCTCACTCCAGGAAGGACATTGAGGAGCTGGAGTGGGGCCAGAGAAGGGAAGCAAAGCTGAGGAAGGATTGGGAGAACAGGTCTGGGGAAGAGCAGCTGAGGGAACTGGGGGTGATTAGTCTGGGGAAAGGGAGACTGAGCCTCTGCTCATTGCTGTCTGCAACTCCCTGAAAGGAGGCTGGAGGCAGGTGGGGCTTGTTCTCTCCTCCCAAGGAACAAGTGACAGGATGAGAGGAAGCAGCCTCGAGTTGCACAAGGTGGAGATTTAGGTTGAACACGAGGAGCAATTTGTTCCTCAGGAGGGTTGTCAAGACTTGTCCCAGGCTGCCCAGGGGCAGTGGTGGAATCCCCATCCTTGGAGGGGCTTCAAAGCCATGGAGATGTGGTGCTGAGGGCCATGGCTTAGTGGTGCCCTGGCAGTGCTGGGTTGGTGATTGGATTGGATGATCTTCAAGGTCTCTTCCACCCCAAACCATTCTGTGAGGACAATTCAATGTGCTGATTGATACAGGAGGGAACATAAAGGTGTCCCCAGCTATCTCCTGCACCCTGCTTTGCTCTGCCATGCTCAGAGGAAGCTCTGCTGTGTCTCACTCAGCCCTGGCAAGGTCTATCTTTAGAATTTGGTTCTTGCCTGCTTTCTTTGCACATCAAGGCAACCTCTGCTCTATCTTCAGCCTCTCCCTGAAGCCACATGATGGGTGCGTGGTGAGTGTTTGCAGCAAGTCAGCACAGCTCTATTTTCAGGGTATGAAAAAACCCTAACCAACAGCAAACTCTAAAATGCTCTTTGAAGTCCTCAATGGAGCAGGGAGGTTCATGGCATGATGCTAACCAGATTGCTGCCAAAGCTGTCTTTATCCTGATTCATTTGGCCACCTTATCTGTTGTGGCTACAGTCAGCTCTAGGTGGACTTTAGGTCTCTCTGCCTTTCCAGTCATGGGTTTCTTTTGTAGGTTCATAGAATGGGTTGGGTTGGAAGGGACCTTCAAGATCATTCAGTTCCAACTACCCTGCCCTGGGCAGGGACATCTCCCACTAGCCCAGGTTGCTCAAGGCCTCAGCCAACCTGGCCTTGAACACCTTCATGGAGAGGGCATCCACAACCTCTTCCAGTGTCTCCCTCACTGGAAAGAATTTCTTCCTAATCTCCAGACTAAAGCTCCTCTTTTCCAGCTCAAAGCCATTGTCCCTCTCCCTAGCACTACAAGCCCTTGTAAAAAGTCCATGAGGCAAGACCCAAATCCATGAGGCAAGACCCAAATCCATAAGGCAAGACCCAAATCCATAAGGCAATACAAAGCAGCACAAGAGGGTGTTGAAATGCTGAGGAGTCAGAAAGAAAAAAGGACTAAACAGTTCTTAGAAACAAAGTTCCAAGCCCTGAGAATTAAGTTCAGTGTTCCATAAACCAGGCTCTTTTAGGTGGAGCTTCTCTCATCAGGGTGAAACACTGGAAGAGGCTGCCCAGGGAGGTTGTGGATGCTGTTCCACTGTCTCCCCACCTTCCCTGGGGAGGATTGCTTCCTTATCTCCAGTCTAAAGCTCCCCTTTTCTTGGCTGGACCTGACTCCCTGGGTGGCATGGCAGAGCCAGAGTGAGGCATCCATTAGTAGAGAAGCAGTGATTAGCTGAGGAGTGGCAAGCAGGGGAAGTCAATTTGTGTGCTCAGAAGGGGTGGAAAGTGCCACGTTTTGGGGAGCTGTGATTGCTTTCAGTGTCTTGGAGGCTCCAGTTTAGGCTGGGAAGGTGTTGCTGGGAACATGCTGGTTGGAATCATAGAACCATAGAAAAGTAAGGGTTGGAAGGGACCTCTGGAGGTGGTCTAGTCAAGGTCAGACCTGAGTGAGTCAGTGAACCATCAGCATTGCCCTGTCTCCTTTCTGCTGGGGTGGTGAGGAGGATCCCCATCAGCTCTGCACCAACCCCCTCCTCAAATGATTTACAGTCTTTAGGTCTGTGGCTCAGTTTGGGTGTTTGAAGGTGAAAATACTTCTACCACAGCCCCCAGGCAGGTGCACATTTCAGAGGGATGCTCCTTAAATGCATCAGATTTCGTTTTGTTTTCCTTCAGTTCAAATGCAGGACCGAAGCAAAGGGTTTGGCATCTCAGATGAGGGCTTCTGTTCCTACCAGCAAGGTCCTCTGACTGGTGATGTGAAGTGTTGTGGGTGTCCTATAAAGCTTCTTAAAGGAGAGCAGCTGAGCTAACAGCACCTGGGGGAGAGAGCAGCTCAGGGTGTTCTCTGCTCTCCCCACACAGTTCCTGGTGGTACAAGCTGTGCACAGCTTACTCCTGGCATTTACTCCCTGGAGTTAGGTCTGAAAGGGAAGGTTAGGGAGGTTTAGGTTGGAGATGAGGAACAATTTCTTTGCTGCAAGAGTGCTCAGGGGTTGGAACAGGCTGCCCAGGGAGGTGGTGAAGTTCCCTTTCCTAGAGGTGTTCCAGAACCGTGTGGCCATGGCACCTGGGGCCAAGGTTTGCTGGCCACGGTGGTGTTGGGTTAATGGTTGGACTTAGGGAGCTTTTCCAACCCAAACAATCCTATGCTTCTGTTTAACTTTCCCCTTTTTGCAGTAGATTTCTGCTTTACTTTGCTGCAAGAGTGGTCAGGGATTGGCACAGGCTGCCCAGGGAGGTGCTGGAGTCCCCATCCCTGGAGGTGTGCAAGAAACCTGTGGCCATGGCACTTGGGGACATGGTTTGGTGGCTATGGTAGTGTTGAGTTGCTGGTTGGAGGTGATGACCTTAGAGAGCTTTTCCAACCCAAACAGTCCTATGATTCTGTTTGACTTACCTCTTTTCTGCTGCAGATTTCTGCTTTCCCCCAATGTTTTCTTCTTTTACTGCCTTTCCAGAGAGAAAGAGGTTGGGATTCAGACCTGTACATGAAGCTGGGAAGGTGGAGAATAAAGCAGTCACCCTCTAAAAGCAGCCCCTGTCTTGTAAGGTCACTGCTGTAGCTTTCACCATGAGAGATATAATTGGCTGTTGGTTGTATCCCCATGGAAGGGGGAGAGGAACCACATATGGCTGAGCCAGCCTGGGGTTGCATAGCAACAGTGAGGATGTAGTGGCTGATAGCATTTAAGGGAATGTGGAACTTGGGCTCTACTCCTCTGCACTTGGAGACATTAAACATTTATGACTTGAAGGTTTTTTTTGGGTAGCTGCAGTTCCCTGGTTAAACCCAGTTGGTCCTCTCCAGCTCAGGAGGACACCAGGGGTGGTGGGGATGTTCCTCCTGAGCATGCACCCCTGGTGGGATGTTTCTCCTGAGCAAGCACATCAGGGATGCCCAGAGCATCTCCTTACCTGCTGGCAGCAGTGGAGGTGGCCTGAATAATAAAGGGGGTCTGGAGCATCTCTGCAGTGAGGCCAGAGTGAGACAGTTGGGGTTGTTCAGCCTGGAAAAGAGGAGACTCCAGGGAGACCTTCTGGTGGCCTTTCAGTGCTTAAAGGAGCTGAGCAGAAAGCTGGGGACAGACTTTTGGGCAGGGCCTGTGGTGATAGGACAAGGGGTGAGGGTTTGAAACGGAAAGAAGTGAGAGAGTGGAGAGAAGGGAGAAATGTTTGACACTGAGGGTGGTGAGAGCCTGGCCCAGGTTGCTCAGAGAGGTGCTTGATGCCCCATGCCTGGAACCATTGCAGGTCAGGTTGTCTGTGGCTTTGCACAACTTGCTCTAGTTGCAGCTGTCCCTGCTGAGTGCAGGACTAGATGAGCTGTAAAGGTCTCATCCCACCCAAACCATTCCATGATTCTGTAGTAGTCTTGAAGCCCTTGAGCTGTCCCTGCTGAGGGCAGGACTAGATGAGCTGTAAAGGTCTCTTCCCACCCAAACCATTCCATGGTTCTGTAGTAGTCTTGAAGCCCTTGAGCTGTCCCTCTGAGTGTAGGACTAGATGAGCTGTAAAGGTCTCTTCCAACCAAACCATTCCATGATTGTGCAATAGTCTTGAAGCCCTTGAGCTGTCTCTCTGAGTGTAGGACTAGATGAGCTGTAAAGGTCTCTTCCCATCCAAACCATTCCATGATTCTGCAGTAGTGTTGAAGCCCTTGAGCTGTCCCTGCTGAGGGCAGGACTAGATGAGCTGTAAAGGTCTCTTCCAACCAAACCATTGCATGGTTCTGTAGTAGTCTTGAAGCCTTTGAGGTTATGAGATGAGCTCAGTTCTTTTTGTCACTTGTCTTGGGCTTGATCCAGCATTTGTAAAGTGCTCTTCAGTTTGCAGAGCCTGCCCTGAGCAGGGTGTGTGAGAGGGCTGAGGAAGCCATCCTCATGTGTCCCTGTCCAGGGGGTGGAGCCTGCTCTGGAGGTCTCTTAACTTTCCTCATCAGTCAGGTCAGACAAAAAAAAAACAAGAGTCCAGTTCCTGGAAGTGTTTATCTGTCAGTGCAGCATGGAGGGTGGGGTGGGAGGCAGGAGGTGCTGCCTGGGACGTTACACTAGGACAGTTCCTCCTTCCAGCAACTCACTTAAAGGCAGAGTTGGTGAAATCTTGGGCAGATCTCACTGGAGCCTTGCTCTCCAACCATGACTTACTCCTTCTGGGCAGCACTAATCCGCCGGATAGTAAGTACAGGAACGTGGGAAGAAGCCTCAGCTGCTGCTTCCCACAGGGTCACACTTCCCACCTTCAGCTTTGGCATTTGGATACTTAGAGAGAGGGCAAAAAGGTCATGTGGGGTGGAAAATGTTGTGTGGTCTCCAAGGCCTCCTTCTTGTGGTGGAGTTGGCTGAGTGGGCTGTAGGTGGGATTGGGTTGTATGGGTTGGGTTATAGGTGGATTGGGCTCTTGGGTTGGGTTACAGGTGGGATTGGGCTGTATGGGTTGGGTTACAGGTGGGATTGGGCTGTATGGGTTGGGTTACAGGTGGGTTGGGCTATATGGGTTGGGTTATAGGTGGGTTGGGCTATATGGGTTGGGTTATAGGTGGATTGGACTCTTGGGTTGGGTTATAGGTGGGATTGGGTTGTATGGGTTGGATTATAGGTGGATTGGGCTCTTGGGTTGGGTTATAGGTGGGATTGGGTTGTATGGGTTGGGTTATAGGTGGATTGGGCTCTTGGGTTGGGTTATAGGTGGATTGGGCTCTTGGGTTGGATTATAGGTGGATTGGGCTCTTGGGTTGGGTTATAGGTGGGATTGGGTTGTATGGGTTGGGTTATAGGTGGGTTGGGCTCTTGGGTTGGGTTATAGGTGGGTTGGGCTATATGGGTTGGGTTACAGGTGAGTTGGGCTATATGGGTTGGGTTACAGGTGGGTTGGGCTATATGGGTTGGGTTATAGGTGGATTGGGCTCTTGGGTTGGGTTATAGGTGGATTGGGCTATATGGGTTGGGTTACAGGTGGGTTGGGCTATATGGGTTGGGTTACAGGTGGGTTGGGCTATATGGGTTGGGTTATAGGTGGATTGGGCTCTTGGGTTGGGTTATAGGTGGATTGGGCTATATGGGTTGGGTTACAGGTGGGTTGGGCTATATGGGTTGGGTTACAGGTGGGTTGGGCTATATGGGTTGGGTTATAGGTGGATTGGGCTCTTGGGTTGGGTTACAGGTGGGTTGGGCTATATGGGTTGGGTTATAGGTGGGTTGGGCTATATGGGTTGGGTTACAGGTGGGTTGGGCTATATGGGTTGGGTTATAGGTGGGTTGGGCTATATGGGTTGGGTTATAGGTGGATTGGGCTCTTGGGTTGGGTTACAGGTGGGTTGGGCTATATGGGTTGGGTTATAGGTGGGTTGGGCTATATGGGTTGGGTTACAGGTGGGTTGGGCTATATGGGTTGGGTTACAGGTGGGTTGGGCTATATGGGTTGGGTTACAGGTGGATTGGGCTCTTGGGTTGGGTTACAGGTGGATTGGGCTATATGGGTTGGGTTACAGGTGGATTGGGCTCTTGGGTTGGGTTATAGGTGGGTTGGGCTATATGGGTTGGGTTATAGGTGGGTTGGGCTCTTGGGTTGGGTTATAGGTGGGTTGGGCTATATGGGTTGGGTTATAGGTGGGTTGGGCTCTTGGGTTGGGTTATAGGTGGATTGGGCTCTTGGGTTGGGTTATAGGTGGGTTGGGCTATATGGGTTGGGTTGTAGGTGGATTGGGGAGGGGGGGAAAAGGAGATGGGAGAGGGGGGAAAGGAGATGGGGAGAGGGGCAAAAAGGAGATGGGGAGGGGGGGAAAGGAGATGGGGGAGGGGGGGAAAGGAGATGGGGGAGAGGGGGAAAGGAGATGTGGGGAGGGAAAAGGAGATGGGGGAAAGGGGAAAAGGAGACAGGGGAGGGGGGAAAAGGAGATGGGGGAGAGGAAGAGGGATTAGCAGAAAACCCTTTTCTCTTGGACTTTGGATGAAGGTGGCAGATGATCAAAACTTCATCCCATTGTGCAGTCCCCTCTTTGTGTCCAATTTCTGCCAGCAGGTTTCTGCTTTGCCTCTTGCTTCTCAAGCTGTGAGGTGTCATCTTGGCTGTCTGATGTCTCCCTCTCTTCTGCAAACAGAGATATTTTTGAAGCTGTCTGGGCAGATTCTGACTCATGAGATCTCTCAACTGGTGTTCCTCACACAGCAACTCTTCCTTTCACGTTGCTGCAAGGCAGTTTTTTTTCCACCTAGACTTTTGCATTCTTGGGGTTCAGGGTGGGAGGTGGTGTTTTGATTTTGGTGCTGGTAGAACCAATTTTGTGCTTGCATCATTTTCAGGAGCTGCAAACTTGCAGGAGTAATCAGCCCTGGACTTCTGCCAAACCCAGCTTTAGTTCCAAGGCAACCTAAACCATTCTTTGCTTCTGTGGTCCTTATAATGTCTTGGTTTAGAGGAGCTTCAGAGACAAATCAGTACCCAGCTCACTGCTTTGTTTCAGGGGGGAAATGAAGTGGATGGGTTTTGGTTTTCCTTGCTTATTCCTTCCTTTCTTTCTTTCTTTCTTTCTTTCTTTCTTTCTTTCTTTCTTTCTTTCTTTCTTTCTTTCTTTCTTTCTTTCTTTCTTTCTTCCTTTCTTCCTTTCTTCCTTTCTTCCTTTCTTCCTTTCTTCCTTTCTTCCTTTCTTCCTTTCTTCCTTTCTTCCTTTCTTCCTTTCTTCCTTTCTTCCTTTCTTCCTTTCTTCCTTTCTTCCTTTCTTCCTTTCTTCCTTTCTTCCTTTCTTCCTTTCTTCCTTTCTTCCTTTCTTCCTTTCTTCCTTTCTTCCTTTCTTCCTTTCTTCCTTTCTTCCTTTCTTCCTTTCTTCCTTTCTTCCTTTCTTCCTTTCTTCCTTTCTCTGAAGTGAATTTCCTTCTTTCCTTACTTACTCTGAAGTAAAGTGGTGAGACACTGCAACAGCTTGCCCAGGGGATAACATGAAGGGCAATGGTTTGAAGCTGGAGCAGGGCAGATTTAGGTTGGACATCAGGAGGAAGCTCTGCACAAGGAGGGTGGTGAGACACTGCAACAGCTTGCCCAGGGGCAGGGCAGATTTAGGTTGGACATCAGGAGGAAGCTCTGCACAAGGAGGGTAGTGAGACACTGCAACAGGTTGCCCTGGGAGGTGCTTGAGACCTCATTGCTGGAGACATTCCAGGGCAAACTTGATGTAGAAGTGCCCCTACTGACTGCAGGGGCCATGGACAAGATGACCTTTGAGGGTCCCTTCCAACCTGGTGCATTCTGTAATTCTGTGCTCTTTAGAGGCCTTTTCTAACCAAACCTAAACTTTTAATGCTTTTTGGTTCTGGTTTGGTTTTGTTTGTTTTCCAAAGAAAGATCTGGATGCAAAAAGGTCCTCTAATTAAAGCAGCAGCAGAAGGTAATGACAGGACAAAGAGTAATGGGTTTAAAGTGGCAGAGGGGAGATTCAAACTAGATGTTAGGAAAGGGTTCTTGGCAGTGAGGGTGATGAGACACTGGCACAGGTTGCCCAGGGAGGTTGTGGAGCACAGAAGCACCCAATGTGATCTTTGATCTTTGATCACATTGGTTGCTTCTGTGCTCCACAACCTCCCTGCAGATGTTCAAGGCCAGGTTAGATGAAGCCTTGAGCAACCTGTTCTAGTGGGAGGTGTCCCTGCCTATGACAGAGAGTTGGAACTGGCTGACCTTTGAGGTCCCTTCCAACCCAAACCATTCTATGTTTCTATAAGAGCTGCAGAGTCGTTTCCTTTGCACACCTGGAGGGGTTAAATGCAGCCCCCAAGAGAATCCTTTGTGATTCCATGGATGCTCCTGGATTCTCTCTTAACGCCGGGAGGCGCAGAGACACCTTTGCAAAACCAAACCTGTTGTTCCTTTGTCCCTGGGCTAAAGCAGTGCTGAAATTGTTTGCCAACCTTTCCTTTGCAGGACCAGCTGAAGCAGTGCTTCACCAGGCAGGCTCCGGGGGCGAAGGACACGGACACGCTGGTGCAGGAGCCCGACAGCCAGTACGGCACCTGGAGCCAGCAGCGCCACAGCGGCGACAGGTGAGCCCAGTGGGGAGCCTGCTCCTGAGCTCAGGAATCACAGTATCACAGTATCACCAAGGTTGGAAGAGACCTCACAGATCATCAAGTCCAACCCTTTACCACAGAGCTCAAGGCCAGACCATGGCACCAAGTGCCACGTCCAGTCCTGCCTTGAACAGCTCCAGGGACAGCGACTCCACCACCTCCCCGGGCAGCCCATTCCAGTGTCCAATGATTCTCTCAGTGAAGAACTTTCTCCTCATCTCCAGCCTAAATTTCCCTGGGGTTGGAAGGGAGCTCTGGTGCAGCTAGGGTCACTCAGTCAGCAGGGACATCCTCAACTTGATCAGGCTGTCCAGAGACCTGTCAAGCGTCGCTGTGGGTATCTCCTCAGTCACCTCCCTGGGCAGCCTGCATCAAGCACCCTTCCAGCACATCTGGGGCTCGTGTAGTTGAGTAAAACACTCACAGATCCCAGCATGGTGAGGGTTGGAAAGGACTTCTGGACCTCATCCAGTCCAACCCCTCTGCTAACACAGGCACCCACAGCAGCTTGCCCAGCATCACAGTGCCCAGGTGGGTTTGGAAGCTCTGCAGAGAAGGAGACTGCACAGCCTCTCTGGGCAGCCTGCTCCAGGCCTCCAGCAGCCTCACACCAAAGAAGTTTCTCCTCCTGTTCAGATGGAAGCTCCTGGGTGTCACTTTGCACCCATTCCCCCTTGTCCTGGCACCACTAGGCAGAGTCTGGCCCTATCCTATTGGCCCCTGTAGGTGCTTCAGCTCTTGCTGAGCATTGAGCAGATCCCCTCTCAGGTTGCTCTTCTCCAGACTAAACGTCCCCAGGACCCTCAGCCAAACCAATTCCCATCTTGATGTTGACTTTATATTAGAACTGAATCCAAACAAGAGAACTGATGCTGCCAGATGAAGCTTGAATGCAAAAGCCACTTCCATCACTTGAGCAGTACAGCAGAAGCCAGCCTTTCTGAGCAGCCTGCCCCAGGCCTCCAGCACCCTCACACCAAGCAAGTTTCTCCTCCTGTTCAGATGGAGCCTCCTGGGTGCCAGTTGGTGCCCATTGGCCCTTGTCCTGTCACTGGCCTCTCCCCACCCTATAGTTATCGATCATCATTGATGCAGGGAGGTGGCAGCTCCTCCCAGGTGGCAGGGTTGGTGGCACCCCCAGTGCTTTCCAGGGTCTTGATCCTCTGCTGCAGGAGTCTGAGCCCTTGGGCTGCTGGTGCCAATCCAGCAACCACAGCTGTCAAACCAGTTTGGTGTGGCACAAACCCAGTGCAGCCCAAGGTGGTGGCTGTGTCTGGCAGGGGTGAGGGGGGCAGCCAGGAGGCTGTGTTGGTGCAGCCTGCTCCAGGGTGCCAGTACTCTCATACCAAAGAATTTTCTTCTCCTGTTTAAGTGGAACCTACTGAATTCCAGTGTGTGCACATTGCCTCTTGCCCTGTCACTGGGCACCACTGACAAGAGTCTGGTCCCAACCTCTTGCCCTTTGCTTTAGCTCTTGCTGAGCATTGCTCAGATCCCCTCTCAGGCTGCTCTTCTCCAGGTTTGACATCCCCAGGGCTCTCAGCCTTTCCTGCTCACAGAGCTGCTCCAGGTCCCTCAGCATCTTTAGTCCACAGGTGAAGAAATGCCCTCAATATTTGGGCATTGCAGCAAGGTTTGAAGCTTAAACTCCATCCTCTGGTAAGAATGGAATGAGATGGGGTTGGTCTCTGTAGTATCAAGTGATGGAATGGGATTAAATGGCCTGAAACTGTGCCAGAGGAGAGTCCTTTTTAGTCCATAGGTGAAGAAATGTCCTCAATATTTGGGTATTGCAGCAAGGTTTGAAGCTTAAACTTCATCCTCTGGTAAGAATGCAATGAGATGGGGTTGATCTCTCTAGTATCAAGTGCTGGAATGAGATTAATTGGCCTGAAATTGTGCCAGAGGAGACTCATGTTAGAGATAAGGAACAAATTCTTTGCTTTCAGATTGGTCAGGAATTGGAACAGGCTGCCCAGGGAGGTGGTGGAGTCTCCATCCCTGGAGGTGTATGTAGCTGTGGCACTTTGGGATGTGGTGTAGCCATCATGGAGGTGTTGGGCAGAAGGTTGAAGTGGATGATCTTAGAGGTCTTTCTTCACCTCAGTGATTCTGTGGTGCTGTCTGCCCTGTGTGAGCAGTACCCTCTCTGCTCAGTGTGCTGTCAAAAGGGCATTTCTTGTTTGTTTCTGATGCTTGTTGAGCTCTTACAGCAGACATTAGTGTCAAGCACATTAGGTGTGTTCTACACTTGAGAACTGTCTGTCATAAATAGTTTATTGCTATGAAGTCAAGCTGGAAGCTCCATGAGGGAGGTGACATGCCACCAGTGACATCCAAGTAGATTTAACTCTGACTTCAGTGTCTTCTAGGCAGCTTCTGAAATCACTTTCTTAACAAAGACTCTTGTCTCAGCTCCAGAACAGACTGCCTGCTTGGAATAGATTTTGAGATCATCCAGTCCAGATTTAACTTAGCATCTCCCTGGATACAACTCTTAACACCATGATCCCTAAGTTCAAGTTCCTCACCCAAACAGCTTTTAAACACCTCCAGGCATGGGGACTCCACCACTGCCCTGGGCAGCCTGTTCCAGTGCCTGATCATCCTTTCTCCCCATATTTGAAAGTTCTTTCCAAGCTGAAGGGTTCATAGAATGGTTTAGGTTGGAAGGGACCTCAAAGATCATCCAGTTCCAACTCCCTGTCATAGGCAGGGACACCTCCCACTAGAACAGGTCACTCCAGACTTCATCCAACATGGCCTTGAACACCTCCAGGGAGGTTGTGGATGCTGCCTCCTTGGAGAGGTGCAAGGACAAGCTAGATCAGGCCTTGAGCAGCCTGGGCTAGTGGGAGATGTCCCTGCCCATGGCAGGGGAGTTTTAGTTGGATGATGTTTAAGGTCCCTTCCAAGCCATTCCATGATTCTCTGGTTCATGGCAGGGGGATTGCTGATGGATGAATGCAAGCCCTTGGAGAGGGCTGAGAGTGCTGTGCTGTTCAATATTGCATTTGGTAATGGGCATCTTCCTGGCACTGCCTTTTGTTTGCAGTTCCTGTGTTATATCCTCTGCCAGGACGAGTGCAGCTCTCCTCCTCCTCTTGCCATGGCTGATTCCAGCAGGTCCCTGCCATGAGTCTGCTCAAGGCCATTGTCCCCTCTGCCAGGTCCAGGGGCAGGAACTTCCAGCAGACTCAGATAACTCAGCTTTCCTGTTTAGCCTGGCTCACTTCCTGCAGGCTTTGTTCTGGCCAGCTGCATGGTCCATGCTGGTCTGTTCTTCACACATCCTGGTACCATCTTGGTTGGAGCTTGGCCTGGAAGACCCCCCCAGGAGAACAGGCACCATGGCATGGCAGGGCATCAAGAGGATGGGACCAGTCTTTTATCAGTGGTGCCCAGTGACAGGACAAGGGGAGATGGACACAAACTGGAACATCTCAAGTTCCATCTGAACATGAGGAGGCACTTCTTGAATTTAAGGGTGAGAAAGCCCTGGAGCAAGCTGACCAGTGAAGTGGTGGAGTCTCCATCTCTGGGGGCACTCCTAACCCTCATGAACACCATCCTGTGCAACCTGCTGTAGGAGACCCTGCTTTAGCTGAGCAGTTGGACTAGCTGATTTCCAGCAGTCCCTTCCAAACTCTCACCAGGCTGGAATGCTGTGTGTTAGGATGTGGGAGGGAAGAGGCTTCCTGGAGATGTGCAAATCAGGATCCTTTTAACATACATCTTAATTTCCATGAGAGGTGATAAGTCTGCAGATTGCCTTTCATCTCCTCACTCTGCCATATTCTGCTGGATCCAAAGCCTCCTGCTGCAGACACCAAATGTATTACAAAGCTACTAGACCAAAGTGCCCCCTGGAGCTCGTTAGTCCCATTTGTTAATTATCCTGGGGCCCACTGCTGAAGGAGGGCAGAGGAACTCACCCTCCTCGTGTGATGGAAATGATTCTACACTTTGGCCACAACAACCCCAAGCAGCACTACAGGCTGGGGCCAGAGTGGCTGAGAGCAGCCAGGCAGAGAGGGACCTGGGGGTGCTGGGAGAGAGGAGCTGAAGCTGAGGCAGCAGTGCCCAGGTGGGCAGCAGAGCCAATGGCATCCTGGGCTGGCTCAGGAGCAGTGTGGGCAGCAGGACAAGGGAGGTTCTTCTGCCCCTGTGCTCAGCACTGCTCAGGTCACAGCTTGAGTGCTGTGTCCAGTTCTGGGCTCCTGAATTGCAGAGAGATGTTGCAGTACTGGAAGGTGTCCACAGGAGGGCGACAAAGCTGTGAGGGGCCTGGAGCACAGCCCTGAGAGGAGAGGCTGAGGGAGCTGGGGGTGTGCAGCCTGCAGCAGAGGAGGCTCAGGGCAGAGCTCATTGCTGGCTACAACTCCTGAAGGGAGGCTGTTTGAAGGATGTGTATATATTGATCCTTGTGCTCAGGGAGGGTTGGAGCTTTGGAGCACTTTTTCTAAGTATCTGCTGCAGAAAAGCTGCTTGGTAACAGGAGATCCTCCTTAAAAGAGAAGGGAAAAACAATGCTCACAGTTCCTGAAATCCTTAAGTTGGGGGGTTTTAAACTGGAAACTCCTAAAATTAGAAGCAGGATAGCCCTGACAGCAGAGCCTTTCTGGGTTTCCTACCCTCTCCTACTGCCTAAAGAAGCCTCCCAACCTGTCTGACTGCACACAGCTGTCAGTCCTGACACCTGCCAGCCTAGGCAAAGGGAATCTCTGCAGGCATAGACCAGGAGCATCACCCCCTAGGGATGCCAGCCCTGGCTTCTCTCCCGTGAAGCGCCCTGAAAGCCTCTCTGCTGATGGAGCCCTGCCTTAGGGTGCCACCTGCTGCCTCTTCTCCCTTCCAGCATCCACAAAGCATCTAAACCTGCGTCTGGAGGGCTGGGCAGCTCTCTCCCAATTACACCCTGAGGTAAAAGAGAAGCTCTTTAGGAAGAGGTTGGTTCTGGGAACCAGTTCTGCAGTGGGCATCTCTGGAGCTGGTGCCCAGGCTAGGGATGAGTGTGGTGGAGGAGCACAGGACATTTGTTACTCTTGCTGTCCCCAGTCACAGAGTCACAGACTGCTTTGGGTGGGAAGAGACCTTTAAAGCTCATCCAGTCCAACCTCACTGCCATCAACAGGGACATCTGCAACTAGAGCAGGTTGCTCAAAGCCCTGACAACCTGACCTGGGATGGTTCCAGGGATGTCTGCAGGCACTGGCTCAGCTTCTGCCTTGCAGAGCCTTCTCCTTGCCCATTGCAGTGCCCTCTCCTTGCCCCTTGCAGTGCCCTCTTCTTGCCCCTTGCAGTGCCCTCTTCTTGCCCCTTCCCAGCCCTCTTCTTGCTCCTTGCAGTGCCCTCTTCTTGCCCCTTCCCAGCCCTCTTTCCAACCATAGCAATTCATAGTGATTAGATGTTGTGCTGAGGGGTTGGGTTTAGTCAAGGACTTGTCAGTGTGAAACTGATGATTGGACTTGAGGAGCTGGAAGGTCTTTTCCAGTCCAAGAAATCCTGTGATTCTTCTTGCCCTTTCCCAGCCCTCTTTGCATGCTTTAAATCCAGCAGATCTCCTGCCTAGCAGGAGTGGATCAAGCTCTTAGCACTTGTGTGATCATTGTCATTTAAACTGCTGAACTTCCCAATGGGATCTGATCCACCTGAACAGTCCAGGTCCTCTCTCCTCTTGCCCATCAGATTCAGGAGTTGCTGCTGCTTGTGTTCCTTCTCTTATGGACCAAAACTAGGGGCAGGAGAGAAGCAAAATCTAAGAGAACTCACATGGAGGAGCTGTTGGTCTTGGGCTGGCAGCAGCAGGGACACTTCTTTCTGTTAGAACACAGGGATGGGATTTTTTTAAATCCAATTTCTATTGGCACCTAAAAATTGCATCCCCAAAATGTTCTCCACTGCAGAAGATGCTTTGGTTTCCTTGGAGTCCTGTGCAATGGAATTTGACACTCACTGGGTGGTGTGCATGGAATCACAGAACTGTTTGGGGTGGAAAATCCCTCTAAGGTCATCCAGTCCATCAACCCAATACCACCATGGCCTTTAAACCATGTCCCCAAGTGCCATGGCCACACATTCCTTCAGTCTCTCCAGGGATGGGGACTCCAGCACCTCCCTGGGCATCCTATGCCAATCCCTCACCACTCTTGCAGCAAAGAAATTTTTCCTCCTCTCCAACCTAAACCTCCCCTGGCACAATTTCAGGCCAGTTCCTCTTGTTCTGTCACCTGATATTAGGTGAGAGAAGAGACCAACCTCACTTCACTGAAACCTCCATCCAAGGAGCTGTAGGTCTCCCCTCAGCCTCCTCTTCTCCAGACTAGGCACCCCCAGCTCCCTCAGCTGCTCCTGACCAGCCCTGTTCTCCAGGCTCTTCCCCAGCTTTGTTGCCCTTCTCTGCTCCTGCTCCAGCCCCTCAATGTCCTTCTTGGAGTGAGTGCCCCAAACCTGCAGCCAGGATTTGAGTTGTGGCCTCAGCAGTGCCCAGTACAGGGGCTTATGCTCACTTCCCTGCTCCTGCTGTATCCTCCCAACAATTCCTCATGTCTTGGTTCTCCCTGAAGTCTCACAGGTCTCCTTTTTGTTTGCAGCTTTGTGCCTGAATCTCCCTCCTCAGAGAACGATGTCACTTCCACCAGAAAGCAGCCTGCAAGCAGCCACCCATCCTCACTGTCCTCTCAGGCAGAGCCTGCCTCCCTGGCTGACCACCATGACTTCTCCAAAGACCAAAGGAGCACCAGCTTGGACCGGTCCAGCACTGACATGGACTCTACTGATGGGACTGATTTACCTCCCCCAGGAGATGCCTGCCCTGATGAGAAGCCCACAGATTTCTCTTTCATAGATGTAAGTTCCCACTGTGGGCAGCAGAAGCTGTCACTGAGTCACAGAGTCAGCCAGGTTGGAAATGATCTCTGAGACCATCGAGTCCAACCTGTCACTTAACACCTTCTAATTAACCCATGGCACTAAGGGCCTCATCCAGCCTCTTCCTCTTAAACACCTCCAGGGATGGGGACTCCATCACCTCCCTGGGCAGCCCATTGCAATGCCAATCACTCTTGCTGTGAATAACTTCTTCCTAATATCCAGCCTGAACCTGCCCTGGCACAGTTTGAGGCTGTGTCCTCTTATTCTGTCCCTGGGTGTCTGGCAGCAGAGCCCAACCCCACCTGGCTACAGCCTCCCTTCAGGTAGCTGCAGACAGCAATGAGCTCTGCCCTGAGCCTCCTCTTCTGCAGGCTGCACACCCCCAGCTCCCTCAGCCTCTCCTCACAGGGCTGTGCTCCAGGCTCCTCACCAGCCTCTCTGTTGCTCTCCTTCCAAGCCAGCTGTGTTCAGCACCACAAAGCAGCATCTTCTGGAAGCCTCACCCTCAGTCTCTGCCTTTTCTTTATGTCCTTGGCTTTTCCTTCCTCAAATTTGTTGCCTTTTCTTGGTCACATTTGAGTCTTTCTGCCTGAGAAGTGGAAGATCCAAGTTACAAAAGCCCTTCCAGTTCCTACATCCTTAGGTTCTGAGAGATCCCAAGAAGCCACTGGCCTCAGATCACCTTTGCCAGTGGCTTGCTAAAGCTGCTCTTACTTTTTCTGCTCCAAGAGAAGCAGCTGAATGACTTTATTGACGTTGGAAACACAATTAAATCCCACAAATAGCTGCTGGCTGCTGTGCAGATTTAAGGCCACAAAGACATTTCCTAACAGATTCCTTATTTACTTCTCCTGTAGTAGCTTACAGTTGCAGCTGAAAGGATTTTTTTCCTACTTAAAGACCTTGCAGCTGCTGTTTTCTGGCTATAGCCAGGCTGGGGCCAGAGTGGCTGAGAGCAGCCAGGCAGAGAGGGAGCTGGGGGTGCTGGGAGAGAGTAGCTGAAAATGAGGCAGCAGTGCCCAGGTGGGCAACAGAGCCAATGGCATCCTGGGCTGGCTCAGGAGCAGTGTGGGCAGCAGGACAAGGAAGGTTCTTCTGCCCCTGTGCTCAGCACTGCTCAGGCCACCCCTTGAGTGCTGTGTCTAGTTCGGGGCTCCTGAATTGCAGAGAGATGTTGAGGTGCTGGAAGGTGTTTGGAGAAGGGCAGCAAGGCTGGGGAGGGTCCTGGAGCACAGCCCTGTGAAGAGAGACTGAGGGAGCTGGGGGTGTGCAGCCTGCAGCAGAAGAGGCTCAGGGCAGAGCTCATTGCTGTCTACAACTGCCTGAAGGGAGGCTGTAGCCAGGTGAGGTTGGTCTCTGCTGCCAGGCAAGCAGCAGCAGAAGAAGGGGACACAGCCTCAAGCTGTGTCAGGGGAGGTCTAGGCTGGATGTTAGGAGGAAGTTGTTGTCAGAGAGAGTGATTGGCATTGGAATGGGCTGCCCAGGGAGGTGGTGGAGTGGCTGTGCCTGGAGGTGTTGAAGCCAAGCCTGGCTGGGGCACTTAGTGCCATGGTCTGGTTGCTTGGCCAGGGATGGGTGCTAGGTTGGGCTGGCTGAGCTTGGAGCTCTCTTCCAACCTGCTTGATTCTGTGATCCTTGTGGTCCCTTCCAACCTTGACTGACTCTGTGGTTTTATGACTCTGTGGTTAATTAAGCTGTATTTATTTGCCTGAAGGGGTTAATGTATTGAAGGAGGTGAGGAAATGATGGAGCTGACTCCAGGTTTTGCTTCTCTTCCTAGCAAACTGCTGTCCTGGACTCCAGCGCGCTGAAGACTCGCGTCCAGCTCAGCAAGAAGAGACGCCGCCGGGTTCCTGTTTCCCACTCCCTGAGGAGGAGCAGGGGGCTGGAGTTTGAGAACAGGTTTTCTTTGACAGAAGAACCAGATAATGCCTGGATGTTTAAAGATTCCACAGGTATCCCTCCACTGTCTCAATCATTTGGGTTGGAAGAGACCTTTCGGCTCATCCAGTCCAAGCCTTAACCCAGCGCTGCCAGGGCACCGCTAAGCCATGGCTCTCAGCACCACATCTCCATGGCTCTGAAACCCCTCCAGGGATGGGGACTCCACCACTGCCCTGGGCAGGTCTGGGCCAGGCACTGACAACCCCTACCATGAAAAAAAATTGTTCCTCATGTCCAACCTTGAGGTCATTTCCTCTTGTCCTATCCCTTGTTCCCTGGGAGAAGAGACTGACCCCCACCTGGCTCCAGCCTCCTTTCAGGGAGCTGTAAAGAGCAATGAGGTCTCCTCTCAGCCTCCTTTTCTCCAGGCTGCACAACCTCAATTTCCTCAGCTGCTCCTCACAAAAAATACCAATATCTAAAAGCCTCTGGGGAGAACTTCTGGTAACTTTTCAGTGCCTAAAAGGGCTGAGAATAAAGCTGGGGACGGGCTTAGAGCAGGATGAGGTGTGACAGGACAAGGGGTGATGGTTTGAACTAAACAAGGGAGATTCAGTCTGGAGAAAAGGAAGAAATGTTTGACACTGAGGCTGGTGAGAGCCTGGCCCACGTTGTCCAGAGAGGTGGGAGATGCCCTCTATCTGGAACCATTGCAGGTCAGGTTATCTGGGGCTCTGAGCAACCTGCTCTGGTTGCAGATGTCCCTGCTGACTGCAGGAGGATTGCACTGGTTGACCTCAAAAGGTCCTGTCCTACTCAAACTAGGCTATGATGTTGAGCAAGGTATAGCTGAAAAACCTCCTGTCTGATGTGGGTTTTTTCCCCTCTGTTGTTGTCTTTAACCATTAGAAGAGAAGAAAACTATGCAACAGGAGGATTCTGATGAAGAAGACAAGATCCACCAGACTGGAAGATCCTCATCTGTACATGCTCAGAGGCTTCCTGTGTTTCCTGGCATGGATCACTCTGTCCTCAAGGTGACCATGGGCAGAGCACACCAGAAGAGAGTCAGAGCAGCTCAGGAGCTGCAGATGCTGTGGGAACAGAGCTAGAAAATTCTGCTGGAGATGACAAAGTCACTGAGATGGGGTTGGGGTAGTGTGTAGAGAAACTTTGCAGTTGCCTTTCTCACTTTTAGCTGAGTAGAAACATGAAGGGATTCTTGCAGGGGGGGGAATGAGCTGTGCCACAGCAGAGCATACTTCAGAGCTGGCAGGGGGTACTGAGGATTCCTGCTCTGATTTCATCATGGACCTTTGTGGTTTGAGGAGTCTGAGTGATTTGTTCTGCATCCTAAAAGAAAGTCTCAATGCTGCCTGTTGAAAGTTCCCTTTTCTTTGTCGTCCTAATTCAGGCCCAGCTGAGGAGAAGGCACGAGGCTGAGAGTCCTGCTGAAACAAGTTCTCCTCAGCTCTTCAAGTCCCCAAAATCCCAGCTTGGAACTCCTGGTAGCAGAGTGCTGCCCTCCAGTGTGGAGAAGGAGGAGAGGTGAGAAGCTTCCATCAACCAGGGAAAGATGCCAATGCTTGTTTGAGTGGAAGAAAAAGACAATAGGAGTTAGTTGGGTTGGAAAAGACCTCTGAGATTGTGTCCAACCATCAACCCAACACCACCATGGCCAGCAAACCATGTCCCCAAAGTGCCATGGCCACATGGTTCTGGAACACCTTCAGGGATGGGGACACCATCACATCCCTGGGCAGCCTGTGCCAATCCCTGAGCACTCTTACAGCAAAGAAATTTTTCCTCCTCTCCAACCTAACCCTCCCCTGGCACAATTTCAGGCCAGTTCCTCTTGTTCTGTCGCCTGATATTAGGTGAGAGAAGAGACCAACCCCACCTCACTGCAACCTCCATCCAGGGAGCTGTAGAGAGCAGTGAGGTTTCCCCTCAGCCTCCTCTTCTCCAGACTAAGCACCCCCAGCTCCCTCAGCTGCTCCTGACCAGCCCTGTTCTCCAGACCCTTCCCCAGCTTTGTTGCCCTTCTCTGGTCCTGCTCCAGCCCCTCAATGTCCTTCTTGGAGTGAGTGCCCCAAACCTGCAGCCAGGATTTGAGTTGTGGCCTCAGCAGTGCCCAGTACAGGGGCTTATGCTCACTTCCCTGCTCCTGCTGTATCCTCCCAACAATTCCTCATGTCTTGGTTCTCCCTGAAGTCTCACAGGTCTCATTTTAACTCATCTCCAACCTAACCCTCCCCTGGCACAATTTCAGGCCATTTCCTCTCCTCCTATCACCTGATATTAGGGAGAAGATACCAGCTCCACCTCACTGCCACCTCCTTACAGGGAGTTGTGGAGAGCAGTGAGGTCTCCCCTGGGCCTCCTTGATGCAAGGCTGGAGGGGAAGTTGCACATTTCTTTTAACTGTTATTTCTCTAATGAGTTTTCATCATTAAAGAGTTTGGTTTTTTTCACATCTCAGGTCAGAAGAAAAATCTCCTCAGTGGCTGAAGGAGCTGAAATCAAAGAAGAGACAGAGCCATTATGAGAATCAGGTTTGAAAAGGTACCTTTGGAGAGAGTCACTGGGTTGGAAGGGACCTCTAGAGGTCATCTAGACCAACACCCCTGTAGTAAGCAAGCAGGGACATCCCCAACTAGATCAGGTTGCTCCTAAGAAGGGGTTTGTGACATGAGAGGACACAGAGACCAAAAACACCCGCGGAAGACATCTCCTTTGCAGTGTGACAGCTCTGGGAGCACCAGGAGGGCAGCAGACTTACATCAGGCATGGATCCAGGAAGGTGGAGAGGCAGAGGAGGTTTTGTAGAGGAGAAGTTTCCATCCCCAGCTGCCTGTGAGGTTTCCCTCTTGCTGGTTCTCTGCAGATAGCTTTGTTTGAGCAGCACTCAGCCTGTTTGTGCTGCTATTTTGTAGTGTTTCCACCCAGCAGGAATGAGGCTCGTGCTGGCTGAGGCTTGCACCCCCTTGGGAAAGTTTTGGTGTGGGTTGTCTGAGCAGCTCTGGAGCACTCAGTGCATGAAACAGGATGAGACTAAGCTGCTACTGCAACACTGATATGAATTTCATAGTGTCCCAGACTGGTTTGAGTGGGACTGGACTCTTAAAGCTCATCCAGTCCAACCCCTTGCACTCAGCAGGGACATCTGCAACTAGAGCAGGTTGCTCACAGCCCCAAACAACTTAACCTGGGATGGTTCCAGGGATGCCCAGAGGCACTGGCTCAGCTTTTCCTTGCAGAGCTCTTTCTGGTGATTTCTGGTGATTTCCAGCCCTCTTCTTGCCCCTTCCATCAGACAGGAGGTTTTTCATCTATACCTTGTTCTAGATCATAGCCTAGTTTGAGTGAGAAAGGACCTTTTGAGGTCATCCAGTGCAATCCACCTGCAGCCAGCAGGGATATCTGCCAGTGGAGCAGATTGCTTAGAGCCCCAAACAACCTGACCTGCAATGGTGCCAGGGATGGGGCAGCTCCCACCAATCTGAGCACTCTGGGCCAGCCTCTCACCAGCCTCAGTGTCAAACATTTCTTCCCTTCTCTCCGCTCTGAATCTCCCTCTTTTAGTTTCAAACCATCATCCCTTGTCCTGCCCCAACAGACCCTGCTCAAAAACCTGTCCCCAGCTTTCTATTAATTGCAATCAATTATTGAAGGGCTGCTCTAAGGTCTCCTTGGGGCTTTAAGTGCTGAGGAGGCCACAAAATTGCTCAGAGGGCTGCAGCAGCTCTGCTATGAGGACAGGCTGTGAAAGTCAGGACTTTGCAGCCTGGAGAAAAGAAGGCTTTGAGGAGACCTTGGAGTGGCCTTTCAGGATCTGAAGGGAGCCTACAGGAGGGCTGGGAAGGGACTACTGACAAGGTCTGTGATGACAGGATGAGGGGGAATGGGTTTAGACTGACAGAGGGGAGATTGAAACTGGGTGTAAGGAAGAACTTTGCAGTGAGGGTGGTGAGACACTGGCACAGGTTGAGGGTGGTGAGACACTGGCACAGGTTGAGGGTGGTGAGACACTGGCACAGGTTGCCCAGGGAGGTTGTGGTGCACAGAATCACCCAATGTGATCAAAGATCACATTGGGTGATTCTGTGCACCACAACCTCCCTGATGGTGTTCAGTACCAGGTTGGATGAAGCCTTGAGCAACCTGTTCTAGTGGGAGGTGTCCCTGCCTATGGCAGGGGGTTGGAACTGGCTGAGCTTTGAGGTCCCTTCCAACCTAAACCATTCCCTGATGCTCTCTCTCACCCTTCCCTCAATTTGTGAGGCTTCCTTTGCAAAACCCCACAGAGGGCTCTGACAGCTTCTTGCTCCAGGTTGTGCCATCACTTTAATTGCTTCTGGCTTTGCCTTTCCAGGTGTTGATGCTAACTAGAAGAAGATAAAGAAGTTTAACAGAAGCCTTAACTCATCTGAACCTAAACTTCACGTCATGTTGCTGCTGTTTGCTTCCTGCCTCAACTGCTATGTGCATGGTGCCTTCCTGTTTCGTGGAGAAAGCTGCTTAATGTTCATAGTCAAATACAAAGCTGGGGGGGGTGGGGTCGGTGTCAGAGGCTGGGAGAAGAAAAAGAGGAGAGAAGGAGGCCACCTGGCAGAAGAACTCCCAAGCAGCACTTCAGGAAGGTTGGCATCTTTCTACCATAGGAGTGCTGCGAGCCTGCTGCTCGAAGGAGGAACTTCCACTTCTGCTCTGGCTGGGTTTGAGATGATGCCAAGGTGGAACCTGAGGCTTTGTGTTTGTTTATGAGAAGTAACCAATCTGAAAGCAAATTTTTATCTCTTTATTTTGTTTTTTTATGTTGTTGTTGTTGTTCTGCTGGATGAGAGAGGGGGGGGGGGGAAGAAAAAAAAACAACTAAACCAAGTAGTGAGCTCCTGGTTAGAGTGGAGATGGTGGAAGGTGAGAGTGGAAGACCAAATCCTGTTTACTGCCATACTGACAAAGGAAACTTGATTGTTTTTGATGTCAGATGTATTTTTTTTTGGGGGGGGGGGGGGCTGATATTTACCTGGGAGGGAGAAAGAGGATTTTTTTAGATGAGCAAACAAAATGTTCACTTTTTGGTTTGGGTTGGTTTTTTTTTTTGGCTGGGTTTTTGGTCTTCTTTTGTTTGTTTTGAAGGTCACTCTGCTAGAATTCCTGGGGGGGGGGGGTTTGGTTTTGTTTATCAGCACCTGGAATCAATGCTTTCACTGGGAATAGCTTCCCTGAAAACCAACCAACAAAAGGATCAAGCAATAATGTCAGACCCCTCCCACAAAGGTCTTTTCAAAGTCATCAGCACCCCCAAAATATAGACAAACAGTGTAAATACTACTTTTCTAACCAAGGAAGGGAAGAGAGGAGGATGTTCCACTCCTCTCAGGGTTCCAGTTCATCGTTGAATGTCACTTTGTTAGCAGTTTTGGGGTAGTCCCACTTCAGGTTTTTGTTTGTTTCATCTGTAAATACCAGGTTGAAGTTTTGGCTTTTATTTCTTTCTTGGGGGGGGGGGGGAGCCTCTGTTTTGTTTGGGTGTCTTCTTTTTTTTATCTTGTTTTAATGCTGGGATCTTCAGTTTCTCAGCTCCTTTTCCTTTTAGGTCAAACTGATGTTCTGCTAGGGGTGTGGATGTCTCCTGCCTAACACACACGGGTGTGATGAGTATCACTGAGAGCTCAGAGATGTTAATAACCTTTGGAATACAGATTCTGAGATACCAACCCAGGTGTTCATTTCAGACAGACTTTTATTTTGCCCTCCCTCCTCCTCCCCCACCCCCCAAATAAGTGCTCTTTTCAGTAAACCTTGGCAAATGTAGCCTGATGAGGGAGGTGGTTGTGTCTTGTCAGGGTTCCTCACAGCTCAGCTAAGAAGGCAGCGATGGGGAAGGCTGAAAGGAGATCAGGACTGAAGCTGTCTCCTCTTTGGTGCCCTCCTGGATTGGGCAGAGCTTCCAGCTGCCCTAAAGCCATGTGGGATGGTGTGGTGTGGGGATAGTGTGGTGTTGGGGCATGGTGGCATGGAAATGCAGTGGTGTTGGGGCACCATGGTGTGGGGACACTGTGGTGTTAGGGCACTGTGGTGTGGGGACACTGTGTTGTTATGGCACCATGGTGTTAGGGCACTGTGGTGTGGGGACAGTGGTGTTATGGCACCATGGTGTTGGCACTGTGGTGTGGGGACACTGTGTTGTTATGGCACCATGGTGTTGGCATTGTGGTGTGGGGACACTGTGGTGTTATGGTACCGTGGTGTGGGGACACTGTGGTATGGGAACATTGTGGTATTGAGACACCAGAGTGTGTGAGCATCATGGTGTGGGGACACTGTGATGTTATGGCATCATTGTGGTGTTGGGACACTGTGGTGTGGGAGCACTATGGTGTGGGGACACCAGAGTGTGGGAGCATCGTGGTGCTGGGGCCCCATGGCTGTGGGTACATTGTGATGCTGGGGCCCTGTGGTGCTGGGACAGTGCCATGGCAGTGGGACTGGAGCTGGAGCAGGTGCTGCTCCTGATGTTGCACTTCCCCTGCCCTGCTGCTGGGCTTCTCTCCACGTTAAAGACAAAGCAGCTGCACCTGCACCCATCCTCTGCTTCTCCTCCACGATCAGTGTTCCAGGAAGCTTGATGGACATGGGGTTGCCACGATGGTGCCTCTGCTAGCCAGAGTGGCACGCCTGGTCCGCTGTCTATCAAGCTGGTAGCTGCCAAAACCTTGTGCCAATTCTTCTCATGGAGGAGCCTCAGATGAGGTGACTTTTAATTATTCCCCCTCCCACCCCCAGTCCTAGCCTGCTCCTAGGAAATAGCAGCAGCATGTCAGGAGACAGGTCCCATATGTGCATCTCTGCCTCTTTCCCAGCTTCAGTTCTGGGAGCAGCTCCCTGGACTTGATGGAGATGGCAGGAGTGTGTTCCTCTGATGTAAAACATCTTTCCCTTGCTGCTCTGGCCTAGTTCACACCACACTTCCACAGCCCCTTCTGCTACCCATTAAGGAATGATCACCCAAGCGTGTGGCTTCTGTCCCTGGGCAACAGGAGGTGGACTTGACGTAGCTGCAGCAGCCAGCCTGCTGCTGAGCAGCTCCTCTGTAGCTGATTTTAAGATGTTGCACAGATTTCCTTCTTCCCTCTTCTTTAGATGATGATGAAGAAGGTGACTCTTTAAGCTAAGCTTAGCAGATGTGTCCTGGGGGGGGGGGGGGGGGATTTCTTCATGGGTCCTATCAGCTGTCAGCCGTGTGTGACACACTCGGCCAGCCCTGAGCAGCAGTGTTTGTGGGGGGATGAGAGGAGGATGAGGGTTCTGTGATGGTGGTGGTGGTGGCTTTCCTTCCTCAGATGAATTGGGGCTTACTTTAAACAGTGTCTAGCAACCAGACCAGTTCCCCCCTGCTGGTGAGAGGCTCTGTTTCCCAGTTCAGCAGGTCAGCAGCAGTTGTGTTACCAAGAGCTGAAGGATCTGATGCTTTTCTTTTTGGTCTGACAAATGAAGACCAGAAATTCTATCTGGGGGTTTGTGCTGGGCTGGAAGGAGCTGAGGGGGATGAACCCTCAGGGGGTTTCTGTGAAGCCCTCAGAATGTGTCCACATTTCCACCCCTGCTTGGACAATGCACTGAAACTTGACTGTACTGAGTAGTCAAACCTACTACTGAGTGATGTTTAATGCTTCAATGTCCAATTAAAAAGCATCTTTAGAATGCTGTCGAGTGGGGGAGTCCTTTTTTTTCCTGCTCCACCACCTCTTTGTGTTGTACTTTGGGTTGAATACTGATGTCCTTCAGGTTGTGTAGTAAAAGATCTTCTCAACGTCATCTTCCTTGTGTCACCAGCCCAGGCTGCTGATCCAATCCTATCTCAGTTACAAGTAATGCTTGTGGAGTGCCTTCTGCTTTCACCTCTTACAGAATCCCAGCCTGCTGGGCTTGGAAGGGAGCTCTGCAGATCATCCAGTCCAACCCCTGCCCTGCTCAAGCAGCAGCTTGCCCAGCATCACAGTAGCCAGGTGGGTTTGGAAGCTCTGCAGGGAAGGAGACTCCACAACCTCTCTGGGCAGCCTGCTCCAGGCCTCCAGCAGCCTCACAACAAAGAAGCTTCTCCTGTTCAAGTGGAACCTTCTGGGTTTCTGCCTGTGGCCATTGTCCCTTATCCTGTCTCTGGCCACCACTGAAAACAAGTCTGGCCCCATCCTCTTGCCCCTCACAGGTCCTTTAGCTCTTGCTGAGCGTTGAGAAGATCCAGGAGCCAGAGGAGCTGCCGGTCCAGAGATCTGCTGGCCCAAGCACAGGGCAACTCCACAGGACTCCAAGTCATGGAGAGTCTGGAGGAGAGAGCAGCACGGACAGGCTGTGTCTGCTCTGGGGAGAGTTGTGAAGCCAGGCCACCAGCAACTTGTTCTGTCAAGCAAGACTATGGCCAGCAGGACCAGGCCAGGGATTGTCACCACGTTCTGGGCACTGGTGAGGCCACACCTTTGAATCTGGGGTTCAGTTTAGGACCCCTCGCTCCGAGAGGGACGTTGAAGGGCTGGAGCAGGTCCAGAGAAGGGCAGCAAAGCTGGGGAAGGGTCTGGAGAGCAGGGCTGGGGTGGGGGGCAGCTGAGGGAGCTGGGGGTGTTCAGCATAGCGAAGAGGCTGAGGGCAGACCTCATTGCTCTCTACAGCTCCCCGAAAGGAGGCTGGAGCCAGGCAGGGATGGTCTCTTCTCCCTAAATCAGCTGCCAGAACAAGAGGAAACACCCTGGACCTGCGCCAGGGGAGGGTTAGGTTGTAGACGAGGAACAATTTTGTCCCCCTTGAGCGTTATCCAGAGCGCTGAGGGAGTCCCCATCCCCGCGGGGGGTTTCCCATGGGAGGCCCAAGCTCAGCCTGGCCGCCTGTTTTCGCTGCGTGCTGCTCCCAACCCCTGCCCGTGAACTGCTGACGGCAAGAGTTTTCCAGAGAGCCTGGCAAGAAGCGGCCACGAACCTGCTGATGCCAGGTTCCCGCTTAATCTGCCCCGCAGCGCGCGGCAGGCTTTCGAGGGCCGGGCGGGAGGAGCGTGAATGGCGCTCGCCGCGCGCCCGCCTCGGCCCCGCTATTCAGCCGCGGTCTCATGGCTGGAATTCCGTGGACGCAGCTGCTGCATCAGCGCCCAAACAATCTGCTGGGCTGGCCAGAAGCGACCCATAAATAGCAGGCCCAGCCCGCGCCGCCCGCCACAGCCGGACCACGCCGCCACAGGTAGCGCCGGCGCCGCTTGGAGCCTCGGAGAGGGCTTGCCAAGAGAGTTGGAGTGGCTTGAGTTGGGGGTCTTGCTAGGGATGGCCTTGGGTGGGAGATGGGCAAGAGGTGGTGCTGGAAGGCTTTGGTGTTTGGAGACTTGGAAGGGGCTTCATAGAGTGTCAGCATGGCTTGAGTTGGGGTCTTGCTAGGGATGGCCTTGGGGGGAAGGATGGGCAAGAGGTGGTGCTGGAAGGCTTTGGTGTTTGGAGACTTGGAAGGGGCTTCATAGAGTGTCAGCGTGGCTTGAGTTGGGGTCTTGCTAGGGATGGCCTTGGGGGAAGGATGGGCAAGAGGTGGTGCTGGAAGGCTTTGGTGTTTGGAGACTTGGAAGGGGCTTCATAGAGTGTCAGCATGGCTTGAGTTGGGGTCTTGCTAGGGATGGCCTTGGGTGGGAGATGGGCAAGAGGTGGTGCTGGAAGGCTTTGGTGCTTAGAGACTTGGAAGGGGCTTCATAGAGTGTCAGCGTGGCTTGAGTTGGGGTCTTGCTAGGGATGGCCCTGGGGGGAGGATGGGCAAGAGGTGGTGCTGGAAGGCTTTGGTGTTTGGAGACTTGGAACGGGCAACGTGTCTTGAGTTGGGGTCTTTTGAGCTGGATTCTTGCTACAACCAAACTTGGGTGGATTGTGGGCAAGAAGTGGTGCTGCAGGGCTTAGGTTGCTTGGAGACTTAGAAGGGCCTTTAAAAGGGAATTAGCATGGCTTGAGTTGAAGTCTTCCTAGAGACAGCCTTGGATTCACCCAAGTGGCTTATCCACTGGGCAAGAAGTGGCTGGCTGAGGACATCAAACTTGGCAACTTGGAAGGGGCTTTCCAAGAGAGTTATCATATGTGGAGTTGAGGTCTTCCTAGAGACAGCCTGGGGCTGATGATGGGCTAGAAGAGGTTGGCTGAGGACATCAAACTTAGAGACTTGGAAAAGGCTTTCCTAGACACTTCGCATGTCTTGAGTTGAGCTCTTCTTAGAGCCAACCTTGTGTTGATGCTGGGCAAGATGTGATGCTGCATGACTTTGGTTGAGCATGTCAGACTTGGAGACATGGAAGGGGCTTTAAAGGAGAGTTGGCAGGCCTGAGTTGAGGTCTTGCTAGAGCCAACCTTGGGTTAAAGGTGAGAAGTGAAGCTGCAGAGCTTTGGCTACGAATCTCAGACAAAGGTTCTTTAGCTCATCTGGTAACCTCTTGACAAGCCCCTGGGGAAGGAGTACTTGGATGGGATTTCCCATTCCAGCAGGAACCTTGGCAGATGTTCCTGGAGAGCAAAAAGGGGATCCTTGGCTGGACTTGATGATCTCAGAGGTCTTTTCCAAGCTGAGCTATTCTATGGTTGTATGATCTTGCTCCTGCCCTGCCAGCCAACGTGGTGACTCCAGGGTCTGATGTGCCTCAGGATGCTGGGCTGCAGGAGTGAGGGAAAGCTTCAGATCTCTCTTAGTGGTGAAAGATGCCAGGGTCAGAGAGGGATCCTGGAGCACCTGGAAGATGGTTTGGTTCAGCTGTGAGCTCTCCAGCCCTGGGTGAGGATGCAGGGCCCACGAGGGAGAGAGGATGGAGAACAGAGCTTTCTAGCCTGGACATCCCTAGGGATTTACAGATGCTGCCTTGCTGGGACCTGCACTAAGCTTTGTTGCCCTTTCCTGTGCCACCTTCAGTGGTTTGTTGAGTGTCTGATGGCTTGAGGGCTGGCACTGAAGTACCACCACCACCTTAACCTGCTGCTCTTTGGGTTTTCCAGGCACAATGACAGAGCAGCAAAGTCCCCCCGAGCAGATGGCGACTGGGGAGGGTGCTGGCGAGCGAGGTGGCAATTACAAGGTATACTGGGGGCAACTGGTTGCTGCTGGGCATTGGGTGATGCTGTGGAGCCACCAAGCAAGGCTGGCACCAGTGTCAAAGCACTGCAGGTCATACTGGGGAAGAAAGTGGCCCCCAGCTTCCCAATGCAACCAGTTCTGATGTATTTGCTCCTCAAGCATCGAGCTGGGCTGTGGGCTGGGGAGGGAAACATCAGCTGGGGGAGATGCTGCTGTCTGGCAGGGGGAGATGCTGCATTTGGGGCTGCCAAGTCCATTTGCCTGCTGGGCTGGTGTGCAGCTGCACAGAGATTTCATCCAGGAGATAAAATGCCCCAGCATGGTGGGAGCAGCTGCAGGCTTGAGCAGTGGAACTCCCTGGGTGGTTCTTGGGTCATCATTCTTGTGCTAGGAGGTGGTTGGGAGGTAAATGGGTGGTGGGTGTTGGGATGGACACAGCCCTTGCTGCAGCTTGGGAAGCTGGGTAAGGCTGCTCTCAGTTTGGAAAGGCTGGAGGTGGGAGATGGAGCAAAGAGGGCCTGGGAGCTTGGGCTGCTGAGTGCTTTGGGGTGGGAACAAGTCTCTGAGGACCGTGGGTGTCACCTCTGTCCCTTGATGCTCATGCAGCATCTGCAGAAGGCTCTGCCCTTGTCCTGGGAAGGGGCTGGGAGGTGCCTTCCTGCTGTGCCGCCCTTCTGATCCCCAAATTGTGCCAGGCACTCTGGACTCTGCTTCCTGCTGCTTTCCAGCATCGGATCAAACTCATCCTGCAGTCCAGCCAGAAGCTCTGCCCAGAGCAGGAGGTGCCATGGAGCTGCTGTGGTCTCTGCAGCTGGCAGGGTTTAGAGGAAACACTGACAAATTAGCTTGTTGCAGACCAGGCCAGGAGAATAAATGGATCTGAAGGAGCAGCAAAGGGCTGTGACCAGGCTGGGAGCAGAAGACCACAGCCCATGGCCCTGGAGGTCTCTCGGCACAGACCTCCATGTGTGATGCTGTGTTTGAAGCAGTGAACTTGTTTGCAGCCCATCACAGGGGACACAAGCTCAAGCCTGTGCTTCACCCAGCAGACATCTTGGGCCCATACCTGGCTGCAGAGCAAAGCCCAGGAGCTGTCTGGTGGCTCAGGGGCAGGTGGCAGGATCCAGCTCTGCCATGGGACAGGAGCGACGTTGGCACAGGGTGGCATGGATGGAGGGGATGCGGCTGGACCACTTCACTCTGCAGCTGCTTGTGTTTGCCAGGGCAGGACATGGCTGCAGCACAGCATCCTTCACCCCTTTAGATCACGATCTATGAGCTGGAGAACTTCCAGGGGAAGAAGTGTGAGCTGACAGAGGAGCTCCCCAACATCACTGAGAAAGAGCTGGAGAAGGTGGGCTCCATCCAGGTGGAGTCTGGCCCGTAAGTCCAGGGTGTGCAGGATGGATAAAGCACGGGGTGGGGGGGGGATGACAGGGAGAGCATCTCCTGCATCCTGCCGGTGGGGAGCAGCCCTGCCCCGTGCCTGCCCTGAGCCTCGGTCCCGCAGGTGGCTGGGCTTCGAGCGCCAGGCCTTCGCCGGGGAGCAGTTCGTGCTGGAGAAGGGAGACTACCCCCGCTGGGACTCCTGGTCCAACAGCCACAACAGCGACAGCCTCATGTCCATCCGGCCCCTCCAGATCGTGAGTCCTGCCTGCTTTGGGCTGCCTCTGCCCCTGCCAACAGGCAGCATGGGCACCGCCAGGCTGGGGGTGCAGAGAGCAGCCTCTCACCCACACCTTCCCCCAGGACAGCCCTGACCACAAGATCCACCTCTTTGAGAACGCAGGCTACACCGGGCGGAAGATGGAGATCGTGGACGACGACGTGCCCAGCCTCTGGGCCCACGGCTTCCAGGACCGCGTGGCCAGCGTCAGGGCCCTGAATGGAACGTAAGGATGCTGGCATTGGGGGCACCTGGGGACACCCCGCCCAGGTCCCACCCATGGTGCCATAGCTGATCCCCACAGGGTGGTAACACCCTGATAAGATCCCATTCATAGCATCACAGTTGACCCCCACAGGGTGGTAACACCCAACAAGGTCCCACCCATGGTGCCATAGCTGATCCCAACGTGATGGAAACACCCAACAAGGTCCCACCCATGGTGCCATAGCTGATCCCAACATGATGGTAACACCCAACGAGGTCCCATCCATGGCACCACAGCTGATCCCAACATGATGGTAACACCCAACGAGGTCCCATCCATGGCACCACAGCTGATCCCCACAGGGTGGTAACACCCAACGAGGTCCCACCCATGGTGCCATAGCTGATCCCAACATGATGGTAACACCCAACGAGGTCCCACCCATGGTGCCATAGCTGATCCCAACATGATGGTAACACCCAACGAGGTCCCACCCATGGTGCCATAGCTGATCCCCACAGGGTGTTAACACCCAACAAGGTCCCCCCAGGTTGGAGCCCCCATCCTATGGCTCCATGGCTGGTCCCCACAGGGTGCTGGTGGAGGTGCCTGGAACAGCTGTGCCACCTGTCCCCACAGTGCAGTTCATGCCCTTCATGTGCCTCACTCCCACCCTTTCCCTGGCCTACAGGGAGTGAGTGGCACCATGGCAGTGCCACCAAAGCTGGGAGACAGCTTCCTGCCCTGACCTAGGGCTCTGATGGGCTCCGTGGTGGAACCATGGCCCCTCCTCTGCTTGGGACACCATGGCTAGCTGGGCTCTGCCGCTGCAGCCTTGTCAGTGATGGGGCAGGAGCAGTGGGGATGGGGCAGAGGTGATGTAGCAGAGGGGAAAGGGCAGGGGCAAGGGGGCAGGGGGAATGGAGCAGTGGGGATGGGGCAGAGGTGATGTAGCATAGGGGAAAGGGCAGGGGCAATGGGGCAGGGGGAATGGAGCAGTGGGGATGGGGCAGAGGTGATGTAGCAGAGGGGAAAGAGCAGGGGCAAAGGGGCAGGGCGATGGAGCAGAGGGGATGGGGCAGGGGGTGTGAAGCAGTGAGGATGGGGCAGTGGGGCCGGAACAGTGGTGACGAAGCAGTGACCCTTGGTGATGATGCAGCAGTGCCCTTGAGCACCATCACACAGCACCGCCCCAACCCTAAGGGGTTGGTACTGGGGGTGGTACTGGGACGCTGCCCTCCCGTTCAGGGCTGGGGGAGGAACCGTGCGCCCGGTGAGGGTGGGGAGCGGCGGAACCGCCTCCGGGGCGCTGCTGAGAGCTGCCTGCATCCCTTGCAGCTGGGTGGGCTACGAGTACCCCGGGTACCGGGGCCGCCAGCACGTCTTCGAGAAGGGGGAGTACCGGCACTGGAACGAGTGGGATGCCAACCAGCCTCTCATCCAGTCGGTGCGCCGTGTGCGGGACCAGCAGTGGCACCAGCGCGGCTGCTTCGAGAACAGCTGAGGAGGGCATCGCTGTGCCCTCCCCCAGCCCCTGCCGGCCCCAGCCCCTGGGGGCTGCCGCGATGCTGTGACCTTGGTGTTTGTTGGGTTGGTTTGGGGTTATTATTTTTTTGGGTGCCAAAAGTCCTCAATAAAGCTCTGAGCTGGAGGCTGCCAAGAGCCTTGCCTGGTCCTGGATGGAGCTGGTTTGGGTGTTAGGCTTTGGTTTTTGGGGGAGGGGAGGGAGGGATGGAGGAGTGTGGGGTAGGAGGTTGGAGTGGATTTTGTGGTGGTGAGTTGAAGGTGCTCCTGAAGTCCCTGATGGATCTTTTTTGGGGTTCTTAGAATCAGAGAATGAAGCAGGTTGGAAGAGACCTCCAAGCTCAGCCAGTCCAACCTAGCACCCAGCCCTGCCCAAGCAACCAGACCATGGCACTAAGTGCCCCAGCCAGGCTTGGCTTCAACACCTCCAGGCACAGCCACTCCACCACCTCCCTGGGCAGCCCATTCCAATGCCAATCACTCTCTCTGCCAACAACTCCTCCTAGCATCCAGCCTAGACCTCCCCTGGCTGTGACCTCTTGTTCTATTGCTGGTTGCCTGGAAGGTTTCTCCACCAGGTTTTGGAGGTTCCCACCTAAAATTTGAGGTTCTCCTAAAATGATTGGAGGTTTTCTGATGACTTTTTTGAGGTTCTTCTAAAATCTGGAGGTTTCCCACCAAATTTTTGGGGTTCCACCTAAAATGTGAGGTTCTTCTAAAAGGATTGGGGGTTTCTTGATGAGTTTTTGAGGTTCTTCTAAAATCTGGAGGTTTCTCACCAAATTTTTTGGGGTTTCACCTTAAAATTTGAGGTTCTTTTAAAAGGATTGGAAGTTTCTTGATGAGTTTTTGAGGTTCTTGTAAAATCTGGAGGTTTCTCGCCAATTTTTGGGGGGTTCACCTTAAAATTTGGGGTTCATCTGAAAGAATTTGAGGTTTCTTGATGAGTTTTTGAGGTTCTTCTAAAATCTTGAGCTTTCTCACCAAATTTTTGGGGGTTCCACCTAAAATGTGAGGTTCTTCTAAAAGGATTGGAGGTTTCTTGATGAGTTTTTGAGGTTCTTCTAAAATCTGGAGGTTTCTCACCAAATTTTTGGGGGTTCCACCTTAAAATCTGAGGTTGTCCTAAAAGGATTGGAGGTTTTCTGAGGAGTTTTTGAAGTTCCTCTAAAAATGTGGAGGTTTCTCCACCAGATTTTTTTCTCTGTGGGAGGTGTTCACTACAAATGAAATTGAGGTTCTCCTATAAATTTGGGAGGTTCTCTACCAAAGCTTGGGGATTTTCCAGCATGTTCTGAGAGGTTTCCCCCCTCCCACCCCCCCCAACTCGAGATTCTTTGTGTGCAGAGGTGGGGAAGGAGCAGGATTTGCAGTGTTATATAAAGGCTGCAGCTGTCCCCACATCACCCCTGGCAGTGCCAGGGCTTGGTGCTGGCATTGCCAGTGGTTGGGGGGAGGGGGTGGGAGGGAAGCTCAGCCCTGGAGGGGGATGGTTTTGGGACCCTTGCCAAGGGTTTTTCCCATGGCTCTGCCCCTTCTCAAGGCACCTCCCTGGGCTCAGAGGAGCACTGCTGGTGGCTTCTTTTCTCAGCCCTGTCTGCTCCACCGTGGGAGGACATCCAGTCCAGAGGCCATGGTGATGGTTGGGGTTGCAGGGGGGTGGTCAGGGGGTTCTGGGCATCCTCTGAAATGGTGGTGGGGCTGAGGTGGTCCCATGAGTGGTGGGCATGTGGAGAACAGTTGTTCCCACGTGGTGCCAGGTCTTGTGCACCCCAAAGTGGGACTTAGGCCACAGGGTGAGGGCTGTGCCTAGCCCCAGCACCCTGCAGGGACCCCAACCCAGCTCCAAGGAGGCTTCTGACGAGGACCTGTGGTTCCCTGAGGATGATCTCTGGCACGTGTGGTGTCTGGTTTGGTTGCCAAGGCAGAGGCCAGAGGTCCATCAGGGCTTGGGGACCACTGAGGGCTGGTGGCAGAGCTGGGAGCAGTTCACTTGGTGCCAGTCACCAAGCAGCCACTCCAGAGCATTTCTTTCTGGGCTTGGATTTGCAGCTATTAAAGGAGATTTGGTGGCCCTGGGTGGCAAAAGCTGCCTCTGAGACAGTTGGTGAGGCTGCCAGGGCTCTGGGTGGTTGGGGCACCACTGGTGCCAAGGCTGAGGGGGGCTAAAAACCAGCCAAAGGGAGGGAATCGCAGCCTGGCAGGAGCTGTGCCAAGCACTGTGTCTGCCACTCATGGGATGTGCCTAATGGCAGCACTGGGGATGCAGGTGCCCTGTACTGAGCCCTGGGGTAGCTCCAGCGTGGGGTACCTCAGCTGGAGACCCTCCTTTATGAGTGAGCCCAGGAGGATGAGGAGGGCAGAGCCTGGCTCCCTGGAGGCAGAGGGAGTGGGGAAGGCTGGTGGCAGCTGGGAGCACTGCGGGCACTTGCTCCCGACCCTGCCCTTGGCATGAAGTGACTTCCCTGGGGGCACCTGTGGCCCCACAGCGCTCACAGCCAGGGCAGCCAGCACCGTGGGGACTGTCCCCTCAGCCTGTCACTGCCTGGGCAGGCACCGGGCTGTGTGACCTCCCTGGGTGCTGGGGTGGGGGCTGCAGCATGTGGCTGAGGACCCCCATGAGGTGTTGTGCACAGGAGGGAGCTGGTCTGGGCCGTGTTAAGGCTGGGTGGCACTTGCTGGGGTGACAAAGAGGGAGCTCACTCACCCCAGGCTGGAGGGGCTCAGCGCATCCAGGGGCTCAGAGAGCTTTGTTGTGTCTTCCCCACCCAGAAACTCACCTTCTGCAGCCAAAATCATCCCACAGCCCCAGGCCACCCAGCAGCAAGGTGCCAGCAAAGCAGTTTTGCCGCTGCCCATGACCCTCAGCTTGTCCCCACATGAGTGCTACCCTTGCTGGGCATGAGCCAGCTATGGGGACACAGCTGAGGCTGTGAGACCCCCACCACTAACCCTAGCTTTGTCCTGGGGTGCTGGTGAGGCTTCCATGCTCCTGTTCCTGCTGCTCCATGGGGCTGGAGTGGTTCCCAAGGACCCCAAAAGATTGTGGGGGAGGGAGGGGGGAATAAAAGAGGAGGAGCCCAGCAACAGATGCACTCATGCTTAGGTTGAGGATGCTGCCCCCACTGTGCTGTGCCACCAGCACCAGGTCCTGTCCTGGTATAGACTGGATCTTAGGAAGAGGTTCTTCAGTATGAGGGTGGTGAGACTTTGGAACAGGCTGCCCAGGGAGCAAAGCTCATCCAGTTCTAACTCCAAGGTCATCTGGCAGGGAAGTTGGCATAGATGATCTCTAAGGTCACTTCCAACCTAAGCCATTCAGTGATTCCACCATGCCACAGCACTCCCAGAGGAGGGCAGCAAGGCTGGGGAGGGGCCTGGAGCACAGCCCTGAGAGGAGAGGCTGAAGGAGCTGGGGGAGTGCAGCCTGCAGAAGAGGAGGCTCAGGGCAGAGCTCATTGCTGTCTGCAGCTGCCTGAAGGGAGACTGTAGCCAGGTGGGGTTGGGCTCTGCTGCCAGGCACCCAGCAACAGAACAAGGGGACACAGTCTCAAGTCGTACCAGGGCAGGTCTAGGCTGGATGTTAGAAGGAAGTTGTTGGCAGAGAGAGTGATTGGCATTGGAATGGGCTGCCCAGGGAGGTGGTGGAGTGGCTGTGCCTGGAGATGTTGAAGCCAAGCCTGGCTGGGGCACTTAGTGCCATGGTCTGGTTGGTTGGCCAGGGCTGGGTGCTAGGTTGGGTTGGCTGAGCTTGGAGCTCTCTTCCAACCTGCTTGGTTCTATGATTCCCACACTGCCCCCAGCCCCAGGAGCCTGCCAGGGTCTCCTTCTCTAGAGACTTCCAAGACCCACCTGAACACATCCCTGTACATCCTGCCTTAGGTGCCCCTGCTTTAGCCAGGGAGGGTTGGGCTGGATGATCTCCAGAGGCCCCCTCCAGCCCCACTGCTCCATGTCTGTGTTGTGCCTGTGGCGGCACTGACACGGGGCTGTGGGCACTGACACAGGGCTGTGAGCATCGGCATGGGGTTGTGAGCACTGACACAGGGCTGTGGGCACTGACACAGGGCTGTAGGCACTGACACAGGGCTATGGGCACTGGCATGGGGCTGTGGGCACTGCACAGGGCTGTAGGCACTGACACAGGGCTATGGGCACTGGCATGGGGCTGTGGGCACTGCTCGCTGGGGCTGCAGGCACTGGCATGGGGCTGCAGGCACTGACACAGGTCTGTAGGCACTGACATGGGGCTGTAGGCACTGACACAGGGCTGTGGGCACCTCTTGCTGGGGCTGTGGGCACTGGCATGGGGCTGCAGGCACTGACACAGGGCTGTGGGCACCAACATGGGTATGTGGGCACTGACACAGGGCTGTGGGCACTGGCATGGGGCTGCAGGCACTGACACAGGGCTGTGGGTCCCACTTGCTGTGGCTGTGGGCACTGGCATGGGGCTGCAGGCACTGACACGGGTCTGTGGGCACCGCTCGCTGGGGCCACGGGTGGGCAGAGGCAGACACTCACCACCGCTTCCATCACGCTCGGGAAGAGCTGAGCTCAGCAGATTTCGGTAGGTCCGGCGGCTGGGGCGGGGGGCACGGGGGGTGGGGGGGATAAAGTCTCTGGCTCCAAAACTCCTGAAGCAGGGCTTGGCAGGGGCTTTGTTTGCAGGGGCTGCCGTGGGCCTTGGCATGCATTCGGCTGATGCATGCAAACTCCAAATCTCCTTGCCAACAGAGGCGACAAAGCGGGGCCAGCCCAACGTGACAGCTAACGAAATCCCTGCCCCAACTTGGGGTTTGGGCAGACAAAGGGCCGGGGCCCATCAGCTGAGCCTGGTTTTCATTGCCCCTCTAATCCTGCCTTCTCGCTTGGCCTCCTGCTTTAACCACTTGGTCAATGGTTTTGGCAGGGCTGTGCCGCGGCTCGGTATAAATTCCACCTCCCGGCCCCAGCCCCTCACTGGCTCAAGCAGGTACTGGTATAACTGGTAAGGCTTTTTTGGTTTGGTTTTTGGCTGCTTATCGTCGTTCTCCTCCTCCTCCTTCTCCTCCTCCTCCTGGTTGGGGGTTTGTATTTGTTTGTTTGTTGCTGGTGTCTCCTCCTGAGCCTCCCTGCGGCTGGGGAGGTGGCATTAACATGTGGGCATGCTGAGGGGGAGCTCCAGGAGATGGTCCTGGCTCTCCGTAGCCCAAACTGGTAACCAGCTCAGGATTATTGCTGACCCACCCCCCCAGCCATGGCTTGGGAATAGGGCAGTTTTCAACTGGTTTGGAACCTGCTGGCACACAGGAGGTCCCACTGGGCTTCAGGATGAGGGTTGTGGAATCCTAGACCGGGTTGAGTTGGAAGGGATCTTAAAGATCATCTGGTTCCAACTCCCCCCTGCCATGGGCAGGGACACCTCTTGCTATCCACACACAGCTGGGGTGGGTGGTGGGAGCCCTTTGTGCTCCTCCTCATCGCCCCACCGAGGACAGGGACTCTCCAGCTGCCACTTGCTGGGCAGGGGCAGTGGGAAAAGTCTTGGCTGCAGGAGCTGGGCTCCCTCCAGGAATGACTTTGGAAATGCCCTGGGGCCCCCGTATTCTGGTCTGGAGACCCTTTGCAGGTCCCATCATGGGTGATGCTGCACTGGGACCATCACCTGGCCTCCACCATGACCCTTGGGTGGTTTGTGGTGCTGAGCGACTCTGAGCAGGGACTGACCCTAATGAGCCCACTCTGTGCCCACCCCTGGCCCTCTTGTTCCCAACTCAGCAGCAAGGAGCAGCCAGCAGCTGGGTGCTGGGTGGGATGTGGGGTCCAGACAGGGGTCTGTGAGTGCAGCCCTGGCTCCATCCTGAGTGGCAGCTTTTAACCTGCTGAGCTTTCCTCCCAAGGCAGCAGACAACCCAGCTTATGATGGCTTCCGAGCACCAAATGCCAGCCTCCAAGCAGCAGCAAGCCAGCTCCAAGGTCAGTGTCTGCTTTCTCCTCTGCTCTGCGTGGAGACCCAAGTGGCCTCAGCCTCATCAAGCACCCAGATCGTCCCCCCGGGGACATCCCAGGGTTCTGGCCAGGCTGGGAGCAGCTGAGCTGCCATCATCACCAGTGCTGAGGGACAAGGGCATGGGCAGCAGGGTGGGAGATGCTCAGGACTTTGCTGGTGTCCCCCAGCCCCAGTGCAGGCGGCGTGGGTGGGAAGGGATCAACTCCTGATCTCCTGCCACCTCTGCAGACACAGCAGATCTGTGTCTGCCACCCACTGACCCATGAAATCGGTGCTGAGCTGGCAGTGCTCAGCGCCTGGGGCTGACCCAGTGTGTCCCCAGTCCCTCCCCAGTGTGTGCTGAGCACTCAGTTTGCTGTGTCCCACCACCAGCCACCACGCCCAGCATGGGCATCCCTCTGTGGGCACTCGGTAGGGACTTGCAGCCACCCTGGACCACAAGCTGCATGCTCAGAGTGATGGAGGTGCTGGTTCATGCTGGGAGATGGGCTGAAAGCTACCTGCTAGATGGTTCAAAGCCACCAGCATGCAGGTTTTTGGGGGTGGCATGATGCTGGGGCTGAGCTGGTGGCTGGAGACACCCCCATGGTGGTGCTGGGGGGTGGCTCTGAGGTGCCCATTTTCTTCCAGATTGCCATCTTCGAGCAGGAGAACTTCCAGGGCCGCTGCCATGAGCTCAGTGGTGCCTGCCCCAACCTGAAGGAAGCTGGCGTGGACAAAGTGGGCTCCATCCTGGTGCACTCTGGACCGTACGTGCCAGGGGGGCTGGGGGCCCGTGGTGGGTAGGTGGGAGGCAGGGGATGGGATGTGGAGGGGATCTCCCCCCAGCCCTGCTGCTGGTACCTGCAGCACAGCCCAGATTTTGTGTGGCCAAGGCTGCTCTGAGTGCCAGTGGGGGGGGGGCAGGGGGTGACAGGGTCCCCTGGGTGGGCTGATGTCCCCTAACCCTGCTTGGGGGAAGGGGAGTGGGCATGAGTGTAGATCATGGTGTTACCCCCAGTTTGGTTTCTCTCCTTTTGGGCACAGGGACAGCTGCAGATGGCACCTTGGCAGTGCATGGTGCTGCTGGTGGCACCTCCTCTCCCCATCCACCCACTGACCCCTGTCTGTGGTCCTGGACGGGCACTGTGGTCCCCAGATTGGGGGCTCCGGGCAATGGGCAGCCCCTGCAAACCACCTGGAGAAGCACCAGGTGTGTTACCTTCACCCAGGAACCAGAGGGTGGCTGTGGAGCACCCTGGCAGGGGCACAGCCCCACTGGAGACATGTGGGTGATGCCATCCTTCTCCAGGTCGCCACGTCGGAGCATTGGCACCGGCAAGTCCTGTGGTGCCATTGCCAGTGAGGACAGGGGACTGGCAGTGTCACGCATTGCTCTGCAGCAGGGCTGCCTGCTCCCACCCTGGCAGTGCTGTTGGCACCTCACCGGGCACCACGGTGCTCAGTTCCGTTCTCCAGCAGGGAGCAGAGGGGCTCGAACCCTGCCAGAGGGCACAGCCCCAGGGCCGGTGCCAGGGCTTGGCTCCAGCCCCTTCTGAAGCTCGCTCCCTCCCCCTGCTCTCTTGCAGCTGGGTGGGCTACGAGCAGGCAAGCTGCAAAGGGGAGCAGTTTGTGTTTGAGAAGGGGGAGTACCCCCGCTGGGACTCCTGGACCAACAGCCGGAGAAGCGACAGCATCACTTCCCTGAGACCCATCAAAGTGGTGAGAGCACCCAGACAGCCACTACCCACCCGCCAGACCAAGGTCTGCAGCCAGAAGGTCTTCCCCAGCCTTCCCCCGCCCTCCCCAGCCCCGCGGGCCTCCGGAGGGGCACCCCCTCCTGCCCACCCTCGCCCCAGCCCTCGGGGCCCGGGGAGCCGGTGGGGGGTTCGGAGGGAGCGTGGGGACGGGGGCCCTGGCAGGTGACCCCAGAGGCGAGGACGTCTGCCGGTAAGTCTGGCGGTGCCCAGGCGGGCACCGGCTCTCAGAGCTAGATGGAGGGATGCGGAGCAGCCCCTGGCATGGGTGGGAGCAGCGGCACAAGGTGCCAGCCCCTCGCCTCGGTTTCCCCCAGAGCCCCCGGGCTTTGCCCCACACTCTGCCCAGCCCCAGGCGGCGGCGGCGGCGGCTGATGCTCCCCCTCGCCTCTCTGCTCTGCCCGCTGCAGGACAGCCAGGAGCACAAGATCGTGCTGTACGAGAACCCCAGCTTCACTGGCAAGAAGATCGAGATCATCGACGACGATGTGCCCAGCTTCCATGCCCACGGCTACCAGGAGAAGGTCTCCTCCGTGCGGGTGCAGAGTGGCACGTAAGTACCAGGGCAGTTGGACCTGGGCGGTGCTGGAGCATCCTGGTGTGGCTGAGCCACCTGGGCTGTGCCCACGGCTGCTGGGCTGCGAGAGGGACCGGAGGGGGGCGTCACAAAGATGGTCAGAGGGTACCAGCAGCTCTGTTACGGGGACAGGCTCGAGAGTTGGGGCTGCTCAGCCCGGAGGAGGCTCCAGGGGGACCTTAGAGCTGCATTTCAGCATCTGCAAGGGACCTAGAGGAAGGCTGGGGAAGGGACTGTGGGGAGAGGGCGAGGGGCAGCGGATTGAAACTGGAGCAGGGGAGATTGAGGTTGGACACCTGGAGGAAGCTGTTGGCGGTGAGGGTGGGGAGACACCGGAACGTGTCTCATTCCAGCCCAGGGACGCGGCTGAGGAGCCATCCAAGGTCCGACTTGATGCGGCCCTTGGGTCAGCCCGCTCGGGTTGGAGATGTCCCTGCTGCCTGCAGGACGGGGCGGGGGGGGGGTTGGCTGAGGTGTCCTTTGAGGCTCCTTTCCGACCCGGCGCACTCTGCGGTCGTACGGCGGTGCCTGACGCCGCTTTGCCTCGGCAGGTGGGTGGGATACCAGTACCCCGGCTACAGGGGCTACCAGTACCTGTTTGAAAAGGGGGACTACAAGGACAGCTCAGATTTCGGCGCCCAGCACCCCCAGATCCAGTCGGTCAGGCGCATCCGGGACATGCAGTGGCACCAGCGTGGCGCTTACCACCCCACCAACTAGAGCCCCCTGCCCGCGCTGGGGTGCGGGGAGCGGAGCGAGCGCTCCCCCCCGGCCGCCGCTCACCCCCGCGGCCTCGCCTCCCACCTCCCGCCGTGTGATGCCCGCCGCTGCCAAAGCAACTGAATAAAAGCTTGGAGTTTCAAAGGCCTGCCTCTGGCCCCCTCATTCCCGGGGGCTGTAAGAGGGATTGCCACCGCCACCACCCCCAGCAGTGCGGTGTTCGTCCTGGCCTCATACTGCCGGGCGGAGGAGGAGGAGGAGGCTGTGACTGCATCCTCAGCGCCCTTCATGTCATCCTCAGCACCCTTCATGCCATTCTCGGTGCCCTTCATGCCATCCTCAGCACCCTTCATGCTCCTCTGTGCCCTTCATGCCATCCTCAGCACCCTTCATGCCATCCTCGGTGCCCTTCATGCCATCCTCAGCACCCTTCATGCCATCCTCAGCACCCTTCATGCCATTCTCGGTGCCCTTCATGCCATCCTCAGCACCCTTCATGCCATCCTCGGTGCCCTTCATGCCATCCTCGGCGCCCTTCATGCTCCTCTGTGCCCTTCATGCCATCCTCAGCGCCCTTCATGCCATCCTCAGCACCCTTCATGCCATCCTCAGCACCCTTCATGCCATCCACAGCACCCATCCTGCCATTATGTCCCACCCACCTCCCAGCCTCCTGCCTATCACCAGGGCTGGTAGATCACCCAGCTGCTGGAGATGGGGGCTCAAGCAGGGGCTCATTTTGTCTTCAGTCAGCATCCCTCAGGGGCCTTACAGAGTCCCAGCATGGTAAGGGGTTGGAAGGGAGCTCTGGAGATCATCCAGTCCAACCCCCCCCCTGCCAAAGCAGAGGTACCCACAGCAGCTTGCCCAGCATCACAGTGTCTGGGGGGTGGGGGGGGTGGGGTTGGAATCCCTCCAGAGAAGGAGACTCAACCATGCCATCTGGCAGGGTTCAGCCTCGTGCTGTGGTGCATGGTCAAACATCCTGCTGTGGCCAGCAGAAGGTGTCCCTGAAGCACCACGGTGCCAGGGCAGGTGCCATGATAGGTGAGGGGTTTGCCCTCTTGGCCAGGACACCTCCAGGCCAAACACTTGCAGTACTTATTGGGCACTGTGAGCTTCATTAGCAAGAAGGGAATCATTTGGCATAGATGATGCTGGAGAATGCTTGGAGTCCTTCAGCAGGGGCAGCTCCTGCAGAGGAACCACAGGAACCACAGCCTGACCCGGCCTGGGATGGCACCCGTGGCAGTGGTGGCACTGCAGAAGGAGGAGGTAATGGTGGAGGTGGTGGAGGCTGCTGGTGGAGGTGGAATTGGAAGTGATGAAGGTTGCGGTGGAGCAGGTGGTGGTGGTGGTGGAGGCTTCAGCAGGGGGGGTCAGATTCAATGACTTCTTGAGGTCCTTTCCAACCCCTACCATGCTTGGGTTCTGTGACTCTGTGAGGTGATGTTGGTGATGGCAGAGATGCCAGGTGAGGTGGTGATGGTGGTGGTGGAGCTTGCTGGGCCATCTCGGTCCCCTCCACCAGCAGAATACACCCACGGGCTCCCCATTGAGCTGCTGCTGAGAAGGCTCTGCCCTGCCTGGATGTTTGAGCTGGGAGCTGTCAGCAGGAAACAGCATCTTCTGGAGGTGGAACCTGCTGAGTTGGAGAGCAGAGACCCACAGACCCTGCAGGGGCACCAGGGCAGCCCCTTGGGGAGCTCCTGAGGGGAACAAGCACCAAAAGTGGAGGAGGAAAATGTGAATGAGGCTGGAGGTGGCTCCTCCGGGGCTGATAGGGGAATTCCCTGACCTGGGGGCTGGGTGCCCTCAGGTCATCTCGATGCTCCCATGCTCTGCTGAGGTGAGTTTTTCCACTCCCTGCCCCCAAGCTGCTACCTGGGGCATTAGAAGCTCCTATGCTGCCATATCAAGGGGACTTGTGATGCCCCAATCCCCCAGGGTCACAGAATCCCAGCAGGGTGGGGGTTGGAAGGGACCTCTGGAGATCATCCAGTCTGACCCCTGCCCTGCTCAAGCAGGGGCACCCACAGCAGCTTGTCCAGCATCACAATGGCCAGGTGGGTTTGGAAGCTCTGCAGAGAAGGAGACTCCACAACCTCTCTGGGCAGCCTGCTCCAGGGCTCTGCACTCTCACAGCACAGAAGTTTCTGCTCCTGGTCCAAGGAAACACAAGGCTGGGCACTGCTGGTGGCTGGCCCCAGGCTTCCATGCCTGAGCCAGAGCTGGGAGGAAGCCGAGGGGCTGTGGCACCAGCAGAGCCCATCTCTAGCCAGGTGCTGGCCGTGGGGTGATGGTGGGACACAGGTGTGGGTGGTTTCTGCAGGGGCTCAGGTGGCAGGGGGGGTGGTTTCCTGACCAAGGGAAGGCTCCTGTGAGGTGGCAGCTGCTCCTCTTCTGACTCGCTCACAGCTGCTCACCACTAACCCCAGACCCCAAACCTGCCCTCACCAAAGGAGGTCACAGATCCTCCTGCCAGCAGTGCTGCTGGATGTTGTCACCCCTGGCATGCAGCTGCCCTTGGCCACGCTGGAGAGGCTCTGGGACATCAAATTCCCTGCTGCCCATGGAAGTGGCAGAGAGCTGCAGAGACGGCAGCTGGGTCACCACGCAGCTCCATCGCTCGCTGTGCCACCAGGTACTGTGGTTGCCAGTTGGGTCAGGGCATGGCCATGCTGCTGGCAGGTGCCCAGCTCTCCTCTCAGGTAAGAAAGGCATCATGGCCTGGTAGATGCTGGGAGTCTGACTGCTGTTCCCAACTGGAACAGGCAGGGGTGGCTCTGGAGAGAGTCACTTTTCCCCCTGGTTGCATTTTGAAGCAGAGACAGATGACAAATGTGAAGCCATCTGCCTGGCACTGCAGGGTGGGCACATCTGCCAGCATTCCCAAAGCCATGGGCCGGGCTGGAAGAGGCAAAGAGCCAGGTCTGGGCTGGAGAAGGCAAACAGACCTGCAGCATGGTGTCACCAGGGCAGAGCTGGTTCTCTGCTCTCATGTCACCCTGTGCCAAGACCCAAGATGGGAGCTGTTAGATGCCAGCACGTGTCCAGGAGCTGATGGGGCTCTGGCTGCTGATGGAGCTCTGGCTGCCTCCCCCCCAACACCTCATGGGGCTCTGGCTGCTGATGGAGCTCTGGCTGCCTCCCCTCCAACACCTCATGGGGCTCTGGCTGCTGATGGGGCCCTGTCTGCCCCCCCAGCTCACTCACAGTGCTCAGGAGGTAATGGCACAAGCAAGCCCTGCACCCTCTGTGCCTGTTTCTGCTGAGCCACCCACCTATGGGGTTGGTGGGGTGTGGGACAGAGAACATGGCACCCAGGGCTGCAAGAGCAGGGGAAGCTGGGGGTCAGCCTCTGGGGCTTCTCTCACTGGGATTATGTTCCAGCCATTTATGGCTTTCCCAGAAGTTTGGATCCACCAGCCTGGAACGTGGGGCTGGAGAAGGCATCGTGGGCTGCTGGCTCCAGCTTTGTGTCCTCCTCTGGGATGTGTCCTCCTCCTCATGTCTTTCCTTTCCCTCTTCCTTTTAGAGGAAGCAGAGAAGAGAGGGAGCAGGAATTTGAGACGTGGAGGATGCTCATCTTGGCAGTTAAACAGCAAGAGCCACCAGCTGGCACTCGAAGCTGAGAAACCAGCTGGAGGAGCAAGGGCTGCGCTGGAGAGCGAAGGTAATTTCTGGGTGCAAGGACCACCCTTGGCCTTGGGGAGCTTTGCCATCATGGCAAACATCACCACCAAACCAAAGGTGTCTCTGCCTGTGGCAGAGGAGTTGGAGTAGATGATCTTTAAGGCCCCTTCCAACCCAAAGCATCCTGTGATTGTCTGAGATGTGGTGACCCCACAGGTGCAGCCACTGGGCACGGTCACGGTGCCACCACTGCTGCCAGGGAGAAAAAGGGACTGGGATTTTCCATGCCAATGGTTTATTTAAACCTGGTCCAAACAAGCACCAGATGCCTCCATCCTGATCTTTATTGATCATCTGGACCAGGGAATTGAGGCCAGCATCAGTAAGGTTGCAGATGACACCAAGTTAGGAGCAGCTGTGGAGCTGTTGGAGGATTGGAGAGCCCTGCAGAAGGACCTGGCCAGGCTGGATGGGTGGGCAGAGGCCAATGGGATGAACAAGGCCAAGTGCAGGGTTCTGCACTTTGGCCACAACAACCCCAAGCAGCACTACAGGCTGGGGCCAGAGTGGCTGAGAGCAGCCAGGCAGAGAGGGAGCTGGGGGTGCTGGGAGAGAGGAGCTGAAGATGAGGCAGCAGTGTGCCCAGGTGGGCAGCAGAGCCAATGGCATCCTGGGCTGGCTCAGGAGCAGTGTGGGCAGCAGGACAAGGGAGGTTCTTCTGCCCCTGTGCTCAGCACTGCTCAGGCCACCCCTTGAGTGCTGTGTCCAGTTCTGGGCCCCTCAGTTGCAGAGAGATGTTGAGGTGCTGGAAGGTGTTGAGAGAAGGGCAACAAGACTGCGAGGGTCCTGGAGCACAGCCCTGAGAGGAGAGGCTGAGGGAGCTGGGGGCGTGCAGCCTGCAGCAGAGGAGGCTCAGGGCAGAGCTCATTGCTGTCTGCAGCTACCTGAAGGGAGGCTGTAGCCAGGTGAGGTTGGGCTCTTCTGTCAGGCAACCAGCAACAGAAGAAGGGGACACAGTGTGAAGTTGTGCTAGAGGAGGTCTAGGTTGCATGTTAGGAGGAAATTGTTGGCAGAGAGAGTGATTGGCATTGGAATGGGCTGCCCAGGGAGGTGGTGGAGTCTGTGTGGCTGGATGTGTTGAACCCAAGCCTGGATGGGGCACTTAGTGCCGTGGTCTGGTTGGTTGGCCAGGGCTGGGTGCTAGGTTGGGCTGGCTGAGCTTGGAACTCTCTTCCAACCTGGCTGATCCCAGGATTCTACCCCATGCCAGCAGCCGAGGTGCCATCTGCCACCTGCCATCCCCTCCCTGGCACGGCTGCGGTGGCTCCTGGGCTGCATCCCCTGGAGCGTCGCCCTCGCTGCGGGGGCACAGAGGAGCTGTCAGCGGCAGGCGCTGGTGATATTTGAGTGGTGCCACAGCTCTGCCAGTGGGTGGGTGGCTTTGCTGCTGTGCCAAGAGACAGGGGAGCTAAAGCTGTTCTCCAGACTGGCAAAGTGGGATTTCTTTTTTCCACCCAGTAAATACTACGGGGGAGGCTTCACAGCCTGTAGGGCTTCTACCCATGCCTGTTGTGCTTGGTGAGAGCTGCAGGTACCATAGGGTGGTGGAGATGCTGTGGGGTAGCTGTGCCTGTGGGTCAGAGGCAGGAATGGGTCCTGGCTGCAGGAGGAATTCATGCCAGTCATAGAAATACAGGATCACTCTGGTTGGAAGACATCTTTCAGCTTATCCACTCCAACCACCAACCCAGCACTGCCAGGGCACCACTAAGCCATGCCCCACAGCACCACATCTGCATGGCTTTGAAACCCCTCCAGGGATGAGGACTCCACTGCTGCCCTGGGCAGCCTGAGCCAGGCCTTCACAACCCTCAAGGGGAACAAATGCTCCTCATGTCCAACCTAAACCTCCCCTGGGGCAATTGAGGCCATTTCCTCTTGTCCTGTTGCTTGTTCCATGGGAGAAGAGAGCAACCTGCACCTGTCTCCAGCCTCTTTTCAGGGGGCTGCAGAGAGCAAAGAGGTCTCCCCTCAGCCTTCCTCTTCTCATTGTGCCTGAGGCTCTGTGCTGCACCAGCAGTTGATGGATGCACTGGTGCCAGGCTCCCGTGGGCTTCCCTGCTGTTTGGGTTTGTTCCTCACGTGACTGTGAAGAGGGCAAAAAAAAAAAAGAAAGCCAGAAAGGTTTACAGCTTCCCAGGCTTCCTCCAGTGAGGAGGACTCCTGTCCAGTTGGCATGCTAATTAGGAAACATCACTTGTTCAAAGGCCAGCCCTGGAAAGCCACATGGAGCCATAATGGGATTAAAATGTAGCAGGGGATTAGCAGCTGCTGCTGCCCTCAGCCCCTCCCTGTGTGTCCCAGCTCGATTATGAAACAGGACAAACCCCAAACGCTGTAGTGACATGGAAAGCTAAAGGCTTGTGCTGGGAAAGAAGAAGTTTGAGGGAGCTGGGGAGCCTCCTGGGTGAGGCTGTGATACTGCAGCCACCCCTGTGGCATTTTCTGGTGTGGGATGGGGCTTGGCACCCATCAGCTTTACCCAAAATAGGCTGTAAAGAGAGGAAATATGGTCTTTGCTGTTGGGCAAACCTCCAGGGCAGCCCCAATTGCTTCCTCACCCTGCTGATCAGCAACAGATGTGGTGTGACCCATCCATCCCACCACACGCTGCCACCCGTGTCAGTGCTGCCCCTTGGCACCAGGAACGGCAGCTTGAGGCAGGGAGCAGGACACAAGCAGCCAACATCATTCCACCACTTCCAGGGTAGTGATGGTGCCCCTGCACTGGGCACTGGTGCCCCTGCACTGGGCACTGGCAAGGCCACACTTTGAATCCTGAGGTCAGTTTTGGCGTCCCTGACTCTCAGAAGGACACGGAGGGGCAGGACCAGAGAAGGGCAACGAAGCTGATGAGGGGTCTGGAGAACAGGGCTGGTGAGAGGGAGCTGGGGGTGTTTAGTATGGAGAAAAGGAGGCTGAGGGGAGACCTCATTGCTCTCCACAACCTTCTGAAAGCAGGTTGCAGTGAGGTGGCGTTGGTCTCTTCTCCTTAGTCTCAGGTGATAGGAGGAAATAGCCTGAAATTGTGCCAGGGGAGGGTTAGGTTGGAGATGAGGAACAATTTCTTTGCTGCAAGAGTGGTGAGGGATTGGCAGAGGCTGCCCAGGGAGGTGCTGGAGTGCCCATCCCTGGAGGAGTTGAAGAAACATGTGGCCATGGCACTTGGGGTCATGGTTTGCTGGCCAAGTGGTGTTGGGTTGATGTTTAGACTTAACTGTCCGAAAAGTCTTTTCCAACCCAAACAATTCTGTGATCTGAGTCTGGAAAACTCATTGCTGGGTCTCACTTCCAACGTCAGGATGAAAGGCCAAGAACCTCCTTCCAGCACTGTGGAGTCCTGAGCAGTGCAAGTGCCAATTAGGGACCATCTGCTAGGCACAGCCCAGGCAGGCTGGGAGCAAGCACATGGCAACATAATGGGATTAAAACCTATCAGAGGATTATGTCAGTGCTGCACAGGTCAGCTGCTGGGATGTGCTCAGGAAACAAGGGGAACGAGGGAAAACAAGTTTCTCTCTCCAGGATGGACACAACCTTCTGTTTTCTTGCCCAGAGGAGCTGGGACTTGGCCTTTCTGTGGGTCACTTCCTCTAAAAACCAGCCTGGGCTGAGCTGGGCTTAAGCCACTTGAGAAGAAACAGCCTCACGAGCAGCTGGTCCCCAGTATGAGGCTGCAGCCTGTGGGAACAGGTTCTACCTGGGTGCTTGGGGCTACAAAATGGTAGCTGTCCCCTCTGCCACCTCTGTGCCTGTGCCTTCTGCCACCTCTGTGTCATTCTGCTCTTGCTAGTTGGCAGGTCTGGAAGGTGAGGTGTGAGCAGACTTTGGTCCTTGGCACAGCACAGTGTCTTGTACCAGAGGCAGGAGTGCAGCAGCTGTGGGAGGCTTGTGCAGGAGTGGGAATGTGTCCCCCAGCATCCCCAGCTTGTGTCCTTCAGCATCCCCAGGTTGTGTCCCTTCCCCAGGATGCATTCCTGAGAGTCCCCAGGATGCATTCCTGAGCATCCCCAGGTTGTGTCCCTTAGCATCTCCAGGATGCATTTCTAAGCACCCCCAGGTTGTGTCCCCCAGCATCCCCAGGACGCATTCCTGAGCACCCCCAGGTTGTGTCCCTTAGCATCCCCAGGATGCATTCCTGAGCATCCCCAGGTTGTGTCCCCCAGCATCCCCAGGATGCATTCCTGAGCACCCCCGGGTTGTGTCCCTTAGCATTCCCAGGTTGTGTCCCCCAGCATCCCCAGGATGCATTCCTGAGCACCCCCAGGTTGTGTCCCTCAGCATCCCCAGGGTATGTCTGTCAGCATCTCTGAGGTGAAGCAGCAGAGGTTCTTCTCCTCGGGCTGTTCCCTTGCTCCTGACATCTGACCTGTAGAAAAACACCAGGTGAAGCATCAGGAAAGCAGAAATTCAAGGCAGGGAGAGGAAGATGATCAGAGCAAGAGAGAAACCATCAGTGTACCCCCATGACCCCACCAGCTCCATCCCTCACACGGGGCCCCTCTCGACACTCAGCCCCCTGAGCATGACTCGACTGATTGGACTCTCCCCACCCCACAGCCAACCCACCAGGGAAGAGGTTTTGCAGCGAGCAGTGATTTTTCCAGCCACCAGGCAGCAGACAATGGGGACATTCTTTCGGCAGCGCCTCCGAAGAGCAGCAGCGAGACACAAGGCACTATTTTGGGCCGCTCGTCTGCTCGAAGACAAATGTCACTTCTCTGCAGCAGCAGCGGCGCAGGGATCCGAGCCACCGAGCTGTGCATCACAAGGAGGGAGCCGCTCGCTTAGCAACCTTCCCGCGGCTGACGTCTTCCCTCGGCACCGCCGGGCGCCTCCTTCCACAGCCAGGAGAGCGCAAGGCAGCTGCCAGCTGCCACCCGGGATGGGTTTTTTCTCGTTGGAAGACAGCAGCAGCTCCCAGGAGCAGCCAAGCTTTGGCTGGGGCTGCTGCACCGCCTTGCATCCCAGGTGGTTCGGGTCCCACCAGCCCCGACTGGCCACCAGCACGTTGGTGTGGGGTCTGCCCCAGGGCTTCCTCTGCTCTGCTGTGGCTGGGGAGAAGATGGGATGTGGAGAGGGGAGGAGCAGAGGCCTTTGGTTTGGGGATTGAACTGGGTGCAGCTGGGGGGGTTGAGTCCTCTGGATTCACTGCGGGTGCTGGGTGCCCTGATTGTGCTTGGTGCGCTGGGTGTGCTGGGTGCCCTGGGTGTGCTGGGTGCCCTGGGTGTTCTGGCTGTGCTTGGTGTGCTTGGTGTGCTGGGTGCCCTGATTGTGCTGGGTGCCCTGATTGTGCTGGGTGCCCCGATTGCGCTTGGTGTCCTGGGTGCCCTGGGTGTGCTTGGTGTGCTGAGTGCCCTGGCTGTGCTGGGTGCCCTGATTGTGCTTGGTGTCCTGGGTGCCCTGGCTGTGCTGAGTGCCTTGGGTGTGCTAGGCTTGCTGGGTGCCCTAGTTGTGCTTGGTGTGCTTAGTGTCCTGGGTGTTTTGAGTTTGTTAGGTGTGCTGGGTGCACTGGGTGCCCTGGGTGTGCTGGGAGCTCTGGGTGCTGTGGGTGTGCTGGGTGTCCTGGCTGTGCTTGGTGTGCTGAGTGCCCTGGCTGTTCTGGGCGCCCTGGCTGTGCTTGGTGTGCTGAGTGCCCTGGCTGTGCTGGGTGCCCTGGCTGTGCTGGGTGTCCTGGCTGTGCTTGGTGTGCTGAGTGCCCTGGCTGTGCTGGGTGCCCTGGCTGTGCTTGGTGTGCTGAGTGCCCTGGCTGTTCTGGGCGCCCTGGCTGTGCTGAACGCTCTGGATGCTCTTGGGTGTTCTGGGCATGCTGGGTGCCCTGGGTGCACGCTGGTAGCCCGACAGTGGCAGGGAGGGAGAGGACAGATGTATCACATGGCAGGGAGTGTCTGTCCTGGCTCGCTCTGAGGTTTCCAGTGATAAGCAATTAAGGGAGAGATTTACAGAAGATTAAGTCCGAAGGCTAAGTCCATTATCTGCTGAGATGAGCTCCGAAGGCAGAGGCCGTGCTGAGCAGGGAAGTAGGGCACTTTAACTGTTCAAGTCCCTTTCACCACTGATCTGATATCCTGGGGATGGTGGCTCTCCTGTGGAGACAGCTGTTGCTGCTGTGAGGATGCCAGCACAGGGACCACAGCAGGTCCATACACGCTAATGGCATTTTGGTACCTGAATTATTCCTGATCCCCTCTAACAGCCTGGCCACGTGGAAAATGTGAGCCTGGATCAGGAATAGTGTGGTCAGCAGGAGCAAAGGAGTGATTGTGCCCCTGTACTGGGCACTGGTGAGGCTACACCTGGAATACTGGGTTCAGATTTGGATCCTTTACTCCCAGAAGTACATTGAGGGGCTGGAGCTAGTGAAGGGTCTGGAGACCAGGGCTGATGAAGGGCATCTAAGGGAGCTGGGAGTGTTTAGTATGGAGAAAAGGAGGCTGAGGAGAGACTTCAAGGCTCTCCACAGCCCCCTGAAAGGAGATTGCAGTGAGGTGGGGGTTGATCTCCTCTCCTTAGTATCAGGTGACAGAAAGAGAGGAAATAGCCTGAAATTGCGCCAGGGGAGGGTTAGGTTGGGGATGAGGAAATATTTCTTTGCTGCAAGAGTGGTGAGGGATTGGCACAGGCTGCCCAGGGCAGTGCTGGAGTCCCCATCCCTGGAGAGACTGAAGGAATGTGTGGCCATGGCACTTGGGGACATGCGGTGTTGGGTCAGTGGTTGGACCAAGTGATCTCAGAGGTCTTTTCCAACCAGCACAGTTCTCTGATTCCACACCTGGGTGCAACACCTGCTTGAAACACCCCACAGCCCTGTAAGGCAGAAGGTGCCTGCCCCCGGAGCCCTCTGTGAGGCAGTGAGGGCAGCAGGAGAGGTGTGGATCCGCAGAGGCTGCGAGGCGCTCACCTGCACAGCCGCAGGGACCAGCAGCCTGCACTTTCTATCTGTGGCTTCCAGGCGTTGAGTCCTTCCCAGCCCTACCCCGAGCTGAAAAGAGCTGGTTTGCTTTTAGTGGTTAATTGGAACAAGTGTCTCCTCTCCATCCCGTGGTGGTTTGCTCTGCTTTCAGTGCATAATGACTGCGTCTTTGAGAGGACAAACAACTTCGTCCTGCAGGAGAGGTGCTTTTCACCAGCACCGCGGGGCAAAGCTGAGCTAAAGCTGCTGCTAAACCCATGTGAATGCATTTCAGCAGAAAGATGCTTTTGAGGTCACTGGCGATTTACTCACCGCGCTTTTTCAACACGCAGATCTCTCTGTGAACCGTCCCTTTTTTTCTCCCCGGGGCAGGTCGGGCTTAGGATGCTGCTGAGACGTGCCCGTGGACCCCCATCCACGGCCAGCCCTGCTGCCTTTGTGCCCCTGGGCGGCGCAGCCTCTTTGAGACTGCGTTCCCTCAGCTGTGAAATGAAGAGAATTCACTGCTTTGCTTCACAAGGGCGCCGAGAGGGTGGATGGATTGTTTGGCAGCTGGGGACCGCGGGAAGGCTGGGTTATGATCCTGCAAACCCTTCTGCCTCTTGTTGTGCACAGTGCAGCAGGAGCGCAGCTTCGCTCCGCAGCCGCTGCAGGCTCTTTGTCCCCGCGGACCTCTCTCTCCTGGCCAGGCAGCTGTGGATTCAGGTGCTGGCATGAGAGCAGAACCAGCATCCTGGGGATAGCACCACTGGTGGACTCATGCCTGGCACGCAAAGGCCATCCCAGTCCCCAGTATCCCTGCGTGGGGGTGATGACAGGGCCAGCGCTGCCTGCCAGGGGCACCTGCAGCCACAGGGACCTCTGGTGTCTGGATTTAATCATAGAACCATAGAATCAAGCAGGTTGGAAGAGACCTCCAAGCTCATCCAGTCCAACCTAGCACCCAGCCCTATCCAGTCAACCAGACCATGGCACCAAGTGCCTCATCCACCAGGACCTGTGCTTGCCATCACTGTGGTGAGCTCTGCCCAGCTTTGCTGGCCTCTGAGCTTGCTGGGGTGCTCCTGCCCCTCTCTCCATGCCAGTCCTGGGAATGCCTGCTGTAAAACCAGGCAGTTTTGGAGGAAGGCAGAACATCTGCCCACGCTGGTGGCTCTCTGGGTACAGTGACACCATGCAGCTCCCTGGGACCTGGGTGCTGTCAACACCCAGAAGTTAGTTGTCACTGTCATCTCCTGCCAGGCTGGAGAAGGCAGTAATTAAAGCTGCTGAGCACACACTTCCCAAATGACTGCATTTATCCAGAGAATTAGATGCTGCAGCCTTTCATGGCTCCTTGCAAGGCTTGGATCCTGTGGGCTGCGAGGCTATTAATAGGAACCAATCTTTCCCCTTCTTCTTCTCCTCCAGGCTAAAGGGAGAAGAATTCAAACAAGGCCCCCTTTGATGTGATGGAAGTGCAAATAACCTCCACCTCACGCTGTTGCCGAGCAGGCAGTGCAGTCCTGCTGCTCCACACCGTGGGGTTTGCCTGGACAAGGACTCGATCCACAGCACCTGAAGTGCCCTGAAGCAGGGTGACCAAGGTGGGGGAGCAGCCCACGGCTCTGCTGTGCTCTCACAGGACATGGAAAGCACCAGGTTGGCTCTGTGGAGCAGAGGGAGTTGTTTTCTCTCACTGAACTGGAGAGGGATGCAGCCAGCTAGAAAAACTAACAGCTGGCTCAGGAGGAACAGGAGATTGCCCTTCTGGGCTCCTGAGCAGCTTGCACGAGGACTCTTCCCATGTGGGTTTCAGATACAACAGCCAGGCAAGAGGAAAGGAAGGCTGGGACATGGCTAATGGGCAGAGGAGCCTGGGGCAGCCTGTGTGGCCCCCTTGTCTCACTCTCTCCCTGGAGGTGAGCCTCCCTTCATGCCTCCTGAATTCGTGGGCACAAATGCTGGTGCTACAGGCAGAAGGCATCTCATGCTTCCTCCAGCAAGAGGTCAGTGCAGCAGGACAAGCAGTGAGAGCAGTGAGTGAGCAGGACCAAGTAGCAGCACCTGGGCTGGGTGTGCTGAGGGGAGGCTGAGCCACAGGTCTTGGCTCTGCTCTGCCCAGATCAAAGTCGAGGTGCTTGGCAGGAGGGAAGGGGACATCCTTTCAAGGTTGGACAGGGTGATCCTTGGGGTCCTTCCAACCTGGCATTCTGTGATCCTGATCACAGCACTGCTGGAGGCATTTGTGTTTGCACCAGAGCTCTGCACCCTGGTCCTAGGTGAGATGCCTGATCAGAGCATGGCAGAGGTGCCCTGTTCTCACCCAGCACCGGGGGTGTGCCAGCTCAGGAGGGGCTCAGCTGTGGGATACCAGGATTTTGGCTCCCAGCACCATGCAGCTTCCAGCTGACACTGCTGTTGCCTATGAGATCAGGCACCCAGGGCCAGCTTGGAGACCAGCTGTGTACTATTGGATCTGGGTGAATGATCAGCCAGGAGAGCAAATGCCAATGGGTGTGCAAATAGAGTATGGAAGGCCAGGAGAAGAGGAATAACTCAGAAGCATCTCCCAGGGAAGGAGAATGGTTTCCAGGAAGCGTGTTGTGAAGGTTTCCTCACAGGCTGGCTGGGCACAAGCAGCCTCAGTGGCACACTGGGGGGATCTCAGCCTGGATTTCTCCATCTGCTAACCTGCTCCCACCGCACCTGGCCCAGCCAGCATCGCCTCGAGGTGCTGCTGTCTGCTCCTGCTGCCTGCCAGAGTTACTTGTGTCCTTCTGATCTACTCCTGCAGCCACCCTGCAGATGAGGGCTTGGATTTGCAGCTTTGCATCACTTACCTCCTGTAAGATGTTGCCACAGAACCAGACTAAAGCTGGAAGAGAGGAGATTTAGAGTGGAGATCAGGAAGAAGTTCCTTACAGTGAAGGTGGTGAGAAATGTCATCTGTAGGAGTCTGAAAACACCATTTCTGTGAGTAAACCCCAGAGTAAAAGTCTTCCTTTGGGCAGCCATCCCAAAGTCTCAGAGGCCATGGAAACCAGGCTGGAGGCTTTCACTGATGTTGAGGTGAGTCAGACCATGCTCGTGGTAAATCCATCGTTAAGCCATCAGCTCCTGGGCCAGGTTGCTCTTCACCTCTGGGGGAGTGAGCACAGTTAAAACCAGAGCAGCAGGATGTCCAGGGGTGCCCACCAAAGCCAATGTGACCACATAAGTCAACATCAGCCCAGGATTCAGGCCCTAGTTTTGATGTGATGATCTCTACTGGAGAAAGTCTTGCGTGGCTGGGCAATCGAATTAGTGAGGGGCCAGAAGATCTGCATTCTGATGTTGCCATCATCTGAATTAGATTTATTGCTCCTTCACAATTTATTCTGATGGAAAAAAAAAAAAAAAACCACTACAATCATTCCAGGCAGTCTGAAAAGAACACAAATTTCCTCCTGGAGGGCTGAGCCAAGCCAGAGGCCAGCCAGGCGCTGCCACCGCACCCAGCAGGGAGGACAAGATTTCCTGCTGGCCCCAGCTCAGCCTCCTCAACCTGCTGCCACAGGCTGCCAGGCTCTGCTAAATCGTCCCCCTGGGACCATTTTGAGGTGGAAAAGGATTGCAGGAGACTCTGGGAGCACACCTGGGGTACAGCTGGCAGGCTCTCAGGCAGCTACAGGGAAAAAAGAGCAGGCTGGGCTGAGCAAGAGGCAGCCTGGCAAGGCATGGGCTGAGGAAGCAGGCAGCAGCAGGACATCTCTGTCTTGCTTGGCAACTCAAATCAGCAAGAAAAAGAGAGATAACAAAGAGCTAAAAGATATTTTAAATGCAGCACTGAGAGAAATGGTGTGAGGCAGTTCCAAGCTGCAGGACCTCTCACAGGATATTAGGGGTTGGAAGGGACCCAAGGAGATCATTGAGTCCAACCCCCCCCTGCCAGAGCAGGACAATCCTATCTAACATAGAACACAGAGCAACACATCCAGATAGTCCTTGAAGGTCTCCAGAGAAGGAGACTCCACAACCTCTCTGGGGAGCTGGGTTTTCTCATGCAAGACCCATGCAGAGGCACTGCTTTAGTATTAATGCAGTAGTATTGTTATTATTCTTACAGGATCATAGAATCAGTCAGGGTTGGAAGAGACCACAAGGAGCAGCCAGTTCCAGCCCCCCTGCCATGCCCAGGGACACCCTACCCTAGAGCAGGCTGCACACAGCCTCAGCCAGCCTGGCCTTAAACACCTCCAGCCATGGGGCCTCAACCACCTCCCTGGGCAACCCATTCCAACCTCTCACCACTCTCATGTTCAACAACTTCCTCCTTATGTCCAATCTGACTCTCCTCACCTCCAGCTTTGCTCCATTCCCCCCACTCCTGCCACTCCCTCAGAGCCCAAAAAGTCCCTCCCCAGCTTTTTTGTAGCCCCCTTCAGATCCTGGAAGGCCACAAGAAGGTCACCTGGGAGCCTCCTCTGCTCCAGCCTGCACAGCCCCAACTCTTTCAGTCTGTGCTCACAGCAGAGCTGCTGCAGCCCTCTGAGCATCCTCCTGGCCCTTCTCTGGACATGCTCCAGCATCTCCACATCCCTCTTGTCCCAGGGGCTCCAGGAACTGGATGCAGCACTCCAGGTGGGGTCTCAGCAGAGCACAGCAGAGGGGGAGAATCCCCTCACTGGCCCTGCTGGCCACACTGCTGCTGCTGCAGCCCAGGCTCTGCTTGGCTTTCTGGGCTGCAAGTGCACACTGCTGGCTCTTGTTGAGCTTCTCCTCCAGCAGCACCCTCAAGCCTCTCTCCTCAGGGCTGCTCTCCAGCCACTCCCTGCCCAGCCTGCATTTGTGCTTGGCATTGCCTCAACCCAGCTGCAGGACCTTGCCCTTGCTCTTGTTGAACCTCCTGAGCTTGGCTTGTGCCCACCTCTGCAGCCTGCCCAGGGCCCTCTGGCTGGATCCCTGCCCTCCAGCCTGGCTGCTGCACCACACAGCTTGGTGTGGGCAGCAAACCTGCTGAGGCTGCACTCAGTGCCTCTGTCCATGGCACCCACAAAGATGTTGAACAAGACTGGTGCCAGGACTGATCCCTGAGTGACTCCACTTGTCACTGCCTGCACTTGGACATGGACCCATTGACAGCCACTCTTTGGGTGCAGCCATCAAGCCACTTCTTTATCCACCTTGTGGTCCACTCATCAAACCCATGTGTCACCAGCTTGGAGACCAGGACGTGGTGCAGGACAGTGTCCAAGGCCTTGCTCAGGTCCAGGTAAATGCCATCATTACTATTACTATCATTATTGCTATTATTTCAGCTTGAGGACAGAAGCTTTACACTGGATATTGGGAATAAATTCTTTCCAGTGAGGGTGGGGAGACACTGGAACAGGTTGCAGGTGTTCAAGGCCTGAAGCAATCTGATCTAGCAGGATGTGTCCCTGCCCATGCTTGGAACTGAGTGATCTTAAAGGTCCTCCAATCCATCCTAGGATTATGATTATTAGTCAGACTGCTCACACACAGAGGGTTGATGGTGAATAATGGGTGTAGAGCATTTAATTGCTGTTTGTTGCTTAATTAAAGCTTAACCTCATCACTATGTTAGCTGGAGCAGAGGAATGTGACTGTGACAAACTGCTGTATCTATCAGAGGTGCTTGGGGCTCCTTAGTTAGGAGTTATCCAGGAGAAAGCTGTAGGGATGCAGGGGAACCACTGTGTTTCTTCAGGAGCTCCAGCTCATTCCACCTGAGATTCCAGGTGCCTAATGCAATGGCATGGCAAAGGCAAAGGCTGCCCTGTGTGAAATGGCTCCTGGGATGCTCAGTGAACACAAGCAGCAGCAGAAGGGGGCATTAATTTCTCTGTTTCCCACCTTACCTTTCACTGCTGGCAAGTGCAGCATTAAGGAGGGGTTGCAGAGGAATGCCCAGCATGGATGGGCAGAGGGATGAAAGCCAGCCTGAAGGCCAAGCCCAGCAGGCAAAGGAGAAAGTGTGAGGCGGGGTGGCTTGGGGATGCTGGGCTGTAAATGCCTCTCTCCGCATGGCAGTGGTGACTTTGCATCTTCTGCTCTCTGCTTGGGGCAGGATCAGTATTTAAGGGCTGTGTTTAAAAGCCATCTAGGTGCAGTGCTTCAGGGATGTGGTAGTGGCCCTGGTAGAGTTGGGCAATGATTGCCCTTGGTGGCCTTAAAGGTCTTTTCCAACCATGCTGACTCTGTAGCTCTGTTTGTGCAGACCAGGGGGATGCAGCAGTGGGGAGGGCTGACATCACCTTGGCTGCACTAAGAATAGTTTGTAGCTCTCTATCTCTTGCTGTCCTCCAGGCACTCCACCACTTTTGACACAACCTCATTAAGCAGGAGCTGCTGCTCCTCTGCTTTCCCTTCCAGGTAACCCTGCACTCAGAAGCTGATTTACAACTTTGGTGAGTGGAGTTTGGTGGAGGAGGAGGCTGGGGAAAGGCTTTCTGCCCTCTGCCTTTCAGCCAAACACGATGTCACAGCCCAGGGAATGCTGCCAGAAGTTGAGGAAGCAGCAGAATGTCACCTCTCTGCTTGCTTATGACACAAGCAGGACGTTTCTCCTGGAGGAAAGGAGGCTGAGGGGGAGACATCATTGCTCTCTACAACTCCCTGAAAGGAGGTTGGAGCCAGGTGTGGGTTGGTCTCTCCTGTCTAGGATCAGGTGATAGAAGGAGAGGAAATGGCCTGAAATTGTGCCAAGGGAGCTTTAGGTTGGAGATTGGGAAGAAATTCTTTGCTGCAACAGTGGTCAGGGATTGATTTAGGCTATCAGGTAGTGACAGGATTGGGGGGAATGGAGCAAAGCTGGAGGTGGGGAGATTCAGCCTGGAGGTGAGGAGGAAGTGCTTCAGTATGAGAGTGGTGAGAGGCTGGAATGGGTTGCCCAGGGAGGTGGTTGAGGCCCCATGGCTGGAGGTGTTCAAGGCCAGGCTGGATGAGGCTCTGTCCAGCCTGATCTAGAGTGAGGTGTCCTTGCTCAAGGCAGGGGGTTTGGAACTGCCTGATCCTTGTGGTCCCTTCCAACCCTGACTGATTCTATGATTGGCACAGGCAGTCCAAGGAGGTGGTGGAGTCCTCACCTGGCTTGAGGTGTTCCAGAAACATGTGGCCATGGCACTCTGGGACATGGTTTGCTGGCCATGGGTGGATGGTAGGACTGGATGTTCTTAGAGGGCTTTGCCAACCCAAACAATTCTGTGATTCTTTGTGGAGTTCCTCATTAATATTTTTATTGATGATTCCAGGCTCTGGGTTCATTGATGTTCTCCTGAGGATCAAGATAGGACATTATGGATGCAGAGGTGACCTTTAGACAGCAAGGAGCAGGCAGGCAGCCAGCACTTACCCCTCTGTTTGGTTGGCACTGTGGCTTGAGCTGCCATCCTTGTGGGTGACCTTTCAAGGTCTCTTCCAGCCTCTAACATTCTGTGGTTCTGTGGTGAGCATTGGCTGAGCTGGCCTGGGCAAGCCTGGTGAGTGTGGGCAGAGCCACCCTGGTGATGGGGCAGTGCTCCTGCTTGGGTAACACAATCAGCAAGGCAGGCAAATGGCAGCAGCAGTGCAAAGGGCAGCACTTCTTTAGTAAAACTCTCTGCAGCTCCCTTAAAGGAGGTTGGAGTGAGGTGAGGGTGAAAGGAGGTTGGAGTGAGGTGAGGGTTGGTCTCTTCTCCCTGCTAACCAATGATAAGATGAGAGGAAATGGCCTGAAATTGTGCCAGGGGAAGGTTAGGTTGGAGATGAGGAAAAGTTTCTTTGCTGCAGGAGCGCTCAGGGATTGGCACAGGCTGCCCAGGGAGGTGCTGGAGTCCCCATCCCTGGAGGTGTTCCAGAAGTGTGTGGCCATGGCACTCTGAGACATGGCTTGCTGGCCATGGGTGGATGGTTGGACTGGATGATCTTAGAGGGCTTTGCCAACCCAAACAATTCTGTGATTCTTTGAAATGAGCCATGGAAAGTCAGGACCCATTGGGATCTATCACCATGAAATCCATCAGCCTCTGCTAGCACTGCTGAGAGCAGGTTTGTGGCTCTGTAGGCAGCGTCCCATGGAGGGAACTGAGCTAGACACTGCTTAGTGTTCTTTAACTCAAACTCTGTGAGTTTCTGGTCTCATCTCTTAGAAGTATTTAAAAAATAGCTTTTAATAGCCTTCTGTGTGAATATTCCCCTCAAGAGAAGGAGGAATTGTTAGCATTAGCCATGCCTAGCACAGAAGCACAAAATGGTGTTGGAAGGCACCTCTGGAGAACATCCAGTCCAACCCCACTGCCAAGGCAGCATCACCTAGACAAGGTCACACAGGAACATGCCCAGATGGGTTTGGAATGTCTCTAGAGCTGGGGTTGTTTAGCCTGGAGAAGAGGAGGCTCAGAGGTCATCTCATTGCTGTCTACAACTGTCTGAAGGGAGGCTGTAGCCAGGTGGGGTTGGGCTCTTCTGCCAGGCACCCAGCAACAGAAGGGGACACAGCCTCAAGTTGTGTCAGGGGAGGTCTAGGCTGGGTGTTAGGAGGAAGTTGTTGTCAGAGAGAGTGATTGGCATTGGAATGGGCTGCCCAGGGAGGTGGTGGAGTCGTCGTGCCTGGAGGTGTTGAAGCCAATCCTGGCTGAGGCACTTAGTGCCATGGCCTGGTTGACTGGGCAGGGTTGGGTGCTAGGTTGGGCTGGCTGAGCTTGGAGCTCTCTTCCAACCTGTTTGATTCTATGATCTCTCTGATCTCTCTAGGCAGCCACCTCCAGGGCTCCACCACCCTTAAATTCAAGAAGTTCCTCCTCATGTTTAGATGCAACTTCTGCTGTTCCAGTTTCTGCCCTACAAGAGACAAGGCAGGAGAGCTCTTATTTGTTAGCAGGTCTGGGACAGGGTGAGGGCAGCAGGACAGCTCTGCCTCCATCTCAGTGCTCTGTTTTGCACCATGATCTGGATGGGATGTGGTGAGTGTAGGGTGCATGAATAAATCCCCTTTAGGCCTGTGGCTCTCTGCAGTATCATCTGTCACCCTCTGAAGCAGAGCAATGCAAAATTAAACATTTAAATCTCATCCAGATGGTAGGAGAAACTCACTCCTGGGAAGGCAGGAAGGGAGGGATGCCAGGGAGGAGGCAGGGCTGCTTGGCTCTGCAGTGGAGGAACACAAAACCCTGTGCTGGAGCCCAGACAGACCTTGAGCCATGTTTCAATTGATCGAGCAGCATCAATCAGCACACAGAGAAATGCCAGGAGATGCTGGAATGCATCGAGAGGATCACATCGTGCCCTCTGCCAGCCCTGCCATTGATTAACTTGGGGTTTCCCTTACCTGGGGGAATGCACAAGCACACAGAGCACTGTTTATAAACACAGGGACACGCACCCAAACACCCAAACCAACACAGAAGGCACAAAACAGGCAAACAAAGCAAGCAAAACCACACATACAAAACAAACACAAAGCTGGAGACAGGCAGATGCTAAGGAAAGCTGCAGATGGCACTTGGGGAATTGATATTTCCTGCACTACCTGCTCTGCTGGCTTCACCTTCAGGAGAAAAGATCAGGTTTGCTTCCCTTCCATCATTAAAATGCACCCAGCCCAGGGACCTTCTGACCTCTGAGTAGAAACCTGCAAACTGCAGGAGTTCTGCTGCTGCTGCTGGGGGTAATGATTCATAATCAGGCTGGAAGACCTGGGGCTGCTCAGCCTGGAGAAGAGCAGCCTGAGAGGGGATCTGCTCAGTGCTCAGCAAGAGCTAAAGGACTTGTGGGGAGCAAGAGGATGGGGCCAGGCTCTTGTCAATGGTGCCCAGTGGCAGGACAAGGGGCAATGGGCACAAAGTGGAACCCAGGGGGTTCCACCTGAACAGGAGGAGAAACTTCTTTGGTGTGAGAAGCAGAAAGAACAAGTTTCTGAACAAGGTTTCTGAGGCTGGCTGACAGGACTTCCCAGAAACTGTTACCAAGAAAGCCTTTGAAGTGACCTTTACAAGAACACCCAGATGATAATGGCACAGAAGCACAAAAAGGAGAGCATCAGGAATCCCAAGTGGCATTTCTGGGGCCATTATGGCTATCATAGCATCACAAACCAGAGGCTGGCTTGGGCAGGATGGGGCCTTTAAAGCTCATCCAGTGCAACCCCCCTGCAGTCAGCAGGGACATCTACAACTAGAGCAGGTTGCTCAGAGCCCCAGCTAACCTGACCTGCAGTGGTTCCAGGCATGGGGCTTCAACCATCTCTCTGGGCAACCTGGGCCAGGCTCTCACCACCCTCAGTGTCAAATGTTTCTCCCTTCTCTCCACTCTCTCACTTCTTTCAGTTTCAAACCCTCATCCCTTGTCCTGTCACCACAGGCCCTGCCCAAAAGTCTGTCCCCAGCTTTCTGCTCAGCTCCTTTAAGCACTGAAAGGCCACCAGAAGGTCTCCATGAAGTCTCCTCTTCTCCAGGCTGAACAACCCCAACTGTCTCAGCCTGGCCTCACTGCAGAGATGCTCCAGACCCCCTTTATTATTCAGGCCACCTCCACTGCTGCCAGCAGGTAAGGAGATGCTCTGGGCAGCCTTGCTCAGGAGAAACATCCCCCTAGGTGTGCATGCTCAGGAGGAACATCCCCACCAGCCCTGGTGTCCTCCTGAGCTGGAGAGGACCAACTGGGTTTAACCAGGGAACTGCAGCTACCCAAAAAACCCAACCCTTGAAGTCATAAATGACTCTGTTAGGTCAAACCCTCTTTAGGTTAAACCCTCACCCCTTGTCCTGTCCCAAGAGGCCCTGCTCTAAGTCTATCCCAGCCTTCCTTTAAGCCCAGTTTAACTATTCAAAGGCTACTAAGCAGGTCTCAACAGAGCCTTCTCTTCTCCAGGCTGAACAAGCCCAACTCTCTCAGCCTTTCTTCAATTCGTGGGGCTCTCCTTTTACAAACCCTGAGAGGGCTCTGACTGCTTCTTTGGCCACATTCCATCATCACTTAATTGCTTCTGGGTGTCTCTTTCTGTCTTTCCAGGCTGGACACCCCCATCCACATTCCATCATCACTTAATTGCTTCTGGGTGTCTCTTTCTGTCTTTCCAGGCTGGACACCCCCATCACTGTGAAGCCATTTGACATGTTTCAGAAAGCAAAAGAGCCTCCACCAGCGAGGCCACGCTGGGTTGCTGTCTGCTTTGCCCTTCCTCCATGTGGTTTCACTGTGATGCTGGTGGCATCTACCAACGCTATCAGGGCAGGGTTGGTAACCTCCCCCCAGTAGTGTAGCTGCTTCTTCGTGTTCACAGGTCAGGAAATGAAACCCAGGTCCCTCCATGGAAATATCTGAGGGGCAGAGGGGCTGCAGGAGCTGCGACTCAGCTGTCACCTTTGAAGAGCCAGCAAAACGAAGGTGTCTGCTCACACAGCCAAGCTGAGGATGTGGTGAGAGTGAGAAATGTTTACTCCTGGTTAGGCAAATCAGAACAGTAGACAGGAGCTGGGGCTGTTCAGTCTGGAGAGAAGGCTCCCAGGTGACCTTCTTGTGACCTTTCAGTATCTGAAGGGGGCTACAAGAAAGCTGGGGAGGGAGATTTTAGGCTGTCAGGGAGTGACAGGAGTGGGGGAAATGGAACAAAGCTGGAAATGGGTAGATTCAGACTGGCTGTTAGGATGAAGTTCTTCAGCATGAGGGTGGGGAGAGCCTGGGATGGGCCGCCCAGGGAGGTGGTCGAAGCTTCACGGCTGGAGGTGTTTGAGGCCAGGCTGGCTGAGGCTGTGTGCAGCCTGCCCTAGGGTAGGGTGTCCCTGGGCATGGCAGGGGAGTTGGAACTGGCTGCTCCTTGTGGTCCCTTCCAACCCTGACTTATTCTGTGATTCCATCACAGTCCGTGTGAAAGGAGAGCCCACACAGGCATTGAGGTAAGCTTTGGAGTGAGAGTTCCAGCTCTGGATTGAGCCTGAGGACCATGGGAATCACATCACAGTATGTTGTGAGTGGTCAGGGATTGGAACAAGCTGCTCGGGGAGGTGCTGGAGTCACCAACCCTGGAGGTGTTCAAGAAACCTGTGGCCATGGCACTGTGGGACAGGGTTTAGTGGGCACTGTGGTACTGGGTTGATGGTTGGACTGGATGCTCTTAGAGATCTTTTCCAACCAAAACAATTCTATGACCCAGACAAGCCAGACCCACTGCAAGCCCTGAAAATAAAAATGCCCCTTCCCATCTTGGTGGAAACTCTAAATGGGGCTGGGGGGAATCTTCACACTGAGCTTCACAAGAGGAACGTGGCCCAGGTCCTCCTCTGCTCCCTTCCACCCTGTGGCCATCAGTGGAGGAGACACCTTCCCCAGGGGATCTGTTCTGCTAAGAAAGCTTTGGTTTCCACTAACTTTGCACAGAACCAGGCTGCCAGACAGCTCACAGGGAGCAGCACGGTGAGATCCTCCCAGCTGTACACTCTACCTAGCTTTAATCACATCATTGACTTTCATAAAGATGTAGGAAGGAGGAGTGGCGGCACTTGAAAAGAGCTCAAAACAAGATGAGTTTTCAACCTCAGACTTGTCATTGACTTAGCCTTTCATTCAGCCAATTATTTATGACATATTTGATGAAATTGAGCAAAGAGAGCAGCTGAAATCTGCATATCTGCTTGGCTGCAGCAGAGCTGCTACTACAGCTTCGAGCCAGGAATAGGAGCGAGGAGCTCTGCTGATGGCAGGAGCACCCCAGGAGACCTTTGCTTTCAGGGTGCTGCTTTGTTTTGCCAGAGAAAAAGAGTTTCCACGAGCAGCAGGGAGGGTTTCAGGGAGAGATTTCTTTCTTTTACACAGTCAGAGAAGGGGAGGGTTTGGAAAGGACCTCTGAAGGCTGTGTGACCCCCCTGCTGGAGCAGGCTCACCTGGAGTAAACCGCACAGGAACGCACGCAGCTGGGCTTTGATGTTATTTGGTTGCATTCTCGGTAGAGCTGGACTTAAAGATACCATAGAGGTTTGGGTTTTTTTTTCCCTAAGCAAAATGATTCAATGATTTGCTGGATGCCATTTTTCTAATGCACATCATGTTCCAGCACTGTCAGGAAATTAATCTGAAAGGTATGCATTCAAGGTGCAGCCAAAGCCATGGCTCTCCTTGGACACTGGAGAAGCATTAAAGCTGGAAAAGCCCACCCAGACCACGGAGCCCACCCAACCATCAGCCCAACCCCCCCAATGCCCACTAAACCATGCCTCAAAGTGCCACATCTCCGTGGGTTTTGAACACCTCCTGGGATGGGGACTGCACCTCCTGGGCAGCCTGGGGCAGGGCTTGACAGCTCTCAAGGGGAAGAAATGAGGGCAGATGTGATTGAGTTGGAAGGCAGAAGGGCTCTGCAGTGGGACCTTGACCGCCTGGACAGATGGGCAGAGTCCAAGGGGATGGAGTTCAATAGCTCCAAGTGCAGGGTGCTGCACTTTGGCCACAACAACCCCATGCAGAGATACAGGCTGGGGTCGGAGTGGCTGAGAGCAGCCAGACAGAGAGGGATCTGGGGGTGCTGATTGATACCTGCCTGAACATGAGCCAGCAGTGTGCCCAGGTGGCCAAGAGAGCCAGTGGCATCCTGGCCTGCATCAGGAATGGTGTGGTCAGCAGGAGCAGGGAGGTCATTCTGCCCCTGTACTCTGCACTGGTTAGACCTCACCTTGAGTACTGTGTTCAGTTCTGGGCCCCCCAGTTTAGGAAGGACATTGAGATGCTTGAGCGTGTCCAGAGAAGGGCAACGAGGCTGGGGAGAGGCCTTGAGCACAGCCCTACGAGGAGAGGCTGAGGGAGCTGGGATTGGTTAGCCTGGAGAAGAGGAGGCTCAGGGGTGACCTTATTGCTGTCTGCAACTACCTGAGGGGAGGTTGTGGCCAGGGGGAGGTTGCTCTCTTCTCTCAGGTGGCCAGCACCAGAACGAGAGGACACAGCCTCAGGCTGTGCCAGGGGAGATTTAGGCTGGAGGTGAGGAGAAAGTTCTTCACTGAGAGAGTCATTGGACACTGGAATGGGCTGCCTGGGGAGGTGGTGGAGTCGCCGTCCCTGGAGCTGTTCAAGGCAGGACTGGACGTGGCACTTGGTGCCATGGTCTGGCCTTGAGCTCTGTGGTGAAGGGTTGGACTTGATGATCTGTGAGGTCTCTTCCAACCCTGATGATACTGGGATACTGTGAAATTGTTCCTCGTGTCCACCCTGGGGCAAGCTGAGACTATTTGCTCTTGTCCTATCGCTTGTTTCTTGGGAGAAGCAACCAACCCCCACCTGACCCCCACCTCGTTGCAGGGAGTTGTAAAGAACCAGAAGGTCTCCCCAGGTCCTTTAGCTCCTTCTCTTGTTCTCCAGACCTTTCATCATCTTCATGCCCCTTGGCTGGACACACTCCAGACCCTCAATGTCCTTCTTGCAGCGAAATGAACCCAGGATTTGAGGTGCAGCCTCATCAGTGCCAAGTAAGTGGGGACCATTCCTGCCCTGGTCGTGCTGGCCACGCTCTTGCTGCTGCAAGCCACGAAGGGTTATATCCACCTGGGCTACATCAGACCAGCTTTGGCGTCTGGGTTCCCCGTGGGCACCCCGAGAAGCTCCTGCACCCCCAAACCTACCTGTAGCACTAATAACCAGTGAGAAACACGAACCCCCCCACCCCCCAAGTCCACTCCTCGGTGGCTTACTGGACCCCCAGCCCCAGGGGCTTCACCCCCTGTCCGCCCCCACCCCCGGGAGCCTGCTCCGGCCTCTCCCCCTCCCCTGTGGCAGCGGGAGGGGCGATACGAATCCCCCCCGGGCCGGGCAGACCCCGGCCTCCCCCTCCCCGCTATCTCCGTGGGCGTCCCCACCGGCTTCCCCCCCCCGCCCCCCCACCCAACTCCTCTCCTCCGCCTCTCCGGAGGAATCCAGGTCCGGATTTTTGCAGCCGCCGCCGCCGCCGCTTCAGCGCCGACCGCCGCTGCCGCCGCCGGGCAGCCCCTGCGGCCGCGCCGCCCGCCCATGGCCGCCGAGCGCCGCGGCCGCGCTCGGTCCTGCCCGCCCGGAGCCGCCATGGGCCCGGCGGGGGCGGGCGGGCGCTGAGGGGGCCGCGGCCCGGCCCGGCGGAGGCGGCGCACGGCCGCGGCTGGCTGTGTGGTGTCCCCCGGGGCGGGGGGGCTTCGCGGCGGCCGCGGGCTGAGGGCGCAGAGGGCCGCCGGCGAGCCCCGGGCGCGGAGGGCGGGGAGGCGGCCGCTGTGTGTGTCCCCCCCCCGCCCCGCTCTCTCTCTCACACACACACACACACGCAGACGCGCACCCGGGAGGCGGCTCGGTGGCACCGGCGGAGGGGGAACCGCCGCCGCCGCCTGCCCGCCCGCTTCGCCTGCCCGCCCGCCGCCAACCCCCCGCCTCGGGGGCGGCTGCCCCCGGTGGAGCCTCCATCTGCAGCCCGGCGGCGGGAGCGGGAACATGGCGGACCTGGAGGCGGTGCTGGCCGATGTCAGCTACCTGATGGCGATGGAGAAGAGCAAGAGCACCCCGGCGGCCAGGGCCAGCAAGAAGATCACCCTGCCCGAGCCCAGGTACCGCCCGCCGAGCCCCTGCCCACTCCCGACCCCCGGCCCGGCGGCCTCCCCCTGCTCACCCCCTCCCCCCTCTCGCCTCTCCGCTGCGTCCAGCGCCGGCACCTCGGGGCTAAACATAACGGTCCGGTGGCGGCGGGTCCTGCCGCCCTGCCCGGCCACCCCGAGGCCTCCGCGCCGGCCCCGGGGCTGCGACCGGGGGCAGCCGCAGGGTCGAGTCGGCTGCGTTCAGCTGGAATAACTTCTGCGGGATGAAGAGGTGGCGAAGCCTCCTTCTCCCCGGGGGATACAAAACACCCCTACGGCTCGGAGGCGATGGTAGGGGATTTGTTTGACCCTAAACTTGATGCTCTAGGGCGGAGAAATTCTTCAAGCGGTGAGCGAAATAAAACGGCAAAGACAGCTAAAACGGTTAAAAGCATCCCGGAGCCTTTTCGCTGGTTTATTCTGCAGAGCTGGGGTTTGGGTTGGTGGTTTGGGTTGTTGTTTTATTATTTCTTTAGGTGATGCTTCAGGAGGTTTGATAGGAGGGAGGACAGACTGGGAGAGAGGCTTCCCCCCCCCCCCCCCCCCCCCCTTTAAATAAGGAGCTCACGGAGCAAAAGTGATGTTCAGCCATGGGCTGGTGCAGGTCTTGTGGCCAGTTCCATCACCCTGGGCTTGCTTGGGGCTGGCTGCTCAGCTCTTGTGGCCAGTTCCATCACCCTGGGCTTGCTTGGGGCTGGCTGCTCAGCTCTTGTGGCCAGTTCCATCACCCTGGGCTTGCCTGGGGCTGGCTTCTCAGCTCTTGTGGCCAGTTCCATCACCCTGGGCTTGCCTGGGGCTGGCTGCTCAGCTCTTGTGGCCAGTTCCATCACCCTGGGCTTGCCTGGGGCTGGCTGGCTGAGCAGACAGGTGCTGCGAGGCAGCCGAGGTGCTTTAATGGGGTTTGGTGGTGGAAGCAGCTCCTGAGCGCCGGTCCCTGCGGATGCGTGTGTTATAAAATCACCTGAGCGTCGCTTGGTTTATTGCCGACAATGAAGGCTTTCCCCCCCCCTTCCTGGCATGGCTCTGTGTGTGTGTATCTATTTTAAAAGGCAGCTTTAAGCCAGCAAGCAACGGGAGGAGGGGAGGAAAAAACAAACCTCCAACCCGAAATGTACTGCAAGATGTGTAGGCAGTTTGCAAGCCTACGGGTGGCCTAGCCTCGCTGGCTGCTGTCATCGAGAGAGGCTTGGAGCCCTCTGCTCACTTCTTCACCCCTTCCCTTTTTCTGCCTTGGTGCTTCCATTCTGAGTGGCTGCAGAGAGAGGGAAGGTGAGGGGCACAGAGGTGCCAAGCCCACCTTAAGGCCCAGGCAGTGAGATGTCAGATGAAGAAAGTGGGTGGTTGGTTTTAAGGTCTGGGTGAGGATGGTTTGCTGGGCAGAGGAAGGTGCCTGGTTTTCCTCCTGCTGTGTGTAGATGCTGAGGAAGGTAATGGCCATAGAATTTGACTCTTGTCCCAAGGTACTGGTGTGCTTTACTGGGAGTGCTGGTGGCTTTGCATTTATCAGTGCTGCGACCATCTCTCTCGCTGCCCTTAGCAGCAGGGATGTGTCTTACTGCTCTGTTTGCAGCAGGGACATGACCCCTCCGAGAAGGTCAGAGATGAGGACACGAGGAGTGTGTGTGGGTGAGTCCTTATGATGCCACGAGCAGTATCAGCCCCACTGATTCTCGTGGACAGGCTGGAAAGCAGCTCCCTGGACCCACATCCCCTTGTGCAAAGTGTGCTGCAAGCCTCTCAGCAGGGCACAAGGCCTGAAGAACCTGTGCTGTGCTGCTCTGCTTCTCCAGGTTTGGTTTGGTTGGTAGTGAGGAGTTTCCCTCTGAGCTCAGGGAGCTGTTTCCACCTGCAGGGTGGGAAGCTGGAGGTCTTTTCCAACTGAAACAATCCCGTGCTTCTGTGAACGGTTGGGCTCAATGGTCTTAAGAGGTCTTTTCCAAGGCAAACGAGTCAGTGAAATGGCAGCCAAGGGGCAAGAGGAAGTTTGGCAGAGAGCAGGAGGAAAGGTGAAGGGTTAGCCGACTGAAACGCCTTGCCCCCCTAGAGCTGCATGTGGAAGAACCTGTTTGCAGACACCATGAAATAGTAAAGGGAAAAAGATTGTTTGCCATCCCTCCCTGCCCCCTCCCTTCCCCAACCCTGGGCTGCCATGCTCTGGAGAAGGAAAGGGAGAGGTTTGCAGCTGCGAGCGGGGGACCAGGGGCCGTGTAAGACAGCTCAGCAGATGAATGAGAGGAAGCGGTGGGGACGCAAAGGAGAACAGAGACTTACCTAAGGCTGGCACCACAAACGGCTGGAGGCTGCCTGAAACGACTGAACTTGTCAGCTGCTAACAGAAAGCAGGGATTTCCTCACAGGGTAGGAAATGGGCCGTTATTCTGGGGTCAGATGTCTTCAGGCTGCTGGGCTGGGCTGGGCTTTGGTTTCCCTGCCCTCTCATTACGGTGAGTGTTGGGGGCACCGAAGGATTCTGGCTGGCTGGGCAAAGTGATTCATTCAAAATTACATAAATCAAACCTGCCTAAGTGCAGGTTGGTATAGTAACAGTGGGAAAAAAAACCCACCCAAAAAACCCACCACATAAAACCATCAACCCCAAACCCAGCAGACAAAGTCCTCTCTTAGGGGTTTGATATCAAAGGATGCTTCGCAGGGATGTGTTTTTATATCTCTGTGTGAGAGCAGCTCCTGGGAGGAGCACTGAGCTTCCTAGTGCTTGGCTGTGATGGTGGTGGTGCTCAGCTCTTGGCTGTCACCAGGATGGATAGCAGGAAGGTCGTTGGAATATCACATCCACAGCCTGGAAGAAGAAATGTCCCTGCCGTACTGCAGTGCTCTTCTCCCAGGAATGCCTCTGGTCTTGCTTTATCTCCAGCAGGCAACCTCTTGCCCAGCTGCAGCCTCTGTGTTGCTGAGGTTATCTCCTCAAGAAAGAAAGACAAAGGTGTTTACCCCCCCGTCCCTGCTAGGATTTGTCTCTCTGGAGCCTGGTACACCTGTCGGCAGCGTTTTATCTGCAGGAGATAAGACACTGACATTGAAGGCAGGGAGGTTGCTGTAATGCAAATTTTGAGGGGGCTTCCTGTTTACGAGGAAATAGCTGCAGCTCAGGCAGAATGAATTCCAAGGCTGCAGGCCAAGGCTTAGCAGCACATAAACTCTTGAGGGTGAAGAGTTTATTGGCCGTGGGGCTGAGAGTTTACATGAAGCATCCTTGAGACTGCTTTTGTGCCCACGTTGTTAAATATCGCACTTTGGGAAGAAAGAGGGCAGAAAACGCCAATGAGCTGAGTGCCTGAGGAAGAGGCTTTTAGTGTGGTGGTGTTTTTCTTCGAGGCAGCAAAACAAAACAAGCCTTTTTCCATCCTCTGTCATCTGCTTTTCCTTCCCTTCTGCGTTTCCTCCTTTTTCGTTCCTAAGAGCCTTGCCAAGAAGTGGGAAAGTTGAGATACCTTCTGGTTTGACATGGTTTCTGAAAAGCCCCTTTTTTGGGGGTAGGTTTGCAGGGGTGGACTTGAGGGGCTGTCAGAAGCAGAATGTCCTGCAGAAACAGGAGCTAAATTGGGAGGGAAAATGTATTTGAAATACAAGCAAATGGGAAACCTGAATCTTTTTTCTGCTGAACTGCCATCACAGCACCATGGAATTGGTAGGGGTGGGAAGGCACCTCTGAAGATCATCAAGTCCAGCCTGGGGGTCTTCAAGAAAAGCCTGGATGAGGCACTTAGTGCCATGGTCTGGTTGACTGGATAGGGCTGGGTGCTAGGTTGGACTGGATGAGCTTGGAGGTCTCTTCCAACCTGGTTGATTCTATGATTCTGCCAAGGTAGGTTCACCTAGGCCAGGCCACACAGGAACACATCCACGTGGGGCTTGAAAGTCTTCAGAGGAGGAATCTCTACAACCTCTCTGGACAGCCTGCTCCAGGGCTCCAGCGCCCTCACACCACAGAAGTTTCTCTTCCTGCCCAGATGGAGCCTCTTGGTGTCTGTTGCCCCTTGCCCTGTCACAGAGCACCGCTGAAAAGAGCCTGTCCCCTTCTTCCTGACATCCACCCTTCAGATATTAAACTTTAATAAGGTCCTCTCACAGCCTTCTCTTCTCCAGGCTAAACAAGCCCCCAGATCTCTCAGCCTTCTCTTCTCCAGGCTAAACAAGCCCCCAGATCTCTCAGCCTTCTCTTCTCCAGACTGAACAAGCCCCCAGGTCTCTCAGCCTTCTCTTCTCCAGACTGAACAAGCCCCCAGGTCTCTCAGCCTTCTCCAGGCTAAACAGGCCCCCAGGTCTCTCATCCTTCTCTTCTCCAGGCTAAACAGGCCCCCAGGTCTCTCATCCTTCTCTTCTCCAGGCTAAAGAAGCCCCCAGATCTCTCAGCCTTCTCTTCTCCAGGCTAAACAAGCCCCTAGATCTCTCATCCTTCTCTTCTCCAGGCTAAAGAAGCCCCCAGATCTCTCAGCCTTCTCTTCTCCAGGCTAAACAAGCCCCCAGATCTCTCAGCCTTCTCTTCTCCAGGCTAAACAAGCCCCCAGGTCTCAGCCTTTCCTCATCAGACCCGTTCCAGTCCTTTGCTATGTTGTAAGTTTGAGGGGACAGGAGTAGATTAACTGCACCCTTAGCTTGTTTTTTTTTTTTCTTTCATGTTCTTCAGCAGACTCCTGAAGGCTTTTATTTTCCATGCAAATGCAGATTTCCCTTGTTTTGGTCAAAGGGAGTGGAAGAACACTCTATCCCAACAGCTTCTTCTATTTTGAGTAAAGGATTTGCATCATGTGGAGTTGAGAGAAGCAGTCCAGGAGATCAGGTAACTGGAATGGAGGCGGGTGCAGAGCCTGCTGTCCTCACGTTGCCTGCAACCCTCCTCGCCAGGAAAGTCAGCCTGAAAGGTTCCTTACTGTAAACATCACGTAAGCTTAGAGTGCTTTTGGTGTACAAATACCAAGGGCATGGTAACAAAGCAGTGTGCATCTGGCCAGGCTTCCCTCCTGCTTCTCTTGCTGCAGTTGTAGACGTTTCTCATCTCGGTTTTCCTTTCCTGCTTATTGCAGTAATTATGTTTCAATTTAATTCTGAATTTTCTCTCGACCTTTTGTCTTTAATCTGCTGCCTTCTGCATCCTGCCCTGATTTTTTTTTTTCCAGTTGCTTGTTTCTTAAAAAAAAACAAACCAACAACCCACTTTTGACATGAGGTTTTCCCTCACTTATCATCCCATCTTCACTTCATCTCTGGAGTTGAAGGCTAACAGACTCAGCCCAGCTGCTTCTTGCTGGGGAGCTTTGTGATGAGAGGCTGTGATGAGCTCTTTGCTTCCTTGCCCATCAGCCAAACTGACCTCTTTAAAGCTCTAATTGAGGTTCACTGAATGCATGGAGGTTGCTTTTCCTTTCCTAATTCCACCTTGAGCTGCTGGGGATTTGCTTTTTTCCTGTTGCAGTGCTGGACACTGGCAAAACAAACCCAAGCGATGTCTCCAGCTTGGAGTTAAGCACTGTTAGCCTCTGTTGCTCCTGCTTTTCCAGGTCTGTTCTCTAGGCATCACTACACTCCTCTCAATTTTAGTCATTGCTTTGGTCTGTCCTTCAGCATGTTCTTGTACCTCTTGAACCTTCTTTACCATCTCTTAAGTTACAGGCTTAGGCTCCTCTGTTTCTCTGTCAGGCTCAGTTACTCCTAAGGTATTTTCCTCTGCGTTTGTTTTATGCCTTCTTCTTGTGCTCATTCATTTCCAGTGCTAAGAAACAATTTTTTTTCCACTGTGAGGGTGACAGAGCACTGGAACAGGCTGCCCAGGAGGGTTGTGGAGTCTTCCTCTCTGGACATATTCAAGAACCATCTGGATGCATTCCAGTGTGATCTGCTCTAGGTGATCCTGCTCTGGACCAGTTGATCTTTCGGAGTCCCTTCCAGCCCCTGACATTCTGTGAGTCTATGATCTAGGATTTTCCTGGCAGTTGTTTGTGTCCTTTCCATCTTTGTTGCTGTTACACTCACATCACCCCTTTGCATCTTGTCTAGGTGCTTCTTTGTTGCTTCAAGCCTGCTGCTCACTTTGGGGCTTCTGCAGGTAGCACCGAACATCTCTTGCTCGGTGCCACAGCATTGCAAGCTGCTGCAGATGGCTGCTGCTGCAGCTTCTGACCTTCCCTGCCGTGCATGGAGACACTGCCTGCTTCGGCCCATCGGGTCTGCAAGGCTCCTCCCTGGCTCCCTCATTAAAAGTCTTTTGTGGTGAAGCTGATGAAGTTTGACTGTGATTAATGTGCCAGGGTTTGCTGTGATTGTGCAGAGCTTGTCCTGTTTACTGAGGGTGTTGCCTCTGTGTCTCCCTCTGTCCACCTGCATTCCTTTGTCTATGATGGCAGACATGGGACCCGGAGGCTTTTTTGGGGGGGTTGGGCTGTGCTGCAGCAGGGTCTAACAGGGTCATATCAGTGGTGTTAGAGCCAACCCCTCCCTTCTTTATCTGCAGGTTTCTCAGAGGAGTGAGATGTTTAGTTTGGATGGTAGGGAAGATTTCTTCATTGAAGGGATTGTCAAAGTCTGGAACAAGCTGCCCAGAGCACTGGGGGAGTCCCCACAGAATCATTAAGGTTGGAAAAGACCTCCAGGATCATCAAGTCCAACCTCCAAGAACAGTAGACTATGTCCCACAGTACCACATCTGCTTGTTTTTTGGACACCTCCAGGGATGGAGACTCCACCACCTCCCTGGGCAGCCTCTTCCAATGCTTTGCAGCAAAGACATTTTTCCTCATAGAATGCTTTGGGACCTCAAGGATCATCCAGTTCTAACCCTGCCATAGGCAGAGACACTTCCCACTAGAACAGGTCACTCAAGGCCTCATCCAGCCTGGTCCTGAATGCCTCCAGGGAGGCTGTGGAGCACAGAGCACCCAATGTGATCTTTGATCTGTGCTCCACAACCTCCCTGGGCAGCCTGTTCCAGTGTCTCATCACCCTCACTGCAAACAACTTCTTCCTAACAGCCAGTTTAAATCTCCCCTCTGCCAATTTAAACCCATTACCCCCTGTCCTGTCAGTACAAGACCTTGTCAATAGTCCCTTCCCAGCCTTCCTGTAGTCCCTCTTCAGGTACTGGAAGGCCACTATAAGGTCTCCTGGAAGCCTTCTCCTCCAGGCTGCAGACCCCCAGCTCTTGTAGCTTGTCCTCATAGCAGAGCTGTTCCAGCCTTCTGATCAGCCCTCATTTCCAAGCTAAACCTCCCCTGGTGCAGCTTGATGCCTTTTGGAGCAGCTTGATGCCTTTTGGAGCAGCTTGATGCCTTTTGGAGCAGCATGATGCCTTTTGGTGCAGCTTGGTGCCTTTTGGTGCAGCTTGATGCATTTTGGAGCAGCATGATGCCTTTTGGTGCAGCTTGATGCCTTTTGGAGCAGCATGATGCCTTTTGGTGCAGCTTGATGCCTTTTGGTGCAGCATGATGTCTTTTGGTGCAGCTTGGTGCCTTTTGGTGCAGCTTGGTGCCTTTTGGTGCAGCTTGGTGCCTTTTGGTGCAGCTTGATGCATTTTGGAGCAGCATGATGCCTTTTGGAGCAGCTTGATGCCTTTTGGAGCAGCTTGATGCCTTTTGGAGCAGCTTGATGCCATTTCCTCTTGTCATTAATTACTTGCCAGAAGAGGCCAACACCAGCCTCACTACAACCTTCTTTTGGGTAGCTTTGGAGAGGATGGTCAAGGCCTGGCCCAGGCTGCCCAAGGCAGTGGTAGAATCCCCATCCGTGGTGGGGTTTCAGAGGTAGATGTGGCACTGAGGGCCCTGGTTAAGTGGTTACCTGGCAGTGCTGTGTTAATGGTTGGATTTGATGGTCTTAAAGGTCTCTTCCAACCAAACCTTTTCTATGGGTTCTCCCAGCAACAGAACAAGGGGACACAGTGTGAAGTTGTGCCAGGGGAGGTCTAGGCTGGATGTTAGGAGGAAGTTGTTGCCAGAGAGAGTGATTGGCATTGGAATGGGCTGCCCAGGGAGGTGGTGGAGTGGCTGTGCCTGGAGATGTTGAAGCCAAGCCTGGCTGGGGCACTTAGTGCCATGGTCTGGTTGGTTGGGCAGGGCTGGGTGCTAGGTTGGGCTGGCTGAGCTTGGAGCTCTCTTCCAACCTGCTTGATTCTATGGTTCTGTGAATGTGGTGAGTGCAGGAAGCCTTGTGCTATGCCCTGCTTGTTCCTGCCTCTCTGGATGCAAATGGGTAGGACTCTTCAGAAGTGCTGTGTTCTTCTGCTTTCAGCAACAAGAGAGGAGAAAAAGCAGGCCCAGATTTTGCAAAGGCTTGAGCAGAGAAGCTGTGCCAACGAATGCAAAATGAAACAGGAGATGATAGGGAGGATTAAGGATCTAATGGTTAATTCAGATGAATTTATGTCATAGTAACTTCAGCTCTGGGAGGTGATGCTACTTCATTGAAGCTTGTCCCATCTGCTTGTAGCAGTAATGACTCTAAATTGTTCTAGCAGAACTTTTTAAGCTTGGCTGTCTAGAATTGCAAAACAGATCAGGGTAGGGGTGTTTTTTTGTTTGACATTTACAGTTGGGTTTGGTTGGGTTTTGGTTTGGTTTTTTTTTTTTTGTGTGTTGGTGTTTTTTTATTTCCCAAGTGCTGAGCAGGATTGTTTCTTGGCATTTTATTTTCTACACCATTTCCAGGACTTGACTAAAAGTTGAATTAAAAATAATATGGAAGGAAGAAGTTAAAATCAGCCTGCAGGATGTTCAGAGTGTTCCAAATGGATTACTCTGCCCTGGGGAGGGTACCTCTGGAGTACTGGGTTCAGTTCTGGGCTTCTCCCAGTTTAAGAGAGAGAGGGAGACTTGCTGGAGAGGGGACAGCAAAGGGCTGCAAAGATGCTGAGAGGGCTGGAACATCTCTGTGAGGAGAAAAGGCTGAGGGAATTGGGGCTGTTTAGGCTGGAAAGAGCAGATTGAGTGGGATCTGATCAGTGCTGATCAATAGTTCAAGAGTGAGTGTAAGGAGGATGGCAGCAGGGTTTTGCACAGACTGAGTGGGACCTGATCAGTGCTGATCAATAGTTTGAGTGTCAGGAGGATGGCAGCAGGGTTTTTGCACAGATTGAGTGGGGTCTGATCAGTGCTGATCAATAGTTTGGGTGTCAGGAGGATGGCAGCAGGGTTTTTGCACAGATTGAGTGGGGTCTGATCAGTGCTGATCAATAGTTTGGGTGTCAGGAGGATGGCAGCAGGGTTTTGCACAGATTGAGTGGGGTCTGATCAGTGCTGATCAATAGTTTGAGTGTCAGGAGGATGGCAGCAGGGTTTTGCACAGATTGAGTGGGACCTGATGAGTGCTGATCAATAGTTTGAGTGTCAGGAGGATGGCAGCAGGGTTTTTGCACAGATTGAGTGGGACCTGATGAGTGCTGATCAATAGTTTGAGTGTCAGGAGGATGGCAGCAGGGTTTTGCACAGATTGAGTGGGGTCTGATCAGAGCTGATCAATAGTTTGGGTGTCAGGAGGATGGCAGCAGGGTTTTTGCACAGATTGAGTGGGGTCTGATCAGTGCTGATCAATAGTTTGGGTGTCAGGAGGATGGCAGCAGGGTTTTGCACAGATTGAGTGGGGTCTGATCAGTGCTGATCAATAGTTTAGGTGTCAGGAGGATGGCAGCAGGGTTTTTGCAGTGGTGCCCAGTGACAGGGCAAGGGATAGCAGGCACAGACTGGAACATCAGGAGTTCCCTCTGAACACGAGGAGGAACTTCTGTAATTGAAGGGTGCTGGAGCCCTGGAGCAGGCTGCTCAGAGAGGTGATGGAGTCTCCATCTCTGGAGACATTCCAAACCCATCTGGACGTGTTCCTGTGTGACTTTGCCTAGGTGCCCCTGCCTTGGCAGGGGGTTTGGACTGGCTGATCTCCAGAGGTCTCTTCCAAGCCCTGCCATTCTGTGTTTCTGCAGAATGGTTTAATGACCATGTAATTTGTGAGACTGCAGAAGGAAAAAGAGGGCTCTAAGTGAAGTGGTTTTATGAACTGATTTATTATTTTGCAGCCCTGCTCTGTCTTGCTGAGTATTTAAGCTAAGATAAAGGAAGTGAAGCTTGGTGAGCACCAGAGATGGCTCAATATGTGGTGTACACCAGGCAGGAGTTCTGAGGACTAGGCTGAACGTGGAGTAGGTGTCTATTGGAGGCAAGCAGCATGGATTTGTGCTCTTCAAGGTCAGGGTGTCCTTGTTCAGTGGAGCATCTCATAGCTCCCAGGACACTTTCTTGGAGCAGGCAGTAAAGCACTCGAACAGATGGATTCCATATTCTTGTGCTTCCTAAAGCTTTGCCATCCAGGAGGTGCAGCTGGTATTGCTGAGGTAGAATTCTAGAATGGTTTGGGTCAGAAGGGACCTTAAAGATCATTTGGTTCCAAGCCCCCTGCCATGGGCAGGGATATCTTCCACTAGACCACTTTGTTCAAGGCCACATCCAGCCTGGCTTTCAACACTGTCAGGTTTGGAGCCCCCACAATGTCTGTGTGGAACCTGTGGAACCACCCCCATGGAGAATTTCTTCCTCATGTCAAATCTTAGGTCCATCTTCTCCTAGTTCAGACCTTGTCTTGTCACTACATGTGTTTGTCAAAAGTCCCTTCCTAGCTCTCCTGTAGCCCAGTTCAAATACAGGAAGGCTACTCTGAAGTTTCCCTGGAGCCTTTACTTCTCCAGGCAGGGCAGCCTCAACTCTCAGCCTGGCTTCCTAGCAGAGGGCTTCCAGCCCTGCCAGCATTGCTGTGCCTTCCTCTGACCCTACTCCAGCAGGTCTCTGTCTCTGCTGTGCTGAGTACTACAGAGCTGGCCCCAGCACTGCAGGAGGGGTCTCAGCAGAGCAGAGGGGCAGAAATCCCTCCCTGCCCCTGCTGCCCATGCTGCTGGGCATCAGCCCAGGATAGGACTGGCTAGAGGCTGGCAGCACATGGTGCCAGCTTCTGTCCAGCTTTCACCGTTGGTGAAGGTCTTCTGATTTCAGTGGGCCAGCAGAGCATCTGCCTGATTTTCTTGTGCTAAGCATTTGAGACACTGGAGAATGCCCCACAAGTGACAGCACTGCTCTGCCCTTCAGTGGGGCATCAGAGAGCAGTGTGAGCCCTTAGTGCTTGTGGGCATCAGAGAGCAGTGTGAGCCCTTCTGCTTGTGGGCATCAGAGAGCAGTGTGAGCCCTTCTGCTTGTGGGCATCAGACAGCAGTGTGAGCCCTTCTGCTTGTGGGCATCAGAGAGCAGTGTGAGCCCTTTGTGCTTGTGGGCATCAGAGAGCAGTGTGAGCCCTTCTGCTTGTGGGCATCAGAGAGCCGTGTGAGCCCTTCTGCTTGTGGGCATCAGAGAGCCGTGTGAGCCCTTCTGCTTGTGGGCATCAGAGAGCCGTGTGAGCCCTTCTGCTTGTGGGCATCAGAGAGCAGTGTGAGCCCTTCTGCTTGTGGGCATCGGAGAGCAGTGTGAGCCCTTTGTGCTTGTGGGCATCAGAGAGCAGTGTGAGCCCTTTGTGCTTGTGGGCATCAGAGAGCAGTGTGAGCCCTTTGTGCTTGTGGGCATCAGAGAGCAGTGTGAGCCCTTCTGCTTGTGGGCATCGGAGAGCAGTGTGAGCCCTTTGTGCTTGTGGGCATCAGAGAGCAGTGTGAGCCCTTCTGCTTGTGGGCATCGGAGAGCAGTGTGAGCCCTTTGTGCTTGTGGGCATCAGAGAGCCGTGTGAGCCCTTCTGCTTGTGGGCATCAGAGAGCAGTGTGAGCCCTTCTGCTTGTGGGCATCGGAGAGCAGTGTGAGCCCTTCGTGCTTGTGGGCATCAGAGAGCAGTGTGAGCCCTTCTGCTTGTGGGCATCAGACAGCAGTGTGAGCCCTTCGTGCTTGTGGGCATCAGACAGCAGTGTGAGCCCTTCGTGCTTGTGGGCATCAGAGAGCAGTGTGAGCCCTTCGTGCTTGTGGGCATCAGAGAGCAGTGTGAGCCCTTCGTGCTTGTGGGCATCGGGGAGCAGTGTGAGCCCTTTGTGCTTGTGGGCATCGGGGAGCAGTGTGAGCCCTTTGTGCTTGTGGGCATCGGAGAGCAGTGTGAGCCCTTCTGCTTGTGGGCATCGGAGAGCAGTGTGAGCCCTTCGTGCTTGTGGGCATCAGAGAGCAGTGTGAGCCCTTCGTGCTTGTGGGCATCAGAGAGCAGTGTGAGCCCTTCTGCTTGTGGGCATCGGAGAGCAGTGTGAGCCCTTCTGCTTGTGGGCATCAGAGAGCAGTGTGAGCCCTTTGTGCTTGTGGGCATCAGAGAGCAGTGTGAGCCCTTCGTGCTTGTGGGCATCAGACAGCAGTGTGAGCCTTTCGTGCTTGTGGGCATCAGAGAGCAGTGTGAGCCCTTTGTGCCTGTGGGCATCAGACAGCAGTGTGAGCCCTTTGTGCCTGTGGGCATCAGACAGCAGTGTGAGCCTTTCGTGCTTGTCTCCTGTGCTGGACTATCCCTCTGGTTTTTATTCCCTTAATTAAGTTATTGACCAGCATGCTGAAGAAAGCCATTGCTCGTTTAGCTCAGTGCAGTTCCTAGTGAGGTGTGTTTCAAAGGTTAGTTTACCTGCTCAGGCAGGATGAGGTCTGGAGGCTGGAGCTTATCTGAGCTCTCAGGTTGCTTGGGTGAAGAGGCATGCTTGAATATTCATTTGCTGATTGTTTGAGGATGGGGAGGGGGAGGAACAATCTTGTTTTTTTGCTGCACTGGCTGTAGAAGGAAGACTGAGCACTTGTGCCTTTGTCCTGGAACACCTTAGCCCTGCTCAGGGTGAGCCTAGATGAGACAGAAGTTAAAATTGGCTTAGAAGTTCAGCCTCAGTGAGGGCTTAGCAACCTTGGAGGTCTTTTCCAGCCTTTGATGGCCTTGGAGGTCTTTTCCAGCCTTTGATGGCCTTGGAGATCTCTTCCAGCCTTTGATGGCCCTGGGGGTCTTTTCCAGCCTTTGATGGCCCTGGGGGTCTTTTCCAGCCTTTGATGGCCTTGGGGGTCTTTTCCAGCCTTTGATGGCCCTGGGGGTCTTTTCCAGCCTTTGATGGCCTTGGAGGTCTTTTCCAACCTTTGATGGCTTTGGAGGTCTTTTCCACCCTTTGATGACCTTGGAGATCTCTTCCAGCCTTTGATGGCCCTGGGGGTCTTTTCCAGCCTTTGATGGCCCTGGGGGTCTTTTCCAGCCTTTGATGGCCCTGGGGGTCTTTTCCAGCCTTTGATGACCTTGGAGATCTCTTCCAGCCTTTGATGGCCCTGGAGGTCTTTTCCAGCCTTTGATGGCCCTGGGGGTCTTTTCCAGCCTTTGATGGCCCTGGAGGTCTTTTCCAGCCTTCCCTGGCCCTGGAGGTCTTTTCCAGCCTTCCCTGGCCCTAGAGGTCTTCTCCAGCCTTGCTGATTCTGCATGGAATATCTTCAGCACCACTGTCTTTGCTGTCAGTATAGGTGTGTGGAGGAGCAGGTAGCTCAAGGATGGCTCTTTCCAAGTAGTGGAGTGTCCATAAGGGAAGCTGGAGCTGGTGGCATGTGCTTGCTTTTGTATCTCCTTAGCTTTGTGCTGCAGTAGTTCCTTAGGAGCAATGGATTTGGACTCCCAGCCTGTCTTGGCTCCCGAGCATGCAGTGCTTGGAGCATCTCTGGGCACAGCAAAGAGAGATTTGGCCTTCAGGGACATGTTCCAATTTGTTCTCCTGTGGGGTTGCTGTGAGGCTGAAGCTTATGTTTTGAAACCTAGACCTTCCCTTGGGCATCATTACCTTAATTAAGCAAGAAGGTGGCTGAGGGTGATCTGGGAGAAGATCAGCTTATGTTCCTGGGCTGCAACCAGCAGGGTGTTAATGGGGAAAGCTTCCAGGGTGAGATGTTGCATTCTGGCTGTGATGCATCCTTGTGGAGCCAGGAGCTGGTGCCTGCTGTGGATGGACTGTGGGTCCTGCTGGGACCAGCCTGGAGCAATGCCCAGGACTGGGTGCATCAACTGGAGGAAGTTCAGCTGTGCTGTGCTTCTGTGGGAGGTAGATAAAGGCAGATTTGCCTTCTTGAGACAGTTAATAGACTTTGTTGGTCCTTTCAGAGGCTTTGTAGAGCCTGGACCTTTCCCATGTTGGGCTAACAGTTGGACTTGGTGGTCTCGGAGGTCTTTTCTAACCTGTGGTGCTCCTGGAGGTCTTTTCCAACCCTTGGTGCTCCTGGAGGTCTTTTCCAACCCTTGGTGCTCCTGGAGGTCTTTTCTAACCTGTGGTGCTCCTGGGGGTCTTTTTCAACCTCTGGTGCTCCTGGAGGTCTTTTCCAACCCTTGGTGCTCCTGGAGGTCTTTTCCAACCCTTGGTGCTCCTGGAGGTCTTTTCCAACGCCTGGTGCTCCTGGAGGTCTTTTCCAACGCCTGGTGCTCCTGGAGGTCTTTTCCAACCCCTGGAGCTCCTGGAGGTCTTTTCTAACCTGTGGTGCTCCTGGAGGTCTTTTCCAACCCCTGGTGCTCCTGGAGGTCTTTTCCAACCCCTGGTGCTCCTGGAGGTCTTTTCCAACCCCTGGAGCTCCTGGAGGTCTTTTCTAACCTGTGGTGCTCCTGGAGGTCTTTTCCAACCCCTGGTGCTCCTGGAGGTCTTTTCTAACCCGTGGTGCTCCTGGGGGTCTTTTCCAAGCCCTGGTGCTCCTGGAGGTCTTTTCCAATCCTTGGTGCTCCTGGAGGTCTTTTCCAACCCCTGGTGCTCCTGGAGGTCTTTTCCAACCCTCAGTGACTCTATGTGGAATGTGTTCAGCGAAGCAGTGGAACTGTAACACCAGGAAAGGAACATATGCAGCTTTCAGGTTAAGTCCTGGTGAAATCATGTGGAATGACCTGGTTTAATCTTCTCCTCAATAACAGGTTGGGATTTTTCTTTATTTTAGGGGAGGGGAGGGGGAGGAGAGTAATTAATAAAATTAGAACCAAAGCCTTTCAGGAGCCTTCAGGTCCAGGTGCATAACCCAAATAACATCCTTTAATTGAACTAAATTGATGGGAAAGCAGCAGTTTCTGGCTGCAGAGAATCCAGCTGTCTCCCACAGGAGCAGCTTCTCCCCATGCTTTTCCTGGTTTCTCCGAGGAAATCATTCCCCTCCAGCATAAACACAGATACAGACACTCCTTGCATAAATTAAGCAAGGGTTCTGAGAGTGGCAGGAATCCCCCTGAGTCCCCTTCCAGCATGCCAGGAATGTGTCCTGTCAGGATATGTCATGTCCTATTGAGAAAGGAACTGGGGAAAGGGCAGCTTGCTGGGGAGCTGGGCAAATCAAAGCCTTCCTTAAGCCAGCCTGCCTGCTAGGGACTGCTGGGGACCAGCTCCTGCAGACAAGCACCTGCATGCTCACCTGCCATGCACCTGCATGCTCACCTGCCATGCTTCTGCAGCCTTGGGAGCTAGGTGGGAATGCAAATGGAGCTGAGGCTGGATGGGTGCTCATCACCCAGCCTTGGGTCTCTGCAGGCTGCACAGAGCAGGAGCTCCCAGTGGAGCTGGTGGATGGGTGCTCATCACCCAGCCTTGGGTCTCTGCAGGTTGCACAGAGCAGTAGCTCCCAGTGGAGCTGATGGATGGGTGCTTATCACCCAGCCTTGGCTCTCTGCAGGTTGCACAGAGCAGGAGCTCCCAGTGGAGCTGATGGATGGGTGCTCATCACCCAGCCTTGTGTCTCTGCAGGTTGCACAGAGCAGGAGCTCCCAGTGGAGCTGGTGGATGGGTGCTCATCACCCAGCCTTGTGTCTCTGCAGGTTGCACAGAGCAGGAGCTCCCAGTGGAGCTGATGGATGGGTGCTCATCACCCAGCCTTGGCTCTCTGCAGGTTGCACAGAGCAGGAGCTCCCAGTGGAGCTGATGGATGGGTGCTCATCACCCAGCCTTGTGTCTCTGCAGGTTGCACAGAGCAGGAGCTCCCAGTGGAGCTGGTGGATGGGTGCTCATCACCCAGCCTTGGGTCTCTGCAGGTTGCACAGAGCAGGAGCTCCCAGTGGAGCTGATGGATGGGTGCTCATCACCCAGCCTTGGCTCTCTGCAGGTTGCACAGAGCAGGAGCTCCCAGTGGAGCTGATGGATGGGTGCTCATCACCCAGCCTTGGCTCTCTGCAGGTTGCACAGAGCAGGAGCTCCCAGTGGAGCTGATGGATGGGTGCTCATCACCCAGCCTTGTGTCTCTGCAGGTTGCACAGAGCAGGAGCTCCCAGTGGAGCTGAGGCTGGATGGATGCTGTGTCCTGGCTATAGGCAGTCAAGGTAGTGCCTCCAAGTGATGTTTTGGAGAAGGCTTCCTCAGCTTTTCCCCCTCAGCCTTCTCATCATTTGCTGACTTTAGGGCTTCAGCCTGGCTTCACCCTGTCTTCCTTACCACATTTTCATTCACTATTTCATAGAATCCTGGAACGGTTTGAATTGGAAGGGACCCTAAAGACCATCCAGTTCCAACTCCCCTGCCATGGGCAGGGACACCTCCATTAGCCCAGGTGGCTCAAGGCCTTGAACACTTCCAGGGAGGAGGATTCCACACCTTCCCTGGGCAGCCTGTTCCAGTGTCTCCCCACCCTCACTGTAAAGAATTACTTTCTCCTCTCCAATCTAAATCTCCCCTCCTTTAGCTCAAAGCAATTCCTTCTCATGCTGTCACTACAGACCCTTGTCAGAAGTCCTTCCCCAGCTCCCCTGTGTCTCCCCTTCAGGTATTGAAAGGCTACCAGTAGGTCTCCCTAGAGCCTTCTCTTCTCCAGACTGAGCAGCCCCAACTCTCTCAGCCTGGAGGCTTCACTATCTCTTCCTTATCACGTTTTTCCTCACTATTGAAGTGATTCTGTCTCTCTGTGCATCACTCCTCTGGGTTTTTTATTCTTTATTGTCTTTTTTAACCCCAGATTTTCCCAGTCTCCTTGCCAAATTGCTCTAATGATGGTGGTTACTTTGTTCACATCTCCCTTCTGGGACCTTAAAATAACTGCCAGGTTAAAATGCCCATGGAGAAACAGCAAATCAATGAAGACAATTTTACACCTCTGCTTTTGTTTTGCTTCAGAGGAATTGCTGCTGCTGTGTTTAGGATGCTGGGCTCCACAGGGATGCTTGGACTCTTCAAAGGGGATCCATTCCTCAGGGAGAGAGAAGATACAGGGGGGAATTTATGTAGTTCTAGCTGCTGGAAAAGAGCTCTGAGAAGGTCTGATTCTGAAGCCAGGTATTGCTTCACAGTTTTCATTCTTGATGAATCTTGCTTTGCTGAACCTTCTAAAGGGGAAAACCAAGCTGTGGTTGTAAAGACCTGGGGCTGCTGAGCATGGAGAAGAGCAACCCCAGAGGGGATCTGAGCAATGCTCAGCAAGAGCTGTAGGACCTGTGGGGAGCAAGAGGATGGGGCCAGGCTCTTTTCAGGGGTGCTCAGTGACAGGATGAGGGGCAATGGGCACAAAGAGCAACCCAGGAGGTTCCATCTGAACAGGAGGAGAAAATTCTTTGGCATGAGGATGCTGGAGGCCTGGAGCAGGCTGTGCAGAGAGGTTGTGGAGTCTCCTTCTCTGGAGAGCTTCTAAACCCACCTGGACATTGGTGGACCCGTGCAAGCTGCTGTGGGTGCCCCCTGCTTGATCAGGGGGGCTTGGATTGGATGAGCTCCATGCTGGGATTCTGTGGAACTGAAGTGGGTACCTGGGAGCACAGTGCAGCTCCTTGTCCTGTAACTAGGGGCACAGCAGCCCCCATGCCAAGGTCAGTCAGAGAGGTCTGCCAAGTGGTGACAGTGCACAGAGATACTGGGAGAGTTTTGCTGCAGATGAGGCAAGGATCCTGATCCCTGGCACTGCACATGGCACCACCCACTGCTGATGCAGAGGGGTGTGGGCAGCAGGGTGCTGCAGCGCAGCCGTGGGTGCTGAGCAGGCTCAGCTCTTGCAGCCCCACAGCAGAAGCTGACCTTCAGGAAAGCTGAACAGAAACACTAAGCTCACGAAGCAGCTCAGAACCTGCTCCCTGTGGCAGGAGGGTTGCACTGGGTGATCCTCAGAGGTCCCTTCCAACCCCAGCCACGCTGCGGCTCTGATTCTGCGAGTGACCCTGTGCCATTCTGCTGTTGTTTGAACGGTGCTTGTTGGCCCTGTCGAGCTCTCAGTTCAGGAGGCCTTTGAGACAGGAGTTTTGGTCCAATTTTAGCAGCTTTCTGATGGATTTGGGCTAGAGCAAACAGATTGAAGCCTCCCTGAAGCTGCATCCCAAGACTCTAGATGACTAAACAAACAGCGGAGCGTGTTTCAGCCAGCCTTGGCTGTAGCTCTTGGTAGCTGAGTTGATCTTTATGATCCCATCTCCTGTTCAAATCTTAAAGGTTTTGCAAATGCTGAAAAATGAACAGGAATTGGCACTGTTTTTCATGAATCCTGTGTTTGGTTTGTTTTTTAATCAAAGAAGGAGTCTAATTGCCAATAGCATTGCAGCAGGAGCGAGGAGATTGGCTTTTTGCTGCTGCTTCTCTGCCTTGCAGTTCTTCAGCAGCACTCTGGTGGAAGGGACAGGCCCTTGACATTTCTGTCTTAACTCTTGCTGAAAAATTCATGCCCTCAGAAGCTTTTATAGTCGTTTCAGATTTCAGCAGCCACGATGCAGATGATCCTCCCAGAAACAGGAGGACACTGCGTGTTTTGAAGTAGCTACAAAGCTCTTGCTCCTTGGCTGCCTTGGTGTCGACTTTCTCCAGCAATGCCATTTGCAGAAGCGAAGCTGCTGCTTCTCCTGGGTGAGATACACCAGAAGGGGGGTGGTGGGAGGGTGTTGTCGGGCTCTAATCCTTCTGTCACACACTTGGGTGGAATGTGCTGTTGTTAATCAGCCTTGGCAATTCTAAGAGCAGTAGTTCAGTGCGGTGAAGGGACTTGGCAGGGGGCTCGGCGTCGACTTGGACAGGGTGCAAAGGCAGAAAGGGAGATGGAAATGGGTGAGCTTGGGGTAGCATATGGTAGAGGTCTGGTGCTGTCCTGGGTGATAGAATCACAGAATTGGTTTGGTTGGAAGAGTCCTCTCAGATCATCAGCCATTAGCCCAGCACTGTTAGGTCACCACTAAGCTGTGGCCCTTAGCACCACATCTCTGCGGCTTTGAAACCCCTCTAGGGAGGGAGACTTCACCGCTGCCCTCCTGGGCAGCCTGGGTCAGGCCTTGACAAACCTCAAGGGGAAGGATTTGTTCCTCATGTCCAACCTAAACCTCCCCTGGTGCAATTTCAGGCCATTTTCTCTCCTTCTGTCACCTGGTATTAGGCAGAAGAGACCAGCCCACACTTCACTGCAGCCTCCTTTCAGGAAGCTGTGGAGAGCAATGAGGTCTCTCCTCAGCCTCCTCTTCTCCAAACCAAACACTCTCAGCTCCCTCAGCTGCTCCTCTCTAGCCCTGTTCTCCAGACCCTTCACTAGCTTTGTTACCCTTCTGTGTTCACACTCAAGCCCCTCAGTGTCCCTCTTGGAGTGAGGTGCTCAAAACTGAACCCAGGGTTTGAGATGTGCCCTCACCAGTGCCCAGCTTGGAGTGGGTTGATCCCTGCCCTGGACCTGCTGGCTACACTCCTGCTGATTCAAGCAACCACTTAATGCCCCACTTCTATTTTTCTGTTGCATGATGTAGTCAGTTGGATGTTGTGTTGCTGTCTTGTAGTATTATTGGATGCTCAAAAGTCACAGAATAGAAGGAGCTTTTTTTCCCTCCCCCATATTCATTTATTGTTGTCCAAGAATGTTTCTTTCCCAGGCTTCTAATGATTTCTTTCCTCTTGAATGCCAGAATTTTACAAGTCTTAGAGAGATGTATCAGGTGAAATGGTCTCCTGAGCCTTTCTGGCTGTAGGTTCTGGGGGAGGGTTCCTTTGCCCCATGAATTATTTGAAGAGAAGCTCCAAGTTGTGAAATGTCTTCTGCAGTGTCTGGGAACAGAATCGTTTGGAGAGGTTTTAACTTCTGCTGACCACTGAACTTGGGCACAGGGCTGAGAGAAAGCAAAATGCAATGGATTGAGTGCTTTGTGAGTTGCTCACTGTATTTTAGCTCTGCTACAAGAGGGAAGCTAGTTCTTTATTGCTTCCATCAAGTGGCTGCCCTTTGCTTTCACCCCTGCAGTGGAGTGCTGAGGTGACCTGGGGCTGTGCTCCAGTGACTCATTGTAGTTTACAATCTCATTCAGGGGGAGCTGGGTGTTCATTTGGAGAGGTGCTTCATGCCAGGCATCAACAGATTACAAGGCAATAGTAGCATCATTAGTAACCACTCACAGATTTACTCTCTGTGGCAAGAAGTTTCTTTCCTTCTCCCTGTTGTCTCTTGCTGTGTGCCTTGCTTTATCTCATAGAGCTGCTTGGATTGGAAATGCCCTCTAGGATCATCCAGTCCAACCATCAACCCAACACCACCATGGCCATTAAACCATGTCTCCAAGTGTCATGGCCCCACATTCCTTCAGTCTCTCCAGGGATGGTGACTCCAGAATCTCCCTGGGCAGCCTGTTCCGATCCCCAGCTACTCCTGCAGCAAAGAAGCTTTTCCTCATCTCCAACCTAATCCTCCCCTGGCACAATTTCAGGCCATTTCCACTCCTTCTATCACCTGATACTAGGGAGAAGAGACCAACCCCAAGTCACTTTCAGGGAGCTGTAGAGAGCAATGAGGTCTCCTCTCAGCTTCCTCTTCTCCAGGCTGAACACCCCCAGCTCCCTCAGCTGCTCCTTGCCCTGTTCTCCAGACCCTTCCTTTTTCTGTTTAGCTTATTAGGTGAATATATTGTTGAGTGTAACTGCCCACCCTTGATGGAGATCTGATTCTTTAGGGCCAAACATTGATTTTTCAAGCTGTGGAGTGCAAAAGATAATAGCCCACAAAGCTGAGCTCTGATCACTGACGAGAAGAAACCAGCTGCTTCTATGGTAAATGATTAAAAGCTCCTTTAAGACACAGTAGTAAGAAGGCTTCTTGATCCAGTTCCAGCCATAAGAGTATGTTTATCATACATCCCAGCCCATCTTCCTTTCCCCTTCTCATTTCTAGGTGTGAGATGCTTTCAAAAGAGCTCCTGCATCATTCAGTGTAAGAAACCTGTGGGGACCAAATCCACGCAGCCTGGAAATGAATAGCAGAACTTTCAGGGGATGCCAAAAGGAGTGCTCTTTATATTAGCCTCTTTGATAACTCATGCTTTCTGGGTAGTCCCATGTGTGCTGTGGTTGTGCTTCTGGCTGCCTGATGGATTGTTCTTCAGGCTCTAGTGGCCATCTGATGGCTGTGTGGTTGCAGATGCAAACACCTAGCAGAAGCTTGCAGGCTTAGCTGTGGAGCCACAGAACATCACTGCTGTGTTATGGGTGGGGAAGAGCAGGAGGAGCTCTTTTTGTCAGCAGTGGTGTTGGTCTAGGGAGGTTCTCCCCTTCCTCTACTCAACTCTGGTGAGACCACTCTGTCAAGTTTTGGGCTCCCCAGCTGAAGAGAGACAGGGATCTGCTGAAGAGAGTCCAGTGGAGAGCTATGAGGACAGGGAAGGGTCTTGAAAAACTCTGCTATGAGTAAAGACCTGGGGCAGAATGAGTCCAGTATCAGCAAGTTTGCAGATGACACCAAGCTAGGAGCAGGTGTGGAGCTGTTGGAGGGTAGGAGAGCCCTGCAGAGGGACCTGGCCAGGCTGGATGGGTGGGCAGAGGCCAATGGGATGAGATTTAACAAGGCTAAGTGCAGGGTTCTGCACTTTGGCCACAACAGCCTCAAGCAGCACTACAGGCTGTGAGGAGAGGCTGAGGGAGCTGGGGGTGTGCAGCCTGCAGAAGTTGTGCCAGAGGAGGTCTAGGCTGGATATTAGGAGGGAGTTGTTGGCAGAGAGAGTGATTGGCATTGGAATGGGCTGCCCAGGGAGGTGGTGGAGTGGCTGTGCCTGGAGGTGTTGAAGCCAAGCCTGGCTGGGGCACTTAGTGCCATGGTCTGGTTGGTTGGCCAGGGCTGGGTGCTAGGTTGGGCTGGCTGAGCTTGGAGCTCTCTTCCAACCTGCTTGATCCTATGATTCCATGATTCTAAGAAGAGAAGGCTGAGAGAGGATCTTGTTAATGTCTTCAGATGTCTGAGGAGTGGCTGCCAGGATGAAGGTGCCAGACTCCTTTTGGTGGTGCCCAGTACTAGGAGAAGGAACAAAGGGCACAAACTGAAACCCAGGAGGTTCTATCTGAACAGGATGAGAAACATCTTTGGCATGAAGGTGCTGAAGCCCTGGAGCAGACTGCTCAGAGAGGTTGTGGAGTCTCCTCTAGAAATTCCAAAGCCACCTGGTCACTGTGATCCTGGGCAGGCTGCTGTGGGTGCCCCTGCTTCAGCAGGGAGATTGGACTCAATCTGCAGAGGTCTCTTCCAATCCACACCATCGTGGGATTCAATTGTTCTCCTGCAGCAAAGGGCAGATCCTGTCTGTGGGGTGAGCTCCTTCTCTAGGGGACCTCCTTTTTTACTGCTTAGTGATGCAGCTGTGCTGAGAGGATGGCTTGTGGATGAGCAGTGCTCTTGCCATGCACCTCCCTTAGTGTGTTAAAAAGAACATAAGGTGTTTGCTTCTGAGCTTTCCAGAAGCCATGTTTTCAAGCAGGCATTTTCCACCTGTCCTGACCTTGGCACTGTGACTGTCTGCGTCCTGTCAGACTGCCTGCCACCATGTGAGCTTCCAGACAGTGACAGATTTTAATTACAGAATGCATTTTAACCTTGAAGCTTGCTTTGCAGTGGATTTCTTTGCTCAAGTCTGGAGGACCGGGATGCTGGCTGTAGGAACTGGAGCTTCGTGATGCAGCTCAGAGCTCCTTTGAGCAGGTTCTTCACTGCATGCTTGGAATAAACCCTACTTAGAATCAGAGGATCAGGCAGGTTGGAAGAGACCTCCAAGATCATCCAGTCCAACCTAGCACCCAGCCCTATCCAGTCAACTAGACCATGGCACTAAGTGCCTCATCCAGGCTTTTCTTGAACACCTCCAGGCACAGAGACTCCACCACCTCCCTGGGCAGCCCATTCCAATGCCAATCACTCTCTCTGCCAACAACTTCCTCCTAACATCCACCCTAGACCTCCCCTAGAACAGCTTGAGACTAGAACAGGTTGCTCAAGGCCTCATCCAACCTGGTCCTGGACATCTCCAGGGAGGTTGTGGAGCACAGGATCACCCAATGTGATCTTTGATCACCACAACCTCCCTGGGTAACCTGTGCCAGTGTCTCACCACCCTCACTGCAAACAACTTCTTCCTAACATCCACTTTCAATCTCTCCTCTGCCAGTTTAAACCCATTCCTCCTCCTCCTGTCATTGCAAGACCTTGTCAATAGTCCCTCCCCAGCCTTCCTGTAGCCCCCTTCAGATCCTGGAAGGCCACTCCAAGGTCTCCTCCAAGCCTTCTCTTCTCCAGGGTACAGAGCCCCAACTCTCTTAGCCTGTCCTCATAGCAGAGCTGCTGCTTCCCTCTAAGCATCTTTGTGGCTTCCTCTTGACTCACTCCCAACAGTTTTGGTGCCCCCAACACAAGAAGGACATGGAATTTTTGGAGTGGGTCCAGAGGAGGCCACAAAGATGATCAGAGGGCTGGAGAACATCCACTGTGGGCACAGGCTGGGAGAATTGGGGCTGTTCAGCCTGGAGAAGAGGATGCTCTGAGGAGACCTTAGAGAAGCCTTCAAATACCTGAAGAGGTGACAGGGGAGCTGGGAGGGACTTTTTACAAGGGCCTCTGGTGACAGGATGGGGAGCAGTGGCTTTGAGCTGGAAGTGGGGAGAATGAAACTGGAGATGAGGAAGAAATTCCTTGCAGTAAGGGTGGGGAGACACTGGAACAGGTTGCCCAGGGGGTTAGTTTAGATTCCCTCCCTAATGGTGCTCAAGGCCAGGTTGGCTGAGGTCTTGAGCCACCTGGGCTGGTGGGAGAATATCCCTGCCTATGCAGGGGTACTAGATGGTCTTCAAGATTCCTTCCAACCCAAACCAGTCTGATTGTTTCCATTTGGGGCAATGAATGATTCAATAGAAAGGCCAAGAAGAAACCTTCCTGTCTGGGATGTGCTCAGCTCCATTTCAAACGTTTCCATCCTTTTGGAAGGGTAAAGAGTCTCTGCATTGTTTGTTCTGAGCTCAGTGAGGTTATTACCTTTCAATTCCATGTGAGAATCAGGAGCTGATTCTTTTGGCCAGTCCTAATCCACTCTTTTATTCTTCTTTATTCCAGTGGCTAAGGAGCAATGCTTTTGAAGGGCTGAAAGGCTGATGTTGAGAAGCTGGAATGCAGGCTGGCCAGTGAGCATTTGACAAGATCTGCTCAGATTGAAACGTTTTTGTTCCTTTGCCATGCTGCCCATCAGAGCAGAAATGCTCCATGGCAGGGGGGAGGGAGGAGAAGAGCTTTGTCCCATACACAATGGCAGTGTTTTCCTGGGCACTTCAGGCAGTTAAATTTTTCATTATCTCCTCCCCTCGTCTAGACTGAGATCTGTTTATGTAATTTCTCACCAGGCACTTGTTTGAGCAGGAGAAAGCTTTCTTGATGTCATTATTGTTATTAAAAAGGCTTATTCTGTTACTAATGGTCTGGTGGGTGGTGGGAATGGGACTTGGCCCAGTGAGTGCTCCCGGTGCAAGTGCTGCAAAGGGCACTGCTGATGGGCTTGGGTCAAGCTGGAGGATGAGGAGAGGAAAGTTTGTGGTCTTTACCCAACACAAGAAGGACATGGAACTGTTGGAGCCAGTCCAGAGGAGGCCAGGAAGATGCTCAGAGGGATGCAGCAGCTCTGCTATGAGCACAGGCTGAGAGAGTTGGGGCTGTGCAGCCTGGAGAAGAGAAGGCTTTGAGGAGACTTTGGAGTGACCTTCCAGGATCTGAAGGGGGCTCCAGGAGGGCTGGGGAGGGGCTATTGACAAGGTCTTGGAATGTCAGGATGAGGAGGAATGGGTTTAAAGTGGCAGAGGAGAGATTGAAAGTGGATGTAAGGAAGAAGTTGTTTGCAGTGAGGGTGGTGAGACACTGGCGCAGGTTGCCCAGGGAGGTTGTGGAGCACAGGATCACCCAATGTGATCTTTGATCACATTGGGTGATCCTGTGCTCCACAACCTCCCTGGAGATGTTCAGGACCAGGTTGGATGAGGTCTTGAGTGACCTGTTCTAGTGGGAGGTGTCCCTGCCTATGGCAGGGGGTTGGAACTGGCTGAGCTTTGAGATCTCTTCCAACCTAAACCATTCTATGACTTTGCTGCTCACACAGACCCAAAATTGCACAGGTAAATGTTAATGAAGAGGCTTTAGATTAAAAATTGGTGGGAAATAACCATGGAAATCTGTTTTTTTTCTTCTGGTCAGCCATAGGAAGAGGCTGCCCAGGGAGGTGGTGGAGTCTCCATCCCTGGAGGTGTCCAAAAAACAAGTAGTACCATGGGATGTGGTCTGTTATTCATGGAGGTTTAACTTGATCATCTTGGAGGTTCTTTTCCAACCTTAATGATTCTTTGGGGACTCCCCCAGTGCTCTGGGCAGCTTGTTCCTGACTTTGACAATCCCTTCCATGAAGAAATCTTCCAACCTTAATGAATCTGTGTGGACTTCCCCAGTGCTCTGGGCAGCTTGTTCCTGACTTTGACAATCCCTTCAATGAAGAAATCTTCCCTACCATCCCAAGTAAGGAAACCTGTGGTCCTGGCACTTTGGGACATGGTTTAGTGGCCATGGTAGTGTTGGGTTGGTCGTTGGACTCGATCTCAGAAGTCTTTTCCAACCCAAACAGTTCTATGATTCTCCAGAAGATGTTCAGATCTCTCCATGAGAAATGTCCTGTCTGGTTTGTTCTTGATGTGAAGTGTTTCAGAGCCTTAACTTGGGTGTTTGGTCTTACTGCTACCCAAAAAGTGAGTGGTGTTTGGGTCCTGAGTGCTTTGTGCAGGGTGTTTGTGGTTATATTTATAAAGATAATTAATATCTAAGGGGGGGAAGAAATCAGATTTAAACTTGGAAACAGAAAGAGTCTGTTGGAATTTTGCCTTAATCCTTTGACAATGGAGTTGTTTTACCCAGGCCTGCTGGGCTACAGCAGACTGGAGATTTATGGACTTGTATTGCTGCCCATATGAATTTTTTATGGGCATAATATGGAAGTGATGATTGAGGTTACTTGTCAAATAAAGGAAATCTGAGTTAATGGGCTTTAAATAAGTGATTGGGAGATTATAAATTAGGCAGAGTAGATGTTAAGTGCACTGCAGCCAAATGAGGGATCTAATGGAGCTTGTGTTGGCTCATTTCCTCAGTCCTAGGTGGTGGTGGTGGCAGCATGAGCAGCCTGATGTAGCTTTGATTGACTTGTACATTGATTTTAGCCAGGGCAAGCTAAAGCTTGATTCAAGAATAAAGAAACAAGGCAATGACCAGAATATCCCCTGGGAAGTGCTGTGACCAAGGCAGGGTCAATCCAGGGCTCCTCCACCTGATGGCTTCTCCTCTTGTACTTCTGCCTGCAGCCTTTGGTTTTGAGGAAGGACACTCCTAGAATCACAGAATCAGCCAACAAGGATCCAGTTCCAACCCCCCTGCTATGGGCAGGGACACTCTACCCTAGGAGCCCTACCACCCACTCAGCCTGTGGTGCTCCAGTTCTATCTGGCAGTCCAGTTCTCCCCACAAAGTCTATCACAGATCTTCTCTTCATCCCAAACTGGAATCAAAACCCAACTGGGCAAACCCAAGGAAAGTCTAGGGGCTCTCCTTTGAACTGGTAGCTTCCTGCTTCTGTGCTGGCAGTGAGCTGTGAAGAGAATGATGTGCAGTCACTGATGGCTTTTTCTTCCAGTTAATGCTCAGTTGTGGCATTTTCAAACCTTCGTTGAGAAGTTTAGGTTCTTGGTAGGAGTTCTGGCACCGTCATGCTGTGTGGTGAAGGCTGTTGAGGTGTTAAGCTTGTAGGTACTGGTGCTCTGCACTGGACAGTGTGGATATTTGCAGTGGGGAGCAGTGATGAGATTGAACAAGGCCACAGCTGCACTTTGGCCACAACAACCCCAAGCAGTGCTGCAGGCTGGGGACAGAGTGGCTGAGAGCAGCCAGGCAGAGAGGGAGCTGGGGGTGTTGGGAGAGAGGAGCTGAAGATGAGGCAGCAGTGCCCAGGTGGACAGCAGAGCCAATGGCATCCTGGACTGGCTCAGGAGCAGTGTGGGCAGTAGGACAAGGGAGGTTCTTCTGCCCCAGTGCTCAGCTCTGCTCAGGCCACCCCTGGAGTGCTGTGTCCAGTTCTGGGCTCCTCAATTGAAGAGAGATGTTGAGGTGCTGGAAGATGTTTGGAGAAGGGCAGCAAGGCTGGGGAGGGGCCTGGAGCAGAGCCCTGTGAAGAGAGGCTGAGGGAGCTGGGGGTGTGCAGCCTGCAGCAGAGGAGGCTCAGGGCAGAGCTCATTGCTGTCTACAACTCCCTGAAGGGAGGCTGTAGCCAGGTGGGGTTGGTCTCTTCTGCCAGGCAACCAGCATTAGAACATGAGGACAAAGTGTGAAGTTGTGGCAGGGGACGTCTAGGCTGGATGTTAGGAGGAAGTTGTTATCAGAGAGAGTGATTGGCATTGGAATGGGCTGCCCAGGGAGGTGGTGGAGTCACTCACCCTGGATGTGTTTCAGGGTGGTTTGGATGTGGTGCTTAGGCTTATGGATTAAGGTGAATCTTGTAGAGTAGGGTTCTAGGTTGGATTTGGTGATCTTGAGGGGCTTCTCCAGCCTGGATGTGTCTGTGATTCTCTGATCTTTAAGGTCCTTTCCAACCCAAACTGTTCTAGGATCCTATGATTGAACTTTGCAGAGTTGAATTCTGAATTCAAAAGCCTGTCTTGTGTTTGTGAGAGAGCACTGGAACAGGCTGCCCAGAGAGGTTGTGGAGTCTCCTTCTCTGGAGCCTTTCAAGGCCTGTCTGGATGTGTTTCTCTGTGATCTGTGCTAGATTGTGTGATCCTGCTCTGGCAGGGGGGGTTGGACTCCACAGTCTCTTTGAGTCCTTTCCAACCCCTAACATCCTCTGATCCTATGACCTGCCTGTGAGCCAGCTGACCTTAGTGGTCCTTAGATGGAGCATCAGGCTGGAAGTGATGCAGGATATGAGCAGTGGCATCTCATTTTGCATGAATTTTACACTGAGGCTTTGTTTTAATGCTCCTTTTCTCCAAAGTATGCTAAAGACCTGGTTGCAAATCAGCACTTTGAAGTTAACTCTTCCTTTTGTCTTCCCTTTCAGCATCCGCAGTGTTATGCAGAAATACCTCGAGGAAAGGGGTGAATTAACCTTTGACAAGATCTTTCATCAAAAGATTGGTAAGTCTTGGCTCCATCCAAAGTTACTCAGGTCAGCATTTGTAAGCTTGGCTCCCTGCCCCCCTACCCTGTACCAGCTGCTGAGCAATCAGTGGTGTAGATGGTCTGAGGAGCAGAGGGATACGCACAGGGCTTAGTGCAGCCAAGGTCTTCAGTCAGATGAAACGTCCTGAAAGGGAGGAAGATGAAGCAAGGCAATCTGTCAACTTAACTTTGTGTTCTGGAAAACTACTGGAAAACTAATGAAATTATTTGGAAACATCAAGGAGAAAATTGCATTACTTGGTATGGGCTTGTCAGCAATCTAATGTGTCACATCAGTTAGGCTTTCTCCTTCCCTCTGCAGGGTAAGAAGCCTTGCTGAGGTGGGGTAGCTGTAGCAGGAGAGATACCAGGCATGGGGGCTTCATTGGCTGACGTCGTGGTTGTTTGCATCAGGAAACATCTGGCCAGCAGGTCTAGGGAGGTTCTTCTCTCTCTCTGCTCTGCCCTGCTGAGACCACATCTGGAATACTGTGTCCAATGCTAGGCTCCCCAGTCCTGTTGGGGAGTTGGGGCTGTTCAGCCTGGAGAAGAGAAGGCTCCAGGGAAACCTTAGAGCTGCATTTCAGTATCTGAAGGAGACTTAGAGGAAGGCTGGAGCAGGACTGTTTAGAAGGGGCTGTGGGGATAGGATGAGGGCAATGGTTTGAAACTGGAGCAGGGCAGATTTAGGTTGGGCATCAGGAGGGGAAGTTCTTGACAGTGATGAGACACTGGGACAGGTTGTCCAGGGAGGTGGTTAAGGCCCCATCCCTGGATACATTCAGGATCAGACCTGATGTGGCCCCGGGCAGCCTTCTCTAGTTGGAGATGTCTCTGCTGGCTGCAGGGGAGTTGGACAAAGTGACCTTTGTGGATCTCTTCCAACCTGCTGCAACCTGTGACTCCTGACTGGAACCTCGGAAGGATTAGATCTTTTTTTGTTAGAATCATAGAATCAAGCAGGTTGGAAGAGACCTCCAAGATCATCCAGTCCAACCTAGCACCCAGCCCTAGCCAGTCAACACAGTTGGAATTTTAGAGCCCCGAGTTTCATTAAGGTCTTAGCTTCTCCTCCCCATACCTTGAGCTGCTTGGTTCATAGCCATGCAGAGAGCTTTTCTCCTGCTCTTGCTGCAGTCATACATCCACTCCTCCCTTGGTACAGTCATAGCAATACTTGGCCTGGGTTACCTGGAAATGAGAAAGGTCTTCTGAGACCTCTCTGCTGGAGTTTTGGTTACTTCTGAAGCTGCTTCCTTCTGCGGGAGGGTTTAGAATGGAACAAAAATAAGGGCAAAGCTTCGAGCTGAAGATGCCTGCTTTCACCAGGAGACTTTGCATTGCCATGGCAAATGTTGCATTTCCTCTCTGTGGTCGCTCATTTAGCTTTTATTGCGTTTTCTAGCTCCTTCTCTGCCATTAAATTAGCTCTGTTTCCAGACATTAGCATAATTGCTTGTGGTAAAGTACCTTCAATTTTAGGCAGGCATTATGCAAAAGGCTGTGAAAATGAAGATGGCAAGGTAATTAAAAGTCTAATCACCTCTTTTTCTCTCTTACTCTTGTTGTTATCTCGTTGGATGGATGCTGGAGATGGGGGGAGACCGCAGCTGAGGCTGGACCCGTGGGTGCACGTCTGGGGTGGTGCAGCTCCTGCTCTGAGGAGTCGAAATTAACCTGGGTCAAACGAGTCTCTCTTCAAGAGCTACAATTCTGCTGCTTCATCTCTTTGCTGCTGGCTCTTCCTCTGCCTTTATTTTCTCAGTTAAAGAGCAATCTAGTCTACAATGCTTTATCCCTATGTACTAATTAGAAAACTTCATCAAGCTACCTATTTTTCCCTCGGGCAAGGCATGCAGATGAAGGCTGTTAAGCATTCTCAGACCACAGTTCTTTTCTTACAGCTCCAGGTCATTGTTTTATCTGGTTCTTTAGCATCCTCCTTTCAAATGTAAAACCCAGAGCTTTGATCAGTTGTCTGATAGGAGTCTGTCTGATGGTGTAGAACTTGTTCCTCTTGGATGGTTTCCTCTGCGCAGGGCTAATGATGGTGCTGGTTTTATCAGTGGCGAGTGTCTGTCCTTAATGAGCCCCTCAAGCCTTTCAAGATCTGCATTTTTCAGGTCCCACTGTAAGGATGGTCACCAATTCCCACCCCACCACCTCCCTCCGGATGTGTATTTGCAGGGAGTTGTACAGCAGCTTGGGTTTGGAACCCAAAACCTACTCTCTGCCCATGAGGATTAGAATGAGAGCAGGAAAATCCATCAGTGAGCAGCCTGGCAGCACTTATAGAATCATTAAGGCTGGAGAAGACCTCTAAGATCAGTGAGTCCAACACCACTGTACCCACTAAACCATGTCCCTCAGCACCATATCTACACAGCTTTTAGAATCATAGCAGCCAGGCAGAGAGGGCCCTGGGGGTGCTGGGAGAGAGGAGCTGCAGAGGAGGCAGCAGTGTGCCCAGGTGGGCAGCAGAGCCAGTGGCATCCTGGGCTGGCTCAGGAGCAGTGTGACCAGCAGGACAAGGGAGGTTCTTCTGCTCCTGTGCTCAACACTGCTCAGGCCACACCTTGAGTGCTGTGTCCAGTTCTGGGCTCCTCAATTGCAGAGAGATGTTGAGGTGCTGGAGCACGCCCGGAGAAGGGCAGCAAGGCTGTGAGGGGCCTGGAGCTCAGCCCTGTGAGGAGAGACTGAGGGAGCTGGGGGTGTGCAGCCTGCAGAAGAGGAGGCTCAGGGCAGAGCTCATTGCTGTCTACAACTCCCTGAAGGGAGATTGTAGCCAGGTGAGGTTGGGCTCTGCTGCCAAGTAACCAGCAACAGAAGAAGAGGACACAGTCTAAAATCGTGGCAGGGGAGGTCTAGGCTGGATGTTAGGAGGAAGTTCCTGGCAGAGAGAGTGATTGGCATTGGAATGGGCTGCCCAGGGAGGTGGGAGAGTCTTTGTCTATGGAGGTGTTGAAGCCAAGCCTGGCTGGGGCACTTAGTGCCATGGTCTGGTTGATTGGCCAGGGCTGGGTGCTAGGTTGGACTGGATGATCTTGGAGGTCTTTTCCAGCCTGTTTGATTCTATGATAGAACACAATCTTAGATATCATCTCTAACCTTAATGATTCTAAGATCACTGAGTCCAACCTTCAACCCAACAGCACCATGCCTGCTAAACCATGGCCCTCAGCACCATATCTACACAGCTTTTAGAACGATAGAACAGAATCATAGAATCATTAAGGTTGGAAAACACCTCTGAAATCATCAAGTCCAACCCTCAACCCAACACCACCATGGCCACCAAACCATATCCTTAGGTGCCATGGCCACACGTTCCTTGAACATCACCAGGACCAGTGACTCCAGCACCTCCCTGAGTAGCCTGTTCCAACGCCTGACCACTCTTGCAGCAAAGAAATTGTTCTTATCTCCCATCTAACCCATGGCCTGGAGGCTTCATAAGGTTTGCATGAACAAATGCCTGCCCCCTGTTTACATCTTGCTTTGTTTTGCTTCAGGAAGGCAAATAAGTCTCTCTCATCTCTGGGAGATGACAGACAGTTTGCAGGAGCGATGCTCCAGAATGATCTTCAACTCTCTAAGAATCTCCTAATGAGTCAGAGGACGTGAAGATAATGGAGCTGCCCAGAAAAACGCTCTGGCAGCCTTTAAGAGCCCAGCAGCAGCAGCAGCAGGCTGTTCCCTCAGAAGCTGCTTCCTCCCCAGCAGAAGCTTGGTGGGGAAGTACAGCGTGTCTCGAAGCGAGTGCGTAACCACCTCTAGCTCCTTGTCTCCTCACCACATCCTGTTTGCTACAACACCAGATTATGTGTTTGCTTCAGAACAGAAAATAGAGAAAAGGAGACGTTTTCTGCTGGCCCAGTGTGTCTCTCACTGACGTGTGCAACCCTCTCTGCTTGGTGGCTTGGGGTGAAATTGCAGGTGGAGTTCTTCTGAGCTCCTCGCTCATCGAATGGCTGAGTTCAGAGGCAGTTTGGGAATGAGCTGTAATGTCTCTGGCTGCTGAGTGGGTTGGGGTCTGCCTCAGAGGCTGCCAAGTGTCAAGGGGAGTCATTTAGGTGATAAGATTGCTGTAGAACAGGATTATTGTGGTTATTAAACTTAAATCATGGAATCATAGACTGGTTTAGGTTGGAAAGGACCTTCAAGATCATCTAGTTCCAACCCCCCTGTCACGGGCAGGGACACCTTCCACTGGATCAGGTTGCTCAAGGTTCCGTTCACATAGAATCACAGAATTAACCAGGTTGGAAAAGACCTGATTAATTGGTTAGGTACTAGGTTGGATTATTGAGACCTTCTAATTAACTAACCCATGGCACTAAGTGCCTCATCCAGCCTCCTTTTTAACACCTCCAGGGATGGGGACTCCACCACCTCCCCAGGCAGCACATTCCAATGCCAATCACTCTTGCTGTGAAAAACTTCTTCCTAACATCCAGCCTGAACCTGCCCTGGCACAGCTTGAGGCTGTTTCCCCTTATTCTGCCACTGGTTTCCTGGGAGAAGAGCCCAACCCCACCTGGCTACAGCCTCCCTTCAGGTAGCTGCAGACAGCAATGAGCTCTTCCCTGAGCCTCCTCTTCTGCAGGCTGCACACCCCCAGCTCCTCATTCCATCTGCCTTTGAACACTTCCAGGCTTAGAGCATCTGCAGCTTCTCTGGGCAGCCTGTTCCAGTGCCTCACCCCCCTTGTAGGAAAGAATTTCTGATGTCCAACCTAAATGCTTTGGTCCAAACCTGTTGCCAGTTCCAGTTTAGAGAGTCTTATGTCTGACACTGGACTTTCTGACAGAAGGTTGGAATCCATAATTCATTGAATATGTTCACAGAGTGGTTTGGGTTGGAAGGGACCTTCAAGATCATCCATTTCCAACCCCCCTGCCATGGGCAGGGACATCTCCCACTAGCCCAAGTTGCTCAAGGCCTCATCCAACCTGGCCTTGAACACCTCTAGGGAGGAGGCATCCACAGCCTCCCTGGGCAACCTGTGCCAGTGTCTCCTCACCCTCCCTGGAAAGAATTTCTTCCTAATCTCCAGTCTCAACCTCCCTATCACTCCAGGGTATTTCCCAACCAAAACAATTCTGTGATCCTCAATTGCATCTACCTGGTAGGCAGTGAATGAAGTTGGGTTGGAAATTCAGGGATGTGATGGGAAAGCATCCTACAGCTTCAGGTCTTGACTTTGCTTCAGCCTTGGGTTCTCTGGCGACCGCTTGGAAGCTGTTGGGACCGTTTGGTTACACCCTTCTTGCTTTCTCTTCTGTTACACAGAGCCCTTGGCTCAGGGTCTTGGAGAAAGAGGAGTTTTAGCTGTTTCAGCAGCTGGTCAGGCTGCAAGATAAGCTTCTCACCTTGCCTAGTAAGCAGCTTGCTCTCTTCTTCCCCTCGAAGCTGAGCTAGTTTCTGTTTTAGTTGCTTGAAACACACCACTTGTAAAAAGAGGCAAGAAAAAGAACCTTGTAGTTGACAGAAGTTACAAATGGTTTCCTTTTAATTAATTTTTTTTTTCCTTTCTTGTTTCCCATCCACTTTTGTTTCCTGAGGAATGATCTTTCTGGGGGTGATTCATTCCAAGTGGTCTTTTCTAGCCTCTGAAATCAGCAGGCTGCGAGCTGGAGCTCAGCCCAGCCAGGGTGAGCGTTTTGCCATCTGTATCAGCTCTTCTTCCTACACACCCATGGCTTGTGCAGGGCTCTTCTGCCTTCTTATCTGCTCCCTTTCTCCTGCTTGCAGCTAAGTATAGCCAGGGGGATATTCTGGTTCCTTTTTAAGCTGTGTTTCCAGAGCAGATGAACGTTTGGTTTGCTTTGTAGTTCTTCTGCAGAGACAAGCTCCAGCCATGGGGAGGGACTTTTCTGCCTGCCCTCTGCAGTTCTCCTCTCTCTTCTGACTGCTGTTTCCTCCAGTGCTTAAAAAAAAAAGCCCCAACCCAGCAAACTAGGGTGAGAACAGCTCAAGAGTTGGTTTTTAGGGCAGGGAATGGTGTTTTCTGCTACTTGCTACTCTAGTTCTGGACCCATCTTCTTTCATGAGCTCAGGATTTTGATGCTAACTGTTAGCTTGGGTCTTGAGTTAAAAATCTGGTGAGAAAAAACCATTCTTGCTCTTCCTCTTTCTGTGGTAGCACAGCTCAGTGAGCTCCCTGAGATACCTAAAAATAACAGGCTGGGAAAAGTACCTCCCCAGAGCATTATTTCAGCTATTGTTTAATTTAAGCATAAGATCTATGTGCTGTTGGCATTCTGAACTAATTAAAGAGTCCTCTGAGGAAATAACAATGAAAGCAATAAAACTTGGTGGGGAGTAAAGAGAAGCACCTGGGGTTTTGGCTCTGGAATGAGCAAAGGGATGGCAAAATGAGAAGATCTTGCTTCTAGTCATTTCTAGCTGCTTGTGATGACTCTGGAGCTGCTGCTTTGCCTGCTGTCAAGGAAGGATCAGTGAGGAGGATGGGCTGGGGGAGCTGGGTTGTTCAGCCTGGAGAAGAGAAGGCTCCAGGGAGACCTTATAATGGCTTTTTAGTACCTGCAGGGGGATGCAAGAAGGCCGCAGAGGGACTGTTAGCAAAGGACTGCAGGGATAGGCTGAGAGGCAGTGGATTGAAGTTAGAGAAGAGCAGGTTTAGATTGGAAGTCAGGAGTAACTTCTGCACCCTGAGGGTGGTGGATCACTGGAACAGGTAGCTCAGGGAGGTGGTTGAGGCCCCATCCCTGGAGATATTTAAGATATGGCTTGACAGGGCTCTGAGCAACCTGATCTATCAGAACTTGTCCCTGCTGACTGCAGGAGGGTTGAGCCAGATGGCATTTGGAGGTCCCTTCCAACCCATTCTATGGTTGTTTGTGTATTTTATGTTACACTGGTTGGACTCAGTGATCTTAGAGCCATTTTGGTTGGCAAAGACTTTTATGATTTGATGTCTCACACCACTCCAGGTGACCTCTTGAGAGGCCCAGGGCTGGTCCAAGAGGACACAGTCTCAAGTTGTGCAGGGGGAGGTCTAGGCTGGATGTTAGGAGGAAGTTGTTGGCAGAGAGAGCGATTGGCATTGGAATGGGCTGCCCAGGGAGGTGGTGGAGTGGCTGTGGCTGGAGGTGTTGAAGCCAAGCCTGGCTGGGGCACTTAGTGCCATGGTCTGGTTGATTGGCCAGGGCTGGGTGCTAGGCTGGGCTGGCTGAGCTTGGAGCTCTCTTCCAACCTGCTTGATTCTATGATTCTAAGTATGCTGAGGAGCTAAGGTGTGTGTGGTTCCCCCGGGGCTGGGGCAGGATCCTCCATCCTTGCAGGCAGAGGATGGTGACAAGTTCCAGCCTGCATGTGAAATGCTTCCTGTGTAATAGAGGCATATTAAATCAAATGAATTAGATAAACCAGGGAAATTAGTTAATAGGTGGATTCAGTGATCTCAGAGGTCTTTTCCAACCACAGCAATTCTATCAGAGAATCTTTGAGGTCAGAAAAGACCTCAAAGGTCAAGTCCAACTTTCAACCTGTGCTTCTGTGATAGGTAGGAGAGGATTTTAGAGGTTTTTTCCAACCAAAACAATTCAGGGATTCTAAAACCTGGGCTGAGTTTCTTTAAAACCAGAATATTTTTAGAGCCAGAGTCACCTGGAGGCATGCATTAGCCACTGATCTAAGACCTGAGAGATTGAAGGTGTCTCCTTGGACTTCTTTAGTGACACTGTTCATGAGAGGCAATAATTTGACTCTCTTCTGCTATTTTGGTGTTTAATTATGTGCAGCCATGAAATAGGGAAAAGAGTTTCTCTAAGAGCAAGAAGGCAGCTTGGTTGGTCATAGAATCACAGAATGGCAAGGGTTGGAAGGAACCTCTGAAGATTGAGTCAAACATCCTTGCCAAAGCAGGGTCACCTAGGACAGGTCACACAGGAACATGTCCAGGTGGCTTTGGATCTTCAAATCCCTGTTGGAAGGAACCCAAAGAGATCATCCAGTCCAACCCCCCTACCACAGCAAGACCACACAATCTAGCTCAGGTCACACAGGAACACATCCAGGCAGGCCTTGAAAGGCTTCAGAGAAGGAGACTCCACAACCTCTCTGGGCAGCCTGCTCCAGGGTGCCAGCACCCTCACACCATTTTCCTCCTGTCCAGATGGAACCTCCTAGGTTCTAGTTTGTATTCATTGTCCTTTCCCCTATCAGAGGACACCACTGAAAAGTGCCTGGTCACACCTACTTGTCCCCCACCCTTCAGATATTTGTTCATAAGATCCCTTCTCAGGCTCTTCTCCAGGCTAAACAGCCCCAAGGCTCTCAGCCTTTCCCCATCAGATAGATGTCCCAGTCCCTTCATCATCATAGAATCAACCAGGTTGGAAGAGACCTCCAAGCTCATCCAGTCCAACCTAGCACCCAGTCCTATCCAGTAATCTAGACCATGGCCCTAAATGCCCCATCTAGTCTTTTCTTGAACACCTCCAGGGACAGCAACTCCACCACCTCCCTGGGCAGCCCATTCCAATGCCAATCACTCTCTCTACCAACAACTTCCTCCTAACATCCAGCCTAGACCTCCCCTGCCACAACTGCAGACTGTCCCCCCTTGTTCTGTTGCTGGGTGCCTGGCAGCAGAGCCCAACCCCACCTGGCTACAACCTCCCTTCAGGGAGCTGCAGACAGCAATGAGCTCTGCCCTGAGCCTCCTCTGCTGCAGGCTGCACACCCCCAGCTCCCTCAGCCTCTCCTCATAGGGTTTGTGTTTCAGGCCCCTCATGGCCTCTGTTAGACTCTCTCCAGCAATGCAGATGACTTGATTCTGGGGTTCCATGTGGGACCTGGGCAGGACAGCCACCATGCAGAAGCAGCCCCCATCCAAATGAGGAAGTCACTTGTACCAAAAAATGAGCTTTAAAACACTCTTTGAGGACTGATCTTCCTCTTTCTCAGGTCACTTCTGATTTTCACCTCGAGTTCAGACTAAAACCTGGCTCAGAGATGGTCTGTGGGAGCCCTTTAAATCTGTGTTACTCTTGCTGCCCTTTCAGGGTTGGTGTGAACAGTTAAAAACAACCCAAACCACAAGTGGAGGTTGGAAACTGAGGGACTGCAAACTGAAACGGAAACTATCGACGTGAGACAGCTCACAGGGGAGCTGTTCCTGTGCAGCACTGGGGTCAGGCTGGGCTGTGGGCTGCAGCAAGAGCAATGTGGCCAGCAGGGCAAGGGAGGGCATTCTCCCCCTTTACTCTGCTCTCCTCAGACCCCACCTGTGTGCAGTTCTGGAGTCCCCAGCTCAGGAAGGATATGGAACTGTTGGAGCCAGTCCAAAGGAGGCCACCAGGATGCTCAGAGGGATGCAGCAGCTCTGCTATGAGGACAGGCTGAGAGAGTTGGGGCTCTGCAGCCTGGAGAAGAGAAGGCTTGGAGGAGACCTTGGAGTGGCCTTCCAGGATCTGAAGGGGGCTACAGGAAGGCTGGGGAGGGACTATTGACAAGGTCTTGTAATGACAGGAGGAGGAGGAATGGGTTTAAAGTGGCAGAGGAGAGATTGAAAGTGGATGTTAGGAAGAAGTTGTTTGCAGTGAGGGTGGTGAGACACTGACACAGGTTGCCCAGGGAGGTTGTGGAGCACAGGATCACCCAATGTGATCAAAGATCAAAGATCACATTGGGTGATCCTATGCTCCACAACCTCCCTGGAGGTGTTCAGGACCAGGTTGGATGAAGCCTTGAGTGACCTGTTCTAGTGGGAGGTGTCCCTGCCTATGGCAGAGGGTTGGAACTGGCTGAGCTTTGAGATCTCTTCCAACCTAAACCATTCTCTGATTCTATGATACCTTCTTATAACCCTCAGGACCCTCTTGCAAAACTCATTCTCCCTGGCTGCTAGCAATTTTTCTTTCCCTGAATTAGCCTTAGGTTTAAGATGCAGATTTCCATCAGTATTGAAATGCTGCTGGGAGCTAAGTTTCTTTTACCAGGCTTTGCTTTTGTGCTAAAAGAAATGGGATAGTTGCATGGATCATGTTAAAGATCATTTGGAGGAACACAGACATACATTCACAGGCTGGTTTGGGTGGGAAGGGACCTTTCAGACTCATTCAGTCAGCCCCCTTTGCAGTCAGCAGGGACATCTTCAACTAGAGCAGGTTCCTCAGAGCCCCAGACAACCTCAGCTGGAGTGGTTCCAGGGATGGGACATCTCCCACCTCTCTGGGCAACCTGTCACCATCCTCAATGTCCAATATTTCTCCCTTCTCTCCACTCTGAATCTCTCTTTTAGCTTAAACCCTCATCCCTTGCCCTGTCCCAACAGGCCCTGCTCAAAAGTCTGTCCCATTTACTCTCCCTCTAAGCTGAAGCTTCCTGCAGTAGATTGTTTTTACCTTGCTTTTGATGTGCAGGCAGTTCTGAGGAGGTGTCTTGGCTTGCGTGTCAGGGACAAATAGTATCCAAAGTCACTATAAAAAATGTATGGATTCATTTGGGGGTTTTCTTCTCAACATAAATAATTGAGCATTCCTTTGTTGGGATGCAGCTTGATGTGCTCCTGTGCCTGCCTTTGTGGAAGGGTTGAAGATGGTTGTGTGATTTCCCAGGGGATTTGCAGATTAAGCCTGAGCTTGATGATAAGGAATATATATATCTATATCCTATTAGCTGGAATTTCATCTCATTCTGTGATTCTGTGCTAAAGGGTACTGTGGGCATGCTGGTCTATATATATATATGGCATTTAGATACAGTTTTGGTCTTGCATGATTTAAGTCATGGGGGGAAAATGAGCTTTTGCAGGGCAGTTATGTAGGTTTGAGGTTAGGTTTTGAAGAATTCAGAGATTCAGACAATCATAGAATCAAGCAGGTTGGAAGAGAGCTCCAAGCTCAGCCAGCCCAACCTAGCACCCAGCCCTGGCCAATCAACCAGACCATGGCACTAAGTGCCCCAGCCAGGCTTGGCTTCAACACCTCCAGGCACAGCGACTCCACCACCTCCCTGGGCAGCCCATTCCAATGCCAATCACTCTCTCTGCCAACAACTTCCTCCTAACATCCAGCCTAGACCTCCCCTGCCACAACTTGAGACTGTGTCCCCTTCTTCTGGCAGAAGAGCCCAACCCCACCTGGCTACAGCCTCCCTGCAGGTAGTTGTAGACAGCAATGAGGTCTGCCCTGAGCCTCCTCTTCTGCAGGCTGCACACCCCCAGCTCCTTCAGCCTCTCCTCATAGGCCTTGTGTTCCATCCAGGCATTATCTAACTCTTCTTGCTGCAGAAAATCACTTGGTGCCCTGTCAGGAGGTGAGAAATGTGCATCAGACCTCCTCAGATTCTGGAGAGGAACAGAGCAGTGACCTTACAGGGTGGTTGCTTCTCTCTAGCCTCTTTCCATTGAGAGCATTCTGCCCAGCCAGTGCCTCTGGAATATTCTGCTTCCAGATGTTGGCTAGATAGGTTGAGAATTATGCAAACCCAGGTTCTTAAATGTTTCTAGATACTTCTGTCAATAATTTCTTTGATTAAAAGGGGAAAAGAGTCTGAGGAGTAGAACCATCTGTTCCTGCACCTCCAGCTCTCAGCAGCTTCCTTCTTAGAGCACACAGAATGAACCAGCTTTAAAATTCATGGAGGAGACTCAGCTGCACTGGCACTGTTGTTCTTGTGGGTTTTGCTTCTCTTTACCTCAGTGCTGTGTGTATTTACTCCCTGATTACTGCTTTCTTTGTGTTCTGATTCTGACCACAGGACAGCAATCCTCCTCCACGTGTCACAGAGCAGTTTGATTCTTTGCGCGGTGGTAAAGCTCCTGCTGGCAGCCTGAAATAGAACAGGCTGCCCAGGGAGGTGCTGGAGTCACCATCCCTGGAGTTGCCTGTGGCCATGGCACTGTGGGACTTGGTTTGATGGCTGTAGTGGTCTCAGGTTGATGTTTGAACTTAATGATCTTAGAGTGCTTTTCCAGCCCAAACAGTTCTATGATCAGAAGCTTGAGAATTCACAGCTGCTGGAGAGAGTCCAGCACTGAGCCACAAAGATTAAGGGAGAGGAACATCTCTCTTGTGAGGAGAGGCTGAAGAGCTGGACCTGTGCTGCTTGGAGAGGAAGAGACTGAGAGGTGACCTCATTCATGTTTATAAAGATGTAAAGGTGAGTGCCAAGAAGATGGAGCCAGACTCTATTTGGTGATGCCCAATGACAGCACAAGGGGCAATGGGTGGCACAGGAAGGTCCATGGAAACATGAGTAGGATTTTTTTCCCTGTAAAGGTGACAGGGCACTGAAACAGGCTGCCCAGGGCAGGTTGTAGAGTCTCCATCTCTGGAGATACTCAAAACCTGCCTGGATGTGTTCTTGTGTGATCTGGTGTAGGTGTTCCTGCTCTGGCAGCAGGGTTGGACTGGATGAGCTTTGGAGGTCCCTTCCATTCTGTGATTCTGTTGTGAAGTTGTTCTGTGGCTTCATTAAATGATCAAATCTTGCTTGCTCCCTAGAAGAAGCACACACAGACCTAGGCCCTTCCTAAGAAGTAGAAATCTTCCCTAGAGGCTTTCAACACTCATCTGGATGCATTCCTGTGTGGCCTGCCCTGGGCGACCCTGCTTTAGCAGGGGAGTTGCTTGAATGATCTCTGGAGGTCCATTCCAACCCAAACAGGATCAGAGGGTGCAGGGGTTGGAAGAGACCCAAAGAGATCATTGAGTCCAACCCCTCTGCCAGAGCAGGACCATACAATCTAGCTCAGATCACACAGGGACACATCCAGACAGGCCTTGAAGGGCTCCAGGGAAGGAGACTCCACAGCCTCTCTGGGCAGCCTGTGCCAGTGCTCTGGGACCCTTACAGCAAAGAAGTTCCTCCTTGTGTTGAGCTGGAACCTCCTGTGCTGCGGCTTCCATCCATTGCTGCTTGTCCTATCCCAGGGAGCAGTGAGCAGAGCCTGTCCCCCTCTCCTGACCCCCAGCCCTCAGATGTTTACAAACATTGATTAAATCCCCTCTCAGTCTTCTCTTCTCCAGACTAAGCAGCCCCAGGTCCCTCAGCCTCTCCTCATCAGGCAGTGCTGCAGTCCCCTCATCATCCTCATAGCCTCCTCTGGACTCTCTCCAGCAGATCCCTGTCCCTCTTAAACTGGGGAGTCCAAAACTGAACACAGTACTCAAGATGAGGTCTCAGCAGGGCAGAGTAGAGGGGGAGGAGAACCTCCCTGGATCTGCTGGACACACTCTGCTTAATGCACCCCAGGATCCCATTGGCCTTCTTGGCCACAAGGGCACACTGCTGCCCCATGGGTGTTAGCCACCAGCACTCCCAGGTACCTCTCCACAGGGCTGCTCTCCAGCAGTCACCCTCCAGCCTGTACTGGTGCAGTTTGTTATTCCTCCCCAGATGCAGGACTCTGCACTTGTCCTTGTTGAACCTCATCTGGTTCCTCTGTGCCCAGCTCTGTCTGTCCAGGTCTCTCTGGATGGCAGCACAGCCTGCAGCTGTCTCAGCCAAGCCTCCCAGCTTGGTGTCATCAGCAAACTTGCTGAGCAGACTGTCTGTCTGTCCCCTCTTCAGTGGCAGTGATGAAGATGTTGAACAGCACCAGACCCAGCACTGATCCCTGGGGGACTCCACTGGTGACAGCTCTCCAGCTGGCCCTGGCACCATTGATCACCACTCTTTGAACTCTGTCTTGTAACCAGTTCCTAAAGCACCTCACTGCCTGCTCTTCCATCCCACGCTTCCTGAGCTTGCTCACTAGGATGTCATGGGAGACAGTGTCAACGGCCTTGCTAAGGTCAAGGTAGACTACACCCACTGCTCTCCCTGCATCTACCCATTCAGTTGTGTCATCATAGAATGCTACCAGATTAGTCAAGCAGGACTTCCCCTTGGTAAATCCATGCTGACTACTCCTGATAACCTTCTTCTCTTCCAAGTGCCTTGAGATGCCCTCCAGAAGGAGAACCATTCTGTGATTCTCTGGTTTGTAGCTTAAGAGTGTCAGAGTAGTGACATTTTCAATACTGGGGGCATGTTGCCATGTAGTGGGGCAGTGATTTACTGAGTTGTGGGGTGGAAAAATACTGAGGAGGGAAATCCCAACTCTCACATCCTCCATGGGGACTCAGTATTGTTGGAAGCTGAAGAAAGAAGCCCTACAAGAAATTACAAACTACCCTCCTGATCTTTGTAAGCTGCTGCTAATAGTTGGGAGCTTGCTGATAGCTTGTTAGGAGCTGCTAGCACCACTTACAAGAGTGGTGGGAGTTGCTTCTGTGAGAACAGAACAGAACCTCAAGTGCTTTGTGCTTTAGTGAAGGAATTTAATCAGCTTCTTTGATTGAAATGAAGGCACAGAATGCTAGGGGTTGGAAGGGACCTCTGGAGATCGAGTCCACCTGCCTTGCCAAGGCAGGATCACCTAGAGAAGGACAGGCAGGAGCTCAGCCAGCTGGGTTTGGAATGTCTCCAGAGATGGAGACTCCACTACCTGTCTGGGCAGCCTGCTGCAGGGCTCCCTCATCTTTAAATCCAAGAAGTTCCTCCTCGTGTTCAGATGGAACTTCTGTTCCAGTTTGTGCCTGTTGCCCATTGTCCTGCCAGGGCACCACTGAAGAAAGCCTGGTGCCATCACCAAGAGTGCTTCCCTTTTGTCTTTAGTTGTCCTTATAAAAAGGGGAGTAGTTTTCCATATGTTTTAAAATCCTTCATCTTCCAAAGGTACTTTTTGTTCTCCACAACTCTATCTTTGCTTTCACCTTTGCTATGCTGAATAGTACAGGAGGTGCTCCAGCCCTCTGATCATCTTCCTGGCCTCCTCTGGACTCTCTCCATCTGCTCCATGTCCTTCTTGCATTGGGGCCACCAGAACTGGATGCAGTGCTCCAGGTGAGGTCTCCCCAGAGCACAGGAGCAGACTCAACTGATCACACCTCTTTTGGTGCAAGCACCCATTGCCCAGTGAGGTCACTAACCCTTGTTGAAGTTGGTCACTCACCTTTTCAAGTGCTGAACCAGAGCATGCCTTGAACTCCTGCAGCCACAGGACCAAGAGAGCTGCACTGCTGCTCCAGCACACACATTCCAGACAGGACTTGAGATGAGTTCATAGAATCAAGCAGGTTGGAAGAGACCTCCAAGCTCATCCAGTCCAACCTAGCACCCAGCCCTATGCAATCAACCAGACCATGGCACTAAGTGCCTCATGCAGGCTTTGCTTGAGCACCTCCAGGGACAGCAACTCCACCAGATTCTCAGATTCCAGCAGGTCAAGAGAGGTGATTCTTTCCCTTTCCTCTTTGTGAGGCCCCAGCTCAAATACTGCATCCAGTTTTGGTGTCTCCATCGTAAGAGGGACAAGGAACTGTTGGAGTGAGTCCAAGGGAGTGCCACAAAGATGATCCAAGGACTAGAGCAGCTCTGCTGTGAGGACTGGCTGAGGAAGCTGGGGGTGTTCAGCCTGGAGAAGGGAAGGCTCCAGGGGGACCTTAGAGCTGCCTTCCAATCCAGTAAGGAAGCCTACAGGAAGGCTGTGGAGGACTTTCCATAGAGGCAGGACAAGGGGGAATGGTTTTAACCCGAGGGAGAGTAGGTTGGGACTGGATCTTAGGAAGTTCTTCAATATGAGGGTGCTGAGACTCTGAAGTAGGTTGCCCAGAGAGGTCATGGATGTCTCCTCCCTGGAGGTGTTCAAGGCCAGGCAGCATGGGGTAGTGGGAGGTGACTCTGCCCATGACAGGAAGGTTGGAATAGATGAGCTCTGAGCTGCCTTCCAACCCAAACCATTCCATGATTCTATAGTTCTGTGTCAAATCTCAAGGCAGAGGATCCTCAGCAGCTGATGCATTGACTTACTGAGGGCAGTCACTTATTGTTCATCTTCAGGCTCAGAAGAGCTGTTGGGAGCATGATGCTCTCATGGTAAACACCCCTCCAGGTCCTCTGACAGCAGGCTTCAAAGGATAGGACCAGCAGCTGTCAAGATGTCAAGTGGTGGGACACCAATCCACATGATAAGAGGATTTCTAAGGAAAAAAGAGATCTGCTCTATTTTTAACAGGCTGCTGTTAATCATTGAAAAGAAAATGAGGTCTGAGCTTCGCCCACTGCGACTGCCACAGCAGCTCTGCCTCAAAGAAAAACCCCAAACCTACCACAGCCACCTCAGTGTCCTCATGAAATGTGCCTCTGAATGCTGAATGTGCAACTGTTTGTTTTCTTCTTTAAAGCCATGAAAAGGAAAGGATGTGGAAAACTTCTGTCTGAGGCTCGGGTAGCCTGGGCTGCAGCAAAAGCAGTGTGAGCAGCAGGACAGGAGAGGTGATTCTGCTCCTCTGCTCTGGTGGGAGCTCACTGAGTCTAGTTCTGGTGCCTCCAGCACAAGAATCATAGAATCAAGCAGGTTGGAAGAGACCTCCAAGCTCAGCCAGTCCAACCTAATACCCAGCCCTAGCCAGTCAACCAGACCATGGCACTAAGTGCCCCAGCCAGGCTTGGCTTCAACACCTCCAGGCACAGCGACTCCACCACCTCCCTGGGCAGCCCATTCCAATGCCAATCACTCTCTCTGCCAACAACTTCCTCCTAACATCCAGCCTATACCTCCCCCAGCACAAATTGAAGGACATGGAAATGCTGGAGTAGGTGCAGAGGATGGTCATGGTCAGAGGGTTGGAGCATCTCCCCTCTGGGGACAGGCTGTGAGAGTTGGGGGTGTTCAGCCTGGAGAAGAGAGGGCTCCAGGGACACCTTAGAGCAGCCTTCCAGTACCTGAAGGGGACCCATAAGAAGGCTGGGGAGGGACTTCTAGCAAGGGCTTGTAGTGATTGGACCAGGGGCAGTGGATTTGAGCTGGAAAGGGGAGATTGAGACTGGAGATTGGGAAGAAATTGTTTCCAGTGAGGGTGGGGAGACACTGGCACAGGTTTCCCAGGGAGGTTCTGGCTGCTCCCTCCCTGAAAGTGTTCAAGGCCAGGTTGGATGAGGCCTTGAGTGACTTGTTCTAGTGGGAGGTGTCCCTGCTCATGGCAGTGGGGTTGGAACTAGATGATCTTGAAGGTCTCTTCCAACCCAAGCCATTCTATGAATCTATGGGGAAAGAAACCCACAGACAACAGTGGAAAATATGCCTGGCAAGAAGGATTCTCTTTGAAGACTCTTCAAGGCTTTTAGCCCAAGTTTATTTCCTCCAGATGATCTGTAGAAGCCATTAAATCACCTACCTGGCAACTTCCAGCCTCATTTTGAGCTCAGTTTGCTTCTGTTGGAAGAAAACTCTTCTCCTCCCCATTGCATGCAAAGCTTGACCTGTGGGGTAGGTTTTTGCATCTCTGCACAGGGCTAATGGTTTCATTTGTTAGGAGGTGAGTGAAAAGTGAAGGTCCATCAGGGATCTGGCAGGAGAAGGAGGTTAAGGACAAATAGCTCCAAACTGGAAGGAGGAGGAGTGAAATCTGTGGTGCCTTCTGGGCTGTGAGGATTTGTGTGGCTTTGTCCCTAACCAGAGCTGGCATTCCCACGCAGAGGAATTTATTTCCCTGCTAGTAGCAAGTCTCTTTGTTCCTGAGCAAGGAAATTGATGGTTTGCTCAGTTTGGGAGTTGTTAGGTGGTCTTAATTATCCTGTGCTATGGCAACTGAGTGTGTGTGTGTGTGCCTCAGAGGAGGGGATCTGGGACTTGGCTGGTGTTCTGCTGGGTGGAATTACAGTTTCTATATGGTTTAAGAGGCCTCTAACTGAACATTGTGTGTTGGACTACTTGGAATTGATCATCACAAAGGTCTCTTCCAACCTCAACAGTTCTGTGGTTCTATGTTTAAGAGCCAGCTCTGTTGCTGGTACCCAGGGTGGGTTTCCTTGTGTTACCTGAGACAAATACAACAAGAGGAGATAGAGACTGGAGATTAGGAAGGAATTCTTCACAGTGAGGCTGGAGAGACCCTGGAAGAGGTTGCCCAGGGAGTTTGTGGATGCTCCTTCCTGGAAGCCAGGTTGGATGTGGGCTTGAGCAACTTGGTCTAGTGGGAGATGTGCCTGCCTTCACCATGTGCTGAAGTTCTGTCCTGTCCTTGCAGGAGCTGCAGGCACTGGGAAATGATCCTGCAGGATTCTGGCAAAGTTCTTCACCATGAGAGTGGTGAGAGCCTGGAATGGGTTGCCCAGGGAGGTGGTTGAGGCCCCATGGCTGGAGGTGTTTGAGGCCAGGCTGGCTGAGGCTGTGTGCAGCCTGCTCTAGGGTAGGGTGTCCCTGGGCATGGCAGGGGGGTTGGAACTGGCTGCTCCTTGTGGTCCCTTCCAACCCTGCCTGATTCTGTCCTTCTGTGTCACTGCTTATGTGTTTGTCACTACTCCCTGTTCACACACAGCACGTTTGGTTAGGGTTTGGAACCAGCCTGATACTTTTCCTTGTTCCAATTTGCTGGTTTGCCTGCTGGAAAGAGCCTACCTCAGCATTTTGGAGCAGGTTCAGGTCTGCTGGAAGGAGATTCAGCTTCCTTTCAACCAGGGCCATTGTGAAGACTTAGAGCAGGGTTAAAGGTGCCTATTTTTAGCTCTGCTGTCTTAACCCAGCCCCTTCTGTTTGTTTTAATAAGGTTGCTGTTGACTCCTCTTTAAGAGAACAGTTGAATCAGATGCTAATAAAGTCCCAGTGAGATAAGGCTCTCCAAGGTTAGTTTGTGGAGTTCCTCATTAATGTTTTTATTGATGATTCCAGGCTCTGGGTTCATTGATGTTCTCCTGAGGATCAAGATAGGACATTATGGATGCAGAGGTGACCTTTAGACAGCAAGGAGCAGGCAGGCAGCCAGCACTTACCCCTCTGTTTGGTTGGCACTGTGGCTTGAGCTGCCATCCTTGTGGGTGACCTTTCAAGGTCTCTTCCAGCCTCTAACATTCTGTGGTTCTGTGGTGAGCATTGGCTGAGCTGGCCTGGGCAAGCCTGGTGAGCGTGGGCAGAGCCACCCTGGTGATGGGGCAGTGCTCCTGCTTGGGTAGCACAATCAGCAAGGCAGGCAAATGGCAGCAGCAGTGCAAAGGGCAGCACTTCTTTAGTAAAACTCTCTGCAGCTCCCTTAAAGGAGGTTGGAGTGAGGTGAGGGTGAAAGGAGGTTGGAGTGAGGTGAGGGTTGGTCTCTTCTCTCTGCTAACCAATGATAGGATGAGAGGAAATGGCCTGAAATTGTGCCAGGGGAGGGTTAGGTTGGTGATGAGGAAAAGTTTCTTTGCTGCAAGAGTGCTCAGGGATTGGCAGAGGCTGCCCAGGGAGGTGCTGGAGTCCCCATCCCTGGAGAGATTGAAGAAATGTGTGCCCATGGCACCTGGGGACATGATTTAATGGCCATGGGTGGTGTGTTGATGGTTGGACTGGATAATCCTACGAGGCTGCAATTATATCAATCCTGGAACAGGTTGCCCAGGGAGGTGGTGAAAGCCTCATCCCTGGAGGTGTTCAAGTCCAGGCTGGATGAGGCTGTGGCCAGGCTCATCTAGTGTGAGGTGTTTCTGCCCATGGCAGGGGGGTTGGAACTGGCTGATCCTTGTGTTCCCTTCCAACCCTGACTGATTCTATGACTCTCCAAGTAGGAATGGCTCAGTCCCTTGTGTGTGTGCAGACTTTGTCAGCCGAGTTGCTTGGTTCATTAAGGTTGGAAAAGACCTTTAAGATCATCAAGTCCAACCTCCTACCCAGCACCTCCATGACCACTAAACTGCTTCATCCACTCATTTTTTTTGAACCCATCCAGGGATGGTGACTCCACCACCTCCTTGGACAGCCTGTTCCAATGCCTCCCTACCTGTGCCTGCTCGCTGGCATCCAGTCAAGTCTCCATGGTCTTCTTTATCCCTCCTTGAGAGGCATTTTGGTTTGGCATTTGGAGTTAATGCAATTAATGGCATCAGGCAAACTTAGGGACAGGATTGTCCATCAAAAGATAATGGGAAGAAGAATAGCCTAGGTCCTGGGAAAGCAGAGGTTTGGAGCTGGGTGGTGGCTCACACTCCCCTCCATCCATTATCGATCTCCTCCATTTCTTTGGCGTTACCAGCAGGAAGATAAAAAAGCCTTTTAAAACCTCTTCTTTAACAAGCAATGATCTGGTTGTGGCAAAGAATTCTCTTGGATGGAAGAAGAAAGCTTGAAAGCAGAAGCTGTCAGCATCTTTATTCCATCACTAATTGCTGGTTCCTTTTAGCTGTTACTTAACGCTATCATTTCTTTAATTCCTGCTTTCTGTTCTGGGGCCTCTTTTGCCGTCTGGAGCTGAACTGTTCTTATTGTGCTTTACGTCAGTCCTCCTTGAACTCCTTCAAACTCCTGTCACTTAGTCAGTGCTGTGCCTGTCACTTAGTTTTGCTATTTTCTGAGAGCTCCCAGTTCCTGGCTAATAATTTTTCACTCAGTGGAAGAGCAGCGGTAAAAGAGATTTCCTCGTCGCTGCAAGGGGAGGTGCAGAGCTTGTGGATGCAACAGGAGGTTGAAGGAGCAGTGGTTCAGAGGGTGGCAGGTTGGAAGGGACCCTGAGGATCAACTGGTCCAGCTTTTCTAGGGGGTAGTATCATAAAGTCATAGAATGGCAGGGGTTGGGAGGGATCTCTGGAAATCATCGAGCCCAACTCCCCTGCCAAAGTAGGATCACCTAAGGCAGGCCACACAGGAATGCATCTAGAAGGGTCATAGAATCACCCAGGTTGGAAAAGAGCTCCAAGCTCATCCAGTCCAACCTAGCACCCAGCCCTGTCCAATCAACCAGACCATGGCACTAAATGCCTCAGCCAGGCTTGGCTTCAACACCTCCAGGGATGGTGACTCCACCACCTCCCTGGGCAGCCCATTCCAATGCCAATCACTCTCTCTGTAAAGAACTTCCTCCTAACATCCAGCCTAGACCTCCCCCTGCACAACTTGAGACTGTGGTCTTGAAAGGATCTTGAAAGTCTCCAAAGAAGGGGACTCCACAGCCTCTCTGGACAGCCTGTTCCAGGGCTCTGTCACCCTCACAGCAAAGAATTTTCTCTTTCTGGTTAGATGGAACCTCCTGGGTCGCACTTTGCTCCTTGTCCTATGTCAGGACATCACTGGAAAGAGCCTGGCCCCTTCTTGCCCTCCATCCCTCAGATATTCCTAAACATTCCTAAGGTCCCACTGCAGCCTTCTCCTCTCCAGAATATGCAGTCCCAAGTCTCTCAGCCTCTCCTCACAAGGCAGATAGAATGAGCTGTCAAGCTGAAGCTTTACACTGCACAGCACAGGAGAATCCACCACTTCCCCTGGGAGATGATTCCAGTGTCCCAGCTGTTGTCATGGGGAAGCATTCTCTTCTGGACTCCCATGGGAATCCCCCCCAGCATTAACCATCACCTCTTGTCATTTCCATGGGAGTCTACATCCTTCTGATGGTCATTAGGGAGAACATGAGGCTCTAATTGGATTTGCACCAGTGCAGCCTCAGCAGGTTTGCTGCCCACACCAAGCTGTGTGGTGCAGCAGCCAGGCTGGAGGGCAGGGATCCAGCCAGAGGGACCTGGGCAGGCTGCAGAGGTGGGCACAAGCCAAACTCAGGAGCTTCAACAAGACCAAGGGCAAGGTCCTGCAGCTGGGTTGAGGCAATGCCAAGCACAAATGCAGGCTGGGCAGGGAGTGGCTGGAGAGCAGCCCTGAGGAGAGGGATCTGGGGGTGCTGGTGGAGGAGAAGCTCAACAGGAGCCAGCAGTGTGCACTTGCAGCCCAGAAAGCCAAGCAGAGCCTGGGCTGCAGCAGCAGAAGTGTAGCCAGCAGGGCCAGGGAGGTGATTCTCCTCCTCTGCTCTGCTCTGCTGAGACCCCACCTGGAGTGCTGCATCCAGTTCTGGAGCCCCTGGGACAAGAGGGCTCTGTAGATGCTGGAGTGTGTCCAGAGCAGGGCCAGGAGGATGCTGAGAGGGCTGCAGCAGCTTTGCTGTGAGCACAGACTGAAAGAGTTGGGGCTGTGCAGGCTGGAGCAGAGGAGGCTCCCAGGTGACCTTCTTGTGACCTTCCAGGATCTGAAGGGGGCTACAAGAAAGCTGGGGAGGGACTTTTTAGGCTGTGAGGGAGTGGCAGGACTGGGAGGAATGGAGCAAAGCTGGAGGTGAGGAGAGTCAGATTGGACATAAGGAGGAAGTTGTTGAACATGAGAGTGGTGAGAGGCTGGAATGGGTTGCCCAGGGAGGTGGTTGAGGCGCCATGGCTGGAGGTGTTTGAGGCCAGGCTGGCTGAGGCTGTGTGCAGCCTGCTCTGGGGTAGGGTGTCCCTGGGCATGGCAGTGGGGTTGGAACTGGCTGCTCCTTGTGATCCCTTCCAACCCTGACTGCTTCTGTGATTCGCTGAAATTGAGAGTGGAAGGATTTCAGGTGTGCTGTAGCTGGGGCTATGGATGGCACTTTCAGATGGGCAAGAGGAGGGAGGAGCAGCCTGTTTGCAGCTGGGCTGTGGAAGAGCTAATGTTGAGAAACAGCAGCATGGATTTGTTTCAGCTGGAAGAGACTTTTAAGATCATTGAGACCACCATGACCACCGAACCATGTCCTAAAGGGTCATGTCTACACACTGCTTGAACACCTCCAGGGATGGGGACTCCACCACCTCCCTGGGCAGCCTGTGCCAGTCCCTGAGCGCTCTTGCAGCAAAGAGGTTTGTCCTGATAACCTAACCCTGGCTCTGGGCTGGGAGTGCACAGTGCCAACTTTTCACCCACCAGCACCCACAAGTCCTTCTCCAGAGGGCTGTTCTCCAGCCCTTTATCTCCAGCCTGGATGGATACCAAGCATAGCCCTTATCCAGGTCTTGATCTTTGGCCTTGCTGAACCTCATGAAATTCACACAGACTCACTTCTGTAACCTTTTATTGTTAGATCAATCACCTATGGAAGGTTCTAACCTCTGTTTAGTTGTCATTAGATGTTTCTCAGAAAAATGCAGCTTAAAGAAGAGGTGGAAGTGTTCAAGGGCAAGTTGGATGAGGCCTTGAGCAACCTGGTCTAGTAGAAAGAGCCCCTGCCCATGGCAGGAGGCTTGGAACTAGATCATCATTTGCCATTGGAATAGGCTGCTCAGGGAGGTTGTGGAGTCACTGTCCCTGAAGGTGTTCAAGAGGAGACTGGCTGAGGCACTTAGTGCCATGGTCTGGTTGATTGGACAGGGCTGGGTGCTAGGTTGGACTGGATGAGCTTGGAGGTCTCTTCCAACCTGCTTGATTCTATGATTCTGTGATTCATCTTTGAGGTCACTTCCAACTCAGACCATTCCAGGAATCTCTTTGATGAGAATCAGGCAGCATAACCCAGGCAGCATAACCCAGTCAGCACAATCCAGGCAGTACAACCCTTCTCTTGTCCCTTCTTCTTTGGTCTCCTGAACCTTTTCTCTGTGATAATTGCATTACAAAGTTTGGAAAACAGCTAGGCAGGGTCAAAATGCTCTGGGTGGCTTTGTTGAAGGTTTGTGTGGGTCTGTTGAAGGTTTGTGTTGTTTCAGCACTCCTCCTGCAGTTGCCTTTCTAGGGTTTTGTGTGTTGTTTGTGGGTTGGTTTTGGTCAACAGCCAGTAACTGGGAGCAGGCCAAGGATTTGTCTTTGACTGCATTCATTGCATCACTCTTTAGTCTCTTAATTACACCACTGCCATCTCCTCTGCTTGGTTGTCCAAAGGAGAGTTCGCTCAGCTCAGCATTGTGTGTGCTCAGTGCCGCTGCTGTTTCCATCCTGTGTGGGACAGAAGAGTTAATGAGTTGGGTGCAGGTCCAGAAACTGGCAGCTTTTGTCCTCCAGACAGGGCTGGTGCCACGCTGACTGCTCCAGGAGGAGAAAGCAAGAAGAGGTGGTGGGATCATTGTCCCTGGAGGTGTTCAAGAAGAGCATGGATGAGGCATTTAGTGCCATGGTCTGGTTGACTGGATAGGGCTGGGTGCTAGGTTGGACTGGGTGAGCTTGGAGGTCTCTTCCAACCTGCTTGATGCTATGATTCTAAGAGGTGTGCTCTGCAGAGTCTGGGGGTTGTCCAGCTCTGGGTGGGCTTCACATGATCACAGGATGTTAGGGGTTAGAAGGGACCTCTGTATCAGGATTAGTGTGGCCAGCAGGAGCAGGGAAGTTCTTTTGCCCCTGCACTCAGCCTGCATCTCGAGTACTCTGTCCAGTTCTGGGCCACTCAATTTAAGAAAGATGTTAAGATGCTGGAATGTGTGTGCAGTTCTGGAGCCCTGTGTGCAGTTCTGGAGCCCTGTGTGCAGTTCTGGAGCCCTCAACACAAGAAGGACATGGAACTGTTAGAGTGAGTCCAAAGGAGGGCCACAAGGATGCTCAGAGGGCTGCAGCAGCTCTGCTCTGAGCACAGGCTAAGAGAGTTGGGGCTCTGCAACCTGGAGAAGAGAAGGCTTGGAGGAGACCTTGGAGTGGCCTTCCAGTATCTGAAGGGTGCTCCAGGAGGGCTGAGGAGGGACTATTGACAAGGTCTTGTAATGACAGAAGAAGAAGGAATGAGTTTAAAGTGGCAGAGGGGAGATTGAAAGTGGATGTTAGGAAGAAGTTGTTTGCAGTGAGGGTGGTGAGACACTGGCACAGGTTGCCCCAGGGAGGTTGTGGTGCACAGAATCACCCAATGTGATCAAAGATTGGGTGCTTCTGTGCTCCACAACCTCCCTGGAGATGTTCAGGACCAGGTTGGATGAGGTCTTAAGTGACCTGTTCTAGTGGGAGGTGTCCCTGCCTATTGTGAGGGGGGTTGGAACTGAATGATCTTGGAGGTCCCTTCCAACCTAAAGTGTTCTATGATTCTATGAACATGTCCAGAGAAGGGCAGCAAGGCTGGGGAGAGGCCTGGAGCACAGCCCTGTGAGGAGAGGCTGAGGGAGCTGGGGGTGTGCAGCCTGCAGAAGAGGAGGCTCAGGGCAGAGCTCATTGCTGTCTGCAGCTGCCTGAAGGGAGGCTGCAGCCAGGTGGGGTTGGTCTCTTCTGCCAGGCAATCAGCAACAGAACAAGGGGACAGAGTCTCAAGTTGTGCCAGGGGAGGTCTGGGCTGGATGTTAGGAGGAAGTTCCTGGCAGAGAGAGTGATTGGCATTGGAATGGGCTGCCCAGGGAGGTGGTGGAGTCACCATGCCTGGAGGTGTTTTAAGAGCTCTGTGGCAGTGGTGGGATTGTGAGCTCTGGGTGAGTAGCTGGACTTGAGCATCTCAAAAGTCTCATGCAACCTTAACAGTTCTATAGGTTTGTGGCTTGCTTGGAGCTTCATCTTCTCCAGGCTAAGCAGCCCCAGGTCTTTCAACCTTTCCTCCTCATAGAGATGCTCCAATCCCCATTTCTTAGTTGAGCACACACTGAGGTGCTGGTTTTAAGCTACACTTCAGTGGTCCTGATGGCCAGAGCGTGGATTTGGTTTCAGGAAGTCCACAGGAATCCTAAATAAGGAGAGACCTCACCTGCTGGACTAAACTGACAGCACCTTGACTGGCAGCTCCAAGGGGCTGGCAGATAACCCAGACAATGAACTGTCACAAGGTAGACTGGATGGGTTGCAGGAACCAGCTCAGATGCCCCTAAAGGTGGTGCTTCCACGAGCTGGAGCTTGTAAAGATGCATTAAAATGCCTCTGATGGAAAACACTCCCAAGCAGGCTTGCAGAGGTCAGGCCTTAAATTACTTGCAGAAGACCTCTCAAGCTCCTGATGTCATTTATTTGGCTCTAAAACCTATTAGAGGTAACATGAACCAGTAATTGTCAAATCAGAATGCAGAAGAGGTTGCTTTTTTATTGATCAGAAGTAGATAAACCTGTGGCAGGCCCCCAAAGCAATGAACTCTCTCTGTTTTTTACTGTGAGAAGAGAAATGAAGTCAGATCCCTGAAGAGGGATGGGATGTTTGGGTGTGTTTGGGGAGCATCTCCTAATGTTCTCAGCAGGTAGAGATTGGAATATGCTTTTAATGGACCTCTGGGAGGTGAGTGAGGTTTATGATCCTCTCCCATTCAGCTGCTGACTACTTATTGCTGCTAAACCTTGGTCACTAGGGACAGATCTGCAGACCTACCCTGCCTGTGATCTTCCCTGGGTGGGTTTGTGTCCTTCACAAGTTTCTGCAGCAATCATCTCTTTTTCTCTTCTTTTTTTCCCCCCCTTCTTTCCAGGATTTTTGCTTTTCAAAGATTATTGCATGAATGAGATTGATGAGGCTGTTCCTCAGCTGAAGTTCTATGAAGAGGTAAGTGGCTGCTGGTGGAGGTAAGGGGCTGTGGGAGGAAGTGGGGCTGAGGATGAAGGACAGGTGAGCAAGGCTGTGTGTTGTTGTGAGCCATTTCAGGTTCATGGAGGAAGCTTTCCACAGTGAGGGTGGTGAAATGCTGGAACTGGTTGCCCTGAGGTGTAGTTGAGGCCCCATCCCTGGACACATTCAAGGTCAAACTTGATGAGGCACTGAGCAACCTGATCTAGTTGGGGATGTCCCTGCTGACTGCATGGGAGTAGGAGAAGGTAACCTTTGAGGGTCCCTTCCAACCTGCTGCATTCTGAATGATATTGTGGCATTCTGTGTATGGATTATTCCTGGTAGAGAACATTTCACACAGTGGTGACTGATTCTGTGCTCCACAACCTCCCTGGGGCAACCTGTGCCAGTGTCTCACCTCCCTCACTGCAAACAACTTCTTCCTGACAGCCAGTTTCAATCTCCCCTCTGCCACTTTAAACCCATTCCTCCTCCTCCTGGCATTCCAAGACCTTGTCAATAGTCCCTCCCCAGCCCTCCTGTAGCCCCCTTCAGATACTGGAAGGCCACTCCAAGATCTCCTCCAAGCCTTCTCTTCTCCAGGCTGCAGAGCCCCAGCTCTCTTATCCTGTGCTCATAGCAGAGCTGCTGCAGCCCTCTGAGCATCTTTTTGGCTTCCTCTAGACTGGCTCCAACAGTTCCATGCCCTTCTTGTGTTGAGGGCTCCAGAACTCTACACAGTTCTCCAGGTCACCCACTCCAACCATCAACCCAACACCACTATGGCCACTAAACCATGTCCCAAAGTGCCATGCCCACAGGTTTCTTGAACACCTCCAGGGATGAGGACTCCTCCACCTCCCTGGGCAGCCTGTGCCAATGCCTGACCACTCTTGCAGCAAACCAATTCTTTCCAGTCTCCAACCTAACCCTCCCCTGGCACAATTTCAGTCCATTTCCTCTTGTTCTATCACCTGATACTAGGGAGAACAGACCAACCCCATCTGGCTCCAACCTCCTTTCCAGGAGGTGTAGAGTGCAACGAGATCCCTCCTCAGCCTCCTCTTCTGACTGAACAACCCCCAACTCCCACAGCCATTCCATGCACTTAGAATGCAGGAATTCCTCTAGCAGGATGGCTTGGACTGGATGATCTTTAGAGGTCCCTTCCAGGCCCCACCACACTGTGATGCTGTGAAATGAGGAGAACCTTCCTCCCTTCCACCTCTTCCTAGAGTGAAGCTGTTGCTGTCGTAAGCAGCACGTTGCAACAGATTGTTTAGCAAGATATTTTTAGCTGCCTCTTTTCTCTCTTGAAAAAATTTGGAGGTTGTATTTTTAGCTCATTAGCCAAGTGGTGCCTAAAAAGAATTGAAATGCTTCGTCACACACCTCCTGCAAACCCCCACCAGAGTGACTGTGAGAGGTTGGTGGCGGTTTAGTTTCTGTGACATCCCAGGTTCAGAGCTTCCTTTCAGTGTTTAACATCTCTTGATTGCCTTTACTGCATTCATGAGATGCAGAAACAGCTGAGGAAAGTGCTACATGGAAATAAAAAAGGAAGAAAAACCACCAATCCATCTCTGGATGCAGAAGGGCTCCACACTCCAGGGATTTCATGGTGCTGCAGCTCGAGTCACGATCCAGCGTTTACTGCCTGAGTGATTCATCCTCAGTGCTTCCAGCAGAGGAAAAAAAGGGGAGGGGAAAGAAAAAGAGAAAGGGGGGAAAGAAAAAGAGAAGGGGGAAAATATAGGAAGAAAAGAGGAGTATGGGGGGAGTAAAAAATGCTTCTGGGTGGTTAGAAGTTGATGCATTCTGATTGCAGCTTCTGCGAAGAGACTTTTGTCAGACGCTTTGCTTAAGGTGAGCTGAAGTTTAGCAGGGAGAGCAGTGGAATGTGTGGTGGCATGGTCCAGGATCTGCAGGTCAGGAGCTCTCCTGTGGGAGCTGCTGCTGGCAGAGATGTTTATAGCTGGTGACAGTCTGGGCTCTGCCTCTCGTTGAGTTGTTGTGGTGTGGGGCAGGGATGTTCTGTTTGATAAACGTGGGAGATGTGAGGCTGAGAGGAGACCTCGCTGCTCTCGGCAGCTTCCTGACCAGGAGGCTGCACTCAGGTGTGGGTTGGTTTCTTCTCCCTAATATCAGGTGATAGAATGAGAGGAAATGGCCTGAAGTTGTCCCACAGGAGGGTTAGGTTGGAGATGAGGAAAACTTTCTTTGCTGCAGGAGTGGTTAGGGATTGGAACAGGCTGCCTAGGGAGGGAGGTGGAGGAGTTCACAGCACTGGAGGTGTGCAAGGAATGTGTGGCTGTGGCACTTGGGGACGTGGCTTAGTGGCTGTGATGGTGTTGGGTCAGTGGTTGGACTGGATGACCTTAGAGGGTTTTCCCAATCCAAACAATTCAGTGATTCTCTGAGAATTCATTCCCTGTGGATGTCAGAGCTGTGGTCAGTGTGAGCCCACTGGAGACGTCTCAGCACCGGTGTGATGAGTGGTGTTGGGTAGCATGGACAGGAGGATGTTCTCCTGGCATGAGAGGACAACCCTAAGGTTTTCAGGTTGAGCCACCCCAGGTTGGTTTAGATTGGAAGGGACCTCAAAGCTCAGCCAGCTCCAACCCCCACCAGAGGCAGGGACACCTCATACTAGAGCAGGTCGCTCAAGGCCTCATCCAGCCTGGTCCTGAACACCATCAGGGAGGTTGTGGAGCACAGAAGCACCCAGTGTGATCTTTGATCACATTGGGTGCTTCTGTGCTCCACAGCCTCCCTGGGCAACCTGTGCCAGTGTCTCACCACCCTCACTCTAAACAACTTCAAAGATCACATTGGGTGCTTCTGTGCTCCACAACCTCCCTGGGCAACTTGTGCCAGTCTCTCACCACCCTCACCATAACAAAACCTTTCCTAACATCTAGTTTGAATCTCCCCTCTGCCACTTTAAACCCATTCCTCCTCGTCCTGTCATTCTAAGACCTTCTCCCTCCCCAGCCTTCCTGTAGGTTCCCTTCAGATACTTGAAAGCCACTCCAAGGTCTCCTCAAAGCCTCCTCCAGGCTGCAGAACCCCAACTCTTGTAGCTTTCCCTCATAGCAGAGCTCCTGCAGCCCTCTGAGCATCCTTGTGGCCCTCCTTTGGACACTCTCCAACAGTTCCATGTCCTTCTTGGATTGAGGGGCCCAAACCTGCCCCCAGGAGTCAAGCATTGAGTCTTATTTGCTTTGGGTGTTGGGAGTGAGGTGGTGTAAACCCACCCATCTGGAAGGGCAGGAGTAAGACAGACACCGCAGTCTGCGTCAGGCTCCTTCCTGTACTGCTAATTACTCTGCAGCATTGCATTAATTAAAAAGTGCTTCTTTGGCAAAGATGTTTTGGATCATTTTAATTATAAATGGGTACCAAGGGGGAAGCAGTCACAGATGGCACAGGGTGGTGGAACTGTTCCCTTATCGTCGTCTGCAGACAAGAGGACTCCAGCTAGAGTTAAAAACCCCCAGTTCAGTGGTGGGGTTCCTCCTCCTGAGAGGGATTTGTGATGGAGAGAGCTGTTTGGGAGCTGTGCAGGTCAGCTCAGCCTGTTAGAGTAGCCTAAGAAGGTTGTTGTGACAGGGACATGGCAAGTTTTTTAGTACTCATTGCTTGGAAGAGTCCTCAGCACTCTGCTTGCTGTCAGCCCTGCTGGCAGGAGCAGCAGAGCCCAACTCTTGGGCACTGGAAGAGCTCAAGAGGGGGTGTTCAACAAGACCAAGGGCAAGGTCCTGCAGCTGGGTTGGGGCAATGCCAAGCACAAACCCAGGCTGGGCAGGGAGTGGCTGGAGAGCAGTCCTGAGGAGAGGGACCTGGGGGTGCTGGTGGAGGAGAAGCTCAACAGGAGCCAGCAGTGTGCACTTGCAGCCCAGAAAGCCAAGCAGAGCCTGGGCTGCAGCAGCAGCAGTGTGGCCAGCAGGGCCAGGGAGGTGATTCTCCCCCTCTGCTGTGCTCTGCTGAGACCCCACCTGGAGTACTGCATCCAGTTCCAGAGCCCCTGGGACAAGAGGGATGTGGAGGTGCTGGAGAGTGTCCAGAGCAGGGCCAGGAGGATGCTCAGAGGGCTGCAGCAGCTCTGCTGTGAGCACAGACTGAAAGAGTTGGGGCTGTGCAGGCTGGAGCAGAGGAGGCTCCCAGGTGACCTTCTTGTGGCCTTCCAAGCATCTGAAAAGGGCTGCAAAAAAGCTGGGGAGGGACTTTTGAGGCTGTGAGGGAGTGTCAGGAGTGGGGGGAATGGAGCAAAGCTGGAGGTGGGGAGAGTCAGATTGGACATAAGGAGGAAGTTGTTGAGCATGAGAGTGGTGAGAGGCTGGAATGGGTTGCCCAGGGAGGTGGTTGAGGCCTCATGGCTGGAGGTGTTTCAGGCCAGGCTGGCTGAGGCTGTGTGCAGCCTGCTCTAGGGTAGGGTGTCCCTGGGCATGGCAGGGGGGTTGGAACTGGCTGCTCCTTGTGGTCCCTTCCAACTCTGACTGATTCTATGATTCTGTGCTCTTCCCTGCTTCAAGAGATGGTTTGTGCTGGTTTTCTCTTGCAAGCTGAGAGCACAGCCAGCTCCAGTGTGGCCAGTTCCTCCTCAGCCAGGCTCTGAGGGAAAGCCAACTGGGTATTACTTTGCTTTGGGTTTCCTGAGCTGGTGTCAGGTCCAAAGCAAGCGCTGGGACCGCACAGAGTAATGCTAGGAAGGTCCATCAGTGAGAGCTGAGCCTTTTCCCTAAAGATCTGGTGTGGTTGCTTTGCATTCTGTCAGTCCTGGAAGAACTCTTTCCCTAAAGACACTCCAAAGGACCACTGGACTTGGTGAGAGCTTTCTTCTGAGCCTGCTTTTCAGCTTTTGGTCAGCAAGCCCACCCCATGGGGTTGTTGTTGTGCTTGGAACACGCTGAGCTCCTCCAGCACTCCTGAAACAGCTTGGATCTGTTCCATGAAACTGATTTTCTTTCCACCTTTAGGGTTCAGATTCAGCATGGACCTGAGCTGCAGGAACAGTTTGAACTGTGCTTGATGTTCTTGCTTGCACATCTGGATGCGAGGTGGTGCAAGCACCCCAGAGCTGGAGGCTGTGGCTGTGCTGGCAGCCCAGGGCTGTGTGAAATGTCAGCTCTTCTGCTGATGCTTGCAGCTGGTCAAAGGGCAGGAGGTGATGTGCTGAGGGCAGCCTCCAGCATCGCCTGAAGTCATCTGAGGAGTGGTTAATGCTCTGGAGTGGTAGAGGAGCAAGGGCAGAGCTCTCCATCTGTGAGATGAGCAGAGGGGGAGTTGCCCATGAGCCCTTGTGGCCAATAAGGCCAGTGGTCTTCTGGGGTGCATTAGGGAAGGTGTGGCCAGTAGGTCCAGGGAGGTTCTCCTCCTCCTCTACTCTGCCCTATGGAGGCCACGTATGAAGTCCAGGGTCCACTCCTGGACTCCCCCAATTCAAGAGAGACAACCATCATCATGAAAGCACCTGGGTAAATGTGACCACAAGTCCCATTTCCCAACTGCCAGGGCTTGCAGGAATCAGACTCCCTCTTTGGGGAGAGTGATCACAGAATCATAGAATCAAGCAGGTTGGAAGAGAGCTCCAAGCTCATCCAGTCCAACCTAGCACCCAGCCCTAGCCAGTCAACCAGACCATGGCACTAAGTGCCTCAGCCAGCCTCCTCTGGAACACCTATCACAGAATTGGTCAGGGTTGGAAGGGGACACTAAGATCATCTGTTTCCAACCCCTCTGCCATGGGCAGGGACACCTCACACTAGAGCAGGCTGTCTGAAGCTGTGTCCTGCCTGGCTTTAAACACCTCCAGGGATAGGGCCTCAGCCACCTCCCTGGGCAGCCCATTCCAGGCTCTCACCACTTCTTCCTAGCATCCAGTCTGAATCTCCCCATTTCTAGCTTGGATCCATTCCCCCCAGTCCTCTCCCTACCTGACAGCCTAAAAAGTCCCTCCCCAGGGTTCTTGTAGCCCCCTTCAGATACTGAAATGCCAGAAGAAGGTCACCTGGGAGCCTTCTCCTCTCCAGACTGAACAGCCCCAACTCCCTCAGTCTCTCTTCATAGGGTGCTGGAGAGTCCAGCAGAGGCTCTGAAGATGCTGAGGGGCCTGTGGATGTGTTCTTGTAGAAGAGTAGCCTGAGAGGGGCTCTGACCAATGCTCATCAAGAGCTAAAGGACCTGTGGGGGCCAAGAGGATGGGGCCAGACTCCTCTCGGTGGTGCCCAGTGACTGGATGAGGGGCAATGGGCACAAAGTGGAACCCAGGCGGTTCCATCTGAGCAGGAGGAGAAACTTGTTTGGTGTGAGGGTGCTGGAAGCCTGGAGCAGGCTGTCCAGAGAGGTTGTGGAGTCTCCTTGTGTGGAGAGATCCCAAATGCTTCCCTCTTGTGTTGCAGATCAAAGACTACGAGAAGCTGGACTCGGAGGAGGAGCGGCTGAGCCGGAGCCGGCAGATTTACGACACCTACATCATGAAGGAGCTGCTGTCCTGTTCTCATGTGAGTGTCACCCACCTCGGGGGGAGGATCTCCAGAGCTCCCTTCTAACCCCTTAACCATTCAAGGATTCTTGGCTCTGGAGGGCTGAAACATCCACGTCTGCTGTCTCTGCAGCTGCGTGTGGGATTCTACCTGAGTTTGTTAAGGGAGCATCATCAAACTCCTTCACCTTCACCTCTCTCCTCCTCATCCTCCCCTCTCCTGCCTTCCCACTTCAGAGTAACCATTTCCCTGCATCGTCCTGCATGTTTGACAGCACCAGAGCTGCTGTATTGCATCCTTCTGAGGGATGTCTGGTTTCCAGCTGCTTAAAAGAGCAACAGTGCTGGAGATCTTCAGGGAAATTTATATTGCCAAGTTTAAAATCTTCCTTTTGTTTTTTCTCCCTTTATTTTTTTCTCCTTTTATTTTTTCCTTTTATTTTTTCTCCTTTTATTTTTGTTTCATTTTATTTTTTCCTCCTTTTATTTTTTTCTTTTATTTTTTCCTCCTTTTTTATTTTTTTCCTTCTATTTTTCCTTGGTTTATTTTTTCTTCTTTGATTTTTTCTCCTTATATTTTTTCTCCTTTTATTTTTTTTCCTTTTATGTCTTCCTCCTTTTATTTTTTTCTCCCTTTTATTTTTTCTTCTTTTTTCCTTTTGTTTTTTCTCCCTTTATTTTTTTCTCCTTTTATTTTTTCCTTTTATTTTTTCTCCTTTTATTTTTGTTTCATTTTATTTTTTCCTCCTTTTATTTTTTTCTTTTATTTTTTCCTCCTTTTTTATTTTTTTCCTTCTATTTTTCCTTGGTTTATTTTTTCTTCTTTGATTTTTTCTCCTTATATTTTTTCTCCTTTTATTTTTTTTCCTTTTATGTCTTCCTCCTTTTATTTTTTTCTCCCTTTTATTTTTTCTTCTTTTTTCCTTTTGTTTTTTCTCATTTTTTCCCTCCTTTTATTTTTTCTCCTTTTATTTTTTCTCCTTTTATTTTTTCTCCTTTTATTTTTTCTCCTTTTATTTTTTCTCCTTTTATTTTTTCTCCTTTTATTTTTTCTCCTTTTATTTTTTCTCCTTTTATTTTTTCCTCCTTTTATTTTTTCCTTCTTTTATTTTTTCCTCCTTTTATTTTTCTTTTCTTTTTTCTCCTTTTCTTTTTTCTCCTTTTTTTCCTCCTTTTATTTTTTCTCCTTTTTTTTCCTCCTTTTATTTTTTTCTCCTTTTTTTTCTCCTTTTATTTTTTCCTCCTTTTATTTTTCTTTTCTTTTTTCTCCTTTTTTCTCCTTTTGCTTTTTCTCCTTTTTTTCCTCCTTTTATTTTTTCTCCTTTTTTTTCCTCCTTTTATTTTTTCCTCCTTTTATTTTTCTTTAATTTTTTCTCCTTTTATTTTTTCTCCTTTTCTTTTTTCTTTTATTTTTCTCTTTTTTCCTCCTTTTCTTTTTCCTCCTTTTCTTTTTCCTCCTTTTCTTTTTTCCTCCTTTTCTTTTTTCCTTCTTTTCTTTTTTCCTCCTTTTTTCTCCTTTTCTTTTTTTCTCCCTTTATTTTTTCTCATTTTTTCCTTTTCTTTTTTCCCAAAGCCTTTCTCCAAACAAGCTGTAGATCATGTACAAAAACATTTAGCCAAGAAACAAGTGCCAGCCAGCCTTTTTCAGGTGAGCTTCAGACATTTTTGAGTTTTCATCTCTTGTTTATGTATTTGGCAGTAACTAACTCTGTGCATGTTATTTTAGGAGACAGAATGAATGATCCAGGTGCATAGTCTTTGCTGGGGAGAAAAAAAAGTTGCTTTTTTAGGTCAAATACCAATTACAGAATACTTCTGTCTGAAATATAGAATTATAGAGTCACAGAATCAGGCAGGGTTGGAAGGGACCACAAGGAGCAGCCAGTTCCAGCCCCACCTGCCATGCCCAGGGACACCCTACCCTAGAGCAGGCTGCACACAGCCTCAGCCAGCCTGGCCTCAAACATCTCCAGCCATGGGGCCTCAACCACCTCCCTGGGCAACCCATTCCAGCCTCTCACCACTCTCATGCTGAGGAACTTTGTCCTTGCATCCATTCCCCCCAGTCCTGTAGCTCTGAGGCCAACCTGAAGTATAGGTAACGGCCGGATCGTAACATCAGTTTTGTTGGGTGCTGAAGTACTGACTCTGTGCTTTTACTTCTTTTTAGCCATATATAGAAGAAATTTGCGATAGTCTGAGAGGAAAAATATTTCAAAAATTTATGGAAAGGTAAGAACATGAGCTGGTATCCAACCCTCCTGGAGCCAGGAAGGTAGGGTCTTGAAGGATTGCTGTGAGAGAAGGCGGAAAATTGATTCATAGACTTCATTTCATTGATTGTCTCTTACCAGGAAGCTCCTGGGAGTGAGTGGCTTTGGTGTATATCCTGATTAAGGTCAGGATGGGTGAGTGGCAAAATGGTGAAGCTGAGAGATTTTCTTCTGTTGCTCTCAGAGCAGTTTAGTCTCCAAGGTTTCAAACCACAGAACCTGCGTTCTCGTGGGGTGCTGTCATGAGGAGGCATCTTTTGTGTGTGCCCAATGGTTTGGGTTTCTACCTTGGACACCTTGAAATGAAACAGAAAAGGTCTAAAAGAAAGAGTACAGGACATGGACTTAAATGAAAGAGTACAGGACATAGACTTAGTTCAGCAGAGCAGCCTTTAATAGTCGTGTGCAGGCTTTGGCTCTCTCCCAGCCCAGCCATGGCTCTAAAGTGGTGTGTGGTGTCCTGCAGGCAGACTGATGGAGCTGTAAAAATGCCTCCACACAGGCATCATTTCTTAGCCTGCAAATAAATACTTAATTATTTATGTGGGATTGAGAAACTGGAGAAGCTGGTTTGGGTTGTTGTTGTTTATTTTTGAGGCGGGGGGAGGATAGGGGAGAGGGGCAACAGCTTGTGGTGTTATTGATGTTATTCCTGTTTTGAGTTTAAAGTGATCCTTGGGGTATGCAGAGGTTTATTAACATAAATGGAGCTGCTTCTGTTTTCTTATCATTGTCTTGCTAATTGTGTAATTTAAATGTTTTGTTAGTTCCAAACTTAGTTGCTTTTAAAAATTAAAGCCCATCTGAAAGAAAAAGGAGATGTGAGGACATCCTAAGCACTCAGGATTGGAGGGAGAAAGTTCTCTGCTGCCTTTCTTTTAACGAGGATGTGAAAAGACAAAGCATGCACGGCTCAGTGGAGGGTTTGGCTTGGTGGGAGTGAGGGTCCAGTTGTTTGGAAGGAAAGGTCATCACTTACTAAATCCCACAACAGCCCCAAACCCAAACTTGGATTTAGTTTAGCTTCCATTTAGTTTAAATATCAGAGTCTTGGCTGTTTGCTCTGATGCTTTGCACTGTGGTCTCAGACAACTTCTCAACTTCTTTCCTTGCAGTGACAAGTTTACTAGGTTTTGCCAGTGGAAAAATGTAGAACTAAATATTCATGTAAGTAACCTGCAGCTACCTTTCTCTTGTCAGGAGTGAAAATGGTCAGTTCTGAAAGAGATGTGATGCTGAGGGATGTGGGTTAGCACCAGACTTGGTAGAGTTCAAGAATGGTTGGATTGGGTGACCTGAAAGGGCTTCTCCAACCAAAATGGTTCTGTGATTCTATGAACTGTGCTTAAAAAGGGCTGTGGGGAATGTTAGTGGTCTGCTCTTCTACTCTCAGACATGACAGGCTGAAGGATCTCGTGCAGTCCTGAGAATCTCTCCCTGCCTTGAGTTAATCATGGAACCATACAACTGTTTGGGTTGGAAAAGCCCTCTCAGACCGTCCAAGTCCAACCATCAACCCAACACCACCATGGCCATCAAACCACATCCCAAAGTGCCATGGCCACAGGTTTCTTGCACACCTCCAGGGATGGGGACTCCAGCACCTCCCTGGGCAGCCTGCGCCAATCCCTGACCACTCTTGCAGCAAAGAAATTTTTCCTTCTCTCCAACCTAGCCCTCCCCTGGCACAGTTTCAGGCCATTTCCTTTCCCTCTATCACCTGAGACTAAGGAGAAGAGACCAACCCCACCTCACTGCAACCTCCTTTCAGGGAGCTATAGAGAGCAATGAGGTCTCCCCTCAGCCTCCTCTTTTCCAGGCTAAGCAACCCCAGTTCCCTCAATTGCTCCTCCCCAACTCTGTTCTCCAGACCCTTCCCCAGCTTTGTTGCCCTTCTCTGGACCCACCCCAACCCCTCAATGTCCTCCTGGGAGCAAGGAACCCAAACCTTTGGTCCCTGGGAGCGAGGGAACCCACAATTCAAGATGCAACCAAGCTACCAGAATTCCTCCCCTACCAACTGTCCCCTTTTTCCCCGCTCCAATTCTAACCCTGTCCCCACAGCCCTCACCTCAGCCTCTGCTTTGGTCCCTCTGCACTGCATGGATCCAGCTTTGTCTGTCAGCTTTGTCCTCCTTGCTGCAGGCTGGGTGAAGAATGAGACCTGTCAGCCTTTGGCATCAACAGCCTCATTCATCCTGTGGTCCTCAGGCTGTAGTTCTGGCGAGCACTTTGGGATGTAAACAAGAAGGGTTCCCAAAGCAGTGAATGCTGTGGGAGTTACAGTAGTTAAGGATGTCAATTTGATCCATTATTGAGATGTTTTCTAAGCAAGAAATTGTTGGTTTGTTTTTCAATGCTGCAAAATGAAACCTGGTTTCCTTCTGTTCTTTGCATTTCCAGCTGACCATGAATGATTTTAGTGTACATAGAATAATAGGAAGAGGGGGATTTGGTGAAGTTTATGGCTGCAGGAAAGCAGACACTGGAAAAATGTGAGTATATCCAGACTGGATTTTAGAGGTGATTGTAAACTCTCAACTAGAAAAGCAATCCTTCCAGTTGTTTCTGACAGCATCATGGAGAGCAGCATTGCTTTGCTGTGGAGCTCTTCCTTATTAAATGTTATCCCAGGAGGTTCTGGTTTCTGGATCATCCTTAAGCTTTGCTATTTGATCCTGCTGTGCCGTGGGGCTTCAGCCTAGCTGAGCTCTTAAGCACATCCTTCACTACAATGGGCTTGTCAGAGTGAATGGGAGCTGCCCGTGTGGGAAATGAAGTGTGTGCTTAAAGGTTTGGCTGGAGCACAGCCATGGCCTCTTGCAGCCTGTGCTGACCATCTGAGGAGATACCTCTGAAGGTTGCTCCTCTGGGCAGCAGAGCTGGTTGATGTAGGGCTGGAGGATGGCACAGGGAGGTGAGCTCAGTGCTGCTCACTTTGCAGGGGCAGATTCTGGCTGTGATCTTCCAGCTTTGGGGAATTACATCCAGTTCTGCCTTGATTATGTGGTTCACTGGTGAAAGCAGTGATCCATGCTCACATTTGGAAGGATCTAGTTCCAGCTCTGAACTTTGGTTGGATAGAGGTCTTGATGTGACCTCCAAGATCAACTCTGTGTTGTTTTGGGTTTTTTCTAATCTTACCCTTCACACCATTCTTACACTTCTGGCCTCAGCATCCTCACTCTTGTCCTGGTCTCACCATTCTCACACTTCTGGCCTCAGCATCCTCACTCTTGTCCTGGTCTCACCATTCTCACACTTCTGGCCTCAGCATCCTCACTCTTGTCCTGGTCTCACCATTCTCACACTTCTGGTCTCAGCATCCTCACTCTTGTCCTGGTCTCACCATTCTCACACTTCTGGCCTCAGCATCCTCACTCTTGTCCTGGTCTCACCATTCTCACACTTCTGGCCTCATCGTCCTCACTCTTGTCCTGGTCTCACCATTCTTACACTTCTGGCCTCAGCATCCTCACTCTTGTCCTGGTCTCACCATTCTCACACTTCTGGCCTCAGCATCCTCACCCTTGTCCTGGTCTCAGCATCCTCACCGTTGTCCTGGTCTCAGCATCCTCACCCTTGTCCTGGTCTCACCATCCTCACCCTTGTCATGGTCTCACCATCCTCACCCCTGTCATGGTCTCCCCTTTCTCCTGATCATCCAATTTAAATTCTAGGTGCAGTCATCCCTTCACTTTCTGCTGTGAACATCTGGGCATTGATTTAACAGATGATTCTCAAGTCCCCTCTAAGTTTATGCATTTACACCTCCCCCAGCCCCTTTCACCTGACTTTTCTCCTAACACTTTGAGTCCAGAGACCATCCTTAAACATTTCTCCTCCGAGCAGGCATGGCATGTGGGAAGTGCCAAGTCTCTGCGGTTGCAGCTGGCTTCACTGGCAGTTGTCTGCTTGGCATCCTCCACAATAATGGACTTCTGAGCTATTAAGAAGTAGAAGACATCTTAATGTTGCTGTCAGGATTGGTATTTTTTGCAGAGACTCCAAGTATTGTACCTCAGTACTCTTACTAACAACCTTGGCTTGATTCTTGCTGTGGTAATTTTTATGTCCCACGTTCCTTTGTCCATGTATGGACCCAAACACTTTAGCCTGAGCAGATGTCCACCCTGAAGAGGTAGTTCCCAGATTTCCCACTCATTTTCATGTCTGAGTTTTAGCTCTGAACCTTGGCAAGAGAAACAAAGGACAGTTTTAATCAGAGCTAAGTAGAGAGAAGGGAGGTGAAGCGTGGGGAACTCAACCCTCATCAGCTCCGAAGCAAGACTTTAGATGAGCTTCAGGTTCTGGGTAGAGGTTTGGTTTAATTCTTTCTTAATCCAAACCTGTTTACCCGTCCCTAATCCAGATCCTGTCCAGTCTAGATGGCTGCCTCTGCTGCACTTACTGCCTGCAAGGAGCTTGGGAAGCCACCCCTCCAAGGTAACTGCCATCGGTGTTCCACTAACCCACAGACACACCTGAGGCTTCCTCCCTGTCGCCCCCAGCAAGGACAGCTACCAGGAGGACACTTTTTTATTGTACTGAAGGTGCTGAGAGTCTGGTCCACCTTCCCCAGAGAGGTGGTAGATCCCTAAAACCATTCCAGGTCAGGTTGGTTGTGGCTCAACCTGCTCTAGTTGCAGATGCCCCTGCTGACTGCAGGGGGTTGAACTGGGTGGCCTTTGAAGGTCCCTTCCCAGCTACAGCATTCAGGGTTTTTATGACAGCTGAGTCCCATGCAGGACACAGTCCAAAGCAGGAGGGCCAGGAGTGCTTCCTGAGCATGCAGCTTGGTAGTAAAATGAGATCTTTGATCTCTATCAGCCTTCAGCAGCCTCAGTGGCCTTGCTGTGGCCTGTGGTGTCATGGCATGAGCACAGGGTAGGGTGTGAGATGTTACTTCAGCCATCCTTTGCAGCCTCCTCAGCATAAACACCTGCCAAAAGTATTTCCTTGCTTTGGGAACTTAAAGGAAGTGTGGTTCAGAGAGCTTCTTCTACCCATCTGCTCTGCCCTGCTGAGACTGCATCTGGAGTACTGTGTCCAATTCTGGGCCCCTCAGTTCAGAAGGACATAGAACTGCTTGAGAGAGTCCAGTGCAGAGCCACAAAGATGATGAAGGGAATGGAACAGCTCTGTAATGAGGAGAGCCTGAGGGAGCTGGGGCTGTGCTGCTTGGAAAGGAGGAGACTGAGAGGTGACCTCAGCAGTGGTTATAAAGGTGAAAGGATAGTGCCAGGAGGCTGGAGCCAGGCTCTGCTGGGGGATGCCCAACAGCACAAGGGGCAGTGGTGGAAGCTGAGGCAGAGGAAGTTTCGTTTAAACATGAGGAGGAATTTTTTCCCTGTGAAGGTGCCAGAACCCTGGAACAGGCTGCCCAGGGGGGTTGTGGAGTCTCCCTCTCTGGAGATATTCACATCCCACCTCTGTGATCTGCTCTAGGAGATCCTGCTCTGGCAGGGAACTTGGACTGGCTAAGCTTTGGAGGTGCCTTCCGTGCGCTGACATTGTGTGATTCTTCCCCCACCCCCAGACTGGCCTGGCCAGGGGGTGAGGTGCCTGGTTTGGGGAGTGGAAGTGCCACAAGGCCCTGTTTCTGTGTAGGCAATGAATCAACATCACCACAACGCTGCAACAAGCTGCTTCCCTGAGCACCTTTTGGCACCAGTGACCTCAAACTCTGTGGTTCCCTGGAGGAACACACAGGTCCTCTTTGGCTCTTCTCTGATAGCAGGCTTGGAAATAAACCCCCCCCCAAAACTCCAGGCTGTGCTATCTCCTGCTCTGGTTTGATGGTTGTTAGGGTAACATTCTTCCCTCTATTTTTTTCATCCCTGGTGCAAGGTTTGATTAATTCCTTGTAGTACAGATGGTAGAAGATTAAACCCACAAACAACACCAAAAAGCTTTCTGCTGTCTATCTGACCTTTTCTCTTTTCCTTTGAGTAGAAAGAGAACATGAAAAAATAATATAGAGCTCTAAAACTCAGCATGTGTTCAAGATAGTCCTTTCCTGGCAGAGTTGAAACTGTTGGAATTAAATGAAACCATAGCAGAGCCTCTGTTATTTAATTCACACTGCAAATCCTTGCTTGGAGCTATTGCAGAATGAGTGCCTGAGCTGTAATCCCTCTCTCACTGCTGTGCTTTGGGCGCTGAATTTTGTTCAAACACATTGCTCTGTTCAGAGATTGCTGCTGGAAGTGTTTTAATTCCAGGAGCTTTCTTGTTTAATGGTGTAATGATGGTGTTAGGACTGGGTTTAAGGCTGGAAAATACACATTGGTGGGACTTTGTGAATGAAACCTGAGTAGAGGAAGGAGGTTTTGGTTGGTTGGTTGTGGCTTCTGGTGCTTTTTGTCTGAACAGTTAATATTTGCAGGTATGCAATGAAATGTTTAGATAAGAAGAGAATCAAGATGAAGCAAGGAGAAACATTAGCCTTAAATGAAAGAATTATGCTGTCCCTTGTCAGCACAGGGGTGAGTATCACTGGTTTGCTGTTCTTGCCTTTTGGTTGTTGCTGGTTTGCATACAGGATCAAGCCTTGGATATATTACCTGTGCCATCCATTCAGTGGTGTGATGTGCAGAAGATAAACCTTCCTTCCCTGGGGACCTTCCTCCCCTGAGAACCTTCCTCCCTTGGGAACCTTCCTCCCTTGGGAACCTTCCTCCCCTGGGGAACCTTCCTCCCCTGAGAACCTTCTTTCATTGAGAACCTTCCTCCCCTGGGGACCTTCCTCCCCTCAGAGCCTTCCTTCATTGGGAACCTTCCTCCCCTGGGAACCTTCCTCCCCTGGGAACCTTCCTCCCCTGAGAACCTTCCTTCATTGAGAACCTTCCTCCCCTGGGGACCTTCCTCCCCTCAGAGCCTTCCTTCATTGAGAACCTTCCTCCCCTGGGAACCTTCCTCCCCTGGGGAACCTTCCTCCCCTGAGAACCTTCCTTCATTGAGAACCTTCCTCCCCTGGGGACCTTCCTCCCCTGGGAACTTTCTCCCCCCTCCTCCCCCTGATTCTAACCATATGTCTGAAATAGAAAAACAAACTTTAGGTGCTTAGACCTGAAGAGGTTTGAGGAGATTCCTGTCTCTTGGGTGATTTCTCTGCTGCTCCTCTACTCCTTTTCCTGCCCTTTCTTTATGGTGAGGGAGCCCTGGAGCAGGCTGCACAGAGAGGTTGTGGAGTCTCCATCTCTGGAGACTTTCCAGACCTGCCTGGGTGCCTTCCTGTGTGACCTGCCCTAGGTGACCTTGCTTTGATAGGGGAGGTTGGACTAGAGGATCTCTATAGGTCCCTATTCTGTGGTTCTGATTGTGTGATTCTGATTGTGTGGTTCTGGTTGGTTCTGGTTGTGTGGTTCTGATTGGTTCTGATTGTGTGATTCTGTCTGGGTGTGATTCTGATTGGTTCTGAATGTGTGGCTCTGATTGGTTCTGATTCTGTGGTTCTGATTAGTTCTGATTGTGTGGTTCTGATTGTGTGATTCTGGCTGGGTGTGATTCTGATTGGTTCTGGTTGTGTGGTTCTGATTGTGTGATTCTGGCTGGGTGTGATTCTGATTGGTTCTGGTTGTGTGGTTCTGATTGGTTCTGATTGTGTGATTCTGGCTGGGTGTGATTCTGATTGATTCTGGTTGTGTGGTTCTGATTGATTCTAGTTGTTTGGTTCTGATTGTGTGATTCTGATTGGTTCTGAATGTCTGGTTCTGATTGATTCTAGTTGTGTGATTCTGACTGGGTGTGATTCTAATTGGTTCTGATTCTGTGGTTCTGATTGGTTCTGATTGTGTGATTCTGACTGGGTGTGATTCGGATTGGTTCTGATTGTGTGATTCTGATTGGTTCTGGTTGTGTGGTTCTGATTGATTCTGGTTGTGTGGTTCTGATTAGAATCAGTTTAGAACCATTTAGAATCATTTAGAAGCATTTCAGCTGGAAAGGACCTGGCCCAGCAGGAGGCATCCCTGCCCAGAGCAGAGGGCTTGGCACTAGATTATCTTCAATGTCCCTTCTAACCCCAACCATTCTATGAGTCCATGAACCTCCAAGGAGGAGGCATCCACAACTTCCCTGGGCAGGCTGTTGCAGTGTCTCACCACCCTCACTGTCAAGAATTACTTCTCAGTCTCCAATCTAAATCTCCTCTCTTCCAGTTGAAAGCCTTTCCAGATGCTGGAGCATTTCACACCTCTGGCATTAAATAGATTCACTTTGAAAGTGGTAAAGTAAGAGAATGAATACATTAATTCCTGATAAAAAGCTGTTGAGGCTGAGTGGCTCCTGCCTTCCCTAGTGACAGGATTTATGTCCTGCCTGGAACCAAATGCAAGTGGGAAGTTCATCATAGTACAATTAGTCACTGAGCTGAGGATCCAGATGTTCTCTGCAAAACACAGCCTAACAGCTGTGCTGAGTACACAGGCATTTGTGCAGCCAGCCTCTGCTGAGCTACCTAAAAACGTTGGCATTCACAACTGGTTCTTCAGGAAGGTGCTCCCAGTTTGGTGTATGTAGTGGCCACATGGTGAGGATGAAAGAAAAGTAGGGGTTAGAGACCTCGTTGCTCTCTGCAGCTACCTGAAAGGAGGTTGGAGTGAGGCAGGTGTTGGCTGCTCCTCCTGTATGACTAAGGACAGGACAAGAGGAAATGGCTTGGGAAGGTTTAGGTTGGAAATTAGGAGAGCAGCCCCGTGGAGAGGGACCTGGGAGTGCTGCTGGATAAGAAGTTGTCCATGGGGCAGGCAGTGTGCCCTTGTGGCCAAGGAGGCCAATGGGATCCTGGGGTGCATTAAGCAGAGTGTGTCCAGCAGATCAAGGGAGGTTCTCCTCCCCCTCTACTCTGCCCTGGTGAGATGGAGTACTTCAGGTGGGGTCTCACCAGAGCCAGGGAGGCAGAATCACCTCCCTCATCCTGCTGGCCACACTTCTGTTACATTTTTTGATATATAGATAACTCTATCTATTTTTTTTTCCCCCTTCCACATGATTTATTCCCAGAAATTTGTCTTTTTTGGATTTACTCCAGGACTGTTTGGATGTAAGGAACTGCTCCCAAACTATTCTTAACTCCCACATTGTCGTCACGCTGCTGCTGCTTTTTCTTCAGAGCAGAAGTTATGACTGCAGCAAAATCACAGTTCCTTGGGAAATTGGCTTTGCTGCTTTATCTTTCACTCCAAAAGGTGATCAGAGAGTTGCAGCATCTCTCCTCCAAAGACAGGCTGAGGGAGTTGGGGCTGTTCAGCCTGGAGAAGGCTCCAGGGAGACCTTAGAGCTGCATTTCAATATCTGAAGGGGACCTAGAGGCAGGCTGTGGAGGGACTGAAGAAAAAAGCCTGGCTGGGGCACTTAGTGCCATGGTCTGGTTGCTTGGCCAGGGCTGGGTGCTAGGTTGGGTTGGCTGAGCTTGGAGCTCTCTTCCAACCTGCTTGATTCTATGATTCTATGACTGTTTTACAAGGGCCTGTGGGGATGGGATGAGGGCAGTGCCCAGGGAGGTGGTGGAGTCACCATCCCTGGGGGTGTGTAAGAAAAGACTGAGTGAGGCACATAGTGCCATGGTCTGGTTGACTGGCCAGGGCTGGGTGCTAGGTTGGACTGGCTGAGCTTGGAGCTCTCTTCCAACCTGCTTGATTCTATGATTCAGTGGTTTGAAACTGGAGCAGGGGAGATTTAGGTTGGGCATTAGAAGGAAGTTCTGCACAATGAGAGTGGTGAGACACTGGAACAGGTTACCCAGGGAGGTAGTTGAGGCCCCGTCCCTGGGAGTGTTTAAGGGCAGGTTGGATGGGGCCTTGAGCAACCTGCTCCAGTGGAAGGTGTCCCTGCCCATGGAACTGGATGATCTTGAAGATCTCTTCCAACTCAAACCATTCTGTGAATCTCTCAATCCTGGCCAGGCATCAAATGGTGTTGCTGATCCTTCCCTTTCCTGCCTGCCAAAGCGGCACCAGGAGCTGGCTCCTGTGGCCTCCACTCTGCCCAAGGCCACTGTGTTTTGCTGCTTCTAAATTGGGAAGTAAGGAAGTTCCTGTTAGAGATTCCCAGAGCTTTCACTATTGACACTGCAGCAGTTAACACATTGTTTAAGTCATGTCAGGTCACACTCCTGCTTCCTGCCTGGTGTCCTGGAGGAGAGCAATGGTTAAGCTCTTCTTAGCTCATCATCCTGTTGGCTCTAACACTCTGGGGTCAGACTCTTCTCAGTGATACCCAGCAACAGGAGAAGGGGCAGTGGGCACAAAGTGGAACCCAGGAGGTTCCATATGAACAGGAGGAGGAACTTGATGGTGTGAGGATACAGAGCCCTGGAGCAGGCTGTCCAGAGAGGCTGTGGAATATCTTGTGGAGAGCTTCCAAACCCACCTGGATGTTGTGATCCTGGACAAGCTGCTGTGGTTGCCCCTGATTGAGCAGGGAGAGTTGACCTGTAAGGACAGGACAAGGAGGAATGGGTTTAAACTGGCAGAGGGGAGATTGAAACTGGATGTTAGGAAGAAGTTCTTTACAGTGAGGGTGGTGAGACACTGGCACAGGTTGCCCAGGGAGGTTGTGGAGCACAGAATCACAGAACACTTCCAGGGAGGCTGTGGAGCACAGGGTCACAGAATGTGACCAAAGATCACATTCTGTGGCTCTGTGCTCCACAACCTCCCTGGAGGTGTTCAGGACCAGGTTGGATGAGGCCTTGAGCAACCTGTTCTAGTGGGAGGTGTCCCTGCCTATGGCAGGGGATTGGAACTGGCTGAGCTTTGAGCTCCCTTCCAACCTAAACCATTCTCTGATCTCCACAGGTCCCTTCCCACCCTACATGGTAGGATTCTGTGATTCTGCCTCTAGAAGGTACTGATGCTGCCTGCATTTAGCACTTTTGGCTCCTCATGACTCTTTTTGTTCTGGCATCGAAAAGACAAAGCACAAGGGAAGGGC